>NC_030103.2:0-716669 GCF_900002335.3 Plasmodium chabaudi chabaudi
AACCCTAAACCCTGAACCCTAAACCCTGAACCCTAAACCCTAAACCCTAAACCCTGAACCCTAAACCCTAAACCCTAAACCCTGAACCCTAAACCCTGAACCCTAAACCCTAAACCCTAAACCCTGAACCCTAAACCCTGAACCCTAAACCCTGAACCCTAAACCCTGAACCCTAAACCCTGAACCCTAAACCCTAAACCCTAAACCCTAAACCCTAAACCCTAAACCCTAAACCCTAAACCCTAAACCCTGAACCCTAAACCCTGAACCCTAAACCCTGAACCCTAAACCCTGAACCCTAAAACCTGAACCCTAAACCCTAAACCCTAAACCCTAAACCCTAAACCCTAAACCAAAACCCTAAAACCAAAACCCTAAAACCAAAACCTTAAAACCAAAACCTTAAAACCAAAACCTTAAAACCAAAACCATTAATATATTTATTTAAAAAAACCTCTTATTTATACGATCCTATATTTTAATTAAATTCCAATTTCCCCGATAAAACAGTAATAAAAATTTTATATATGAAGTCATAATCAAATTCATTTTGAGTAATTGTCTATGCTATAATATGGACAGATGAATACACATATTTATAATATTAATGAAATAAATATGTATATAATTTAATATAAGATTATAAATTGAGATACACAAAATATAAATCGAAATTCGACATATCGATGTTATTTATAACAAAATAAAGATTTATGAAAGCATTTTTTACGATGTCTAAAAAAACATATGTCAATAAAAAATAATACTATAAAAAATTATTTCTTTTCCAAAAAAAATTCACTTTTTTTTATTTCATTATTTTATATTGTTGTTAAAATTTTAATTTGTATTAATAGAAATTGTTTTGCATACTTTTACTTATTTGCCATCAATTTATAAGATTTATGGTTGGCATATATTATATTTTAAAACAGTTAAAATGGAATTGCCATGATATATATAATTTAATATACCCCTGATCACTAAATAGTGAATACTTAAAGAACTGAAACCCGATTAATCATGTAGAGAATACAGACGCGTCACTAAATTCTATATTCTATATGTATTATTAATATACAATAATATTTTAAAAAATAATTATGTATAAAAATCGGATAAGTGTATGACATAAAAAAATAAATAAACAACTAAATAACAAATAAATAAAATTTTTAAATTATTTATATTTTTTAAGTAAATAGTAGTTTTTTATACTTTATTGGAAAAAATTGTTTTCTTTATTTTTAATTATATTTATACTATTTTTCGAGTTAATTTTTAATTAAAAAAAAATACTATATATTTTTTAATATTTTGTTTGTAAAGTTCAAAATGAATAAATTTTATATTCAAATCGTTTTATTTATTTTAAGCATTTTTATATATGCAAATAATGAAGCCCTTGCAGCTGATGCCGCTCAAATAAAATCTGCGCAACCCAAATTCAAAAAACGTTATCCTACGTAAGAAAATACAACAATATATATATTACATATTTCATTATGATAATATTAAATACATGCATATACAACAATGTCATATACAAATACAATACATTTATTTCTGTACACATTAAAAATATGTTCATTTTTATCAATGATAGTTCAAGAGAAATATATGAAAACAACAAGCACTTATTATGTACAAATCCCGAAGAAACAATAGAAGCGGAAAAACTTATGAAAGAAGTTGTAAAACATTTAGAATACCATGCAACAAGTAAAGATGGTTATAGATTACATCAATACGACTCTTATAGTGGTGTAGATTTTTATATAAAAAAGCATAACGATACAAATGTTGAAAAAATACAATATAAAGTTTATAGCAGCAATAAGGTAACGAATAACGAACAATATAAGTTTTATAAACCAAATTAAATTCAAAAATTGTTATAACTTATATATATTTATCTGTGTTTCCATTAGTATAATAAAGTAATAAGCGAGATATGGGATCCCGATAGTAACACTTTCCTCGATAATGGCTCTGATAAAGGTATACATAATTAGTCAAATTAACATATTATTGTTACCATTTATTCGAAAATTCCCGATCTATTATTTCCATTGTTATATGATGCTATTTATTGTTTCCCATATTTCAAACTCATGATATTTTAATTTCATCTATGCAATTTTATAATATTGTTTTTTAGTAAAAATTGAACGTGTGTACAATCCAAATTTAGTATTGATACAACAACGTTACAAAAATGGGCCGCTGAGCCGTGAGAAATATTTTTATGCTTTAGTCAAAAAAGTTCAAGTAAGGAAACCTTTCCTCTTCTGTTTCATTATAAATAGTATTTCTCATATTATAACATGCAATTTATTCAAATACACTTTTATTAATTTTGTAGATATCGCATGACACAACTATAATTGCCATGGTTTCACCAAATGTAAATGATCACCACCCTTCCAATATAAAATATAAAAACCCAATAATAGAAAATGCAAATTCATTCAAAATTGATATTGATTCTGAAGATTATATTAGAAGAGGAAAACTAAAAAAAACGTTTGTTAACATAGCTGGATACTACATTCAAAAATGCTGCACTCATGTTGATGTCACCTATGTCGAATCTGTAAGCAATATATAAATTTAATAGCTTATTCCAACAATTGTTAAAAAAATAGTGTTTTAAATAAATGTGCATATTTATAATATATACTATAATTTGCAAAAATTTTAATGCTTTATATATTCATCCATTTATGTTTTTTTCGTAGATTACTGGGCGTTCTTTCTTTTAACAAAAATAGATTATTGGAAAAACTTGGGATTATTTTTCCTTCATATATAAACATGTATTTCATATAAATATTTTAGCATCATAATATTAGAAGATTTGTGTTAATAATACGATTTATTTGCATTATAATAATGTGTTGTGTATACAAATTGATTATGTCGTTTAATATTAGGATGCATCTATATGTATTAATTCATGAAAACTACAAATGTAAGTATTATAATTTATGAAAATATTTATTTATGGCTTATTTTTATATTATTATGATAACTCATTTTTTATACTCAAAATCGATAAGTTGTTTTGTCTTTTACTATTTCTGTGATTTTAACTGTTCTTGTAAAACAAATAATTTTCATTAGGAATTCTATATTTTATTAATTCTATCATAGATAATACTATTTTAAGTTAAAGGCTATTCAGTAAACACTGATATTTTAATACATGATAATATGGAATAATAAAAAGACATCTAACATGAATTTAGTTATTAACGTTTTCTTCAATCATTCGGTTTTTTAGATACAAAAACACATATACCAAATTATGTCTTTAACAAATATATATCCTTGATGCCTTTACGATGCATTGTTATATGCCATTTATTTGTTATTTATTCAATAAGACGAATATATATAGAAAACATTTGTATGTAGCATATAGGATATATGAGGTTATTCTTTACATTTTAACAAAATAGTAGCATTTTTTCAATAATAAATAATTCATTATATAATAAATTTATTTTTTTAAAAGGTTTTATATATTATTAACTACTATTATTCATAAAATTTTGGAAAAAACAATAATCAGGCATTAATAATACTTTAAAATGACATCTTTATATAGATTACGAAAATAACAAATGATAATGTTATATTCAACTATTACATAAAAATACACATTCTATTTATTTATTGAACATAATAATTTATAAAAACAACTGATTTACTTATTTATTATTGTTATATATTTATATGTACTTTTAAATATAGAACCATGAATATTTCAGCTTTAGTTATTTTACAACAAATGTAAGACATTAATTAAATTTATAATTCCAAAAAATCGTTTGTTCTTTTATAAACAAAAAAAATCAACAAAAAAAATCAGCAAAAAAAATAAATTAATAAATGATATAGGATTATCCTGCAAATGGTTGTATATATTTAATAATTCCATTTTCTCATCAACCCAACAACTTACTTATCTCCATTACTTTCTTCATTTATCATCGGGTTCAAGATGTGCTGAGAGAGGATATTGTTTTAAATGCTCTTTCAGATGAAATTATAATAAATTACTTACTTATAATTCCATTCTACATCAGTTTCTCATATTAAATATTTTAATTATTTAAATCAACGTCTTTTCTATAACCAAATCGATACTTTGGGATCATCTGTCTATATCTATTTCGATATTTGTTCGATTATCCCATAAGCTATTAACCTCAAATTAACAATAAAATACAAAACGTACATAATGTAGTTCAATACATTTACCATTAAGTTATATTAATACGAAACCCAATTATTATAATTTTTCCTATACATATTTAAAACAATTCTTTAAACTAATAAAAGTTATCAAATTATTAAAAAGTATGCAAAATTATATGTAATGTGGTACTTAATCATAACCCATATATGGGTTCCATAAATACAACTTTAACCCTGATCCACTACATAAAATCATATAAAAATTATACAAAAAACATGCAAAATTATGCAGGAGTGCAATAATTTACACATATAGCTTTATATTTTATTGATTATATTATTTAAATATTCTTATAGACCTCAAATTAGGTTCCAAAGTTATTTATCTCCAATAGACAGTTTCTTAACACATATCAATCATTATTACTGTTCCTGGAATAATCATTACTCTTCGAATTATATGTTAAGATTCGTTTTCTTCTTTATTTTTTTAGCCTTTTTCCTAAATATTGTTTTTGAGATCGTTTACCAAATCCAAATAATGAATACTAATATAAAAATGGTAATCGTATATACATTTTTTGATAATCGCATATAAGGGATCACGAAAGTAAGTTTTAAATATTATATTTTTAAATTCCTTATTATTTACCTTATAAGCAATTCTCAAGAAAAATGGTATTGTAAATGTCAATAAAACTGGAATTAACTTGATTGTTATCGACGAACTTGATGATGCAAATTCAGAACCTTTTTCAGAGCCTTTTACACTATATTGTATTTGTTCTATCGTTGGAAGGGATGAACTATCTTTACATTTATTTTTTAAATTATCATAATCGTTAAATAAAATAGTCAATATTTTTCTATATGATTGATTTCCAATAACGCTAGGATCTTCATTAAATTGATTATATTTTTCAACAAATTCTTTAGCATCTTCCGAGCATTTTGCGCAACTATTATTTTTTGCATCGAATTTATTATACATATTACATAATGATTTCAATGGAGCATAAAAATTAGATATACCATTAATATCCATATTCATCAAATCTTGGTTTTTATTTATAAAATCCATGTAAATATTATAAGCTTCAACATCAACCATTTTTTGAATATCACTCTCTTTGTCCTTTATATATTTATTATGAAAATCATTTAGATTTCTGATCCCGTCGTATGACATTAGATTTATTTTATAACATAACCACAAAATAGCGTATTCAGAAAGTTTATTATCTTCTAAAATATCGTCAACAACCGATTTAAAATATGTAAGCAATTTTATAATAGCAAAGTTAACATTTTGGATGTTACTATCACATTCTCCATTAGTCTTCATCCCCTCGTTAGGGCAATAATCGTTAAATGTCGTATCATTTTTAATTTGTACATTTGAACCATTCAGTTTCACAATAATACCATTATCGATCCCAATAATTAATCCACACTACGAATATATTTTACGAATTAAAGAAAAGAATATGTTGATGTAAATTTTACTAAAATTAAAATTAATATAATTTATAGGCTATTCAATATATGAATTTTATGCGAAGAGCATATTTTGTTTAAAAAAATTATGTACCAATTTCTTAGACATTATAATGAAATTCTGTTAAATTTAGATATTATGCGGGGTGATATGATTATATATATTGCATAAAATGTATGTTATATTTACTTAAGCTCTTTGCATAGAAATTATCTTTAGTTAAACACAGTGTACTTATTTTATGGAAATTAGCTAAATTATCTTAAATAGATGGTTGCTTAATACACTTTTACCATATCTATATATGATACATTTTATACAAAAAATGCTATTATTACTATAATCATTAAAGGAATATAAATATATATTTAATAAAATAGGTTAAATATTTATATACTTGTTTCTAATATTATATAATATAGTTTTTTCTATAATTATAGCATTAGCAAGTTACATGCTTCATTTTCTATGGAAATTACATAAATTTATATTATTTTTATTTAATATAGATAAATTCATAATTCATTTTAATGTGTTCAATAAATTTATATTTATTCCTATGTACATCAATTTAGAAATATGCCTTATTGGGTTATTTTATAATATATTTTGAGCATCTTTTCTACGGTTTAAAAAAACAATTAGCACTCAACCATGAGCAATTTATAAGTTTAAATAAGTCTTCAAATTCATATTATTTTTAAAATAATACATAATAAACATTAATATTTAACACATAAATAACTATTGATGCAAATTTTAAAATATAATAGAAAATTATGTGAAATTAGGTTGCTATATTGCACTTTAAGAGGAAAAATATATGATATATTTGCTCTTTTAACACATTAATTTAGATGAATACTCTCTAAATATTCTGAATTGCTCATTTTATCTTATATATTCTGTTATTATAGTTATCAATGTATATGCATTCAAATAATTTATTAAAATTATATGATAAATAATGCCATTTTAAATTAAAAAAAATGATTATTTACAAATACTGATAATATGGAATAATAAAAAGACATTTAACATTAATTGATAATTTAACCATTTCTTCATTTATCCAGGTTTTTATAATATAAAACTTCATATCCTCAACTGTATCTTTAACAAAATATGTAACGTTGATACCTTTATAATGCACTATTGTATATCATTGACTTATTATTCATTCAATAAAACATAATTTTATATATCTCTGTTAGAAAATATCATTATATTTTTATATAATTTTTTACTGAATATGCATAAAAAACTATTCTATATTGAAATGTATGATATAGATTTAGTGGGCAATTGCTAATATTTATAAAAAATTTATTATGAATTTTTTCAATAATAAATTATTTTATAAATAAATATATGTTAATCATTCATTATGTTGTAATGTTTTATTTTTAAAATTATATAAATATATTTAAAATTGAAAATTAACTGAGTCATTCTAGCAACATCATATTTATCCAGATCATAATATTATATAATTTCGTATTATAATTATATAAATATGTTTTTTAAATTATACTTATGATTTTAGTTACGCATAATAATAGTAATAAACGAATTTACATATTTATCATTTTAATACTTATATTGAGTTTTAAAATCGTGTTCATAGAATCTGAGCCCCAAATAAAAGCTATTAATAATTTTATCATATAAATAATCGTTTTTTCTTTTATAAAGAAAAAAATCGCCAAAAAATAAAATAATAATTGCCATATAATTTTCTACATGCTTAATAATTACATTTTCCCATAAACTCAACAGCTCCTTTCTTATCTTCATTACTTTCTTCATTTATCATCCGGTTCAGGTGGCAACGAGCAAGGGAATCGTTTTAACTGTCATTTTGGTTTAAATTATAATAAATTATTTTTTTTATTCCCATTTTCTCCCTCAGTTTCTCATGTTAAATATTATAATAATTTAAATCAACGTCTCTTCTATAACTATATCGATACTTTGGATTCATCTTTCTATATCGATTCCAATATTTGATCAATTGATCCATAAACAATTAATCACAAATTAGAAATAAAATACAAAAGACATAGTTCAACACAATATCATTAAGTTATATAAATAAGAAATGGAAATCATATATTTTGTCAAAATGTATTACTTTATTCGGTCCTTTTCATAGTCATCTTCATCCTCATTTGTTCTCTTACATATTTAGACTTAATATAAATCTTAACAAGTCCAACATATCCTATACATATTTTAATAATTTGTTTCCTATATATATTTAAAACAATTCCTTAAACTAATAAATATTATCAAATTATTAAAAACTATAAAAAAATAAATGCGATATAATATTTAACTCTAACCCACATGTGGGTTCCACAAACATAACCTTAACCATGATTCACAACATAAAAACTATACAAAAATACAATAAATATACACATATAATATTATATTTTATTGATTGTATTATTTAAATATTCGTATAAACCCCAAATCATGATCAAAAATTACTTTTTCCAAATAGAAACTTTCTTAACATATATCAATTATTATTACTATTCCTGGAATAATCATTCTTTTCGAACCATATATAATGATTCATTTTCTTCTTTATTTTTTTAGCCTTTCTCTTAAATGTTTCCTTTGGACTCGTTTATGAAATCCAAATAATGAATTCTAATATAAAAATGGTAAACGTATTTATATTTTTTGATAATCCCATATAATGAATCACGAACATAATTTTAAATTCCTTATTATTTACCTTATAAGCAATTCCCAAGAAAAATGGTATTGAAAATGTCAATAAAACTGGAATTAGTTTTCTTGGTATCGATGAACTTGGTGGTGCTTTTATCTCTGAAAGAGTTGGAACATCGTTACAAGAACTACAATTTTTAGCACAACCATTTTTAAAACTATTATAATCATTAAATAAAGCATACAATATTTGGCTATATAAATTATTTTCAGTAATCCTATTATCGTCATTAAGTTTATTAAATTCATTAGCAAAATCTTGAGCATCTCGTGAACAACTTGTGTATTTTTCTTTTTTTTCATCACATTCAGTATACAATTTACATAATGCTTTTAATGCTTCATAAAGTCTAGACATTTCTTTAATATCAATAGGCATCGAATATATTTTTTTATTTATAATATCTTTACAACTATTATAAGCTTCACCAGACATTTTCTCAATATCCTTCTTATTATCCTTTATATATACATCATAAATATCTTTTAGATTACTGACTCCATTTTGTGAGTTTTTATTTAGTTTATGGCATAACCATAAAACAGCGTATTGAGCAAGTTTATCATTTTCTAAATTATTGTCATTACAACTCTTAAAATGATTTAGCAATGTTATAAAATAAGAGCTAATTATTGCTTCATAAGAATAACATGTGCCTTCCTCATCCTTGGCAGTACAATACTTACTCTGTATTTTATCAAATTCAATCATTGCAATTAAATTATCCACCTTCACGGTAATCTTTCTATCTAACCGGTTAATTACTTTACACTATGAAAATATTATAAAAATTAATAAAAAATATATTAATATATATATGTTACTAAAATGAAGATTAATGAATTTATAGACGATCTAACATATAAATCACATGAGAAGAGCATATTTTATTTAAAAAAATTATATACCAGGTTATCCATTGTAATGAAATTATGTTATAATTTGGAGATTATGTGGGATGACAATATTTATATATATTGTATGAAATATATGTTGTATTTAGTTAAACTCTTTACAGATCAATTATCTTTCGTTAACCATATTATTCTTAATTTTAACTTCATATAAAATAATAATACAGTAATATTACTAAAATCATATTATACTCATTTTATGATAATTAACTAAATTACCTTAAATAGATAGTTGCTTAATATACTTTTGTCATATGTATATGTAATGCATTTTATACAAAAAATGCTATTATTATTATAATCCTTAAGGGCATATAAATAGTTATTTAATAAGATATATTTGTTTCTTATAACATATAATATAGATTTTTCTAAATTTATAGTATTTTCAAATTAAGTTACATGGTCCATTTTCTATTCAAATTACATAAATTTATATTATTTTTAATGAATAGAAATAGATTCATAATCCATTTTAATGTGTTCAATAACTTTATTATTAATACTACGCACATCAATTTAGAAATATACCTTATTGGGTTATTTTATAATATATTTTGAGCATCTTTTATACGGTTTGAAACAACATTTAGCACTGAGACCATATTTATTGAGTTATTTATAAGCTTAAATAAGTTTTTAAATGCCGATTATTTTTAAAATAATACATAGTAAATATTAAACATATAACATAAATATGTGTTGATGCAAATTTTAAAATATAATAGAAAACTATGTGCAATTAGGTTGCTATATTGCACTTGAAGAGGAAAAATATATGATATATTTTCTCTTTTAATATATAAATATTTGCTAAATGATCTTTATTGCTCATTATATCTCATATATTCTATTGTTATAGTTATCAATGTATATGCATTCAAATAATTTATTAGAATTATATGATAAATAATGCTATTTTAAATTAAAAAAAATGATTATTTACAAACACTGATAATATGGAATAATAAAAAGACATTTAACATTAATTGAGACTTTAACCCGTTCTTCATTTATCCAGGTTTTTATAATATAAAAATACATATCCCCAACTGTATCTTTAACAAAATATGTAACGTTGATACATTTATAATGCACTATTGTATATCATTGACTTATTATTCATTCAATAAAACATAAAATTATATATCTCTGTTAGAAAATACCATTATATTTTTATATAATTTTCTACTGAATATTTATAGAAAACAATTGTATGCAACATATAACAGGGGTTTATAGGGGCATTTTTTTAATTTTTATTATGAATTTTTTCAATAATAAATTATTTTATAAAATAGATATTTATTATTCATTCATTATGTTAATCATGTTTTTATTCTATAATTATATAAATAAATTTATAATTGAAATATAAGTGAACCATTCCAACAACATCATATTTATGCAGATCATAATAATATAAATATATTTTTTAATTGTACTTTTGAGTTTAGTTACCTATAATAATAAATGAATTTACTTATTTATCATTTTAATACTTATATAGAGTTTTAAAATCAGGTTCATAGAATCTGAACCACCAAATAAAGTTATTAATAAATTTATCATATAAATAATCGTTTTTTCTTTTAAAACAAAATAAATTAACAAAAAAATAAATTAATAAATGACATATGGTCGGCTTACATAAGTTTGTATATATTTAATAATCACATTTTCTCATCAACTCAACAACTTCTTTTTTCATTTATCATACAGTCCATGTGGTATTGGGATATGAAATCATAATAAATATTTTCACCCAAATTACCATATTAAACGTTGCAATTATTCAAATCGATGTTGTCTTATAGAATCAAATCGGCACTTTGGATTCATCTTTCGATGTCGATTCCAATATTTTATCAATTGATCTATAAACCATTAATCATAAATTAACAATAAACACAAAAAGTGCATAGTTCAACATATTTACTATTAAGTTATATTAACACGAAATCCAATTATTATAAGTTTTCCTATACTTTTTTTAATAATTTATTTCCTATACATATTTAAAACAATTACTTAAACTAATATATTATCAAATTATACAGAATTAAACATAATTTAACACTTAACTATAACCCGAATATGGGTTCCACAAACACAACTTTAACCCTGATTCACAACATAAAAACATACATAAAATATATAATAAATATACATATATAACTTTATGTTTTATTGATTACATTATTTAAATATTCTTATAAACCCAAAAATTATGTTCCAAATTATGGCCAAAAATTGATTATTTCCAAATAGTCAGCCTTAATATATATCAATAATTATTACTATTCCTGGAATAATCACTCTCTTCGAGTAATAAATAATTATACACTTTCCTCTTTGCTTTTTTTCGTTTTTCTCTTAAATATTGTTTTTGAGATCGTTTACCAAATCCAAATAATGAATACTAATATAAAAATGGTAATCGTATATACATTTTTTGATAATCCCATATAAAGAATTACAAAAATAAATTTTAAAGATTATATTTTTAAATTCCTTTTTATTTACCTTATAAGCAAATTCCAAGAAAATAGGTATTGCAACAAATATAAATGTAATTGGAATTAACGTAACTTTTATTGAAAAACCTCGTGGATAAACTGGGAGGGATGGAAAATTGGTACATTTTTTTTGTAAATTGTTATAATCAGTTGATAATATAGATAATATTTGACTATATAGACTGTCATCAATACCAGTATCATTATTATTAAGAAGTACTTCATATTTTTCAGCAAAATCGTTAGCATAATCCAAATTTTTTTCGCAATCCGGATGTTCATCACTAATTTGATCATACAAATAATATAATATATTAAATGGGGCTTCAAGTTTAAATATATCATTAATATTCATATCCATCAAATCTTTTTTTTTATCTATAATTGCCTTATAAGTCAGACCATCACCACCATTTATATTCTCATTATAATAATTATTTGTATCTATATAACTTTTATAAAAATCACTTAATTTTTTGATTATAGGATTATCCTTTATTTTTAGTTTATAACTTAACCATAAAATAGCGTATTCGGCAAGTTTATCATCGTCTAAATTACACTTTGTCTTTAAATTTTCTAGCAAATAAATAACACCAGAACTAATCATTTCATAATAACCACTACATTTATCATTGTTTTTTGGTTTATCCTTGTAATCACAATAATTGTGGATTGCTTCATTATTTACTTTAGTTTGTGTTCCATCATCTTCATCATCATCAAAATAGCCATTGATCGTAACAAATTCTTTATACTACAAATATATTTTATGAATTAAACAAAAAAACGTATTAATATAAATATTAATCAAATGAAAATCAATATAATTTATGGACGATACAACATATAAAACACATGCGAAGATAATATTTTATTTAAAAATTGTATACCACATCCTCAATCTTATAACTTGGGTTTCTCATAATTTGGAGATTATGAGGGATAATAATATTTATATATATTACGTAAATATTTGTTGTATCTATTTAAGCTCTTTACATAGTAATTATATTTCGTTAAACATGTTATACTTATTTATGGCAATTATCTAAATAACCTTAAATGGATAGTTGCTTAATATACTTTTACCATATGTATATATGATACATTTATACAAAAAATGCTATTATTACTATAATCCTTAAAAATACATAAATAGTTATTTAATAAGATATATTACATTTTTATATACTTGTTTCTTATATATAGTATAGATTTTTCTAAGATTATAGTATTTTTAAATTAAGTTACATACTCAATTTTCTATTCAAATTAGATAAATTTATATTATTTGTTTAATATAGATAAATTCATAACCAATTTTAATAAATCCAATAACTTTATTTTTATTCCTATAAACTCAATTTAAAAATATATCTTATTTGGTAATTTTATAATATATTTTACGCACCTTTTATACTATTTAAAACGAAAATTAGCACTAAACCCGTATTTGTTGAGCTATTTATAATCTTAATTAATTCTTTGAATGCATATTGTTTTTAAAATAATACTTAGCAAATATTAGTTTATAACACATAAATAACTATTGATGCAAGTTTAAAGTATAATTGAAAACTAAGTGTAATTAGGCTGTTATGTTACCCTTTGTTAGGGGAGAGATAAAAGATATATTTGCTCTTTTAATATATAAATTATTCGATAAATGCTTTGTATTGTTCATTTCTATCTTATGTATTCTAATTTTCTAATTGTCAATGTGTATACATTCAGATAATTTATTAAAAAATTAATATTTTATTAATTATATGATAAAATATTGCTATTTTAGATTAAAAAAAGATGAATTACAAACACTAATAATATAATGCACTCTAATGTGTAATAATAAAAATGAATTGATAAAATTGAATCTTTAACTGTTTCCCATCAATCAAGTTTTTTAGAATATAAAACCTCATATCCCAATTGGTATCTTTAACAAAATATATAACATTGATGCCTTTATAACGCACTGTTATACCCATTGATTTATCATTCATTCAATAAAAAATATATTTATATATCTCTGTTAAAAAATACATTATATTTTTATATGATTTTTTACTGAATATGCATAAAAAACATTCTATATCGAAATGCATGAAGAGATATAAAGGGGCACTTTTTATATTTTTTTAAAAACTTTATTATGAAATATTTCAATACTATTTATTAGTAAAGTATTTTATTATATTATATCTGTAAGCATATAATAATAATGCTATTCTATCTATAATACTATTTGTCATTATTAAAGAAAAATATGATATGAAAATTTATTAATATATTTATATTTTATCTTTTAACCATTTTAAAATATAATTTATTTATACCTCAAAATTATAAACTTAAAATATTGTATATATAGTTCAATTTTTATTGTGTTATTAAAAATGTTAGATGCATAATATGCCTTTTATAGATAACGCTGTATTGTCGAACATCGATCGATTGTTTATGAATCTATATTTTATTATTATATATTAGTAGTTTGTTTAATTAATGTTACAAACACATATATTAATCTGAATATATATTGTAATATAGAGGAATATTCAAAATGGTTTTTATTATAATCTATAGATGCCTATTCAGTTTTGTTATTACAGTTTTGTTTGGGAACTTTATAATTGAAATTAAAATAAATATGATACAAATAATAAATTTTTCTAATATGTTTCATCAAATAAAGAAACATAATGTGCTATTCATGATTCAATATCACCCCTGATTAACAAGACTTATATAATAAATAATAAGGATTCTTATATATCGTTATCCAAAAATTACCAATAAAATGTAACATGTGAAGTTATAGTATTGCCAAATTTAATATATACGAACGAATTAGATATAGTATTATGGCTTATGGAAATATGTTCAGTACACCCTTTCATATTAATGGCCATCCCCCTTTGGGGGGTGCATATTTAGGAATAATCTCAAGATTAAACATACGAGATGGAGCATATATTTAATCACCATTTATAGAACAACAATATTATAAATTATAAATATATTATTTCGTAATAACAATATATTTAAATTCCGAAATTGAGAATTTGCATATGTAATATCCTAATATATATTATTAGTTAAAAAAATTTTATTATTATGTGCTTTTTCGATAAAATTAATATTAGTATTTAATTATATGAAATTTTTACAATAAAAAATATTTTAATATTAGTTATAATTATTAGAACAAAATATGATATGAAAATTTATTAATATATTTATATTTTATCTTTTAACCATTTTAAAATATAATTTATTTATACCTCTAAATTATAAAACTTAAAATAGTGTATATTTAGTTCAATTTTTATTGGGTTATTAAAAATGGTAGATGCATAAAACATCTTTTATAGGTAATGTTGTATCGTCGATTCTCGATCGATATTTATGATTACCTATTATATATTGTAAATGCTTAATTAATGTTTAAAACACATATGTAATCTGAATATATATTGTAATATAGAGGAATATTCAAAATGAATTTTATTATAATAAAAGCTATATATATATATTATACTTTATGGAAATATATGCTATGTGACCCCTTTCATATTAATGGATACGGTCATTTGGAGATGCATATTTGGATTTCATTTCGGGATTAAACATACGGGAATGGTAAATATATTTTATCAACATTTACAGACCCAAAATATTATCAAACTATAAAAAATTATATTATAATATATTCCGAACCATAACTCAAAGTCCAGATACAGTGAACAAAACAATAACCCATAATGCATAACCTTGACCCATAAAACATAAACACCTCGGTATCAAGAATATTAGAATCGAAAAAAATTTAATTATATATATTTTTTGATTTTGCAACTTTATGTTTCATTATTTTATTTGTATTTTTTTAAATCATTTTTATATAAACAATAAATATTATTAAAAATTATACAAATTAAATGTAATGTAGTACATAACCCTAACCCATAACATAAAAATCATATAAAAATTATACAAAAAACATGCAAAATTATGCAGGAGTGCAATCATTTACACATATAGCTTTATATTTTATTGAATATATTATTTAAATGCTTTTATAAACACAAAAAATATGCTCCAAAAATATCGTCAAAAATGACTTGTTTCCAAATAGACATATTCTTAACATATATCAATCATTATTATTGTTCCTAGAATAATCGTTAATCTTCGAATCATATATTAAGTTCCATTTTCTTCGTTGTTTTTTTTAATTTGTTTCTTCTATATTGTCTTTGAAATAGTTTATCAATTCCAAATAATGAATACTAATATAAAAATGGGAAAATTATTATATATTTTTTCATATAAGGGATCACAAAATATAAATTAAATATTATACTTTTTAATTCCTTATTATTTACCTTATAAGAAACTACCAAGAAAAGTGATATTACAGAAAATGTCGATAAAACTGGAATTACTGTGTTTAATGTCGATGAACTTGATGGTGTAGCGTCAGGAGTGTCCCCCAATGTTTCTCCAGAATCTTTTACAGAATTATCTACAGTTTTTTTTTGGGGGGTTAATTGTGAAATAGATGAAAAACTGCAAGATCCTTTACAATATTTATTTATTAAATTATTATGATCATTTAATAATGTAGACAATATTTGACTAAATGAACTGTCTATTATATGATTAGAATCTTCATTAAGATTTTTAAATTGATCAGCAAAATTTGCAGCATATTTCGAATATTCTTTGCAAAACGATTTTTGATCAGAAATTTCATGATACAAATAATATAATATATTAAATGGGGCTTCAAGTTTAAATATTTCATTAATATTCATATCCATCAAATCTTTTTTTTTATTTATAATATCCTTATAAGTCGAACCATCACCATTTATTTTATCTTTATAACACTTATTTTTTTCTATATAATTATTATAAAAATCATTTAGATTTGTGACTGTATTATTTTTCTTTATTTTTAGTTTATAAATTAACCATAAAATAGCGTATTCGGCAAGTTTATCATCGTCTAAATTACACTTCTTCTTTAAATCTTTTAGCAAATGAATAACACCCGAACTAGTCATTTCAAAATAATCAAGACATTTATTACTATCTGATCTATCCTCGTAATCACAATAATTGTGGATTTCTTCATTAGTTACTTGAGTTTTTGTTCCATCCTTTTCATCCTCATAAAAATAGTTACTGATCGTCTTAATTGTACTATACTACAAATATATTTTATGAATTAAACAAAAAAACGTATTAATATAAATGCTAATCAAATGAAAATTAATATAATTTATGGACGATACAACATATAAAACACATGCGAAGAGAATATTTTATTTAAAAAATTGTATACCACATCCTCAATCTTATAACTTGATTCTGCCATAATTTGGAGATTATGAGGGATAATAATATTTATATATATTACGTAAATATTTGTTGTATCTATTTAAGCTCTTTGCATATCAATTATATTTCGTTAAACATGGTATACATATTTTATGGCAATTAACATCATAATTTTCATTTCTTTGAACCATGTTTTACTAATTTATATATAATACAACATGTGCATGATACTACTATTTTTTTAATAAAAAACTTTCAAATATTATATACTATACACATATAAAGAACTAACAAATAATATATATTGTATTTAAATTGTTAAAATGTTCGTTATGCCTCATTACTTGTGTATCATTAATATATTAATGTATTCTATTATTTTGTATAATATGTTGAATCTTATTTATAAACAATATAAAATAATTTTTGTTTTAAATATAATATTTAAAAATAAATGGTGTGTATTTATTTTCCTAAATGTGTGAAATATAGTGTGTAAACGTTTTGATTTATTTATACCGATTAAAAGCATTTTAAAGTGTGCAATAATTTTTTATATCCTAATATCCATCTATATATATGCATTATAACGGATAATTGAGTGCATATTTATTTATCTTTTTACGATTAAAAAACATATCTTATAAGGTTAAGTTATTCGAGCTAATTATAAAGTTAAATATTTCACTATATAGAATATTGTTTTAGAATAATAATTAGTATATATAATAAAGCGGTTTTATGACATCAAAATGGGCCTAATAAAACAGTTTTCATATAAATTACTTTAAACTGTGTAGTTGTTTAATTTTATAATCGTACTAATACTTCGGTTGGAATGATCAGTTAATGTGGGAAAATGCAACATAATTTACCTTTTACATACCCCAATTTTACTAGAACCCAAACATATGTTATGTATTCCATATTTTATAATAAAAAACTATACTTTAAGGAAAACTATATAATCATTAATAGAATTGTTATTTGGGCTGGTAGTGCTAATGCTAATATTAGCACATTAAAAAAATACTAATTCAAAATTGTAATATTTCATTTGGCATTCTATGCATACAATTTTAATTTATCATGCCTTTAAGAATATATATAATGAATTTATACCCATATAGGCCATCAAATACACATAGTATATTTGTTCATATTTAGTAACATGCAAATTTATTATTACTATTATTGTTGTATTGGCATACCCCTCTATAGTACAATGAGATAATTAATGCACTCAAAAAGAGTACTTTAAGCCAATTAATAATTTCCCTTGTTCCATTGCTTTAATAAATAACATTTTAGAGCATATATATTATTTCGTAATAACATATATTTAAATTATAAAATTGAGAGTTTGTATATACATGATATCCTAATATATATATTATTAGTTAAAAAAAAATTATTATTATGTGCGTTTTCGATAAAATTAATATTATTATTTAATTGTATGAAATTTTTATAATAAAAATTTTTTTTAATATTAGTTATTAATAAAGTATTTTATTTTATATGTATAAGCATATAATAATAATTATAGTTCTATTTATCATATTATTTATAATTATTAGAGCATAATATGATATGAAAATTTATTAGCATACTTATATTTTATTTTTTAACTATTTTTAAATTTAATTTATTTATGCCTCAAAACTATAAAATTTAAAATATTATGTATATAGTTCAATTTTTATTGTGTTATTAAAAATGGTAGATGCATAAAACATCTTTTATGGATAATGTTGTATTGTCGATTCGAAATCGATATTTTATGAATCTATATTTTATGAATATTTATTATATTTTGTAATATGTTTAAAACACATATGTAATCTGAATATATATTGTAATGTAGAGGAATATTCAAAATGAATTTTATTATAATCTAAAACTATATGTATATTATACTTTATGGAAATATATGCTATGTGACCCCTTTCATATTAATGGATACGGTCATTTGGGGCTGCATATTTGGATTTCATTTCGGGATTAAACATACAGAGGTGGTACATATATTTAATCAACATTTATTGACAAATATATATGATCAAATTATAAACAATTTAATAAAAATATAATCATAACCACAAACCTTCAACTTTACAAAAAATATAGACAATTAAATTTATCATTCTATAGTGTCTCGTTTTCTTTTATAAACAAAAAAAATAACAAAAAAAATAACAAAAAAAATCACAAAAAAATCAACAAAAAAATCACAAAAAATCACAAAAACATCACAAAAACATCACAAAAACATCACAAAAACATCACAAAAACATCACAAAAACATCACAAAAACATCACAAAAACATCACAAAAACATCACAAAAACATCACAAAAACATCACAAAAACATCACAAAAACATCACAAAAACATCACAAAAACATCACAAAAAAATCTACAAAAACACAAAAAAATCTACAAAAAAATCAACAAAAAAAATTAATTAATAAATGGTGCAGGGTATCTTGCATAAGTTTGTATATATTTAATAATGAACCTTTTCCCCATAAACGGAATTTATAAGTTTTAATGTGTGTTTTTTTTGACTATATGATTTTATAATTATTTGTATCTTCTTTCTTCTATCACTTAAGTTTATAACTGTTCATGTCGTTTTATTTACACCAAACAAACTTGGAACTTTTTTCATTTTTTTTCTTTTTAATTTCTTTCTCCGGTCAAATACCAAAAACTAACATAAAATTATAAAAAATGAATAATATTTTACAGTGAGGAAATATTTTAAAAATAGTACACTTCATAATTTTCTTTTATTTACCTTGTACATAATAGCTAAAGTAATGGATATTATAATAACTATAATTGGAATTCCAATTTTTTTGTATTCTTTGAATATAAATATATCACCTATTCCTATTGTTCCATTTCCTTTTGTTTCGGTTCCTGGATTTTCTGATTTAATCACTTGATCTTCAACCGTTTTTTCACCTCCTTGATCGCTTTTATCAGAATTTTGGATTCCAGATGATGTTTGAGGTGAATCTTTTTGGGGTGGTGATTGCTCATCCTCTTCACCGCCTGATCCAGATTGATTATCATCTGAATCACCAGGGGAATCTACTTCATTAGAATCGGTATTTATACTATTAATAATTTCTTTAAAAAAATTACTATATTTATAGTAGGTATTTTCTAAATTAGTCAAAGATGTACTATATAATTTCTTAATAGTATCTGTGCTCTCTGTAATTCTTTCCTTAATCATTTCAAACGAAGTAATTGCATCATTTAATTTCTCCACACCTTGAAATGAGACACTTAAAATTAAAGGTTCAGTATTAAAAAGATCCCCTAGCGTACTTTGAGTTCCATTTTCTACTGGAGCTCTATCTGATCCATCTTGTTCACTGCCTGATCCTTCTTTATCATCTTGTCCATCATCTGTATTTAATTCCCCCTTATCTTTATCTCCTTTCCCATCATTTGAATCTTCTGATCCACCTACTGATGGTCCTGTATCACCACTTGCACCCCCTGTATTTCCTTCACTATTGTCTGAAGTCTTTAAATCAATTTTAGAATCGTCTTGTACATTTGATGAACTTAATTCTCCTGTTTTAGTTTTTTCTAATGCAGTACTGCTTTGTGAAGATGATGGTGTTTCTTCCGAAGAACGTGGTAATCCTGGTGGGTCCGTTGGTTTTGACATTGTAATTTTGTTATGCAGGGATTTACATTTTGAATTATTGAAGTTATATGATTTAAAACCTTTCACTGCGTTCATCTCTCCTCCATCTGGTTTTGTAAGTTTTTTAAGATTAGTTTCTAAATTAATCTTTGAATCAGTTTCCTTAATAGCATAATTTCTAAAATCATCATATATACCTTTTAATTTATTCAATAAATTAAGATATGATTGGCATTTATGAATATCATTATAAATTGATATATATTGATTAGAACATTCGGTAGAATTCGTAATATGGTTCGTAATTTCGTCACGTTTTTTTTCATAATCTGTAATTGTTTTACATATTTTATCAAGTAATTTATAAAATTCGCTCATATACCTAAGATTCGCTTCTTTCAAACCCTGCTGCATATTTAAAAAAATCCAATAATCAAATATTCCTTTATGTTTCTCTAAATACTCTTCATAAGCCTGATTTAAAGTAATTTTTTTGTCTTTTTCTTCGCTTTTGTCATGTATCTTAAATAATTTATCACTTAGCCACATCAATAAATATTCATCATATTTATTATACTCATTTGCTTCTATTGATACTTTGAATTGCTTAAATATATATGCGGCCAAAGCATTAATACCAGCTTCATTTGTTTTACAAACACCATTATAGCAATAATATTTGATGGTTGAGTGTTTGTTAATTATCTTCGTATTGACATTTTCGCCTTTAAAATAACTATCAGCTATATTAAGATATTTACACTAAGAAATATTTATAAAAATATACATTAATTCAAAATTTATTCAAATAAAATTTAATATAATTTAAACATAATAAAATTAAGGATAAATATGTTTTATTTTAAAATAAGGTTATTTACCATTAGTTTGTGATCCAT
This sequence comes from Plasmodium chabaudi chabaudi, assembly GCF_900002335.3. Taxonomy (NCBI): domain Eukaryota; phylum Apicomplexa; class Aconoidasida; order Haemosporida; family Plasmodiidae; genus Plasmodium; species Plasmodium chabaudi. Next base: position 21,807 of record NC_030103.2, read on the forward strand.
TGTAATGGAATTTTGTTTTTTAACTGTAGATTGACATCATATTATTTTTACATAAAACTTATATACTACACCAAAAAATTTATGCAATTATTTGTCTTTATATGTCAAATTGCCAATAGTTAAACACACTATTAGCATTTTTCTTAATAATAATAGTTTAAAATAATATACAATAATATAATTAAATAAAACTTATATTAAGTTTTGTTGCAATTCAGGTAAGTATGCTTATTTTGCGATTTTTTTGAAACATTTTTATCATATACGAAATATCGCTATTCTTAATAACATTTGGAATAGCTTCATTGTATAATTTTGTTTGACATTTCAATATCTTTAAATAAAACACATTCTCTAATTATTATACGCTATAATATGTAATAACTTTGCTTATGTGCTAACATTTCTTTATATATAAATATAATAATGAATAGTTTCAAGTGCACATATTATCTAATTTGTAAAATTAAAAAAGTGTAACACACAAATTAAATTAATTAAGCTACTACAATTAAAATGAATCATGAATATAAATTAGTTTTAGGATCATAGTTAGTATATATAAAGTCCATATTATTCTTTTTATCCTTATTATTTATTTAGCATATAAATAATGTTTTCCCTTTTATAATTAAAAAAATAAATTAATAAAGGGACGGGGTCGATTGAATAGCATTCTCTATATTAATTAATTTCATTTTCTTATCAACTAAATTTACAAATGTTTTTATGTTTTTTCCTTACTTCCATTTTCCCCACAATTTCTCATAATAAATATTAAATTATTTAAATCGACGTTATATTATAAAATCAAATCGATACTTTGGATTTATTTTTCTGTATCGATTCCGACATTTGATCGATTCTCCCAATACCATCTACCCAAAATTAACAATAAATATAAAAAATACATAGTTCAACACATTTATCATTAAGTTATATTAATACGAAATGCAATTATTATAATTTTTCCTATACATATTTTTAATAACTTATTTCCTATATATATTTAAAACAATTCGTTAAGCTAATAAATATTATCAAATTATTAAAAATTATACTTAATTAAATACATCTAGTACTTAACCATAACCCATATATGGGTTCCATAAACACAACCTTAACCCTGATCCACAACATAAAAATCATATAAAAAATATACACAAATCATGCAAAAATACAATAATTATACATATATAACTTTATATTTTATTGATTATATTATTTAATTATTCTTATAGACCCAAAAATTGTGATCAAAAATTATGGTCAAAAATTATTTATTTCCAAATAGACAGTTTCTTAACATATATCAATCATTATTACTATTCCTGGAATAATTATTACTCTTCGAATCATATATAATGATTCAGTTTCTTCTTTATTTTTTTTAGTTTTTCTCTAAAATTTTGTCTTTGAACTCGTTTATCAAATCCAAATAATGAATACTAATATAAAAATGGTAATCGTATATTCATTTTTTGATAATCACATATAAGGAGTCACTAAAATAAGTTTTTAATATTATATTTTAAATTCCTTATTATTTACCTTATAAGCAATTCCCAAGAAAATTGGTATTGAAAATATCAATAAAATTGGAATTAATTTGCTTGCTATCGACGAATTTGATGTTGTAACGTCAGAAATGTGTACAGAATTATCTATAGGAGTTTTTCCATAACTTTCTACGGAATTTGGTGGAGAAATTTTTTTGAGTTTTATCGATGGAAGAGTTGGTAAATTGATAGATTGGCAATTGCCACATTTCTTTTTTAAATTATCATAATCATTTGATAAAGTAAGCCATACTTGATAATATGGACTATCTTTAGCAACATTAGGATCTTCATTAAGTTTTTTGAAACTTTTAACGAATTCTTCAGCATATTGCGAACATTTTGTGCAATCTGGATTTTTTTCTTTATCCTCATCATACATATTACATAAAATTTGTAATGCTTCATAAAATTTAGATATAACATTAATTTCCATACTCATCAATTCTAGTTTTTTATTTATATGTTTTTTACTAATCTTATCATCACTATCATCAATTATTTTCTGATTATAATTCGTATTTTTTTCTATATGTTTAGTATACAAATCGTATACTGTTGTTATTCCTTTTTGTGGGTTTTGATTTAGTTTATAACTTAACCATAAAATAGCATATTCAGCAAGTTTATCCCCCTCGAATTTTTCCTCATCATTACTGCTATTAAAATTTTCTAAAAAAAATATAAAAGCAGCACTAACTATTTCATCATAACCAAAGCACTCTATTGTATTATAATTCTTCTTTAAGGGGCAATAAGATTTGAGCATGTCATCATATTCAACATATGATACATCAGTCACTTCCAATTTAATTAAAGTATCGATCTTGTGAATGTGTTCACACTACGAATATATTTTACGAATTAAAGAAAAACATATATTAATGTAAATGCTACTAAAATGAGAATTGATATAACATATAGGTGATCCAACATATGAGTTACATGCGAAGAACATATTTTATTTAAAAAAATTATATACCACTTCCTTAAACATTATAATGAAATTCTGTTATAATTTGCTGATTATGAGAGATGGCAATATTTATATATATTGGATAAAATATATTTTGCATTTGGTTAATCTATTTACATAGAAATTGTCTTTAGTTAAACATATTTACTTATTTTATGACAATTAGCTAAATTATCTTAAATAGATGGTTAATTAACACACATTTGCCATATGTATATATGATGCATTTTATACAAAAAATACTATTCTTACTAACATCTGGTATAACATTATTATAAAAATTGGTATCTTTTTACGATGAAATTAAAGCATGTTTTCTTATATTATGTTTAAATATATAAAAGGAATGTATTTATATCTTATGTTTTAATAATTACCCTTCTAAAACTTAAATACTGTATAAACCTAAAAAATTATTAATTATATTATTACTATGCTCCTTAAAAGTATATAAATAGTTATTTAATAAGATATATTACATTTTTATATACTTGTTTCTTATAATATATAATAGTTTGTTCTAAAATTATAGTATTTCAAATTAAGTTACATACTCCATTTTCTATTCAAATTACATAAATTTATATTATTTTTATTTAATATAGGTAAATTCATGATCCATTTTAATATATCTAATAACTTTATTTTTATTTCTATGTATCTCAATTTAGAAATTTATCTTATTGGGCAATTTTATAATATATTCTGAGCATATTTTCTGCAATTTATAGCAACAATTAGCAATGAACCCGTATTTATTGAGTTATTTATAAGCTCAAATACGTTTTAAAATACATATTATTTTTTAAATAATAGATAGTAAATGCTAAATATATAACACATAAATAAGTATTGATGCAATTTTTAAAGTATAATAAAAAATGATGTGGAATTGTGTTGCTATATTACACTTTAAGAGGAAAAAGATATTATATATTTGCTCTTTTAATATATAAATTTAGATAAATATTCGCTGCATGGTCTCAGGGTTAATTTTATCTTATATTCTATTTTTATAGTTATCAGTGTATATGCATTAAATAATTTATTAAAAATTCTATATTTTGTTATTCTATGATAAAATAATGCTATTTTATATTAAAAAAACGATGATTTATTAAGTGCTGATAATATATTGCATGCTAATATGGAATTATAAAAAGACATTTAACATGAATTGAGTCTTTAACCCATTCTCCATCGATCCAGTTTTTTTAAATATAAAACCGTATATCCCCAATTGTATCCTTAACAAAATATGTAACATTGGTACCTTTATAATGCACTATTACATTCCATTGATTTAATATTCATTCAATAAAACAAATATTTATATATTTCTGTTAGAAAATACCATTATATTTTATATAAATTTTTTACTGAATATCTATAGAAAACAATTGCATGTAACATATAACAGGGATTCATGGCTATTGTTTATATTTTTTTTAAATTTCATTATTTTTTTCAGTAATATATGATTTTATAAAAAATATTTTTTAATCATTCATTATGTTAGTAATGTTTTTATTCTTAGAATTATATAAATAAATTTATAATTGGAAATTAAGTGAACCACCCCAACAACATCATCATTATATATATAATAATAGTTGATCATTTAGTATTATAATTATATAAATATTTTTTTAATTATACATATGAACTTATTTGCCTATATTAATAATAAAATTTACATATTTATAATTTTAATACTTATATAGAGTTTTTAAATCAGGTTCATAGAATCTGAACCCCAAAATAAAAGTCGTTAATTAAATTTTTCATATAAATAATCGTTTTTTCTTTTATAAACAAAAAATATAAAAAAATAAATGGTACAGGATTATCCTGCATATTTTTGTATATATTTAATAATCCCATTTTTCATCAACCCAATTTATAATTATTCCAATTGGCTCTTTTCGATGAATGCATTTGTAACGCCATTTTAGGCTCTCTTTTGATCACTCAAATTTATAATCTTTTTCATGGCTTTTCTTTTCGACTTTTTTCGCCATACGGGTGTTAAATACTAACATAAAAATAAAAATATATAATTATTTGTCTTTTTATGCACTCAAAAAATATGTTGTAATGTATATTTTTTAAATTTATATTTTTGAATTGTAATACTTACCTTATATGAAATTCCTAAAATAATGGGTATTAAAATTAATGGGACTGCGATGTAGGGTAGTTTATTTCCATTGTTTATACTTGTGGGGGTTACTGGTAGGCCTGGTAAACTAATTCCGGGGGGTGTACCTATTTCTGAAACATCAATTGCCGGTTCCTTAGCCTCTGGTTCTTGCCATTTTTTTGCACATGTTTCTTCACAGCTCTTTGCTCCTTCGGGTATTGTAAAAGTTGGAAGTTGATCTTTATTATTGTTAGCTTCTCTAAATTTATCATAATCTTTTTTTAAATTTGACAACACACGACAATATGGATTACAAATCTCTTTCCAGGGAAATTGAATAATACATGAATGATACGAATCAACACATTTTTTAGCACTTTCTATGCATTTATTGGTGTCTGAAGAGCCATTACATGTATTAATTGTTTCACATATTCCTTTAAGTAATCTATAAAGTCTCTTCAAATATTCAGAATGAATTCCCATCATATCTTTTATTTTTTCTATGGATTCACTATGTTCTCCAAACCAATCATTTTGTTTAAGTATTTCATACATAGTACCTCTTATAATCTCTATATTCTGATCTTGGCTAATTTTATAATTAAACCATAAAATAGCGTATTGAGCAAGTTTATCACCATCTAACTCTTCCTCATCAATACTCTTAACATATTCTAGCAATCCCATAATACCAGAGTTGAGAAATTCCCTATTAGTATCACATTTTCCTTTTCCATCCTTTCCACTGAGAGAACAAAAAGCTTTGAATATCTCATCTTTAAACGTATAGTTTTGAGTATTTTTATCGAAGACAACATTTTCATCAACAAATTTAATTGCTCCACACTACGAATATATTTACGAATTAAAGAAAAGAATGTATTAATATAAATGTTATTAAAATGAAAATTAATATAATTTATAGGCGATTCAGCATATTAATCACATATGAAGACATATTATATTTAACAAATTTATATACCAATTCCTCAGACATTATAATGGCATTTAATTATAAATATTACGCCTAAATAAATATGTGTTACTTGTAAATATATATGATTAAGCATATACTTACTGTTTATAACAATTGGATTAATGTAAAATAATAATAAATGTGGTTAAAAAGAATATTAAATTTCATTTATGTCTATTTAGCTAAATTCCCTTAATATGCAACATGTTCAAGCATGCTTAATCATATAATAGAAAAAATAAACAAATATATAATATTATTGTCAATATTCAGGTTAGTCTATTACACAATTTTTATAACCTTGTAATAGTTTAAATAAAGTATATCTCCTAATTGTTATACGTTTTCACATAGAAAATAAAAATATATTTTTTTGTTTTTTAAATAAAATAATTTAAAAAATTGTATTAGTATAAATATTTAAATAACCAAACATAAATTGCTATCCGAATTGTTCAAAACATGATTGTGTCTCATCATTAGACACCCTTAATGCACTTATATAAGTTATTATTCCTCATGACATATTGGTCTTTAATATTATTTCCAATAAATGAAAAGACATTTTTTTGTTTAAATTATAATATTTAATAAATAAATCAATATGATTTTTTCTAATTAAATGATATATTTGGTGCATTTATATTTAATCAATATATATATTATAAGCTCATTTTTAAATATACAATAATCTTGCTTATTTCCTAGCATTTCCTTATATATAAATATAATTAATCAATAATTTTTGGTGCATATATGATTTTATTTTTAAAATTAAAAAAACATAATATGAAAATTAGGTTAATCGACCTATTACAATTAAAATAAATTATGGAAATTGATTAATTCTGGAGTAATTGTTAGTATATATATATGTATATCATTTTTTCATCCTTATGAACTATTTAACATATAAATGATCAAGAAATATATTTTAAATATTAAATCAAATAAATGTAATTTAAATATATTATTTTTTAATTTTATAATTGCGTTCATATTTGTTTAGGATAATGAATTAATTTGAAAAGCAATATAACATGTGTTACCATTTTAAATATACTTTTATACTTATAACCTAAAATATATTTTGTATTGAATATTTTATAATATCATATTAGTTATTTTATAATGTAAAAATATTATTTTTAACGAACATATGGAATTATTATTATTATTTTGCTTGATAGCGTTAATTCTAATATTAGTACATTAAAAGTATACTTAGCTAAAAATTGTAATATTTCATACGATCTTTTGTACGTACAGTTATAATCTTATCATATATTTAAGAATATATATAATGAATTTATATCCATATAGCGTATCAAATAAGTATAATATATATTTTCGTGTTTAGTAGCATACTAATCCATTATGATTATTATTATTATTGTTACTGATATATCACTGTATGCTACAATGAGATAATGAATGCACTAAAAGGAATACTTTAGACCAATTAATAATATTCCCTGTTCCATTGTTGCAATGCATAACATTTTATAGCATATATATTATTTCGTAATAACAATATATTTAAATTATAAAATTGAGAATTTGCATATATATGATATCCTAATATATATATTATTAGTTCAAATAAAATTTATTATTATGTGCGTTTTCGATAAAATTAATACTAGTATTTAATTATATGAAATTTTTACAATAAAAAAATATTTTAATATTAGTTATAATTATTAAAGAAGAATATGATATGAAAATTTATTAATATATTTATATTTTATCTTTTAACCATTTTAAAATATAATTTATTTATACATCAGAATTATAAAACTTAAATATTGTATATATTGTTCAATTTTTATTATGTTATTAAAAATGTTAGATGCATAAAACATCTTTTATAGATATCGTTGTATTGTCGAATCTCGATCAATATTTCATGCATCTATAGTTTATGGCTATCTATTATATATTGTAATATCTTTAATTAACTTTAAAACACACGTATTCATATTAATATGTATATTCAAAATGAATTTTATTATAATCTAAAGGTATATATTATACTTTATGGAAATATATGCTATGTGACCCCTTTCATATTGTGGTTATGCCCCTTTTTTGGCTGCGTATTTGGATTTCATTTCGGGATTAAACATACAGAGATGGTACATATATTTAATCAACATTTATAGACAAATAAATATTATCAAATTATAAACAATTTAATAAAAATATAATCATAACCCAAAATATAGTTCCCATAGTACACAACTCTGACCCAAATACGAGTTTCCAAAAATACACCTTTAAATCTGAACCCTTACTTTATAATAATGATATATATTTTTTTTACATCTTCAAAGTTTTAAAAAGTTAATATAATAAAAAAAATTATATAAATATATACGCAATTACATTTACATAAAATGTGGAAGAACAAATACATACTAATATTATTACTATTATTACATAATAAATAAATTAAAAGCATTTCTTCTACAAGAATACAGTCCTATTTTCCTAAATTGGTTCCTATTATATTTTGTAATAAATCTAACCGAATAATGAAAAACCACAACCCTAAAGCTTGATAAATTTCTTAATGGTGTATTTCGCTTTTCGCCTTAATAAAAAAATAAATGATATTGCTAAACCTCCTAACAATAAAAACAAGAATACAACTGCGATGAGTATTGCATTATTCATGAAGCCGCTGAACGTTTCATTAAAAACTGAAAATTTCTCGGTTGTGCCAAAACTAGTTCTTGAAATAGCCTGATTAGATGTAAATTTAGAAATCTCAGTACGTATATCCGAGTTATTTTCACTATGTCTGACATCTATTAAACTTCCACCACTCGATAAAAGGGAAGATGAGGGCATACTTGTTGGCATTTTATCCACATTTGGTTCCACTACTGATTCATATCCCTCATTATTATCGTTTGGTTTTTTCGATATTTTGAATTTGCTTGTAATTCACGATTTAACCTTTCAATATCATGCTCAATATATTTTAATTTGGATAATATATTGCTATATTTGTAATTCGTTTCACCAATATCTATAATTTTTTTAGTATATATTTTTTCTTCTTCATAATTGCTGTCTTATATTTATCGAAAAATTCGACCTCGATTCATAAAAATCATTTACGTCGAAACAATTTGGTTACATATTTTAATAACTTATTATTTCAAAAAAATTTTGAGATTTTTGGAGAATATAAATTTTTCTCTTTTCTTATATCGCATTAATACTTCAAAAAAAAATTATATTAGCATGTATTAATATATTGCACATAATTTAGCTTATTGTTTCTTAAATTAAACGTAATTTTTTTATAAATACAGATAGCAATATAAAGGTTGTGTAAATTTAATATACAAATGAAAAAATAATTATATTCTTAATAACCAAGCGAAACAAATAGCTTGCATTTTTAGTATATTCCAAAGTTCAAAGACCACTATATTTTTTTTAAATATCGAGTATATTAATTTTTAGCGTGATTTGTTTATTAAATAAATCTATTGTATATAGTATGCGAATACGTCTTGATATTCATTCTCAAAATAATTATATTTATTACTTTGTGTATTTTAAGATTATAGTATTTTCAAATAAGTTACACGTTTCATTTTCTATGCAAATTGTATAAATTTATTTATTTTTATTTAATATAGATAAATTCATGATCCATTCTAATATACCTATAACTTTATTTTTATTCCTATGTACTCAATTTAGAAAATTGCCGTATTGTGCAATTTTATAATATGTTCTGAGCATCTTTTCTACGGTTTATAACACCAATTAGTACTGAACCCATATTTATTTAGCTATTTATAATCTTAAATAATTCTTCGAATGCATATTATTTTTAAAATAATACATAGTAAATATTAAATGCATAAAAAATAAATAACTATTGATGAAAACTTTAAGTATAATATAAAACTATGTGTAATTAGGTTGTTATATTATATTTAAGAGGCGACGAGTAAAATATATTTGTTCTTTTAATATATAAATTTAGATAAATATTCGCTATATGTTTTATATTGTTCATTTTATCTTATATTCTATTGTTATTGTTGTCAATGTATATGCATTAAATGATTTATTAAAAATTATATATTTTGCTAATTCTATGATAAAATAATGCTATTTTATTTTTAAAAAATGATGATTTACTAAGCACTGATAAAATAATACATGATAATATGGAATTATAAAAAGACATTTAACATGAATTGAGTCTTTAACCCTTTCTCCATCGATCCAGGTTTTTTAAATATAAAACAGTGTATCCTCAAATGTATATTTAACAAAATATGTAACGTTGATACCTTTATAATACACTGCTATGTATCATTGATTTATTATTTATTCAATAAAACATATATTTATATATCTTTGCAGAGAATACTATTATATTTTTTATAATTTGTTACTAATATTTATAGAAAACAATTGTATGTAGCATATAATAGATATTCAGTGGGGCATTGTTTATATTTTTTATTCATTCATTATGTTAGTGATGCTTGTATTCTTATAATTATATAAATATGTTTTTAAATTATAATTATGATTTTAGTTACGCATAATAATAGTAATAAAAAAATTTACATATTTATAATTTTAATACTTATATAGAGTTTTTAAATCAGGCTCATAGAATCTGAACCCCCAAATAAAAGTCGTTAATTAAATTTGTCATATAAATAATTGTTTTTTCTTTTATAAACAAAAAATATAAAAAAATAAATGATACAGAATTATCCTGTATGTGTTTGTATATATTTAATAATCCCATTTTTCATCAATGTAATTTATAATTATTCTGATTGGGTCTTTTCGATGAATTCATTTGTAGTGCCCTTTTTTGTTTTATCTTCATTACACAAATTTATAATCGTTTGCATATTTTTTTTTTGAATTCAGCTTTTTTCGCTGTCTATATGTTATATACTAACATAAAAATAAAAATATATAATTATTTGCCTTTTATACACTCAAAAAATATGTTGTAATGCATATTTTTTAAATTTATTTTTTTGAATTGTAATACTTACCTTATATGAAATTCCTAAAATAATGGGTATTAAAATAAATGGAATTGCAATATAGGGTAGCTTATTTCCATTATTTATACCTGTGAGGATTCTTAGTTGACCTAGTAAACCAATTTTGTGGGTCGTAACTTGTTTTGTTCCTCCAATTGCCGATTCCTTACCATTCAATATTTGTGTTAAAGATTTGCAATAATTCTCACAATTTTCTCTTCCTTCTGGCGGCTTCAATTCTGGAAGATCCTTTTTATTAATATTAGCTTCTCGAAAATTTTCATAATCTTTTTTTAAATTTGACAATACACTACAATATGGACTACAAAGCTCTCCCCAGGGAAAACTATTCATACATGTACGATACGAATCAGCACATTTGTTAGCAGATTTTATGCATTCACTGGTCTTTGAAGGGTCATTACATATATTAATTGTTTCACATATTCCTTTAAGGAATTTATAAAGATTGGTCAAGTATATAGAATGAAAATTCATCATATCTTTTTTTTTTTCTATGGATTTACTATGTTCACTAAACCAACTATTATTTTTTATAAAGGTGTTGTAAATATCATTTATTCCATGTCCTGCCTTCGTATTTTCCTTAATTTTAGAACTAAACCATAAAATAGCGTATTGAGCAAGTTTATCACTTTCTAATTTGTTCTCATCAACATTCTCAAAATTTTTTAGCAATGCTATAAAAGCAGAGCTGAGCAATTCACCATCATTATCACATTGTCCTTTTTCTCCATTTCTACTGGGAGAACAATAAGTTTCGAAGATCTTATCCTTATACGTATACTTTTTATTTTTTTGATCGAAGACAATATTCTCATCGACAAAATTAATTTGTTCACACTACGAATATATTTACGAATTAAAGAAAAGAATGTATTAATATAAATGCTATTAAAATGAAAATTAATATAATTTATAGGCAACTCAACATATGAATAACATGTGAAAAGCATATTTTATTTAAAAAATTTATATACCACTCCCTTAGACATTATAATAGAATTTAATTATAAATATTACACCTAAACAAATATGTGTTACTTGTAAATATATATGTGATTAAGCATATACTTACTATTTTTAACAATTGAATTAATATAAAATAATAATAAATGTGGTTAAAAAGAATATTAAATTTCTTTATGTCTATTTAGCTAAATTCCCTTAATATGTAATATGTTCAAACATTCTAATCATATAATATAAAAAATAAACAAATATATAATATTTTTGTCAATATTCAGAATATTCCTATTACATAGCTTTATAACCTTGTAATAGTTTAAATAAAGTATATCTCCTAATTATTATATATTTTCACATGGATTATAAAAATGTATTTTTTTGCTTTTATAATAAATTAATTTAAAATGATTGTATTAGTATAAATATTTAAAGAACCAAACATAAATTGCTACCCGAATTGTTCAAAACATGATTGTGTCTCATCATTAGACACCCTTAATGACTTATATAAGTTACTATTCCTCGTGGCATATTGATCTTTAATATTATTTCCAATAAATGAAAAGACATTTTTTTGTTTAAATTATAATATTTAATAAATAAATCAATATATTTTTTCTAATTAAATGGTATATTGGGTGCATTTATATTTAATCAATATATATTATAAGCCCATTTTAAAATGTATAATGACCTTGCTTATTTCCTAGCATTTCCTTATATATAAATAGAATTAATCAATATTTTTTGGTGCATATATTATATAATTTTTAATATTAAAAAAACATAATATGCAAATTAGGTTAATCGACCTATTACAATTAAAATAGATCATGGAAATTGATTCATTTTGGGTAATAGTTAGTATATATAAAATGCATATTATATTTTCATCCTTATGACCTATTTAATATATAAATGATCAAGAAATACATTTTAAATATTAAATCAAATAAATGCAATTTAAATATTGTAATTTTTAATTTTAGGATTGTATTCATATATTGTTTAGAATAATGAATTAATTTGAAAAGCAATATAGCATGTGTTACCATTTTAAATATATCTTTATACTTATAAACTAAAATATATTATGTATTGAATATTTTATATTATTATATTAGTTAGTTTATAATGCAAAAATATTATTTTTAACGAATATTATGAAATTGTTAATATTATATTGATTAGCAACTTTAAGATCATGACACCATAATAAAGTATACATAGCTAAAAATTGTAACATTTCATACGATCTTTTGTACGTACAGTTATAATCTTATCATATATTTAAGAATATATATAATGAATTTATATCCATATAGCATATCAAATAAACATAATATACTTTTCGGATTTAGTAATATACTAATCCATTATGATTATTATTATTATTATTATTATTATTGTTACTGATATATCACTGTATGCTACAATGAGATAATTAATGCACTAAAAGGAATACTTTAGACCAATTAATAATATCCCTTGTTCCATTGTTGAAATGCATAACATTTTAGAGCATATATATCATTTCATAATAGCACTATATTTAAATTATAAAATTGAGAGTTTGTATATATATGATATCCTAATATATATATTATTAGTTAAAAAAAATTATTATTATGTGCGTTTTCGATAAAATTAATACTAGTATTTAATTATATGAAATTTTTACAATAAATAACAATTTTAATATTAGTTATAATTATTAAAGAAGAATATGATATGAAAATTTATTATTATATTTATATTTTATCTTTTAACCATTTTAAATATAATTTGTTTATACCTCAAAATTATAAAACTTAAAATATTGTATATGTAGTTCAATTTTTATTGTGTTATTAAAAATGTTAGATGCATAAAACATCTTTTATAGATATCGTTGTATTGTCGATTATCGATCAATATTCCATGCATATATTTTTTATGGCTATCTATTATATATTGTAATATCTTTAATTAACTTTAAAACACACGTATTAATATTAATATGTATATTCAAAATGAATTTTATTATAATCTAAAGATATATATATTATACTTTATGGTAATATATGCTATATGACCCATTTCATATTAATGGATACAATCATTTGGAGCTGCATATTTGGATTTCGTTTCAGAATTAAACATACAGAGGTGGTACATATATTTAATCAACATTTATTGACAAATAAATATGATCAAATTATAAACAATTTAATAAAAATATAATCACAACCCAAAACATATATCCCATAGTACAAAACTCTGACACATTATACGAATTTCCCAAACACATCTTTAAACCTGAACCCTTACTTTATAATAATGATATATATTTTTTTTACATCTTCAAAGTTTTAAAAAGTTAATATAATAAAAAAAATTATATAAATATATACGCAATTACATTTACATAAAATGTGGAAGAACAAATACATACTAATATTATTACTATTATTACATAATAAATAAATTAAAAGCATTTCTTCTACAAGAATACAGTCCTATTTTCCTAAATTGGTTCCTATTATATTTTGTAATAAATCTAACCGAATAATGAAAAACCACAACTCTAAAACCTTATCAATTTCTTAATGGTGTATCTCGCTTTTCGCCTTAATAAAAAAATAAATGGTACAGGATGATCCTGTATGTGTTTGTATATATTTAATAACCCCATTTTTCATCAATGAAATTTATAATTATTCCAATTGGTTCTTTTCGATGAATACATTTGTAACGCCATTTTTGGCTTTCTTTTTGTCACACAAATTTATAATCTTTTTCATGTTTTTTTTTTTCATCCTTTTTCGCCATGCAGGTGCTAAAAACTAACATAAAAATAAAAATATATAATTATTTGCCTTTTTATACACTCAAAAAATATGTTATAATGTATATTTTTTAAATTTATATTTTTGAATTGTAATACTTACCTTATATGAAATTACTAAAATAATGGGTATTAAAATAAATGGAACTGCAATGTAGGGTAGTTTATTTCCATTATTTATACTTGTGGGTATTACTGATTGAGGTGTTATAGAATTTGATTTATCCATTTGGACGCTTATGCTACTTTGTGGTTCTTCTCGACTATCAGCTAATTTGATTTGTGATCGAACTGGTAAGCTATCTTCGGAGGTTGTAACTTGTTCTGGTTGTTCACTTGTCTGCTTCTTAGACTCGGATTCTTGCTTTTTTTTTTCACATAAGCTATCACAACTTTCTATTCCATTTGGAAGCTTCATTTCTGGGAGATTATTATGATTTTCTCTAAATTTATCATAATCACTTTTCAAATGTGACAATACACTACAATATAAATTATAATTCCTTTTCCAAGGGCAATTGTTAACACAGTATTGATACAAGCTAACACATCTTTCAGCAGATTTTATGCATTCATTGGTGCTTGAAGACTCACTACATTTATTAATTGTATCACATATTCCTTTAAGTAACGCATAAAGATTGTTCAAATATGTATAAAAAAATTTCATCATATCTTTTTTTTTATCTGTGTCCTGACGGTGTTCAGTAAACCACTCATTTGTTGTAATCATGTCATAAATATCATTTATTCCAGCTTCTATCTTCTTATTTTGCCTGATTTTATAATTTAACCACAAAATAGCGTATTCAGCAAGTTTATCATTTTTTAAATTATCCTCGTAATCATCAATACTCTTAAAATATTTTAGCAATGCTATGAAAGCAGAGGCAACTTTTAGTCCATTACTATCACATTCTCTCTTTCCTCCATTTTTCTTGGCAGGACAAAAAGCTTCGAGGATCTTATCCTTAAACATATAGTCTTTAGATTCTAGATCTAAGACAATTTTCTCGTCAGCCTCATTAATTGCTTTACACTACGAATATATTTTAAGAATTAAAAAAAATGTATTAATATAAATGTTATTAAAATGAAAATTAATATAATTTATAGGCAATTGAACATATGAATCACATGTGAAGACCATATTTTATTTAAACAATATATATACCAATTCCTTAGACATTATAATGGAATTTAATTCAAATATTAGGATTAATTTCCACTAGACTAATCTTAAATAAAACATAAAAACATTACATGTAAATAAATATGTGTTACTTGCACATATATATAATATATATATGATTAAGCATATACTTACTGTTTATAACAATTGGATTAATGTAAAATAATAATAAATGTGGTTAAAAAGAATATTAAATTTCATTTATGTCTATTTAGCCAAATTCCCTTAATATGTAATATGTTCAAGCATGCTTAATCATATAATAGCAAAAATAAAGAAATATATAATATTATTGTCAATATTCAGATTAGTCTATTACACAATTTTTATAACCTTGTAATAGTTTAAATAAAGTATATCTCCTAATTATTATACGTTTTTACATAGAAAATAAAAATGTATTTTTTTGTTTTTATAATAAATTAATTTAAAATGATTGTATTAGTATAAATATTTAAAGAACCAAACATAAATTGCTACCCGAATTGTTCATAACATGATTGTGTCTCATCATTAGACACCCATAATGCACTTATACAAGTTATTATTCCTCGTGACATGTTGATCTTTAATATTATTTCCAATAATGAAAAGACATATTTTTGTTTAAATTATAATATTTAATAAATAAATCAATATATTTTTTCTAATTAAATGATATATTGGATGCATTTATATTTAATCAATATATACATTATAAGCCCATTTTAGAATATACAATAACCTTGTTTATTTCCTAAAATTTCCTTATATATTAATATAATTAATCAATAGTTTTGGGTGCATATATTATTTAATTTTTAAAATTTAAAAACCATAATATACAAATTAGATTAATCGGCCTATTACAATTAAAATGGATCATGGAAATTGATTCGTTTTTGGAGAATAGTTTGTATATATAATGCATATTATTATTTTCATTATTATGATCCATTAATATATAAATGATCAAGAAATATATTTTAAATATTAAATCAAATAAATGTAATTTAAATATATTAATTTTTAATTTTATAATTGTGTTCATACCTTGTTTAGAGTAATAATTAATTCGAGAAGCAATATGAGTTACCATTTTAAATATACCTTTATACTTATAAACTAAAATATATTATGTATTGAATATTTTATATTATTATATTAGTTAGTTTATAATGTAAAAATATTATTTTTAATGAATGTTATGAAATTGTTAATATTATATTGATTAGCAACTTTAAGATCATGACACCATAATAAAGTATACTTAGCTAAAAATTATAATATTTCATACGATCTTTTGTACGCACAATTTTAACCTTATCATACCTTTAAGAATGTATATAATGGATTTATACCCATATAGTGTATCAAATAAATATAATATATTCTTCTTACTTAGTAGCCTACTAATCCATTATGATTAATATTATTGTTATTTTTGATATACCATTGTATGCTACAATGAGATAATTAATGACTCAAGAGAAATACTTTAAACAAATTAGTAATTCACCTTGCTTCATTGTTTTAAACTATAACGTTTTATAACGTATATATTATTTCATAATAACAATAGATTTAAAATATAAATATATAAGCTTGCATATATATAATATCTTAATATAAATATTATTATTTCAAATAAAATTAATTATTATTTGCCTTTTCGATAAATTAACATTTAATTATATGAATTTTTCACAAAAAAAACAATATTTAAATAATAGTTATTGGTAATGTATTTTACTATTTTATATGCATAAGTACATAATAATAACTCTAGTTCTATCTATCATATTATTTATAATTATTAAAGCATAATGTGCTATGAAGTCTTATTAATATACTTATATTTTGTTTTTTAACTATTTAAATTTAATTTATTTATACCTCAAAGCTATAAAACTTAAAAAATATTGTATATATGTTCAATTTTTATTGTATTATTAAAAATGTTAGATGCATAAAACATCTTTTATAGATATCGTTGTATTGTCGAATCTCGATCGATATTCCATGCATCTATATTTTATGACTATTTATTATATATTTTAACGTGTTTAATTAATCTTAAAAACACATATTGACCTGAAGATATATTATACTGTAGGCAATTATTTCAAATGAATCTAATTATAATTTATAGCTTCATATATAAGATTACTATATAGTTTGGTTGGAACATTATAATTTAAATCAAAATAATAGTGACAAAAATAATATATTTTACTAAATAAAATGTTTCATAAAGTAAAGAAACATATTGCGTTATTCATAATTCAATATAGCTATGGGCTAGCATGTCTTATATATAGATATCCAAAAATTAGCAATAAAATATAAAATGTGAAGTTATAATATTCCGCATTTAATATATATGAATGAATTAAATGGAAGTATTATAACTTATGGAAAATATGCTATAAGGCCCCTTACATATTTATCATTCTATAGTGTTTCTTTTTCTTTTGTAGACAAAAAAAATTAACAAAAAAAGCAAATTAATAAATGGCATAGGATCGGCTTTCATAAATTTGTATATATTTAATAATGATATTTTCTCATTAACTGAATTTGCAATTATTTTCGTCTTTTTTCTATCGCTTGAATTTATAACTGATTTTGTATATTTTTTTGTATGTTCTGAATTTATAGTTATATGTGTCATTTGTTTTTCATCCCATGGATCTATCGCCTTTTTTATTGGCTTGATATTATCATCTGAATTTATAGTTATATATGTCTTTTGTTTTTCATCCCATGGATTTATCGCCATTTTTATTGGTTTGTTCGTATCATCATAATTCATAATTATCTTCGCTATTTTTTTATTATCACCTGAATTTATAATTATATTCGATTTTTTTTCCCTATCAATTGATTTTATAAATGTTTTTTCCATTTTCCTTCCATCAACCAAATTTATAACTTTTTTTGTGATTTTTTTTTTCTTCGATTTTTTTCTCGATCCAAATGATAAATACTAAAATAAAAACAAAATAAATATAATATATTTTTTATAGCGTAATTATGCATTTGCGAAAAAATTAAAAAATGATATATTTAATAGTTGCATATTATTTACCTTAAACATAAATGCTAAAAAAACAAATATTGAAATGCCTATAATACCAATACCTATTATGTCACATTTTTTATTTGATCCTATACACCATATTGATGGTTTTTCGTCCATTTTAACGTCAGCTACAGTTGTGCTTGATAGTGTTTCTTGTTTCGATTCTGATATACTTGGTAGAATACTTGTTGAACTTCCAGAAGCGGCTGATCTCTTTCTTCGAGATTTTTTGTTTGAACCACCATTTTGTCCAGGAAATGTGATTTCTATTGATGACATAGATGTCTCAGCCTGTTCACCTGTTGATACAAATTCAGTTATTGGTATTGTTGTAGTTGTTCCATGCGCTAAAGGTGATAAAGTTATGGATGGTTGTAGTACTCGTTTTGGAGATGATTCTTGTGCGTTTGATGGTGTAGCTGATGGTGATGATGATTGAGATGGTGGTAAATATGATTTAGTTGCTGGCGGATTTGCTTCTCCTTGCTTAGATGCATTTTCCACTTCCCCTAAACTATTGAATCCAACACCTGGACTTCCTGATTCAATACTATGATCTGCTGATGCACCATTTGGGGTTCTTTGTTTAGTGCCTAGGTTTTTTTGCTCACTACTTGTGTCAGCTGTTGAATATTTTATATTATTTATTCCAGGGTTTGCATTACCTTTGGTGCTTCCTACTTCATTCTGGGTATCTGGTGATTTTTCAGATCCATTTTGGTGGTCATTTAAGATTTGAATTTGGCCAATTGTAGAACCTACTTTTTGTATAATTTGTTGATATTTGTGAATTTTTTCAATAATATCATTAATCTTAGACACCACTATTTCTTGTATATGATCTTCAATTTTATTAACGACATCATTAAATAGTGAACTATATGTTCGGAAAAAATCTACAGAATAATCTATAACTTTCTTAATATTTAATTCTTTATTGGAATCCGACGATTCTTGTGTATCTTTTGATTGTGTTGATGAGGAATCTGTGTTTTCTGTTTTAGTGGTTTCTTTTTGATTCTCTGAATTGTCTTGTGATGCACTCCGTTTCGTTCTTTTTGCTGACCCACTCTCAGTATCTGGTAAGTTATCACTTAAATCTCCTGTTATATTCGTAGGTTCTATTGTTTTATTCGTAGATTCCACTGCAATATTCTCAGATTTTACTGGTATTTTTTCATTAGTTGACTCTGGCGGTGGAGATAGCGGTGCATTATATTCCCGTATTTGAGGAGTCTCTGATAATGATAAATCCCTTTTTGATCTATTTTTTACGATTTCGGGTTTATTTGCATGATTTTCTGATATACTTTCCACATCTTTTGATGTGTCTTTAGCATCTACTGAAGCATGGTTATTATTTTGTGGCACTTCTTGAATCTCTTGTGAAATTTTTGGCAATATTTGAACTTGTGAATCACTTTTTTGTGAAATATCTGATATTTTAGGCTCTGGTGCTTTAGGTTCTGATGGTTGACTTTCCTTTTTAATAGATTGTATTGTTTCCTCTTTAGCAGGTTGCTGAGTATTATTTTTAGTAGATGAGTTCGTATCATTATTAGTAGGTTTCTGCGGTTCCTTTTTAGGTCCTTTATGTTTTTCTTTGCCATTTGATGAAGATTTGAATACCCCCATTATGCTTTTTGGTTTATATTTTGTGCCATGTTTCTGAAAAAATAAATGCACTCTTTTACACCCACTACTTTCAAATTCCAATTCTGGCGGACTATATTTATAATTAGATATTGAAGGAAAATCTGAAAATTTTATTTTACCATGTTTACCTTGTTCAATTTTCTTATTAACTAAGATTTTATATTCATCATATGTTTTTTTTAAATCAACTAATAATTGAGCATATGGACTACATCTAGAAACCCGCTGTTTAAGGAAATGATAGGTTATATGGCATTTCTTATCAATCCCCTCAATTCTTTTAAGGTCAAATTCGGATTTTTCATTTTCCAACAATGCATTACATATATCCATAAGTAAATAATAAAATCGAGCCATCAAAATAATATTACTATCCTTCCAAAGCATTTTATCATCCAATTTTTCCCACCAACTAAAATTATCTCCAGGTTTAACTATAAGCTCCTCATAATAATCATTTAAACTGAAGGAATAGTCATTATTTACCTTAAGAAATTTGTCAGCTAGCCACATATAAATGTATTCATAATCTAGATTGCCATTATTATTACCGCCCTTTTGCTTATCATAATTTTTTGGCAATTCTGCAAGTAAATAACCGCATAAGGCGCCAAGTCTATCATAATTAGTATTACATCCTCCTTTAGGACAAAATTTTTTATATGAGTCAGAATTATTAAATTTATTTACATTGATATTTCCCTTGGTAAAAAGCTTGTCAACATCAATAAATAATTTGCACTAATAAAATTTTTAAAATTTAATAAAAATATATATTATTGAAATTGTTATTAAAATGAAGTTAATGATAATTTATAGGCGTTATAACATCCAGAAATATAAAGGGAAACATTTTTATTTAAAAAAATTGCATTTACCAATTTTGTTTCCATTATAACAGTGTATTGTTTTAATCAGCAGATTAAAGAATATCATATTAGTTTATATATGTAACACACCATAATATGGGATATGCTTGTCTTTTCTATATAATTATTATATGCAATTAAACTTATATTATATTTTTAAAATATAAACTAATATAGAATAATAATGCAATAATATAGTAAATTAAAATATGTTTAAAGCATTTTGGGTTATATATAATACATATATGAAAATATCAAGATTATTAATAATAAGTGAAGTTGTCACATTATATTATCAATTTAAATAAGTATATATCTTATATTTATATTTTTCCACAGATGTATGAAGTAAGTTTACTGTGTGTTTTAATAAAGATGCTCTAATTATTAGATGCTGTAAATATATAGAGAACTAATAAATCTAATATTAGTAGGATTATTAAAAGGCATTTTATCTCATCATTTACATGCCATTAATGTATATATTTTAGTTACTATTCAATATTACATATTGAAAACTTTAACATTATTTTTAATAGATATAAAAGAAATTATCTATTTAAATTAGAATACATACAAAATACCTTAGATTATTGCATTTTATAGATAGGCCATATATAATGATACACCGTTTTATTTATCTACATTATTAAAAAATAATTTTAAAGTGTGCAATAACTTTATTTACATCTAAACATTTTTCTACACATAAATATTATTTATTAATATTTTATGGATATAATTAGTTCTAAATATATTAATTTATTGACTATACAGGTATAATATTAGATTAATCATTTCTAATTTTTAAATTCCATAGTTTTGAGGCATAAATAAATTATATTTTAAAATAATTAAAAGAAAAAATATGAGTATATTAATAATGTTTCATATAATATTTTGTTCTAATAAATTTTCTAATAATTATAAATAATATGATAGATAGAATATCATTATACCCTATATATAATCTAATAAAATACTCTAATAATAACTAATATTGAAATAGTAATTTATTGAAAAGGAAAATAATAATTAATTTTATTTGAACTAATCATATTATTAGGTTAATATTTAGATTAGATTATTACATATATACAAACTTATAAATTTATATTTTAAATATAGTGCTATTATGAAATAATATATATGCTCTAAAATGTTGTACTTTAAAACGATGAAGCAAGGAAAATTAGTAATTGTTTTAAATTATTTCTCTTGAGTCATTAATTATCGCATTGTAGTATACAGTGGTATATCAGTATCAATAATAATAGTAATTATAATGAATTAGTATGTTACTAAATACGATAAATATATTGTTTATTTGATACACTATATAGGCATAAATCCATTATTCATATTCATAAACATGTTAAAGATTATAATTTTATGCATGCAATATCAAATGAAATATTATAAAAGCTATTTAAGCTTTAATATGGTAATATTAGAATTGCCATTGTCAAGCCAGGAAACATTAATTTTATTAATAATTATATTGTTTTCATTAAAAACACACCTATTTATTATAGAAGTAAATAATATTTTATTAAAAATTATGCAATATATAATATATGCTTAGGTTATAAGTAGGAATATGCGCAATATGTGATAAACTAACGTTATACTGATTTTATATGCTAACTGACTATTATCACAAAATGAAGAACAATAATATAATTTGGAAAATAAATTAAATGAAATTAACTTCATTTATTTTTAATTTATAATTAGATTAATATTCTGTGTTTTTTTTAATTATGTATTCATATATATTTATTAAACTATATGTGTATATAGAGAAATATATGCATATAAACAAAGATATTAGATATTCTAAAAACATTTATTTAATAAATTCGAATTAATTGAAATAAAAATAAACATTATATATCATATATTTAAAAAAAATAGTATAACCCATTTTACAAATATTATAGTTTAAATAAAAAATGTTTACATATGATAGAAATACGATTAAAATGCTCACTATGCAAATGTGTATAAACACATTAGAAACGTCCAATTAATGGAGATATACATATACTTTTCCAATTAAAGCAATAATAAATTTATTATTATTTATGTATTTATAGGAGTATAATCTTGGAAATTCACTTATTAAAAAAACTATAAACCATATATTTATTTCTATATGTAACCATATATATAAAGATATACCTTATTAAATAAATGAAATTCATTTATTTTTATTCTGAAATTACATAATTTTTTGTAATAAAGATATACCCGATATTATTAAAAGTAATCATTTTTTTATAAATAGTATTTTATATACTACTAAGTAAACATGTTTTAAACAAATTCCAATATATGGCAATTAGTTCAATTATCATAAAAGTAAATATAATATTGCTTATTATTTTTAATTAATTTTTTAAATAATAAAGTATAATTAATTACAGGTATTAGTTATATATATAACTCAAATAATTACATCGCCGGTGTTGACACAATATATCTGTTTAATATAAAAATAATATAACATCACTTAATCCCCATGATAAATCCAAAACTCGATCATAATGCCTACACATACGGTATACACACCTTTTTTAATAAAAATTGTTTGTCTTATATTTTCTAAATGATATGCTTCTTATATATACCATTAAATTTTATTATAATAAAGTTTTTATTGATTTTTTAAAAATATTTTGTCAGTGCCAAATGTTTTTAGAAATTAATCGGCAATTGCCCGATGAAACAAACGATTTAGGAGAATATATATATAATGATGAAGTATACAAAGCTTACTGCCCACGTAACGAACTCACCGGAGACCACACATGTAATTCTAATATCGAAAGGATTAACGCTGGGTGTATACTATTACTTAATATGCTGTTTAATATTGATGATGATATACTGGAATCTGAAAATCAAGATACCAGTTTTGCTCAATACATTATTCTTTGGTTAAATCATAAATTACAACAATTGCCAAAGAGCGAATTAATTGATCTAAATAATTTTTATGATAAGTATATAAAGGATAATGAATGGTATGCGTCATTTATAAGTGAAATAGATACACAAAAGGAATTGATGAATGTTGATGCTACAATGTTGAGTGATCTTTATTATATATTTAAAGAAATGTGTAACAAATTTTCTAACACTGAAAATCATGAAGACTTCACAGCTTATTTTTATAATAATAATAATAATAACTTTGTTAAAACGTATGAAAAACTTGTTACTCAATTTTCTGCGAGTACTATGTGCTCGTCATATTATACACTATTGAATGATTTTAAAAGTAGTTATGAATATTTTAAAGATGGGCATAAAGATATAAATTTACCAGAACTTTCTTGTCTCAAAGACATCAAAGAAATTTCTAAACCCAATTTGGAAATATCAGATTCACAGGATAGTACGGATGGAAACCCAGAATCTCAGGATGGTGGATCAGAAAATTCAAATGGTACGGAAAACAGTGACCAAATAACTCCTACAAATGAACTAGGACAGCAAATAGAAGAAACTAAAGAAGATGCAATACAAAGTATATACATAGATGGTTCCGATGTGGCATTACCAGATTTAGAAGATGACTTATTATATCTAAATAATGAAACTTCAAAATTTTATAGTAATCCCCCAGTGTATTTGGATGGATTCACTGTTCTAGATGATGAATCTCACGTTTTTATGGATGATATAGAAGCTTTAGATGATGAATATCCAGATAATGGCATTGGGGGTTTCAAGGTAAATATTGATTTCTTAAGTATAGACGATGAATTCCCAAATTATGATATGGTATCATCACCTTTAAATATTGGATTAGAAAATAATGAAATAATAGTAGAAGACTTTGAAACTCCACAACAGCCACATCAAATTAATACATTAATATTTGACGATCCATTCGAGAATCCAAAGGATTTCCCAGACAGTATTATGTGCAAACTACGTGGACCAAAATCAGTATATTGTAATAGGATTATATGTAATAAGATAAAAATTGGAGTTATAGCTCTTTCAATTCCTATTATTTTGGTATTTATATATAAGGTAATTAATAAAACAATTACTTTATTTGCCCTTTTAAATATTGTCGTTACTACATATATGCGAATGAAAAAACATTATATATATTTATTACTTTTATATTAGTATTTTCCATGGAAGAGGACAAAAAAACCAAAGAAAACAAAAAAAATGAAAAGAGTTGTAAATTTACTTGATAGAAAAAAAACAAAAAAGATAGACATAAATTCAATTGATGGTAAAAAAACGATACAAATAACTATAAATTCCAATGATAAAAAAAAAGAAACAAAAAAAATTATAAGTTCAGATAATGGAAAAACAACACTATTATTCAATATATACAAACAGATGCAGTTAAGTCCTATGCCGTTTATTCATTTATTTATGTTATTGATTTTTTTTATTTTTAAAAGAAAAAAAGATTCTATAGAATAGTAAATATAATTAAAAATATTAACATACTTTTAAGATTTTTTGGTGTTTAAATTTATTTTTTTATAATTTTATAGTATATTTTTTCTATATATGATTGTTAAATATTATTATGATATAAGCATTCATATAAAATGATCAACATGGGTTGCATGGTTTTATAATTTATCAATATCAACAAACAATATTATTATTAATATTTAAAATTATATATTTAAGAAAATAAATGATAATATATTCATTTATATAGTTTCTATAACTCAAAATGAGGCATCATCTTATTATGTATTAAATAATCAATATATATAAAAAATGGTAACATGCATTAGATACTATTTTAAAACCCCTTCATATATCATGGTTTGTTTAAGATTAAATTATATTGAATATATTATATTTTATCTTTTATATTTTTTCAAACTTATATAAAGATAGATGATTTATATCAATATAAATTATGAGCTTTACTAAATACTATTTTCATCAAATAACGAAACATATTGTGTTATGCAACCACTTTCATATTTTATATTATCTTTTAAATACGAAACAATATGTCTTTTACCATAAAATAAAAGTTAATTAAATTTGCCACAATATAGTGTCTAGTTTTCTTTTATAAACAAAAAAAATCAACAAAAAAAATAAATTAATAAATGGTACAGGATCGGCCTGCATAAGTTTGTATATATTTAATAATGATTTTTTTCCCCCGTGAACGGGGTTTATAATTGGGTTTGTTATTTTTTTCGTATCAGCCGATTTTATAATTATTTTCATCGTCCTTTCCCTTTCAATTGAATTTATAACTGTCTTTGCCGTTTTATTTACACCAACCAATTTTATAACCTTTTTCATGTTTTTTTTTCTCTTCGATTTTTTTGTCCGCCCAGGTGACAAATACTAATATAAAAATAGTAAAATATATAATTAATTGTTTTTTTATGCACACATGAAATATGTATAATATATATTTTTTTTATTTTATATACAGTGATTTTATTTTATTTACCTTACACATAAATGCTAAAATAATGGGTATTAAAAAAGCTATAACAACAATGCTAATTACTTTATATCTATTACATATAGCCCATGAGCATATTTTTTTCTGTATATTTCCTTTTATTTCATTTACATGATGTCCTGATTTATCTTCTGAATTTTTCGATGAACTATTATAATTTACTGGTACAGGTCCTTTTCGTTCCATACTATAGACATTTTGATGTGATATTTGTAGATCTTGGTTCAAAGATTTTGGTGATGAAGATTCAGAAGGTAATGGTAATAGAGTATGCATTGTCTGATTCTCTTGTGTCTCTTTTTGATTGCCTTCTGGTTTATCTTTTTGGACTGGCAAATTATTTTTTGTATCTTGAGATTCTGGTTCTTTGTTACCTGGTGGAGATGTTATTTCATTTGTAGGTATTTGATTTTTTTGAAGTAGCTCACTTGCATCATTAGGTAAATTTTCAACTAAATGCTTCGAGGGAGGTGCGGTGTTTTCATGATTTGTTTGCTCACTTTGTGGATTTACGTGATCATACTCGGAATCCTTTTGTAAACTCTCATTGTTTGATGATACATTTTGAGGAGATGGTAGTTCGTGAGTCGGATGTGGAGATTCTTGTGATGACGATGGATTTGGGAATGGTGGGGATCCTTCAGGGCCTATTACTTTAGATGGGTTATCTTGAAGATTTGGTGCATCTGGATTATTTTTCTCGGGTTGTGTTGATTCTATTAATCTGCTTTGGCTACATTTTACACTTTCCGAATTATCCTCTTGTTTTTCGGGTTCATTCGATTTATTTTCGAAGTCCATTTCTTGGTATTCTGTATCACCATCGTTATTTGTTTGCCCATCATGTGAACTATATGATGTAGTCTGTGATTCTTTGGATGGCCCCGAATTTAATGATGAAGGTTCATCCTTTTGTTCCGTTTCTTGTGTTTGTGACACTAATGGCTGATGTGGCGGTAATGGTTCCGGTTCAGGTTCTGGTTCTTTAGGCGTTTCTGTGAATGATTCACCACTTTTTTGGTTTTCTAAAGAGGTTCCTATCCCATTTCCAAGACATAGTGCTTTGCCATTTGAATTGTCTGTATTATTTCTCATGTTGCATTGTGATTGATTTGAGTCATCCTTTGATTCATTTGATTGATCCGATAATTTTCCTGTATCTTTTTCATGATTTTTTGATGCATTATCTATATTTTTTATAATATCGAATTTTTTTTCGCTATCACCACCATTATCATTACCAGCATCATCGCCGTCAGCATCTTCATCATCATCAGAAACTAATAATTCCATTAAAGTATTTAATTCATCTTGTTCATCGTGTTCTTCTTGTGCCTTGTTTTTAAGCCTAGATATTTTTTTTTCTAAAATTTGATGCACTCGATTGCATCCTTTACTATTGAATTCAGATCCAAACTTGCTTTTATTTATCGATGAAAGTTCTATAAGACGATTACGTAAGGACTGATCGTAGTTATTGTCTTTAATAACAGCTTTTATAAAATCATCATATGTTGTTTTTAAATGATTAAATAATCGAAGATACGGACCACAATGATTAGCCAATTCATAAAGTTTACTATACATAATATAGCATTGAGTAACATCGCTTATGTATTGGTGCTGTTGTACATTAGGTGTTTCATATATGTTAATTGTTTTGCAAATTTGATGAAATAAAAGATAAAACATATTCATAATCGCAATGTTAGAATCCATCAAATACTTTTTATTATTTAATATCCCATGATAATTAAAATTTCCTATAGATTTACTTAAATATTTATCAAATGAATGTTTTAGAGATAAATTATGATCTTTTGATATTTTATATAATCTATAGCACCATCCCATAAACAAAAACTCAATACTTGGGTCATATTCACTATATATATCCATCAGATCATTATTTGCTAATTCTATAAGTGCATATCCAGTAATAGCGCTCAGTTTTTCATAATCAGTGTCACATTTTCTAATCCCGCTTTTTACAGGGCAATACTGATTGTATAATACAGATTTAGTGTTAAATTGACCCCCATCACCATATTGATCATTAAAAAGTTCATCAATTTCAAGAAATAGGTTACACTAAGAAAACATTTTAAAAAATTAATAAAATATTTATTAACGAAAAAGTTATTAAAATGGAGTTAATGACAATTAATACCTCATGCAAAACATGGAATATACTAAATTATTTTTATTTAAAAAAATGTATTTACCGCTTCTATTCCCATTATAATGGGGTTATGTCTTAGCTTGTAAATCAATTAGATCATATTATGCTTTATGTAAAGCATATATACGTGCCAAATAAGTTATACAATTACTTAAGTTATATGCATAATTAACATCGTAAATTAAGCATATTCTTATTATTTAAATAAATATAGAATAATAATGTAATATTATTACAAAAGATATATTACATTTTATTTTATCAAAAGTGGCTTAATTATCTTAAATTTTGATTTGTTTAAAATATTTTTTGTCTTAGATGTAAAATTCAATTTACACACAAAATCCCTTTTTTTAATAGTAACAGGTATAAAACAGTTGTATAATTTTTTATAATCTTGTAATAGTTTTAATCAAATACATCTCCTTACAATTATAAGTCTATTTTTTTAATAAAGATATTCCAAAATATAGTTAATGGAAATGTATTGTCACTATAACTTTTAAAATATATGTGTCTCTCATTACTGTATGCCACTAACATATTATGTAATTTATTATTAGATAATATATTTTAATATTATATATAATAAATATAAAACAAAGTGTTTATTGTTACTATGCTTAAAAACATATTATTATATCTTCTAAATAAATTATATATTTTTTATATTTAGATTTTAATTAACAATTTAAATTAGAAACACAATTTAGATGTGCAATAATTTATATCCATGCACCCTGTATATACAAATTCATTTTAGTGAATAGTTCAAGGTGTGCATTTTATGTATTTTTTTAGAAAATTAAAAAGCATTTGGCAACTAATATAAAATAATAAACCCAATTATAAAAATAAATAATATATATACCTAAATTGATTTTAGAGTAATAGATGTATATATCAAATATATATTATTTTCATTCGTATTACCATTTAATATACAAATATATAGAAAATGTAAATTTAAATTATAAATTTGCCTTAAACTTAAATATTTTTTTAATTTTAACAATTGCTCTTGGCTTGCTGGTAATTATCACTTCTTAGAATCAATATAACGTTATTTTATCATATATTGCACATATTCCTACTTATAGCATAAACATATATTATATATTGCATAGTTTTTAATAATATTATATTAATTTCTATAATAAAATATCTATAATTTTGAGTGAATTTATATAATTATTAATAAAATTGGTATTATCTTGCTTAATAATGTGAATACTAACATTATCACATTAAAAGTATACATAACTAAAAAATATAGTATTTCATATGATTTTTTATGCGTGCAATTACAATATTATCACCTTTTTAATAATATATAATAAATTTATACTTATGTACTATACTAAATAAACATAATAGATTTGTTCGTATTTAATAACGTATTAATCTAATTTTATTATTGTTGCTTCGGTTATAGCATTGTATACTACAATGAGATAATTAATGACTCAAGAGGAATAATTTAAACCAATGTATAAAGTTTCTGTATTCCATTCTTTTAAAGTATAATATATTTAAAATATAAATTTATGAATTTTTATATATATGATAGCATAATATAAATATCATTAGTTCAAAAAAAATATCATTATATCCCTTTTAGATAAAATTCATATTAATATTTAATTATATGACGTTTCCACAATAAAACAATATTTCAATATTAGCTATTAGTAAAGTATTTTATTAGATTATATGTATAGGAATGTAATAACGATATTATATCTATCAGATTATATATAATTATGTAACAAACTGTTAGAACAAAA
This sequence comes from Plasmodium chabaudi chabaudi, assembly GCF_900002335.3. Taxonomy (NCBI): domain Eukaryota; phylum Apicomplexa; class Aconoidasida; order Haemosporida; family Plasmodiidae; genus Plasmodium; species Plasmodium chabaudi. The sequence goes on from NC_030103.2 coordinate 52,561, forward strand.
TGTGATATAAATTTTATTAATATGCTTATATTTTGTTTTTTAACTATTTTAAAATTTAACTTATTCATACCTCAAAACTATAAAGCTTATAAATGAATAGTGATTAATATATTATTATACCTTTATGATAAATAAATTAAAGTGTATAAAGCCGTTTTTTATTAATGCTAATTAATTTTAATGCAAAAAAGAATAGTAACTACAATTAAAACTTCAAAAAATATTGTATATATAGTTCAATTTTTATGCATTACAAAAAATGTTAGATGCATAAAACATCTTTTATAGATATCGTTGTATTGTCGAATCTCGATCGATATTCCATGCATCTATATTTTATGACTATTTATTATATATTTTAACGTGTTTAATTAATCTTAAATCACATATTGACCTGAAGGTATATTATATTGTAGGCAATTATTCCAAATGAATATAATTACAATTATAGCTTCATATATAAGATTACTATATAGTTTGTCTGTAAATTCCAATTTAAATAAAAATAATAGTGACGCAAATAATAAGTTTTACTAAATAAAATGTTTCATAAAGTAAAGAAACATATTGCGTTATTCATAATTCAATATAGCTATGGGCTAGTATGCCTTATATATAAATATCCAAAAATTAGCAATAAAATATAAAATGTGAAGTTATAATATTCCGCATTTAATATATATGAATGAATTAAATGGAAGTATTATAACTTATGGAAAATATGCTATAAGGCCCCTTACATATTTATCATTCTATAGTGTTTCTTTTTCTTTTGTAGACAAAAAAAATTAACAAAAAAAACAAATTAATAAATGGCATAGGATCGGCTTTCATAAATTTGTATATATTTAATAATGATATTTTCTCATTAACTGAATTTACAATTATTTTTGTTTTTTTTCTATCGCCTGAATTTATAACGGATTTTGTATATTTTTTTGTATTTTCTGAATTTATAGTTATATCTGTCATTTGTTTTTCATCCCATGGATTTATCACCTTTTTTATTGGATTGATATTATCATCTGAATTTATAGTTATATGTGTCATTCGTTTTTCATCCCATGGATTTATCACCTTTTTTATTGGATTGATATTATCATCTGAATTTATAGTTATATGTGTCATTCGTTTTTCATCCCATGGATTTATCACCTTTTTTATTGGATTGATATTATCATCTGAATTTATAGTTATATGTGTCATTCGTTTTTCATCCCATGGATTTATCGCCATTTTTATTGGTTTGTTTGTATCATCTGAATTTATAGTTATATGTGTCATTCGTTTTTCATCCCATGGATTTATCACCTTTTTTATTGGATTGATATTATCATCTGAATTTATAGTTATATGTGTCATTCGTTTTTCATCCCATGGATTTATCGCCATTTTTATTGGTTTGTTTGTATCATCGGAATTTATAATTATCTTCGCTAGTTTTTTATTATCTCCTGAATTTATAATTATATTCGATTTTTTTTCTCTATCAATTGATTTTATAAATGTTTTTTCCATTTTCCTTCCATCAACCAAATTTATAACTTTTTTCGTGATTTTTTTTTTCTTCGATTTTTTTCTCGATCCAAATGATAAATACTAAAATAAAAGCATAAAAAATATAATATATTTCTTATATTCGTAATTATGCATTGGAGAACAAATATTAAAATGATATATTTAATAGTTGCATATTATTTACCTTAAACATAAATGCTATAAACGCGAATATTGAAATGCCTATAATACCAATACCTATTATATTACATTTTTTATTTGATGATATACACCATATTGATGATGCTTCTTTCACTTTAACGTCAGTTATGTTTTTTAATAAATTTTGTGTTTGGTTAGCTTGTGCTTGTGAATCTGTTATTTGTGTGTTTGCTGCATCTGATGTAGTTCCTGATCCAGTTGTTGGAGTATATATTTGATTTCCAGGATTGGCTGATCTCCTTGCTCGAGATGATCGTTTTGTAATATCATCTTGACTATGCAATGTGTTTTCCATTGATGACATATCTGACTTAACCTTTTCACCTCCTGACACAGTTGTAATTATTGGTGCTGTTTTAGTTGTTCCAGATGCTGAAGATGGTAAAGTTATTGATGGTTGTGGTTGCAATACTATCTTTGGAGATGATTCTCGTGTGTTTGATGTTGTATCTGATGGCATAGCTGATGATGATTGAGATGGTGGTAGAGATGATGGCGCAGTTACTGATATAGTTAGTGATGTAATTGTTGATTTAGCTTCTGGAGAAACTTTTTGTGATTGATTATCTGTATTTATCCCACCCTCTGAAATATTGGATTCAATACCCTGATTTTCTGAAACAGTATTTTGGGGTCCTTGCTTAGTTCCTAAGTTTTTCTGTTGACTATTTGGGTCATTTGTTGGGTTTTTTAAGTTATTTATTCCAATATTTGTATTATTTTGAGTGGTTCTTACTTTGTTATGTATATCGAGTGATGCACTCGATCCATTGTTTGGCATACTTGGTGCATTTTCTGGTTGATTCCCTTGATCATTTAATTTCAATGATTGGTTTTTTTCTTTTCCGTTTGCGCCTTGTGGTTGATGGTTTAATAATGAACTATTCACTTGACTCATTTGTGGTTGTGTATCTTTTTTTGAACTAATCCCTGAATTTTCTGCTGTAATATGCTGACTTGATGATTGACCTCCTGTATTTCCTGATCCAGGTGTTGGAATATTTGTTAAACTTTCAGGATCGGGTGATCTCTTTGTTCGATATAAAATTTGTTGAGTATCATTTTGTTCAGACAATGAGGTTTTTATTGGTAAAATAGTTGTCCCAGCCTTTTCACCTGTTGATACAGTTGCATCTGCTGACAGTGTTGCACTCGTTGACGATGCTGTACCTATTCCAGGTATTGTAGATACTAAAGCTTTGAGCGATGCTTTTAATGGCTGTGCTTGTGGTGGGTCTTCTGGTTTTGCAGGTGCTAGTTGTCTAGGTGTTGATTTCTCCAATTCTGATTTTATAGGTGTTGATGACGTTGTATCTGGTGATATAGTATTTGATATTTGTTGTGATTTTACATGTGATGCTTCTGTAGGTGTTGATATTTTTGAACTGGTTGATGTTGTTACACTTGTTGATGTTTTTGAACTGGCTGATGTTGTTACACTTGTTGATGTTTTTGAACTGGCTGATGTTGTTACACTTGTTGATGTTTTTGAACTGGCTGATGTTGTTACACTTGTTGATGTTTTTGAACTGGCTGATGTTGTTACACTTGGTGATAGATTTAGACTGGATGATGTTGTTGAAATTGTTCCAGATGTTGCCGATGATAAAATTTTTGATTTCGGTTGTACAGGTGTTTGATTTGTAGTTGTTGATGGTGTTGTATTTATTGATACTTTTATACCTTCTGATATCGTTGTACTTGCTCCAGATGCTGTCGATGGTGGTTTTTTTGGTGATTTTTCAGGAGCTGGTTTTACAGTTCTTGTTTGTGCAGGTGCAGGTTTTGCAGGTGGTTTTGCAGGTGGTTTTGCAGGTGGTTTTGCAGGTGGTTTTGCAGGTGGTTTTGCAGGTGGTGGTTGTGGCGATGCTTCTGATGTGTTAGGTCTTGATGGTGGCTGTCGTTTTGTTTGTGCAGGTGGTATGCTTGTTTCTTTTTGTGTCTGTGGTGATTCTGCTGATCGTCCTAGTTTTAAAGGTGCTACTTGTGTAGATCCTAGTTTTGCAGATGGTACTTTTGGTTCTGTTTGTTGGTGTGATACTTCTAGTTTTACATTTTCTGATATTTTAGGTGTTGATGGCGCTGTATTCATTGATAATTTTGTACCTGATGATATTGTTGTACTTGTTCCAGGTGATGTAAATTTTAAAGTGCTTGGTGATTGTTTTGTTGATTGTGCAGCTGCTGTTTGTGCAGGTGCTGGTTTTGCAGGAGTTGGTTTTACAGATACTGTTTGTGCAGGTTCTGGTTTTGCAGATACCGGTTTTGTAGCTGCTGGTTTTGTAGCTGCTGGTTTTGCAGGAGCTGGTTTTGCAGCTGCTGTTTGTGGAGGTGCTGGTTTTGCAGCTGCTGTTTGTGGAGGTGCTGGTTTTGCAGCTGCTGTTTGTGGAGGTGCTGGTTTTGCAAGAGCTGGTTTTGTAGTTGCTGGTTTTGCAGATACCGGTTTTGTAGCTGCTGGTTTTGTAGCTGCTGGTTTTGCAGCTGCTGTTTGTGGAGGTGCTGGTTTTGCAAGAGCTGGTTTTGCAGCTGCTGTTTGTGGAGGTGCTGGTTTTGCAAGAGCTGGTTTTGCAGCTGCTGTTTGTGGAGGTGCTGGTTTTGCAAGAGCTGGTTTTGCAGGAGCTGTTTGTGGAGGTACTGATTTTTTAGCTGCAGGTGCTTGTGCTTGATGTCCTTGGTGTGTTTGTTGCGGTGCTGGTACAGGTGATGTTCCTTGTTGGCTATTTTCTAATTGACTTAAAAATTTTTTTATGATCGCATCATAATAAGCAGCATCAGGATCATTATCATCATCGTCAACAGCATCAGCATCGTCATTAACATCATCACCATCACTATCACTATCACTGTCACTATCACTGTCACTATCACTGTCACTATCACTATCATCGTCACCATCATCATCATCATCATCATTATCGTCATCATCGTCATCATCGTCGTCATCATCTTCCGTATCTTGAGATGCTATTGAATTAGATCTTCTTCGGATTCTTCTTTTTGCATCATCCTTTAACATTTTAATTCCCAATTTTATAATCTTGGAATTGCTTTTTTCTAACTTTTGATGCAATCGTATGCATCTTCCAGTTTTGAATTTACATCCCAACTTGGTTTTATCTATCTCTGGAAGCTCCATAAGCCGATCAAGTATATCTCCATGGTGATGTTCCCTTTTAACCCTTTTTATAAATTCGTTATATATTGTTCTTAAATGATCCAATAATTCAATATACGGGCCACAACGTTTAATCAATTTAGAAATTTTATCATATATAAAATAACATTCAAAGGCCTTGCTTGCATATTCGTGTCCTAATACATGTGGTTTTTTATATATCTTAATTGTATCACAAATTTGCTGAAAAAAAAGATAAATCAAATTCATAATTGCCATATTAGAATTCGTCAGATACTTTTTATCTTGTAAAAGGTACCAATGCCTAAATTCTCCAAAATTATCCTTTAAATGTTTTTTATAAGCCGACTTTAAAGTAATGGTATGATCTTCTAATTTCCTGTATAATATATGACTTAACCACATAATAAAGTATTCAATAAATCTATTATTATTGTTCCCTCCATTTATACTGGAATTTTTAAAATATAATTGCTTAATTAAATGTCCTCCAATAGCGTTGATTCTTTCATAATCATTATCACAACTTTTATATCCATTTTTTTCAGGGCAATAATCGGCTACATCCTGGTAAGTGTTAAATTTTCCCACATTAACAGATTTCTCATCAAAAAGTTTATCAACTTCACGAAATAGTTTATACTAAGAAAACATTTTTAAAAAATTAATAAAATATTTATTAACGAAAAAGTTATTAAAATAAAGTTAATTATAATCAATAGCTCACATAAAACCTGAAATATAATAAAATATTTTTATTTAAAAGAGTGTATTTACCGATTCTGTGTCCATTATAATGGGGTTATGTCTTAATTTGTAGATTAATTAGTGTCATATTATGTTTTATGTAAAGCATATGCACGTATCAAATAAGTTATATGCATAATTAACATCGTAAATTAAGCATATTTTTATTATTTAAATAAATATAGAATAATAATGCAACATTATTACCAAAGATATATTACATTTTATATTATCAAAAGTATCTTAATTATCTTAAATTTTTATTTGTTTAAAATATTTATTGTCTTAGATGTAAAATTCAATTTACACACAATCATTATTTTTATTAGTAACAGATATAAACCAGTTATATAATTTTTTATAACCTTGTAATAGTTTAAATCAAATACATCTCCTTATAATTGTAAGTCTATCTATTTTTTAGTAAAGAAATTCCAAACTATAAATAATGGAAATATATTGTCATTATAATTTTTAAAATATATGTGTATCCTATTATTGTATGTCGCTAACACATTATGTAATTTATTATTAGATAATATATTTTAATATTATATATAATAAATATAAAACAAAGTGTTTATTGTTACTATGTTTAAAAACATATTATTATATCTTCTAAATAAATTATATATTTTTTATATTTATATTTTAATTAACAATTTAAATTAGAAACACAATTTAGATGTGCACTAACTTTACTTATATTGATATATTCTCTACACCCGAACTCATTTTAATGAATAACTCGAGGTGCATAATTTGTGTATTTTATAATCTTAAAACAATATATGACATTTAATATAAATTAATAAAACCAATTATAAAAATAAATAATACATGTGTATAAATTATTTTTAGAGTAATGGCTGTATATATCAAATATATATTATCCTTTTCATTCATATTAACATTTAATATACAAATATATAGAAAATATGGATTTAAATTATAAATTCGCCTTAAACTTAATTATTTTTTTAATTTTAATAATTACTCTTGGTTTGTTGGTAATTATCACTTCTTAGAATCAATATAACGTTATTTTATCATATCTTGCACATATTCCTACTTAGAACCTAAACATATATTATATATTGCACAAATCGTAATAATATTATATTTATTTCTATAATAAAATAACTATATTTTTAATTAAAACTATAGAATCATTAATAACATTAATGTTACCTTTCTTGGCAATGCTAATTCTAATATTACCATATTACATCTTTCTTAAATAAATGCTATAATGCTTCATTTTATCTTTTATATATTTATTTTTAATATCTTCATACCTTTAAGAGTATATATAATAAATTTATGCCCATGCCGTGTATCAAATAAACATAATATACTTGTTCGTATTTAATAATATGTTAATCTAATATTATTATTGTTTCTTCGCCCATAGCATTGTATACTGCTGTGGAATAATTAATGCACTCAATATAAATAATTTAAATCAATGGAGAATATTTCCATGCTTCGTTGCTTAGAATATAGATTTGTCTATGTATAATATAAAAAAATATAATATTCAAACTAATTAATTGGTATATTATTTTCCTGAAGTAAACAATATTTCTGTATTTACTCAATAATGCAATATTTTATATGTATATATATTATAATAATAACTCTAATTCTGTATACATATTTTTTAATTAATAAAAACAAAATATATTAGGAAATTTTATTAATATGCCTAAATATTTCGTTTTATCAAATTAAAAATATTATACTTTTGTGCCTAATAAACAAATAATACAAAACAATTTATATTAATGTAAATTAAAATTCAACAGAAACATAAAATATTCAAATACAAAAATGAGCATTATTTATATTAAATTTTAAATGCATTCTTATACATATACTATAATTTATTTTAATATAAATATATGCATTAAGTATAATCACAAATAAACATAGTTTAATAAAGGATTTCACATTAGTAATATCATTCCCATAAAATATTATGTTGCGTTTTAATCATATTTAAATTGAAAAGACAAATGAAATATGGGTATTATATTTTATGAAATATGCTTCCTTTATGAGAATCTATAATATTAATATTAATTTTCTATTTGTGTTACAATAGTCTTCCTCTATATGATTTTATATGTTTAATAATTCCATTTTCTCATCAACAAAATTTATAATTGTCCCCGTTGATTATTTTCGATAATGTATTTTAAATTCCTTTTTATTTTATTTTTAACACACATATTTATAATTTTTTTCATTTTTTTTTTTCTCTTCAACTTTTTTACCCCCCCAAGTGGTAAATACTAACATAAAATAGTAAAAAAATATAATTATTTTTTTTCATGTACTCGCAAAATATTTTGTAATATATATATTTTTATTTTATATTTTCAAATTGTCTTATTATTTACCTTATATGAAATTCCTAAAATAATGAGAATTGAAATAAACGCAACTACAATGTAAATTACTTTGTTTCCATTAAAATTTGGATGCAGTTGTTGTGTTTTTACATCATTTAAATTTGATTTTGAATATCCTAAAGGGTTATCAAAAAATAAATTTGTAATTTTTCGAGGTGAATTTACATTGTCTTCTAGCGTGGTTGAATTATTTTTGGATTCATTTTTTAAATGGGGAGAACCATACTCCATATCTAAGGATCCGCCTTCTTGACTTTTCAATCCCTGCGTCCAACCACCGGTTCCTTCCATAAGGCCATCTAATCTACCATATTGATCATAAAAATCACCTTCTAAACCTGGTAATTTATGTCTTAAATCTGATTGGCCTTTCAATTTCTGTGTTCGATTACCTGTTTTCTTCACATATCCACCTAAACCATTAATTTTGGGGCTTATTCCACCTACATTTTCGAATTCACTATGGCTATTTAATACACTATATTTCCAATTTGAACCACCCTCTAAACCTGAAAAACTATCTCTTAAATATTGTTTAAACCTCAATATAACTGGAGATTCACCTTCTTGGCCATTCAATCCCTGTGTTCGACCGTTTAATCCATCCGATTGACCATAAATATCACCCTTTAAACCAGGTAATCGATATGTTCGGCCGTTTAATCCATCAGATCGACCATAAATATCACCCTTTAAACCAGGTAATCGATATGTTCGGCCGTTTAATCCATCAGATCGACCATAAATATCACCCTTTAAACCAGGTAATCGATATGTTCGGCCGTTTAATCCATCAGATTGACCATAAATATCACCCTTTAAACCTGGCAATGCATGTGTTGGATCTCTTATTCCACCTTCTTCTCCGTTCAATCCTTGTGTTAGACCGATTATTTCCTTCGCATGACCACGTAATCCCTTCTGTTTGGGGCTTATTCCACCTACACTTTTTAATCCACTACTCTGGCCACTTAATACATTATGCTGCCCATTTGAACCACCCTCTAAACCTTGCAAACTATCTCTTAAATATTGTTGAAACCTCAATATAACTGGAGATTCGCCTTCTTTGCCTTTTAATTTATTCAAAAAGTCTAATAATTTATCTTTTATAGAATCTGAATTAACCTTATGGCCTTCTATACCACTCAGTGGTTTTTCTCGATGACCGCTTAATACGCTTGGTAATTGATCTGGTAAACTATTTTTTTGGGGGGTAGCAATTTCTGAAACTTCAGTTATCGGTTTCTTAGTATTCGTTTCTTGTTCTTTATTTTTACATAAACTCTCACAACTGGGTATTCCGTTTGGAAGATTCAATTCTGGAAGATTATTTGGGGTATAATTTTTTCGAAAATTTTCATAATCCTTTTTTAAATTTGACAATATACGACAATATGGATTACAATAACCATAATACTTAGGGCCCTCCTTAACAAATCCTTGATATAACTGAACACATTTTTTAGCATGCTTTTCACATTCTTCAGTGTTTGGAGAGTTATTACATTTAGTAATTGTATTACATATCTCTTTAAGTAACTCATAAAGTCTGGTCAAATATGTATAAAAAAGTTTCATCATATCGCTTTTTTTTTTTATGGAATTATAATGTTCTCCAAACCAATCATTTCGTGTAAGCATGTCATAAACAGCATCTACTCCAATTAATCTCTCCTCATATCGATCAATTTTGGAATTTAACCATAAAATAGCATATTCAGAAAGGCTATCATTTTTTAAATTCTCCTCGTAATCTTCAACACTACCAAAAAAATTTAGCAATGCTACAAAAACGGCGCCAAGAATTTTCCCACCACTATCACATTTTCGATTTGGCCCCTTTCTCTGTCTGTCATCGTAAGGGCAATAAACTTTGAATATATCATTTTTAAACGTATAGTTTTTAATTTTTTTATCGAAGACAATAATTTCATCTGCAAATTTAATTGCTTCACACTACGAACATATTTTACGAATTAAATAAAAGAATGTATGAATATAAATGCACTAAAATGAAAATTAATATAATTTATAGGCGATTCAGCATATTAATCACATGTGAAGACACATTTTATTTAAAAATTTATATACCACTTCCTTAGACATTATAACGGAATTTAATTATAAATATTAGGATTAATTATCACTAGACTAATTTTATATAAAACCTATAAATATTATACCTAAAAAAATATGTGTACTTGCACATATATATATGATTAAGCATATACTTACTGCTTATAACAATTGAATTAATGTAAAATAATAATAAATGTGATTAAAAGGGAATATTAAATTTCTTTTATGTCTATTTAGCTAAATTCCCATAATATATAATATGTTAAAAACATGCTAACCATGTAATAGAATAAATATATAATATTATTGCCAATATTCAGAATATGCCTATTACATAACTTTATATCCTTGTAATAGTTTAAATAAATCACATATCCTAATTATCATACACTTGCACATAGAGGATAAAGATGCATTTTTTCGTTTTTTTAATAAAATAATTTAAAAAAGTTGTATTACTATAAATAAAGAACCAAAAATATATTGCTATTCGAATTGTTCAAAAAATGTTTATGTATCATCATTAGACATCCATAATGACTTATATAAGTTACTATTCCTCATGGCATATTGATCTTTAATATTATTCCCAATAAATGAAAAGACATTTTTTTGTTTAAATTATAATATTTAATAAATAAATCAATAATTTTTCTAATTAAATGATATATTGGGTGCATTTATATTTAATCAATATATATTATAAACTCCTTTTAGAACATGCAATATCCTTGCTTATTTCCTAACATTTCCTTATATATAATTAGAATTAATCAATAATTTTTGGTGCATATATTATCTAATTTTAAAATTAAAAAACACAATATGCAAATTAGGTTAATCGAGCTATTCCAATTAAAATAAATCATGGAAATTGATTCGTTTTGGGTAATAGTTAATATATATATATATATAAATGTATATTATATTTTCATCCTTATGATCTATTTAATATATATATGATCAAGAAATATATTTTAAATATTAAATCAAATAGATGTAATTTAAATATATTAATTTTTAATTTTATAATTGTGTTCATACTTGTTTAGAATAATGAATTAATTTGAAAAGCAATATAACATGTGTTACCATTTTAAATATACCTTTATACTTATACCCTAAAATATATTATGTATTGAATATTTTTTAATATCATATTAGTTAGTTTATAATGCAAAAATGCTTTTTAACGAGCAGTATAGAGTTACTATTATTATTTTGCTTGGTAGCGTTAATTCTAATATTAGCTCATTAAAAAAAATACTAACTAAAATTATAATATTCATATGATCTTTTGTACGTACAATTATAATCTTATCATATATTTAAGAATATATATAATGAATTTATATCCATATATCCTATAAAATAAACACAATATACTTGTTCATATTTAATAACATAATTCATTATGATTACTGTTATTATTGTTACTGATATACCACAGTATGATGCAATGCGATAATTAATGACTCAAGAGAAATACTTTAAACCAATTACTAATTTCCCTTGTTTCATTGTTTTAAAGTATAACGTTTAGAACATATATATTATTTCGTAATAACAATATATTTAAAATATAAATATATAAGCCTGTATATAAATATTAACCTAATAAAAATATTATTAGTTCAAATAAAATTAATTATTATTTGCCTTTTCGACAAAATTAACATTTAATTATATAATATTTCACAACAAAATAATATTTAAATATTAGTTATTGGTAGAATATTTTACTTTTTTATATATAGATATAGGTATATAATAATAACTCTAATCCTATATACCTAATTTTTTTTAACTATTATAAAAGTTATTAGAGCAAAATATGATATGAAATTTTATTAATATACACATTTTTTTTCTTTTAACTATTTTAAAATATAATTTATTTATGCCTCAAAACTATGGAATTTAAAAATCAATAGCTATGAATCTAATATTATACCTGTATAGTAAATAAATTAAAATATTTAGAATTAATTGCATCCAAAAAATATTAATAAATAATATTTATGTGTAGAAAAATTTTTAGATGTAAATAAAGTTATTGCACACTTTAAAATTGTTTTTTTAATAATGTAGATAAATAAAACGGTGTATCTATTATATATGGTCTATCTATAAAATGGGATCATCTAACGTATTTTATATGTATTCTAATTTAAATTAATAATTTCTTTTATATCTATTAAAAATTGTGTTAAAGGTTTCAATATGTAATATTGAATAGTAACTAAAATATATATATTAATGACATGTAAATGATGATATAATATCCCTTTTAATAATCTTGCTAATATTAAATTTCTTAGTTCTATATATATTTATAGCATCTAATAATTTGAGCATCTTTATTAAAACACACAGTAAACTTACTTCATATATGTGTGAAAATATATAAATATAAGATATATACTTATTTAAATTGATAATATAATGTGACAACTTCACTTATTATTAATAATCTTGATATTTTCATATATGTATTATATATAACCCAAAATGCTTTAAACACATTTTAATTTAGTAATATGATTGCATTATTATTCTATATTAGTTTATATTTTAAAAATATAATATAAGTTTAATTGTATATAATAATTATATAAAGAAGACAATTATATCATATATTATGGTGTATTATATAAACTAATATGATGTTCCTCAGTCTGCCGATTAAAACAATATACTCTTATAATGGACAAAAATGTGGTAAATATAATTTTTTTAATAAAAATGTTTCCCTTTATATTTCTGAATGTTATAATACCTATAAATTATCATTATTTTCATTTTAATAATAATTTCTTTAATACATATTTTTGTTAAATTTTTAAAATTTTATTAGTGCAAATTATTTGTTGATGTTGATAAGCTTTTTACCAAGGGAAGTGTCAATGAAACACTATTTAATGACCCATATAAAAATTTTTGTCCTAAAGGAGGATGTAATACTAATTATGATAGACTTGGCGCCTTATGCGGTTATTTACTTGCAGAATTGCCAAAATTGAATAACAACCCCAAGGGGAGTGAAGATAATGCTCATCAGAATTACGAATTCATTTTTATGTGGCTAGCTGACAAATTTCTCAAGATAAGTCCTGACCGTTCCTTTAGTTTAAATGATTATTATGAGAAGGTTATAGTTAAACAAGGAGAAAATTTTAATTGTTGGGAAAAATTGGATAATAAAAAAGATTTTAAGGATAGTAATCTTTCTATTATGTCTTTATTTTATCAGCTATTTATGAATATATGTAGTGCACTTATGAAAAATGAAATATCCAACTTCGAACTAAAAAAATTTAAGGATATTGATTATGATTATTATCAAATATTTGATTTAATTAATACACAGGTTTCTAATTGTGATCCATATGTTCAATTATTGATTAATTTTAAAAAAACATATGATGAATATAAAGGCTTAGTTATTAATAAAATTCCAAAAAATGAACACGATAATATATATTCTTTAGCGTGTTCGCCAATAAATAATAATGATGATCAGCCAGAATTACTATTTGAAAGTAATGGGTGTAAAGAATTGCACGAATTTTTTCAGCAAATTTTCCAAAAACATAAACCAAAAAAGCAACTGAGGCGATCAAAATATTCATCAAATGGTGAAGGAAAACATAAAGGATCTAAAAAAGACGCTCAGCAATCTACTAAAAAGGAAAACCAACCACCAGAATCTAAAGCATCTGATAGTTCACAAAAAAGTGATACACAAGTTCAAGCAATCCCCAAATCATCACAAAACCTTCAAGAAGCGTCACCAAATAACAACCATGTTTCATCAAATGCGGCAAGCGTATCAAAAGGCATGGAAAATGTATCAGAAAATCAAGTAAATAGCCAAGAACTCGCAAAAACGAGATCAAGAAGGAGTCTATCATTACAACAAAATCACCATACACCGAACCATAATGAATCATTATCTCAATTGTCAGAGACAATTGTTGAAAAAAACCCAGTAGAATCAAGTGATAAATTACCAGATAATGTAAGTGGGAAAGCAAAAATAATTAAACGGAGTGTGCCACAAGACGAACCACAGAATCATGAAGAAACCACTGAAACAAACCCGTCAGATTCTCTACCATTAGAAAATTCGGAGAGTAAATCATCAAATATTGAAAGTATTATAGATTATTCTGTAAATATTTTTCAAACATGTAGTTCACTATTTAATGATACCGTTAATAAGATTGAAGGTCATATACACGATATGGTAATATCTAATGTTGATGATATTGTTGATAAAATTACCAAATGCCAACAAATTATACAAAAAGTATGTTCTTCAATTGGGCAAATTCAAATAGTAAATGACCACCAAAATGGATCTGAAAAATCACAAAACGAAAAATTAGAACACTCAACATCAACAAAAACTACTGAAGAAACCACAGGATGCTTGGATGGTATATCATCAATGTTAGTGTCAGAGCCAGGAAGTAATGTAATGGAATTAAATGGAAATATAAACAAATTGGTGCCATTTAAATTTGGAGGATATAAAGTATCTATTATGGCACTCATGGTTGTTTCGATACCTATTGTTTTAGCAATTATGTATAAGGTAAATAGTAAGACAATTACTAAATAAAATATTTAAAATATACATAAATGTTACATAATTTGTGATATATAAAAAGAATTAATTATATTTTTTACTATTTTTACATTAGTATTTATATTATGGATGGGGAAAAACCTCGAAGAAGAAAAAAATGGTAAAAAAAATTATAAATTCACATAATGGAAAAAGAAAGGTAAAGAAAATTATAAATCCAATTGATGGGAAAAGGACATTGAAGACAGTTATAAATCCAATTGATGGAAAAAATACTTCAAATATAATTATAAGCCCAATTAATGTGAAAAGGACTTTAAAGACAGTTATAAGTTCAATTGATGAAGAAAATACTGAAAATGCAACTATAAGTCCAAACTGTGAAGAAACAAACGTAAAAACAACAATAAATTCAGATTGTGAAAAAAAAACAACGATAGTGATTATAAATTCATACGATGAAAAAGATGTAACGATACAAAGTGTAAAATCGTCTTCTCCCAAAACAACATCATTAAAAGGATACAAACATATATTTGCAAATCCTGCTCCATTTATTAATTTATTTTTTTTGTTGATTTTTTTTGTTTATAAAAGAAAATACAATTTTTTATAGTAATAAATCCAATAATAAATATTAACTCATATTTTATATGGTCAAAATATATATTAATTTTTTATAATTTGATAATATATTTTTTTCTATATGTAATAGTTAAATACTATTATGATATAAACATTCATATAAAAGTGATAAACACGAGTTACATGTTTTTATAATTTATTACTATCAACAAACAATGTTATTATTAAAATTTCAAATTATATATATACGTAAATAAGTGATAATATATCAATTTAGATAGTTTCTATAACTTAAAATGAGGCATAATCTTATTATGAATTAAATAGTTAATATATATATAAGGGCAACATACATTAAATATTATTTTAAAATATATTTATATATCATGGTTTGTTTAAGATTTAATTATATTGAATATATTATATTCTGTCTTTTATATTTTTTCAAACTTATATAAAAATATATAATTTAAATCGATATACATACGAACTTTACTAAATGCTATTTTTATCAAATAAAGAAACATATTGTGTTATTCATAATTCAATATAGCTATGGGCTAACAAGTCTTATATAGTATATAATAAGGGTTCTTATGTATAGCTAGCCCAAAATTAGCATTAAAATATAAAATGTGAGGTTATAATATTTCTACATTTAATATATATGAACGAATTAGATAGAAGTATTATAATATATGGAAAAATGTTATGCGCCCCATTTCATATTTTATATTGTCCTTTAAATACGAATTCATATATTTTTAACACTAAAATTAAAGTTAATTAAATTTATCATTCTATAGTGTTTCTTTTTCTTTTGTAGACATAAAAAATTAACAAAAAAAACAAATTAATAAATGGCATAGGATCGGCTTTCATAAATTTGTATATATTTAATAATGATATTTTCTCATTAACTGAATTTACAATTATTTTTGTTTTTTTTCTATCGCCTGAATTTATAACGGATTTTGTATATTTTTTTGTATGTTCCGAATTTATAGTTATATCTGTCTTTTGTTTTTCATCCCATGGATTTATCGCCTCTTTTATTGGCTTGATATTATCATCTGAATTTATAGTTATATGTGTCATTCGTTTTTCATCCCATGGATTTATCGCCATTTTTATTGGTTTGTTCGTATCATCAGAATTCATAATTATCTTCGCTATTTTTTTATTATCTCCTGAATTTATAATTATATTCGATTTTTTTTCTCTATCAATTGATTTTATAAATGTTTTTTCCATTTTCCTTCCATCAACCAAATTTATAACTTTTTTCGTGATTTTTTTTTTCTTCGATTTTTTTCGCGATCCAAATGGTAAATACTAAAATAAAAACAGAAAAAATATAATATATTTCTTATGTTCATAATTATGCATTAGCGAAAAAATTATAAAATGATATATTTAATAGTTGCATATTATTTACCTTATACATAAATGCTAAAAAAACGAATATTGAAATGCCTATAATACCAATACCTATTATGTTACACTTTTTATTTGATGATATACACCATATTGATGATTTTTCGTTAATTTTAACGTCAGTTACAGTTGTGCTTGATGATGCATCTGATGTAACTCCTTGCCCACTGGATGAAATGCTTATTGAACTTTCAGGAGTAGCTGATCTCTTTCTTCGAGATGATCGTTTTGTAATAGCATCTTGACTATTCAATGTGTTTTCTATTGATGAGATGTCTGACTTAGCCTTTTCACCTGATGATGCATTTGTAGTTATTGGTTCTATTGGAATGGTTCCATGTACTGAAGATGATAATGTTGTTGATGGTGTAGCTGATGGTGATGGAGACGGTAAAACTTTTTGTGGTTGCTTATCTGTATTTATCCCACTCCCTGAAATATTGGATCCATTACTCGAAACTCCTGATCCACCTCCTGAGCTTCCTTTATTGGCGTCTTTATCTCCTGTTATATTACCTGAAACTCCTGTTCCACTATTTATATCTACTGATTCACTACTTGAACTTCCGTGTTTATTATCTATACTTTGACTTTGAACGATTTTTTTATTTTTGTCTTCTTGATTATTTACTGTGACGCCATTTGAATTTCCTTCCCCACTTTTTCCAGTGCCTGCATTATCTTTAGTGCCTCTTGTTCCATTATCTATACCGTTTGGTATACCATTCCCACTGTTTTGCACGTTTGGTGAAGTAACTCCCCCATTCCCTTGATCTCCCGACCCCATTGCTTGACTTTGTGCTTTGGGTCTTGGTGGGGGATTATCCACATTACCTGTTTTATTTGGTGTATTATTTGTTGATTTTTTCCCTAAACTTTCTAACCCACTACCAGTATCTCCTTGCTTAGGATTTGGACTTTGAGGTTGATTGCTTATATCGCTTGAGGGACCTGTTTTATTTCTAGTATCTGCATTGCCTTGGCCATTTCCTACTTTATTCTGTGTATCTGGCGATCTGTCATATTCATTTTTTGGTTGGTTTCCTCGATTATTCGATCCCAATGTTTGATTTTGTGGTTGAGGGTTTAATGATGAACTATTGACTTGGTTCATTGGTGCTCCTGTATCTTTTTTTGAACTACCCCCTGGGTCTTCTTGGATGATATGCTGGCTTGATAATTGACCTCCTGTATTCCCTGATCCAGTTTCTGAACTATTTATTAAACCTCCAGATTCGGGTGATCTTTTTACTCGAGATGATTCTTTTGAAGCACCATTTTGTCCAGTTAATGCGCTTTTTATTGATGAGCTAGTTATCGAAGTTGTTTCACCTGTTGATGTTGCTGTAGATGATAGAGTTTTTGATGGTACTGTAATCTTTGATGTTGTTATAGGTATCGATAATGTTGTTGTGTTTGGTAATGTTGTAGTGTTTGACGATGTTGTAGACTTTGATGTTTTTGTAATTGTTGGTACTTTTTCACCTGTTGGTGCTGTTGTGCTTGTTCCAGGTGCTTTAGGTAGCAAAGTTTTTGGTGATTTTTCTAATGGTTGTGGTGTTGCTGGTGGTTTTGCAGATGATGGTTGTGGCGATGCTTCTGATCGTGCTAGTTTTCCAGTTTCTGATGTGTTAGGTCTTGATGGTGGCTGTCGTTGTGGTTGTGCAAGTGATTGTTTTGTAGTTGTTGATGATGCTGCTGGTGGTTTTGCAGGTACTGGTTTTACAGCTTCTGGTTTTTTAACGTTTGTTTTTTTAGCTGCTGTTTGCGCAGGTACTGTTTTTACAGATTCTGTTTGTGGAGATGTCACTTTTGCAGCTATTTTCGGTTGTGCTTCTGGTTGTGTAGTTGATGTTTTTGGTGCTTTGGGTGGTATTTTTGTTTCTTTTTGTGGATTTGATGGTTCTTCTGATCGTGATAGTTTTAAAGATTCTGATTTTGTACCTGATGATGCTGTTGTGTTTGATGTTTGTGTATCTGTTGGCGATGTTGTAATTATAGATGATGCTGTAGATGATGGTCGTCCAGTTGTTGGCTGTGCAAGTGTTTGTTGCTGTGTTTTCTGTTGTGTTTCTGGCTTTAGTTGTGATTTCGATGGTGCTGCAGGTTTTGTAGCTTTGGGGTTTTTAGCTTTTGGATTTTTAGCTTCTGGTTTTGTAGTTGCTGGCTTCCCAGGTGGTGGTTTTCCAGGTGTTGCGGGTGTTGATTTTTTTCCTGGTTGAGCATTTGTATTATGTGTTACATTCTTGGAAGATTTTCCTTGAGTTACTGTGGCGGATTTGTTAGATTTTTCAGGGATTTGTAGTTCACTTCGTGAATCTTTTGATTCATCTCTTTTTTCAAGTTTCCTATCTTGTGATTTCACATTTCCAGGCTCTTTATTATTATCATCACCAGAGGTTAATAATTTCAAAAGACTACTTAATGCGTCATCATCCTGCCCTTCGTCGTCCCCTTCGTCGTCCCCTTCGTCTTCCTCTTCTTCTTCATAACCATTTATTTTTTCTTTTTTTTCTGCTTTTCCGTTTCCTTCTTCTTTTTCTTTTTCTTCTTTAATAAGCTTTTGAGCATTTTTTATTAACTGTTCATGCACTTTCTTGCATTCTGGACTTGTGAAATTAAATTTCTGCGTTGTTTTATCTATCTCTGGGAATCTTCTAAGAAGATCAGGTGTATATTTACCGTGAATTTTATTTTGAATAGCAGCGTCTCTATAGTCATCATATAATGTTTTTAAATGATCCAATAATTCAAGATATGGACTACACGGATTAACAAATTTAGAAAGTGCTGTATATATAATAAAGCATTGAGTGATTTGGGTTGTATGCTTATACATTTCTGTACTTTTTCCTTGATCCATCCAAACTGCTTTACAAATTTCCTTAAATAAAAGATATAAAATATTCATAATCGTAATATTAGCATCCTTCAATTCCTTTGTATCATCTCTACTATTCAAAAAATCAAAATTCCCTATAGATTTATCTAAATTAATTTCATATGACTGATTTAGATATTTAGAATTATTTGTTGCTATTTCATATAATTTATTACTGATCCACATAACAAAATATTGAATATAATAGTCATTATTATTATTTATATCTATACCATTTTCTGTTATAAAATACATAAATAAATATCCTGCAACAGCGCTTATTCTATCATAATCAGTAATACATTTTTTATCTCCATTTTTATCTTGAGGACAATATTCATTGTATAAAACAGACAGGCCATTAAAACTATCCTCATCAACAGAATTGCTATTAAAAAGTTCATCAAGTTCAGAAAATAGTTTACACTAAGAAAACATTTTTAAAAAATTAATAAAATGTTTATTAACGAAAAAGTCATTAAAATGAAATTAATGATAATTAATAGCTCATATAAAACCTGAAATATAATAAATATTTTTATTTAAAAAAGTGTACTTACCGCTTGGTTGTAGCTCATAATGGAGTTATGTTTTAATTTGTATATCAATTAACATCATATTATATTTTATGTAAAATATATGCACATGCCAAATATGTTATACAATTACTTAATTTATATACATATTTAGCGTCGTAAATTAAGCATATTCTTGTTATTTTTGTTATTTAAATAAATATAGAATAATAATGCAGCATTATTACCAAATTAATATTACATTTTATTTTATCACAAGCATCTAATTATCTTAAATTTTTATTTCTTTATAACAATTTTTGTCTTAGATGTAAAACTCAATTTACACACAAAATCCCTTTTTTTAATAGTAACAGGTATAAAACAGTTATATAATTTTTTATAATCTTGTAATAGTTTAAATCAAATACATCTCCTTATAATTATAAGTCTATCTATTTTTTAATAAAGAAATTCCAAAAAATATATATTGGAAATATATTGTCACTATAATTTTTAAAATATATGTGTATCCTATTATTGTATGTCGCTAACACATTATGTAATTTATTATTAGATAATATATTTTAATATTATATATAATAAATATAAAACAAAGTGTTTATTGTTACTATGTTTAAAAACATATTATTATATCTTCTAAATAAATTATATATTTTTTATATTTAGATTTTAATTTACAGTGTGAAATAGAAACACAATTTAGATGCACAAGAAATTTACTTATATGCATATATTCTCTATACCCGAATCCATTTTAATGAATAGTTCGAGGTGCATAATTTGTGAATTTTATAATTTTAAAAAAACATATGGGCATCTAATATAAATTAATAAAACCAATTATAAAAATAAATAATCCATGCACCTAAATTGATTTTAAAGTAATAGTTGTATATATGAAATATATATTCTTTTCATTCATATTACCATTTAATATACAAATATATAGAAAATGTAAATTTAAATTATAAATTTGCCTTAAACTTAAATATTTTTTTAATTTTAACAACTGCTCTTGGCTTGCTGATAATTATCACTTCTTAAAATCAATATAACGTTATTTTATCATATATTGCACATATTCCTACTTAGAACCTAAACATATATTATATATTGTACAGTTTGTAATAATATTATATTTATTTCTATAATAAAATAACCGAATTTTTAATTAACACTATAGAATCATTAATAGCATTAATGTTACATTTCTTGACAATGCTAATCCTAATATTACCATATTAAAACTTAAATAAAAATTATAATATTTTATACGATCTTTTGTACGTACAATTATAATCTTATCATATATTTAAGAATATGCATAATGAATTTATACCCATATAGCGTATCAAATAAACACAATATATTTTCGGATTTAGTAATATATTAATCCATTATGATTACTGTTATTATTGTTACTGATATACCACAATATGATGCAATGCGGTGCTTAATGACTCAAGAGAAATACTTTAAGCCAATTACTAATTTTCCTTGTTTCATTGTTTTAAAGTATAACGTTTTAGAACATATATATTATTTTGTAATAGCAATATATTTAAATTATAGATTTGGGAGTTTGCATATATATAATACCCTAAAATAAATATTATTAGTTCAAATAAAACGTATTACTATAATCCTTTTCGATAAAATTAATATTTAATTATATGAAGTTTTTACAATAAAACAATATTTCAATATTAGTTATTATTAGAGTATTTTATTAGATTATATATATAGGCTATAATTACTATAGTTCTATCTATCATAATATTTATAATAATTAAAACAAAATATGATACGAAATTTTATTAATATACTCACAATTTATCTTTTAACTATTTTAAAATTTAACTTATTTATACCTCAAAACTATAAAGCTTATAAATGAATAGTGATTAATATATTATTATACCTTTATTATAAATAAATTAAAGCGTATAAGGCAGTTTTTTATTAATGCTAATTAATTTTAATACAAAAAAGAATAGTAAATACAATTAAAACTTCAAAGAATATTGTATATATAGTTCAATTTTTTATGTATTATTAAAAATGTTAAAAGAATAATATTATTTTATAGACACTGTTATATTGTCGATTCTCAATCGATATTTCATGCATCTATATTTTATGGCTATATATTATATATTGGTAATATGTTTAATTAATCTCAAAAACACACAATAATATGAATATATATTGTAATGTAAACAATTGTTCTCAATGAGTCATCTTATAATTAATATCCAACATCATATATAATGCTATTATGGCTCAGTTGGTATAATTTAATTTAAATTAAAGTAAATGTGGAATAAATAATAATTTTACTAAATAATACCTTTAATCAAATAAGAAATATGTTGTATTATTCATGATTCAATATAAACCTGGGGTAGAAAGTTTTATATAATAGACAATTAAGATATATCATAATACGACTTCATATATAGACATTATCTATATTAATATATGCAATAAGACATTTTATTTTAATCATATTAAACCGATACAAGCAATCGATTGTATATGTTTTACTTTATGGAAAATATATTATATAATCCCTTTCATAATAATGGTTATGCTCCTTTTTTGGTTGCATATTTGGATTTAATTTCGGGATTAAGCATACCGAGATGACACAAATATTTAATCATCATTTATAGACAAATAAAAAAGATCAAATTATAAACAATTTAATAAAAATATAATCATACCCCAAAATATAGATCCCATAGAACAAAAAAATACCCCATAGTACAGAACTCTGACAAAAAATACGAATTTCCAAAAACACACCTTTAAACCTGAACCCTTACTTTATAATCATTATAATATATTTTTTTTACATCTTCAAAGTTTTAAAAAGTTAATATAATAAAAAAAATTATATAAATATATACGCAATTACATTTACATAAGATGTGGAAGAACAAATACATACTAATATTATTACTATTATTACATAATAAATACATTAAGAGCCTCTCTTCTACAAATATACAGTCCTATTTTCCTAAATTTTTTCCTATTATATTTTGTAATAAGTCTAACCGCGTAATGAAAAACCACAACCCTAAAGCCTGATCAATTTCTTAATGCTGTATCTCGCTTTTCGCCTTAATAAAAAAATAAATGGTATTGCTAAACCTCCTAAAAATAAAAACAAGAATACAGCTGTGATGAGTATTGCTTTACTCACGAACCCGCCAAACGCCTCATTAAACAATGAAACTTCCTCAGTTATATTAAAGTGAGTTTTTGAAATATCCTCATTAGATGTAATTTGAGAGAACTGAGTTCGGGTACCCATACTATTTTCACTATGTTGCACGTCTTTTAAAGTATAAGAACTCGATAAAAGGGGTGATGGACCCATATTTGTTGGCATTTTATACATATTTTGTTCCATTACTAATTCATATCCCTCATTATTATCGTTTGTTTTTTTCGATATTTTGAATTTGCTCGTAATTCACGAGTTAACCTTTCAATATAACTCTCAATATATTTTAATTTGGATAATATATTGCTATATTTGTAATTCGTTTCACCAATATCTATAATTTGTTTAGTATATATTTTTTCTTCTTCATAATTGCTGTCTTATATTTATCGAAAAATTCGACCTCGATTCATAAAAATCATTTACGTCGAAACAATTTGGTTACATATTTTAATAACTTATTATTTCAAAAAAATTTTGAGATTTTTGGGGAATATATATTTTTCTCTTTTCTTATATCGCATTAATACTTCAAAAAAAAATTATATTAGCATGTATTAATATATTGCACATAATTTAGCTTATTGTTTCTTAAATTAAACGTAATTTTTTTTATAAATACAGATAGCAATATAAAGGTTGTGTAAATTTAATATACAAATGAAAAAATAATTATATTCTTAATAACCAAGCGAAACAAATAGCTTGCATTTTTAGTATATTCCAAAGTTCAAAGACCACTATATTTTTTTAAATATCGAGTATATTAATTTTTAGCGTGATTTATTTATTAAATAAACATATTGTATATAGTCTGTGAATACACCTTGTCATTCGTTCTCAACATAATTATATTTGTTACTTTGTATACTCTAAGATTATAGTATTTTCAAATTAAGTTGCACGCTTCATTTTCTATGCAAATTGAATAAATTTATTTATTTTTATTTAACATAGATAAATTCATGATCCATTTTAATATACCCATAACTTTATTTTTATTCCTATGTACTCAATTTATAATTTCATCGTATTAGGCAATTTTATAATATATTCTGAGTATATTTTCTACGGTTTATAACAACAATTACCACTGAACCAATATTTATTTAGCTATTTATAATCTTAAATAATTCTTCGAATGCAAATTATTTTTAAAATAATACATAGTAAATATTAAATATATAAAAAATTAATAACGGTTGATGCAAATTTTAAGCATAATATAAACTATGTGTAAATTGATTGTTATATTATATTTTAAGAGGAGAAAGATAAAATATATTTGCTCTTTTAATATATAAATTTAGATAAATACTCGCTAAGTGTTTTATATTGTTCATTTTATCTTATATTATATTTTTATAGTTATCAGTGTATATCCATTAAATGATTTATTAAAAATTCTATATTTTGCTAATTCTATGATAAATTAATGCTATTTTATTTTTAAAAAATGATGATTTACTAAGAAATGATAAAATGATACATGATAATATGGAATTATAAAAAGGCATTTAACATGAATTGAGTCTTTAACCATTTATCCATCGGTCCAGTTTTTTTAAATATAAAACCATATATCCCCAATTGTATCCTTAACAAAATATGTAGCGTTGATACCTTTATGATGCACTGCTATATATCATTGATTTATTATTCATTCAATAAAACATATATTTATATATCTTTGCTAGAAAATAATATTATATTTTTATATATTTTTTTACTAATTTTTATAGAAAACGATTGCATGTAGCATATAATAGATATTTAGTGGGGCCTTGCTTATATTTTTTAGTCATTCATTATTTTAGTGGTGATTGTATTATTATAATTATATAAATATATTTTTAAAATATATATATGATATTATTTGCCTATATTAATAAAAAAAAATACTTATTTATCATTTTAATACTTATATAGAGTTTTAAAATCGGGCTCATCGAATCTGAACCCCAAAATAAAGCATATTATATTTATCATATAAATAATAATTTTCTCTTTTATAAACAAAAAAAATTAAAAAAATAAATGGTACAGGATTATCCTGTATATGTTTGTATATATTTAATAATCCCATTTTTCATCGACGCAATTTATAATTATTCCGATTGGTTCTTTTCGATGAATACATTTGTAACGCCATTTTAGGCTTTCTTTTGATCACTCAAATTTATAATCTTTTTCATGGCTTTTCTTTTCGACTTTTTTCGCCATACGGGTGTTAAATACTAACATAAAAATAAAAATATATAATTATTTGTCTTTTTATGCACTCAAAAAATATGTTGTAATGTATATTTTTTAAATTTATATTTTTGAATTGTAATACTTACCTTATATGAGATTCCTAAAATAATGGGTATTAAAATAAATGGAATTGCAATATAGGGTATCTTATTTCCATTATTTATACTTGTGGTGGGTACTGATGGACCTGGTAAACTAGCATTGGTGAATGTATCTATTTCTGAACCATCACTCGAACGATTCTGTGCAGCACCCCCGCCTTTATGCCGTTTCTCTTGTTTAGAACACTCCACATTACATTCGGATAATCCTTCTGTGAGCTCCAATTCTGGAATATCCTTATCACTATTATTTTTTCTAAACTTGTCATAATCATTTTTTAAATTTGTCAATACACTACAATATGGATTACAAATCTCTCTCCAGGGTAATTGCACAATACATGCGCGATACAATTCAGAACATTTTTTAGCACTCTCTTGACAGTCACTGGTCTTTGAAGGGTCATTACAGTTAGTAATTGTTTCACATATTCCTTTAAGGAATCTATAAAGTCTGTTCAAATATTCAAAATGAATTCCCATTATATCTTTTATTTTTTCTATGGATTCAATATGTTCACTAAGCCAACCATTCTGCCTAAGTATGTCATACATAGTATTTTTTTCAATCTCTATATTCGCATTTTGGCGAATTTTATAACTAAACCATAAAATAGCGTATTGAGCACGTTTATCATCATCTAAATTTTCATCTTCAATACTCTTAAAATATTCTAGCAATCCCATAAAACCAGAGCTGAGTTTTAGGGATTCAGTATCACATTGTCCGTTTTCCCCCTTTCCACTGAGAGAACAATAAGCTTCGAGGATCTTATCCTTAAACGTATACTTTTTAGATTCTGAATCAAAGACAACAAAATCTTCGATCTCATCAATTGCTTTACACTACGAATATATTTACGAATTAAAGAAAAGAATGTATTAATATAAATGCACTAAAATGAAAATTAATATAATTTATAGGCGATTCAGCATATTAATCACATATGAAGACATATTATATTTAACAAATTTATATACCAACTCCTCAGACATTATAATGGCATTTAATTATAAATATTAGGATTGTCACTAGACTAATTTTATATAAAACCTATAAATATTACACCTAAACAAATATGTGCTACTTGTACATATATATAATATATATGATTAAGCATATACTTACTGTTTATAACAATTGAATTAATGTAAAATAATAATAAATATGGTTAAAAAGAATATTAAATTTCATTTATGTCTATTTAGTTAAATTCCCTTAATATGTAATATGTTCAAGCATGCTTAATCATATAATAGAAAAAATAAACAAATATATAATATTATTGTCAATATTCATATTAGTCTATTACACAAATTTTATAACCTTGTAATAGTTTAAATAAAGTATATCCCCTAATTATTATACGTTTTTACATAGAAAATAAAAATGTATTTTTTCGTTTTTATAATAAATTAATTTAAAAAAATGTATTAGTATAAATATTTAAAGACCCAAAAATAAATTGATACCCGAATTGTTCAAAACATGTTTGTGTCTCATCATTAGACACCCTTAATGCACTTATATAAGTTATTATTCCTCATGACATATTGATCTTTAATACTATTTCCAATAAATGAAAAGACATTTTTTGTTTACATTATAATATTTAATAAATAAATAAATGAATAAATAATTCAATATGATTTTTTCTAATTAAATGATATATTGGGTGCATTTATATTTAATCAATATATATATTATAAGCTCATTTTTAAATGTACAATAACCTTACTTATTTCCTAGCATTTCCTTATTATAAATATAATTAATCAATATTTTTGGGTGCATATATTATCTAATTTTTAAAATTAAAAAAACATAATATGAAAATTAGGTTAATCGACCTATTACAATTAAAATAAATCATGGAAATTGATTAATTCTGGGGTAATAGTTAGTATATATAAAATGCACATTATTATTTTCATTCTTATGATCCATTTAATATATAAATGATCAAGAAATGTATTTTAAACATTAAATCAAACAAATGTAAACAAGTTTGCATAATTTAATTTGAATATATTAATTTTTAATTTTTAAATTCTTTTCATATTTTAGCTGGAATAATGAATTAATTCGAGAACCAATGAGTTACCATTTTAAATATACCTTTATACTTATAACCTAAAATATATTATGTATTGAATATTTTATAATGTCATATCGTTAGTTTATAATGTAAAATATTACTTTTAACGAATATTATATTGATTGATAACTTTAAGATCATGGCACCATAATAAAGTGTACTTAGATAAAAATTGTAATAATTAATTTGATCTATTATGCATACAATATTAATCTTATCATACCTTTAAGAATGTATATAATGAATTTATACCCATATAGTGTATCAAATAAACATAATATATTTTCGGATTTAGTAGCATACTAATCCATTATGATTAATATTATAATTCTTTTTGATATACCATTGTATGCTACAATGAGATAATTAATGACTCAAGAAAAATACTTTAAACAAATTAGTAATCTCCTTGTTTCATTGTTTTAAAGCATAGCATTTTAGAACATATATATTATTTCGTAATAACATTATATATTTGTGATTTTGTATATATATAGTAACCTAATATAAATATTATTAGTTAAATAAAATTAATTATTATTTGCCATCTCGATCAAATTTATATAATATTTAATTATATGAAGCTTTCACAATAAAAAACCATTTCGATATTAGTTATTAGTAATGTATTTTATTATATTATGTGTATAGGCATACAATAACGATATTCTATATATTATATTATTTATAATTATTAGAACAAAATATTAAATATATTTTATTAATATACTTATATTTTTCCTTTTAACTATTTTTAAATATAATTTGTTTATGCTTGAAACTATAATGCTTAAAAATTAATAATGATTAATCTAATGTTATACCTTTATATTAATAAATTAAAATATATAGAACTACATCTATTATTTGAGTTTAAAACTTTAACATAAAGTGATACTATATATAATATAATTTTTTATCAATTTGCATATTTTTATTGTATTATTAAAAATGCTAGATGCATAAAATGTCTTTTATAGGTAACGTTATATTATCGAATATCGATCGATATTTTGCGAATCTATATTTTATTATTATATATTATTACTTTTTTAATTAATGTTAAAACACCCATATTAATATGAATATACATTGTAATGTGGAAGAATATTTAAAATGAGTTTTATTATAATTTATTGCTACATATATAGTTTTACTATTACAGTTAAGTTGGTATAATATGATTTAAATCAAAATAATGGTAACGCAATTAATATGATTCATCAAATAAAGAAATATATTGTGTTGTTCATGATTCAATATAGTTATGGATTAATAAGTCTTATAGATAATAAAGTTTCTTATGTATAGTTAGCCAAAAATTAGCAATCAATTATAAAATGTGAAGTTACAATATTGCCCCATTTAATACATATGAGAGAGCCATGTAGAAGTATTATACTTTATGGAAAATATGTTATGCGCCCCCTTTCATATTAATGGATATGCCCTTTTTTGGTTGAATATTTAATCAACATTTGCAGACAAATAAATACGATCAAATTATAAACAAATTAATAAAAAAATGGGCGAACCCAAAACATAGGTTCCATAACACAGACCCCGACCCAAAATACGGGTTCCCCAAAACATAATTCTAAACCTGAACCTAAACCATCAATATAGCTTATAATTTTATTAATGCGCTTAAATTAAGTTTATTTAAATAATTATAAATGTTAGCAAAAAATGAATAAACTCAAAATTCATTAATATATAATATATGTACACGGAAATAAGGACAAATAAGTTTTGGCAAACACTAAACAACGATAAATTCATTATATATTATATTAAAATATATATATAGTAATAAAGCAAACAATTAAATAAAATATAATTCTTCTATAAAATGTAAAATTGTAACTTTTATGCAATCAAATATTAAATATATGATTTTTAGTTATATAAACAAGTATAATAAAACATAATAATAAATAGTGGTTGTTTTAATATTATGTATATTCTCTTCTTTTTAATTCTAATTTAATAAATTTATACCATTTCATAAGTATAGAGCCTATATACGGTATATGCATTATTGAAAAGTACCCCCATCCTGCGCTCACATACATAAAACAAGATACTATATATGACAAACTTGCCATGATGCACCTTCGTCCTGCTTCTATTAATTTTTGATTAATTTTTAATTTCTTATAAATGTTGCTTGATATAATTTCATAATATTTATCTTCAAAATTATCATCGTCAATCTCCAAGAAAGCTCCTTCGTTTCCCAATTGTTTAATGCCTTCATGTTCTGATACAAAATTATATTCATCTTTTTTTGTTATTTTTTTATCTTGTATCGATTGTATTTCTAATTCACTATTCCTTATATTATCAAGCTCTTTTTTTACTTCTTCTAATTCTTTTTGAAGTTCATATATTAAGTTTTTCGTTTCCTCATCTACATTATTTAAATTGAATATTGTATGATTTTCTTTATTCTTATTTACATGTGAACCTATCATATTTAAAAGACATGCCATTTCTTCGTCATCATCATTGTAATCATTAAATTCATTTAAAAAATCCAAAGTTGATTCATAAAAATTATTTAAATCGAATTGATTGTCTACATCTGCTAATATCCTATTATTCCTAAAATTTATTACATTCCTTTCAAGGTATATGCTTCTCTCGTTTGCATAGTGTAATTCCTGAAAAGAAATGAAATATTTATTAACATATATATACTAATTTTAATTGGTTCCTTAACATACGCATCTTACCAATATATGAAACAATAATAGACGGTTATTGTAAAACAAACAGATACGAAGGTTATAATGAAATATGATTAATAAAAGAAAATAATGTGTAACTTACATTTTGGGAATATTCAAAAGAGCAAACAGTACTAGAAAACAAAACATATTTTAAAATACTGACTCTCATTTTCAACTTTATTCATTAAATAAATAAAGTAATATGTGTTTGAAATAATGATGATACCTTCATATTGATTGGTTTTTTGTTCTAAAATTTATGAATAAAATATGACATTTATTTCATTTATTAATTTTTTTCATTTTCAATCGAACTAATTAATGTGTAACAGTGTAGTAAACTTCTTATATTCATTAAAAGTATTTATGAATATAAATATTATATTAATTTTTTTTTAAAATAAATATTAATTTTTCACAAGAGTACACCATTTTTTATATTTTAATTAACAGAAACATGCAACAATATAATCTAAGTACATAAAAATGTGTATCTTTGTTCTGAATATTTTGTTTTATTTGAGTCATTATATTAAATACAAAAATTTTTTTTTAATATTTAAAATATAAATCATTTATTCCATTATTTTATATGCCCATATCTCTATATAAATATATAATAACCGCTATCATCAGAGATATGAACATGTATTGCAAAAAAATTATATTTATGTTTTTTTCAAATAATATCCCATTTTCATACAGAATACATTATTTTAATTATAAACAAATAAATTTATGTAACATATTTTACTCCAATTATATGCTTGCATATTTTTATATAAATAGGTCTTTAATATAATTTAAAAGCCCATTTAATAACATGCTTGATACTTTATAAGCTTGTACGCTTTATTTTTATTTACAAGCAAGCTAATATATCAATTATGGCAATAAAATATTAGTTGCATACATGGTGTAAATCAATATATGTAAACATATCAAAAACAATTAACAAATCACAATTATTGTTTTCATCGAAATATGTTCTTATTTCTTACACTTCTCAAATGTTAATATTATTTAATAATATTTCATATTTTATTTTTCGTCGTTTTTTTCAAATGTGCGGTCTCCATAGATAGCCACGTAATATTTTTATTTATATAATACACTTTTTAATATATAATATGAAGCATATTATTTCTATTAAAATAGTATAAAGCATTCATATTTCCAAGTATTTCGGTATAAACCACAACGAATAATACGTATGAAGCCATAATGTCAAATAACTTAACGCTTTATTTTATCGTACTCATTAAACACATTTTATTGTACTTTTAATATTTAAGCATTATATTGTCTTTATTTTTATAAATACTATTTAAATACAACATAAATATAACACATTTCCTCATATATAAAATGTATTCTGTACTTTTTTATAAAAATATGGTAAATGGGCCTTAATATGACCACCCACATATTAAACCTTTGCTTATTTATACTAATAATAATTACTTATTTGTCATTTTTAATACTTATATAGGCTCTTTAATTCAAATTCATGGGATTTTAATCCCAAAATAAAAGTTATTAATTAAATTTATAATTTCAAAGAATCGTCTTTTCTTTTATAAACAAAAAAAATAAAGTAATTTTACGCATACACATATATATATGTTTCTCAATTTTACAACTTTATCTTTCGTTATTTTATTTTTATATTTTATTTATTTGTATTTTTTTACATTATAAGTATCATTTTTTACTATTAAAAGAAAATTTATAATTTGAATTAATTATGAAAAAATATTGGCATCAATATTACTGCCAATAAAAAATTTTTATAAAATTACCAATTTTCCTGGAAAATTTTTATATAATAAAATGTGTATTAAAAATGATGAAAAAATATGAATATATGATCCCCAATATAAATTTGATCATATTATTATTATGAGATAAAAAATATTGTTATTATAGTAGTATTGGTAATATATAAAATTAGCACATTTTTCAGATTAATTAATTATCTTAATGGTTAAAAAATAATAGGTATGTTTTATATTAAAAACTAGAATCATCAAAAAAAAATTGTAAAATAAATGGAAAAAAATAGCAAAACAATTATTTTAATATATAATGCATATATATGTGATCCCATATGTAATGAGATCTATTTAGATCTAAATTGAGCTCAATTAATTATAAGAATATAAAACACGTGCTCACACCAATATATATTAAAAATATCATTTTATAATATAATTAAATTTATTTACCTATTTTTAGACATAATATTAATCAAATCATGAATCATAATATTTTTGATATTCATTATTTATGAAAACTTCTGGTTCCATTGTCTTGTGATTGAGTTATTTAAATAAAAAATATATTAAACTTGGGAATCTGATAAAAGCATACAAATTTGTTGTTTAAGTAATAATTTGTATTTTTTTAAAATAAATATTCGTTTTTCATACTTTATTGGAAAAAATTATTTGCTTTAATTTTAATTATACTTGTGCAACTTTTCGAGGTGCTAATTTTTCGTTAAAAAAATACTAATTATATTTTAATATTTTGTTTGTAAATTTCAAAAATGAATAAGTTTTATATTCAAATTACTTTATTTCTTTTAACCATCTTCGCATATGCGAATAATAAGGCCCTTGCAACTGAGCTTGATTCAGAAGGGGATACATCACCCGAATCAATAGAGCGTTACCTTACGTAAGAAAATGCAACAACATATATAATATATATCACATGTTTCATTATGAAAATATTAAATATACACCAGCGTAATAATTTTATAACATCAATACAATACCTTTATTTTTGCACTCATTAAAAATTTGCTTATTTTGACCAATGATAGTTCAGAAGAAATATATGAAGAAAACAAGCACTTATTATGTACCAATCCCGAAGAAATAAAACATGCGGAAAAACTTATGAGCGAAGCTTTATCACATTTCAAATATCATGCTGTAAAAAAAAGTGGTTATAATTCATATGGGAATAATCCTTTTAAGAAAATATATTATTATAAAAAAACACAAAGAGACGGCACAACTGTTGATAAAGTTGAATATACAGTCCGTGATTCCGATAAGGTATTAATTAACGAACACCATTAAAAGTTATAAACCAAATTAAAATTAAAAAATGATTATAATTTATATACATATATTTCTCTTTGTTTCCATTAGTATGATGAAGAAATAAACAAGTTATGGGACCCCAATCATGGCAAATCTTTTAACATGAAATCTCCTCAAAGTATATATAATATAAATAATTACTCAAATTAGCATATTATCGTTACTAGTTATTCGATATTTAGCAATATGTTATTATATGATACTATTTATTGCTTCCTATATCTTCAAATTTTATGATATTTTAATTTCATCTATGTAATTTTATAATATCGTTTTTTAGGAAAAATTATACGTGTATACAATCCAAATTTAGTATTGATACAACAACGTTACAAACATCGTTTTGGGCGCACTGAGAAATATTTTTATGCTTTAGTTGCAAAGGTTGAGGTAAGGAATTATTATTTTTTTTTTCGTCCCTCCAAACATCATATTTTTCATATTATTCACAATAATTTATTCAATACACTTTTATTAATTTTTTAGGTATCAAAAGACACAACAGCAATTGTCATGACTTCACCAAATATAAATGATCACTACCCTTCCGGTAAAAAATTTAAAAACAGAATAATAGAAAACGCAAATTTATTAAAAATTGACGTTGATCCTGAAGATGATATCAAAGAAGGACTATTAAAAAAAACCTTTGTTAACTTAGCTGGATACCTCATTCAAAAAAAAGATAAATGTGTTGATGCCACATTTATCGCATCTGTAAGCGATATACAAATTTTAATAATATAATAATTCATTTCAACAATTGTTAAAACAATATGGTTTTAATAAATGCATATATTTATAATATATACTATAATTTGCAAAAAATTCAAACATTTTATATATTTATCCATTTGTATTTTTTTCTTAGATTGACGGACATTCTTTCGTTTAACAAAAGCTCAGTATTGGAAAAGCTCTAGATCATTTTTTCCTTCATATATGTTTTTCAGGGCCATAATATTAGAAGATTTATGTCAATAATACAATTTACTTCCATAAATAATGATTTCTTTAAATTACCATCGTAAAAGGTTGTTTTGGTTTTAAGAATATTGTTTTAGTTTTAAGAATATTGTTTTGGTTTTAATAATATTGTTTTAGTTTTAAGAATATTTTTTTGGTTTTAATAATATTGTTTTGGTTTTAAGAATGTTTTTTTAGTTTTAAGAATATTTTTTTGTTTTAAGAACATTTTTTTGGTTTTAAGAATATTTTTTTGTTTTAAGAACATTTTTTTGTATATTAATTGTTTACGTACTTTAATATTATGATACATATATATATATATTAATTTTGCGAATATACAAATATAACTTTATTATTTATAAAGAAATTTTATTTATGTATTCCTTTATTTTAATGATCATCACCTCGATATTAAGCATACAAGGGTGATACATATATTTAATTAGTATTCAAAGATCAAAAATATGATCAAATTATAACATAGCCCGAACCATAATTCAAACGCAGATTCAATGAACGAAACCATAGCTCAATACATAACCTTTCCTGTAAAGCATGAGCATCTCATTATCAAGAATATTATAATTAAAAACTAAATTAAATTTAAGTATGCTTATATATTCATTGATTTTGCTACTTTATGTTTCATTATTATATTTTATTTATTTATATTTTTTTAATTTTATATATACTATGCTTTATTATTAAAAGGAAATTCATAATTGGTATTCATTTATAAAAAGTATGGGCATTAATATTATTAATAATAAATAATTTGTATAAAATTAACAATTTTACTAAAAAAATATTATTTAATAAAATTCGGTTAAAATTTATGAAAAAAAAAATACATAAAACTCAATTTACCATCATATATATTTTATGATGAATTGCATTACTATTATTTGGTAGTAAAACCTGCAACCATACATAAGCTTAACTGTAATTCTCAGATTGAATTAAGATCTTTTAGCATTTACAAATAAAAGACATTATTTATGCTAAAAATAAAGCATCATATAAAACTGAAAAAATCAAATGGAAAGAAATAAAAAACTATTATTTTTATATAATTGTTATAATATATTTCTAAAATAACTGTTTATGTGTTAATATATTTATATATCATCATGGCAATATTCAAGTTATATATATTATCAAAATTACTTAAAGCAATATATATTTTTATTTTATATTTCAAGATATTGGCTTTTTATTCTTAACCCATAAAATGGTAACACATAACATTCGTTCTTTTCGATGTATTTATTTCATAAATTTTAATTCTAATTTTGGCTTGACAAATTATAAAGATCAAAAGCTTATATATTCACAATTAATATATAATTAAAACTAATCTTTTAAATATTAGAATGTTTGAGAAATAGGATCATAATATTTTGCTACTCATTATTTGTAAAAACTTAGGTTTTTTTCCCCTTTGCAATAAGCACAATTAAATAAAAACAGATCAAATTTATAATCCATGATCAAAACATACAAATAAAATAATTACATTATTAAATTGATCTTTAAAGTGTCTTTTAATTTTATCATTTAAATATTTATCTAAATGTATATTTTTTAAGTATTTATGTTTTATTTTTAAATAAATATTAATTTTTTGTAATTTTTTGATAGCCTTTTGCTTCAACTTTATTTATGCTATACAAATTTTTTTGTTTCCAATTGTTTAGTTTCTTATTTTTTTTGGTTCCTATTGTTTAGTTTCCAATTGCTTAGTTTCCAATTGTTTAGTTTCCAATTGTTTAGTTTCCTATTGTTTAGTTTCCTATTGTTTAGTTTCCAATTGCTTAGTTTCCAATTGTTTAGTTTCCAATTGTTTAGTTTCCAATTGCTTAGTTTCCAATTGTTTAGTTTCCAATTGTTTAGTTTCCAATTGTTTAGTTCCCTATTGTTTAGTTCCCTATTGTTTAGTTTTCTATTTTTTTGTTTATCAAGCCCAAAATGAATAAAGTGTGCATGAAAACCATTTTTGCTATTATAGCCTTATTCGCATATGTGAGGAATGAAGTTCTTGAAGGAACGGTTGTTCCAAGGGAAGTTTTTTTAACTGAGGGCGTGTAAGAAAATAAACAAATGCATAATATAACTATACATTACATGTGCCATTATGAGAATATTATATGCATATTTGTGCAAATATATAATACATGATGCTTGAGAAGTCAAAAAATCATCTTATAAATACATTTATTATTTTTTTACAATTTTAAAATAGTAAAAATCCTATTATTTATGATTCGGATGAAATATATGAACAAAATAAGCATCTATTTTGCACCGATTCTGAAGAAGAAGATCAAGTAGAAGAAATTATGGAAGACGCTCGAAGAATATTCCTTCGATATATTAAAGATCATTTCGGTTTCAAATTCTATGATAAACACGATAAATATACAAGCTCATATTTTATGAAATATAAAGATGGTACATGCATTGGAAAAAGCCATACTATAATTCCCTCTGCTCGTAGGGTATGAATTAACGAACAAAATTTTTTAAGTCATAAAATTAAGTTAAAATAATTATATATATGCATTTTTTTTCTTGTCTTTAGTATAATGAGATAGTAAAGACTTTGTGGGACCCCAATGGTGAAAAAAAATACAATCCTGATTTTGTTAGCGGTATATAAAAAAATAACTAATTAATCAATTGAATATGGGACTATTACTATATGTATTCCTTGCTTGATTATAATTGCTCTATATTATTTTTATTTGACATTTTGTTATTTTTCATAATATTTTAATTTAAATGGTGCAAAATTATAACTTTTTAGGAAAAGTTGTCCGTGCATACAATCGAGATTTATTAATGATACAACAACGTTACAAAAATGATGTTTTGCGTTGTGATAATTATTATTATGCTTTTGCCGCAAAATATGAAGTAAGGACATTTTTGTTTTCTTTTATCCCTCTATAAATCATATTTTTCATATTATTGGACTATAATTTATAAAATATATTTTTGTTCATTTTGTAGATATCCAATAAAACAACTATAATTCTCAAGGCCTCAGGAAATATAAATGATCACAACAAACATAGAAACAAAAATAGGAATGCTCTCATAAAAAGTGCGAATGCGTTCGAATTTGATATTGATTCTGACGAGGATATTGCAGCGGGAAAATTAAACAACATGGTTGTTAACTTATCCGGATATATCATTACAAAAAAAAAAAAATCCGTTTTAATTACCCACATCGACTCTGTAAGCAATATAAAAATTTTTATAACATAATAATTTTATTTCATCATTTATTTTATTTTGATTTGTTTATTTCGTTATACCAATTTTATCATTTATACAAATATACAATATTTCTATAAATGTACACATTTATAATATATGTTACTTATTCCCAATAAATTGAAATCATTTTTTTTATATATTTATTCATTTTTGCGTTTTTTTTATAGGTTGATGGCAATATTCCCGTAGCCTCAGATTGGTATAGATTAGTGAATAAATCAAACAGATTGGGAGTTATTGCTGACTTAAAGCATTACATGGATGAAAAATACTCATATACTCCCAGAGTAGGTGCTGCTGGTTATGGGTTTTAATGCACATATTAATCTAACTAATTTGTTTTCATGGGTTATTTCTATTTTAAGTTACCACAATAAAACATATTTTTTTATTTTTAACAAAATTTTTTTTTATATAAATTGTTTATCCTTTTAATATAAGGATACTCTATATGTATATAATTTCATGAACAAATCAAATATGAGTATAATTCATCAAAATTTTTTTCTGCATGATCATCCTCTATATTAATGTTTATCACATTTTTGGGATAAACACCTACACTTTGTATTCACTTTATTTTCATTATTCCGATATAACTCATATTTATGTTTCAAATTAGTTATTTTCAAGCATATAAATATCATAAGTATACAAATCATCATCCTCAAATTAATATATTAATGGCTTATCTCCTCTTTAATATTTTTCTTGGTGTCTGAAATACCATCTGTATCATCAGTATTCATATTACCAAATAATTTAAATAAATCATAAATTTAGACATGTTTTTAATATCAATACTCAGGAAATAAATTTTTACATTTATATATTCCTTGATAGTATTATACTCTCGTCTTTATTTATAGCCTTATATATTTCATATTATTTTCTACATGCTTAGAATAAAAATCCATTAAATAAACATAAACAGCTAGCGCTAGCTATATCGGTATTAGTATTGAATTTTTCGCACTATGAAGCCGTTTTAAATCAATTTAACAAAATATCGTTAACACTAAATTTATTGGTAATATATAGATAATAAATTATCAAACAACCCAATAAAATTAAATATGTTAAAAAAAATTAGTATACCAAACGTACAGCCATTATAATGGAATTTAATCTTTAATTTGTAGATTAATCGGTGTCTTGCTACTTATATATAAAATATATACATTGACAATGTATATCCTGTAAATGATTCCCCTATATCACATTTATCGTATTAAATATATTATTTTTAATAACAATTTAAAATTAATATAGAATAATAAAATAATATTATTACTAAAGAGAGGTTACATTTCTGTATATGATAATTAGCCAATTCACCTTAAATAGAGGATTGCGTAATACAACTCTGATCAAATGTATATATGATGCATTTTATACAAAAAATGCTATTCGTATTAGCACCTGGGATAGCTTTATTATAAAAATTAAGGTACCATTATAATGAATTTAGAGTATATCTCCTTATATTATATTTGAGTATAAAAAAGGAATATATTTATATCTTATGCTTTAATGATTGCCCTCCAAAAACATAAATGCAGTGTAAATCTAAAAAATTAAAAATTATATTATTACTATAATCCTTAAAATATATAAATAGCCATTTTCTAAAATTATACCATTTACAAAATAAGTTAAATGCTCCATTCTCTATGCAATTTACATAAATTTGTATTGTCTTTAATGAATATAAATAAATTCATAATTCATTTTGTGTTCAATAACTTTATTTTTATTTCTATATAATCCAATTTATATTGTACAAAAACATTTTGCATTAAAACTTTTATTATTATATTATTATATATATACTATTCCAGTGAATAGAAACGAACCATTATAGTACCATTTTAAAAGGTAAAAAATATCTTTTTATATAATTTTTATTGAGTTTGCGTAGAACAGAAACAATACAACATCTGACAAGGATTGAAGGACATTTTTTTCCAAAAAAAATTGCAAATGTTGTTAAAAATATTTTTTTGAAATATAGAACAAAAATTATATATGGAAAATACATTAATGCTTCGAACGACATACATTTATATAAAATATTAAGATATATAATTTTGTATTAAAATATTACGTAAATATATCTTTTAATCAATCTAATGAGTTTATTACTCATAATAATATATACGGATTTACTATTGTTTAATATTTATATTGACTTTTAAATTCCGAAGTATCTACCTATTAATTAAATTTATTACTCTAAGGAATCTTATTTTTTTTTATAAACAAAACAAACCAACGAAAAAGATAACGTAATAAATAATATAGGCTCTGAACGCATATATTAAATAATATATTTTTTTTGAAACTGAATTATAACCAATATCTTCGGTCTTTTTCACCAACTAATTCATAATTGCATGTGCCAATTCTTTCTCGTCGAGCATTTTTGTATTTGCTTTTCATTTTTTTCCTATTAATCAATTTTATAACCTTTTTCCTCCGTTTTTTTTTCTTCGTCTTTTTTGGACAACCAAGTGATAAATACTAACACAAAAATGGGGAAAACATATAATATATTGTAGTGGGAAAATATTTAAAAAATATCGTATTTACTAATTTCATATTATTTACCTTATATGCAATTGATAAAATGATGGATATTGAAATGGCTACTATTGCAATATCGTTCATGCTATGTTC
The DNA here is from genome assembly GCF_900002335.3 of Plasmodium chabaudi chabaudi. Classification (NCBI taxonomy): domain Eukaryota; phylum Apicomplexa; class Aconoidasida; order Haemosporida; family Plasmodiidae; genus Plasmodium; species Plasmodium chabaudi. The sequence goes on from NC_030103.2 coordinate 93,173, forward strand.
GCTATAAATATTTGCACAGCATATTAATGGGGCTACATTTCGTTTTAATCCGATTTCAGGATATGCCAATTCACACATATTATATTCTTTGGTATTATTTGTATCGTTTAATTCGCAGAATGATATTTCTGATAGATTTCCTGATTCATTCTCATAAATTTCTTGTGAATTAAATGATTCAAGACATGTTTTATAGCATTCTTTTGTTCCTATATCAATTTTATGATCTGATGCATTTAAATATTTTAATACATATTTTGAATCATCTAATATAATCATCATATTTTCTTCTTCATTATATGAATTAATATTTTGATATATTGAACCTTGGAATCCAAATTCTTCATAAGTTTTTTTAAAATATGAATTATTTTCATTATTATTCGCAATTTTTTTTAATTTTGTATACAAATTACAATTCGTTTTTTCATTTATTCTATCATTAATAGAAGAAATTCTAAATTCGATGCAATCGTTTTTTAAATTTTCCAATAAATAAAGATGAAAATTGCATTTATTAACAGTGTTATAAAATATTCTATGCATATTAATACAATTTACAGAACTATATGCAATATCTTGGTTTGAATAACCATTTTCTGTATATTCATTAATCGTATTGCATACTTTATCAAATAACATATAAAATTGTTTAATGTATTTAGTATTATAATCTAAGAGAATCAAATAACTCAATTCCAATGAAAACGCATCTAAATGATTGTGATAAAATGTATTTAGAGGAAAGTCATCGTCATTTTTTATCATATATATATTATGTCTCAAATGCATCATAATGTGCTCATAATAATTCCTATAATTTTCGTAAATTAATGCCCCCTTATAAATAACTAATAATTTTTGAATTAACCATATACCTAAAGTTGCAATTTCTTCAGAATAAGCATTACGCTTGTCTGTGTTTTCTGTCTGATCATAAAGTGCATATAATATGTGTAATTCATTCGTAAAATTAAATTGACTAAAATCAGGACTTATGCTTGAAAAATCCTTATCACCATTACAAAATGGTTCACACTAAGAAAATATTTTTAAAATTAATAAAAGTATGTATTAATGAATATGCTATTAAAATATAATTTAATTGTAATTTATAGCCAATCTAAAACAAAAAACAAATAAAGGGTAAAATGATATTAAAAAATATAGATTTGTCGCATCTTTAGATATTAAAATAGAATATAAATTTTACTTGTAGGTTATGTGGCATCATATTATTTTTACATATAATATACCAAAATATATTTTATAGTTACTTGGGCTCTTGATATAATTAATATCTAATTAGAAATGTCTTTGGTGATTTAAAATTAATATTAACATGATATAACAATGCAATAAAGTAGCGTATAGTTTACTCTTTGTGAACATCTAGCCAACTATTTAAAATATTTTACTTGCTTAAAACATTTTTGCCATGTTTATAAAATAAAATTTATTCATAACATCATTACTTTTAATAATACCATATCTAACACCATTATAGATTATTGTGTGTTATTTTAACAAGTTTAAATAAAAAGTATATCCTTATATTTACATATCTACACATAGTAACAAAGATGTTTTCTTGATGTGTTTTTTAAAAATATGTTTCCAAAACAATAATACTATAAATATATAATGAATGATAAATATATTATTACTAAAATTATTAACAAAATATTTATATCTCATTATTTTATATAATAAATTTATATGTGCTATTTTCCATATAACATATTTTATATTTTTAATCTGTTTTCTATAAAATAAAAAACACATTTTTTAGTTATAATACTTAAAAATAAATTAACCTAATTTAGTTTTATAAACTGATGATATACAATATATATATTTATTTTAGTAAACATACATAAACTAAAAAAATATTGTAGAATAATAATATCATTATTTAGATGCAAATCAATTTCAATGTGTTAAATTTATTTAATATAAATTGAGGTGCACACTGTTTTTAAAATCATATAATAAAAAAGTTAATGTTAAATTATAAAATAAAAATAAATATAACCAGTTCAATTTAATTATCTTTTATATTTATTATTTGATCATTATTTCTAAGTTCTTTTATATTATAACACCCCTTTTCATATTATAATGTTTACTTTTATTTCCTATTTATCAATGCAATTTACAATATTCATATATACTTTTATTTACTATTCTTTTTTCTTATAATCATTCTAACCAATTTTATAAATAAATATTTCATAATACTCTTTAATTACATACACACCTATATATAATATTATTATATTGCATTATATATTCAAAATTATCAATATATTATATCGTAAAGATGTAGTAATCTATAATATACGATTTCATCCTCATATTTGTCAAAATGAATCTATATTATATATGCTTATAATCAAATATTATTTGTTCTTTGATATACAATACCATAATTTTAATGAAAAAATATAATAAATAATAGAATCCACATTATTTTACTTGGCAATTTTAGTAATTAGAATTCTATATTGAAAGTATAGTTAATTATAAATATACAGATTAAAATATTCCATTACTTTTTTTATACAAAATGTTCAGTCTTATTACAAGCTTATATAATATATAATGAGCTTACATTCATAGAACTGAATAAAATAAATACGATATGGATTTTTTTGTATTTAATAGGAGATTTATTTATTATTTAATTGTATATTACAGAAATATAATTAATGCATCCAGTGAAAATTGTTTATATAATATAAAATTTAAATGCATATAATTATTTTTTGTAAAAATACATAATTTTTAATGTATGCTTATGAATCTACATGTATGATAACATATAGAGATATTACTAATCCACGTACAATGCATTACTCTATATCTATATCTATATCTATGCCATGATATTTAAGTAATAATTCGGTGCACTGTTCATATCAATAATAATTCAATGCTTAATTGTTAATATAATAAATTAAGTATTTATATAGATGCATATTTAATTTTTTTTAATTATTGAAGAATATCCTCGGAACAAAAAATATGCATATTGGATAATATATAATTATAGTACATTAATTTTCAATAGAAAAAATAGAAGAAATAATAATTGAATTTAAATATAGAAAATGATTATATAGGGGAGTATCCTCATTTAGAATAGAAGTATATATATTTCGATTCAGATATGACGTTATATTTCATTATTAATATTATGAAATAAAATTTATGTTGGCATCTACCTCGAAACAAAGCAAGTTAAAAAATATTATATGAAGAATGCATACTAAGACTCTATAGTACATAAATAGTGCTCATTCCTATTCATATTAATTAAAAATCCAGCAAAATCATATTATTTATAATGAAGAGTTAAAAAAATTCGTCTACTATATATAATGTCTTATTATTATTAATATATATAATACAATCACAAATATAGCTATTACAATTTTTTAAATAGTAGATAATTATGATTTAGCATAATAGAAGTCTTATATATGGATAGCCAAGGCTTTATATTAAAAAGCAAAACATCGATGCTATACTTTAACCATATCGAAGTCGTATGAACAAGCCAGAAGAAAATATTATAAATTATGAAAATTGCTTTTTCATATGATTCTTTCATATTAATATTTCGTCTTTTTTGGAAAGTTAAAACCAATTTTTAAGTTAAGATTGTGAGTTTTAATAAGTATATTCTTCAGCATAACAAGTTATTATTTATATACATTTAATAAACATACATAGAAAAATAAATATTTTCATATTTTAAAAAATCTGATAAACATCGGAATTTAGTTATAAATTATATATAAATAATAATATTAATTATATTTGATGTCTGTCTTAAAATAATGCCATAAAAATAGCAATAATGAGTTAATTCACTTGTTATATGAATTTGATAATTTTATAAACAGTGTATATTAATTGGGGATCATTTAAAATATGTGAATTTAAATTAATAAAAAATATATAATAATCTTAAAAATTCGACAAATTACAAAAAAAATATTTAATATTTGTTGAAATACATATAAGAAATACACTGTCATTTTAGTATTATTTACACATCCATCGTGTTTTATTTAATAATTAACTTTTTATGGAAATTTTTTCGTTTGTATAAAATTGTAGGCATCTTTTACTAAAGACATTGTATATAATGCTACATATGCATGTCTAGTTCCAAAAAACATTAATAAAAATGTTGGCAATAATGGTAAGATTACTGGAAGATATTCCATGGCTTGTTTAACCATAGCTGATGCAATAGACAAATGCATATTTTGTGCTTTAGCGCCTTTTTTTTTACTCACTTTTTTTGTTTCTTTTTTGCAACTAGAACAATCACAATTTTGATCTGACGATGGCTTAATAGGAGGGAGCATAGCAGGGAAACCTAACATATTCATTATTGGTAGTAATTCACTTATACCTGGTAGTTGAGGCATATTATTCTGTTTTTTACTATGACCACCATTTCTACTTTTTGGTTGCGGCATTCCTTGTGGCATCCCTTGTGGCATCCCTTGTGGTAACCCTTGTGGCATTCCTTGTGGCATTCCTTGTGGCAATCCTTGTGGTAATCCTTGTCCAAACATTTGTAACATTTGTTTTATGTCATCTTCTGTTGGCATTGGTAGACCCTCTATTGGTATATTTGGCAATGGCATATTTGGTAATGGCATATTCGGTAATGGTAAGCCAGGAATTGGGAAATTAGGAGGTAGTGAATTATTATTCTTTTTTGGCATCGCAAATTTTGGTGGAAAAGCTGGATGTTGAGAGCTTGCGTCACCATAGTTTTCTTGAATCATTTTTTGATAAGATTTACTTTCTGTTTTTTTAATAGTTTTATGCTTTTTTGTTATTTCTTCATCATCTGATTCTTCATCAGATTCTTCTTCTGATTCTTCTTCTGATTCTTCTTCTGATTCTTCATCAGATTCTTCTTCCGATTCTTCATCAGATTCGTCTTCCGATTCATCGTCGGATTCTTCATCTGAATCATCATCCTCATCGGGTTTACATTTTGCTTTTACTTTTACTTTACTATCACGCTTTAGTGATTCAGATAAGTTACGAACATTATTAAAAGGGAAAATTACTGAGTTATTATTTATTTCTGTATTATTAAATGATACATTATCCTGAAAAATGGATGAAAGCAAAATGTATATACTGCATATTATAGATCAACTCAGGGTTAACACCACATTTAATACCCAATACAGGATTCAATATAAGGTGTTGGAACACTATATGATAGTCATATATTTATTTAATTACATCATGAATAATAAACGAACAACTTAAGTAAAATGAAAGCATTTATAGAATATCAAAAAAAACATATTCATATATTGGCAATGTGTAAACTATATAGATACACACCCCATACTTATATAATATATATATGTATACATGCATATATATTTCACTCTTATGTTTTATTATTTATATTTTCCAACTTACATTGTTATAATATTGAATCCCCAATACTATAATAGAAAAAATGTATAATTTAATGTTTAGAAAGCGTTTCTTTTTATCGACTTTATCAATGATATGCTCCATTTTTAAAAGGCCAAAAATTATTTTTATTATTTTATATTTTTGACAATATTATATATATTTTATTTTACTATTTATAGATAGCATATGTAAGTAACTTGTTGTTACACGTTTTATAAAATATTATCATATTATATTATATACACTTTGTATGACAAAATAATAAATAACACTTTATATTATGTTTAGATGATACTTACATTATTTATTTTTCTTATATATTCTATTTAATTTAAAAATCGTTTTAAAATAAATAGTATATAGCAAATATTTGTTAATAATAATTTATGGATAGAAACCTATAACTATATCAACAATACAAATAAATTTATTTTTATATCTTATTATATTTAATATGTAACGTAGTTTTTTTTCGGTTTTAGCACAACACATTTATAAATTCATTATTTTTCTTGTATATATTTCTATAATTATAATATAAAAAATATTTTTTTGCATTCTCTTTTTATACCAACTTAGTTTATTCTTAATTATTTTTTTATAAAGCACGAGCTATAATGCGGTTCTTGACTCTAGAAACCCATATAAATAATAACCAGAATATTTTTAGATAATTTATTTTTATAGATGTAGATAAAAAATAATATATAATAAATAATAAAATAATATACACCGATGTTAAAATGTAGATCACTCATTAAAGTTTATAATTATGTGCAAATTAAAAAAATATAATATTAAAAGATACTTTTTTTTTTAATATTCACATTAGTGGATACTAACATTTGCTATTAATAATGATAATAATATTTTTTAGTATTTATTATTTATATATAAACAAAATGTAATTATTTATTTTGATAAAGATATATAATATAATGAAATGAATTAAAAACCTTGTAGTAAAAATTACAAAATATCACACACCACCTTTCTAAATATATATATACCCATTATATTTTGTTCTTTAAATTTATTATGTGAAATCTGTATTTAAAAAAGGGTATACCTAACTTATTTTTATTCTGCCAATGTACATATTCCTGATATATTTTTTGTGAAACAAGATAAATAATAATCACTCTATAGAAATAAAACGAAAAAATAATATTATATTCATTTTTTTTTACAAAAATTATATATAGCTATATTTCTGGGCAGTATTAAATATAAATTTTGTAATTTATGTAGTATCCTTTTGTTTTAAAAATAATTCTCTATAAATATGTGTAAGGTGTATGGAGAAAAATAAATTGTTAAACATCGGAATAAAAACATACTAATTTAATATGAATATGTTATAATTTCATTCGATTAATATTATATATATTTTTTAAAATATGTAATTACACTTTTTATATTTTCTTTTATGGGCCATCATTTTTTAACATTTGTAAAAGGGTTACTGCTTTGCCGCTTTGATAGTAAAACGACGTAATTTTCCCATACACATGTTTGTGCATAATTAAAGAAGGACGTAAAAACAGTTTCATTTCTTAAAAAAAATATACACATTGCCAGGTACATGCATAATAATTATATTAATAAAATTAGTAAACATATGAACACCTTATATGAAACAAAAATAATAAAATTTCTTAACATTTTCAATAAATGTGTATAAAAAATACAATATAAATTTATTTATCACAAACGATAAACCAGGTATTATTCATTTCCTATAATAATATTTTTTAAAGATGTATTACAAAAATTTGTATCGTATTTATTAAAAAAACATATGCAACTATAGAAATCGTCTGCATTATTAACCTTTTCTTATTGCATATGATCTCAAAAAAAAAATAATGATTGAAAATTGTATATATTAAAAAAATAATAGTTAAACAAAATGTTTTACTAATCTTATATATATGCACTAATTATATACCATATCAAATTGCTCAAAAGTAACAAAAAATAATAAAACACATGTGTGCATAAGACATATGTAAATTATATATAATTAAATATTTTCATATAACTGGAAATAAATACAAAAAAAAATAATGGCGTTGCTATACAAAACCAAAAATATTTTTTTATGTAAACGCTTTGTGTTGTATTTTTATTCTTTAAAGTGTAAACTTTAACGATGATCAATACAAGTATTAAACATTTCATAAAAATAATAAATATGTTCTAGCTTGCATAATATTATATATATATACAAATATCAAATAAAACAAATAACAATATGCTTCTTATTTTCCTATATGAGATATATATTCTCATACATTTCATATGATATGCTCAGACAATGATACAAACTTGGCGTCTGAAAAATTTATATGCTTATTTATATTTTTAATAGTATTATATTTCAATGGATATATATTACTGTATTTATTCATCTCCAAAATTATGTGAAAACCTTCTTCCATCACAGAACAATTTTCTATTATAAATGTGTCATTCCCCTGCAAAAACGGCATAACAAAAATGTGTACACCCTATTAAATAGTTTATTTTTTTTTCCAACGTTTTTTCCAACGTTTTTTCTTTCCTTTATTCACTTACTCTGAATAAGCCCCTAAACTCATTTCTCAGCTTAACATAAGCACATCCCGTTTCATCGCCAGCCAAAACATAAAAAAAAATTTCTAACGAAAAAAAATATATAGCTATGTATATAATATAAACACATACGAATAAAAAATTATGTAACCCATTTAAGCATACCATTATTGAAGCAAATATTCACTGCTTTCAAAACAATGTTAAAATGACGCAAAAATGGATTTAAGTCTTTGCATTTTAAAAATTTAAGATTTGGTAAATCTTTTAATGCTTTCAAAAAATTTAAACTATTTGATTCATATTCAAACTTGTTTGTTATGGGAGCTAACTTTCCATCAATATTATTTTCTACAACATCATTTTTTTTTTTTTGTTTTTTTAATTTAGTCTCTTTCATATTTATTATATTACAATTCTTATTGTCATTATTTAAATCAACTTTTATCTCATTTCCATGTATAAAATTATTATTCTCACAACTTCTTTTATCTATATCTTGACAATAATTAGTATTATCTTCAATTTCATTTATTTTATTCAATTTCAAATTACATAATTTATTTGTATTTCTCATATTATTGCAATTTATATCATCGCTAATATTGTCATAAGTATCATGTGGTACACTTTTCTTTTCTTTTCTATTATTTGCTTTTATTTCATTTATTTTTTCATAAGTAAATCTTGAAAGATTTACTGAAGTTAAATTATTATTTTTTGGATGAATATTTTCTTTAGAAATATTATCAAACCTTGAATTATTATTTTTTGTTTTTTTTTTATCTTCATTTATTTCATTATTTTTTTTATTTTCAAATGATATTACTTTTTGAGACCCCTTTTCAACATCAATTTTTACTTCATTCTTTTCGGAACATTTTTCTATTTCGATTTCTTTATTTTTTAAAATTATATTTTCTTCACCCTGATTAGCAGTATAAATTCCAATACTATCTTCTCTTGTGAGGTTATTCATTATTTTTTTTTCACCCCATAAAGTTTTATTTTCACATAATATATTTTCTTCCTCTTTCTCTTCTTCACTATTCATAATAGCAATTTGAGAATTATTATTTTTGCTTTCCGAAAATTCAATTTGCCTTTCATCATTCCATAATTCATTTTCATATAATTTTTCTTTATCACAAAATATTTTTTTATTGTCTTCTTTTTCAAATACTTCTTTATTTTCATTTAGTACTTCATCTGATTCACATTCTTTTACCTCATTTTCAGAGATGCTATCGTATTTTGTTTCTTTAATAAATGCATTATCAGTCCATAACTCCTTATCCTCTAAAACTTCACTATTCATTCCTTCATTTGAATTGGTATTTATTTCAATATTTTTTCCATCAGATATAGAATTTACACTACTTTCATTATTCTCTTCACCCATTTTTGCTTCTTCAAAAAATATGCTCTTATTTTTATCTTCCTCTTCCTTCTCTAAACTGCCTTGAGTAACATTATCATTGTTTTTTATTAACAAATTTGTAGACATATTTTCATAATGAAATGGTTTTATGTTTTCGACCACTGATGTCTCACATTCACATATTTCTTCAAATTCATCATCTATAAAACTCATATTTTTTTCAAATAAAAATGATTCAACGTTACCTTTTTCACTCGTTTCTTCTACTTCATATATTTGGGTTTCATAAAAAAAATTATCAAAAGAATTGCACTCTTTTTTATCATCATTTTCTGCGCATTCCTCCATAGCACCCATGCTTACGACATCCTCTTCCCTCTCACTACAACTAACTTTAACTTCTTCTATTTCATGTATTTTCTTCGGAGACACATAGTTATTCTCTTGAAAGTTTTCAGCTATTCCGCTTTGTTCTGCATCGTTTTTTTCTACATCGTTTTTTTCAAAATGCTCTACATCCTCTTTAACCTCCATTTCATTCTCAAAATCTGGAAAGTTATTATCACCACTATTATTAGAAAAGTTTGCATCGTTTGCTACTTCAAAATTTATATTATTCTTTATTAAATCTGATTGCATATCATTATGCATTATATTATTATTAAAGCTATGTTCATCATTTTTATAATCATTCTCTATTTCATCACAAATATTCTCATCATTAAATGAGGGTTCACATTTAAATGAAAAAGGATCTTCTTTAGTTTCCTTCTCATCAATTTTTTTACATATCATATCATTAGATTCCATAAATTTAAAAGAATTTTCATGTAATCCATTTTTTTTTAAAATACTTGAAATTATTTCATCAGCCTTTTTCTCTTTAATATTAACATTTATTTCCGTTTCTTCATCCACCTTTTTATCTTCAAATGGTTTTGCTTTCAAAATATCATCATGACGTGTCCAGTCTTCCCATTTCTCATTTTCATTTATACATTTATCCCAAGGTGATTCAGCAAAGAAAAAATCTGAATTTTCTTTAATTACTTTTTCATTTTCTTCACTATTCACATTTTTTATATTACATTCCGGTGCAACCTCCTCATTATCCTCAGCTCTATAATTATCAAAATCTTCATTTTCAAAATTAAAATTTTGAAATTCATTCTCTATATTTTCTGATAAATATCTCTTAGTATTATTTTTCAAATTAATATTTGACCAGTCAATACTTGAATTGCTTTCAAATTTTGGAAAAGTATTTTTCAAGTTTTCTTTGCTATCCTCATGATTATTATCATTATAGTTTGGAAACTCAAAATTGCAAAAATTATTTTGATTTATTTTAAAAAAACTATCGTCGTTATCCCCATTTTCATTTAGTTCCCCAAACTTCACTACATCCTCTTTTTCACTTACACACCTTGATTTATCTTGTTTATTTAAATCGATTTTCAACTTGTTTTCATTTTCAATTCTATTTATTTCATTGTTATCCAATTTTATTTGGGTGGTCACATTTTTATTACCACTATCTGAGTTTTCAAAATTTGTATCCTCAAATATTAAAAATATATCTTCGTCTTTTTTATAACATTCTTCATCATTTTTACTTTTATCAATTTTATCGTCCAAACTATTCGTTACATTTTCTTTACTGCCTCGTTTTTCATTTCCATCTTGCGATTTTGTTGATAATGAAGTAATCTTGTTATACAAATAAAACATATTCTTATAAAGAAATAAAAAATATATCACCGTCTTGTCACAAAAAAAAACACAAAACAATCAAATAATAGCACTATCAAATAATAACACTATCAAATAATGACACTATCAAATAATATTAAAGTCATTGGAAAAAATTAAAGTAAAACAAACATAAACAATAAAAACATCGCTTTATTTTTTTAACATTTTTAATCTGTTTCAAACTTTGTATTATTACAACTCCATTTTTTGTAAAAAATACAAAATGTATGTACCTATAATTCGTTTTTTTATGAAAATACAAAATAAAAAAAATTACACAAATAATTCAAAAAAATAAACCAAACAATTACACAAAAATAAAAGAATTGGGATATAATAAAATTCCTTTTTTTAAAAAAATACAAAATATTTTGACAACATAAAAAAATATTATATAAAATTTACATCAGATTAAATAAACAATTTTTTTTTCAGTGCTATAAATAATGTATATATTATTTTTTAATATTTGCATATATGCATGTTAAGCATACAAATTTTGTTATTCTTTTATTTATTTTTATTTTTTCCATATTTTTTCCAAATTTTAAATTAGTATAGTATCAATTTTATTATACTGATAAATAATACATTATGCAAAATAATTGTTTTTTTTTTGTGAGTGGTAGGGATTATATTTTTACAAATAATTTTATTTTTAATTTATTTTCATTTTTTTTATATACACCGTATAGCTTTAAAATTATATTGTAACACTATTATTAACACAATGTATTATCATATATGGCCAAAATATTATTCTATATGACACCAAATATATCATTTTTTCCATAATTTTTTCCATAATTTTTCCCATAGTTTTTTCCATAATTTCTTCCATAATTTTGTAGCATTTTTTTACTTCCCCTATATATGTATATATTCATAGCTATCATCACAATGTGTAGGGTGTATTAAACCATAGCACATACATATTGATAAAAATTTCAAACAAATATATTATGCTCATATATGCTCTTTAAAAATATAAAATACAACACATATATATATATACATACACACACATGCATATAACCATATTTTTTTTTGCTTCCTTCATGATTGCGAAACTATGCAATAATGATAGTTTTTAGTAAAAAAAAACATACTCCAGGATTCTTTGACTTTTGCTTTAAAAAATGTATGAACTATTTACCAATCACCAAAGACAATAGCTATATTAATCAAAATACATCCCAAAGATATAATATTTACTCTAGTGCTGAAAATAATAGTAGCCCCAGTAATCTCTTTATGGAGATGCTAAAATTTTATGCCTTTAAAGTTAAAAGAAAACATTTAAATACAGAATTGCCTAACGAAGTTAATACAACAAAATGTGTGCCATCCCATGAAATTGACAACAGTATGATATATTCCAACAATACGAACAATGAAGTATTACTATGTTTAAATATATTAAAATATAATGATGAGCAAGTAAATAGCGAATTAAAATATCTGCATAATTATTTTAAGAAAATAAAATGTCGTACGGATCCATATGCACTATGTGAAAATAAAATAAAAAATATCGATGACCATATATATAATATTATAAAAACAGATTATAGTAATATTAACGAATTTGTTACTTATATTTATCAATATAAAGGGAAAAGGTTTAGAGTTATCTTAAGCATTTTGCTAAAAAATATATTAACATATATAGATAATGTAACACCAAAAAATAATTCTAAATTTAGAAACATTCAAAGAAATATTTCTAAAACAACCCAAAATTCACACCAAAATAATAAACATAAAGATGTTACTCTATTAAGTAAGCTATACTCAAGGAAAAATCTTCTTAAAAAAAAAATAATGCAAATTAGTAAAAATTGTGATAATAATATATATACAAAAAATATGATACTCGAAAATCAATGTAAAATTATTGCAGCATCAGAAATTATACATATGGGCTCTCTTTTACATGATGATGTAATTGATGAATCTGAAAAAAGACGAGGATCATTGTCATTACATAAAAAATATGGAAATAAAGTTTCTATATTATCTGGTGACTTTTTATTAGCTCGTGCATGTTCTGTATTTGCAAATATAGGTTATCCAGAAATTTGTAAAAGATTTTCATATGTCATAGAAAGTTTAATAAAAGGTGAATTTTTACAAGCAAATCTTAAGACTACTAATATAGAAGATGCATTAAAAACTTATCTAATTAAATCATACCATAAAACTGCATCATTATTTTCACATCTATTTGCTTGTATAGCTATAATATCATTTCAAAATGAAAAAATAATTGAATTATGTTTTAATCTAGGACTTCATATAGGTATGGCTTTTCAATTATATGATGATTATTTAGATTATAAAATCGATCCAAAAACAAATCAACCTATACTTAATGATATTAAAAATAATATTAAAACAGCTCCATTACTATTTAGCTATAATTATAATCCAAATAATGTACTATCTCTCATCAATAAAAAATATTTATCGAATGATGATATTCAAGATGCCTTGTTTTACATTAAAGAATCAAACAGTATGAAGAAAAATGAACTATGCTCCTTAATGCATATGAAAAAAGCTGCAGACATTTTAGAATCTCTAATATCTTATTGCAAATTATCGAAAAATACAGAACTACAAAATTATCAAAAAAATGAAATTGATCAAAGTCGAGCAGCCCTTACAAGTCTTATTTTTAATACGCTAACTCGTAATACAAAGTAATTATATAATCAGACACTAACCATCTTCCTTACTATCAAAACTAATTAACAAACACGGATTCTTCCTTCGAAATCAATACCATAATTCATTTTGTAAATATTAAAAAAATAATATTAATTAAAAGGGTTATCCCATAATATACACACCATTTTATTTGTAAAACTAATTAATGTAACATTATACCGATTTATATGTATAAATACATATATTTATGTTATAAGTCAATGTTTTTAATTTTTCAAATTTTATTTATATTTTCTGTATATAATTAATATATATATTTTTTTTTATTCTTCACCCTTACCACTTTTGTTTATATAAACTTTTTTGGTTATACCCCCATACAAGGTCTATATATACACTATAGACCTATCTAAAATTGCTACTTTATTTATCCTTTAAATTGTTTGCTAAGGCATATAAAATTTATATTTTATTCACTTCTCTTTCATAGTTCGCCTTCATTTTTAGTGGGCTATTTTAGAGAATTACAGCTACGAAAAGAATATATAATATCAAATAGTTTATACTAAAAATTGAAATTATTTTCGAATTTTTATTTTTTGTTAGTCCTTACCAAATATAAAACTTTAATTTGTTCTTTCGAGCATAACTCCAAAATGCCATTTCTTCATCAGGGTTTAAAATTTCTATTTCTATACTGTTCTCATTTGAATATGAAAATACCATATTTTTTAAAATTGCTTTGTATAATTTCATAAAATGTAAAACTTCTTCCTTAGAATGTAATAAAGCATGCCCTTCATTCTGTTCGTAGTTAGTTTGTATGAGACATACGTCTACTAAATATTTTTAAACACATTAACAAGGCAAAAAATGTTATAGAAGCAAACAAGTGTGGAAAAAAGTGAAATAATATGACACCATAGTATCACACCATGCAAATGCTTACCTAAATGCTCGAGAAAATGCTTTATTTGAACTTCCTTCTCAAAATATAGGATATTTTTTATTTTTATTAAGCACCCCGTCGCTATACAAAAAAATTTACATATATATTTTGTCTTAGCATGCTTACATAATGTGAAAATTCTATGAGATAAACAGCATAACCAATGCTGCTACAAAGTACACATTGCAGTTCTTCAAACTTTTAATACTTACGTTCTGTTGGTAGCAATCGAATTAGTTTGCTTTCCATTTTTAATTGCTAAACACGTATTTATACCCCCATGAGTCATTTTTACATACAAAAATATAATAAATAAAAAATTAAAACGAAAAATGCATATTTTAAGGAAATATAAAAATCGAGAGAATTATGTTCTCATCCTTATATGGGCTCCTTTACTTTTTATAGTTCTTTATTTATTCCTCCAAATATTTATATACTTTTTTAAACATTTTATTTTTTTCCACTTTTTACTCGTTTCATTAAAATAGGAGGGGAATACATTCTTAATTTATTTTTCTCCTTGGTATTTATAACTGAAATAATTTTTTAATTTTTTTTTAATTCACCAAAATTAATATACGTCCTATCATTTCCACTTTTGTTGAACTACCACACTTCCTAACCTTTTTGAGCAAGCAGAATAGTAACTATTTTGTAGGTTACTTTAAAAAAAAATTTATAATTTTTTATAGAAAACACTATTTAATATATTATTCAAATGTAAAACCAATATGCTTCCCCCTTTTAAACCATAAATAAAAAACACACACCTTTTTACCATATACCTCATAATTGTGTAGGGATGAATTATCCCCCGTTTTCTTTTCCCAACACTTTTATTCACTCTGTGTGAGAATTTAATTTTCATAAAAAATTAAAAAATATCATATTTTACAAATAAATGATTAAATGTTTTAAAAAATTAACACAAAAAAATGGAAAAAAAACGGAAAAAGTAAAATGAAAAAAAAAATGAAAAAAAAGCGAAAAAATGCAGGCACATAATTAGCCCCCATTTTGTCTTATAAAAAAAGTTAGTTAAACGGACTTTTATGAATAAAGCTTATCCTAACTTTTCTTTCCACAGGTTCATTAAAAATATTTTTCACTTGACCTGTATAAACATTTTTGTGGATTATGTTATTATTTATATTATCTTTTTTTTTAAGTATTTCATTTTGTTTTGAATTATCATTGGTGGTGAATATTTTTCCCTTTGGGGTTGTATCACCAGGATACATAGTATTTATTTCATTCACCAAATTATTTTTTTTTTTTTCAGTTTTTTTATTTCGTTGTAAATTAATTATTTTTTGAATTAAATTATTATGTTTAGGATCCTTAATAGTATCATTTTTTTCTTCATTATTTTTTATGTTGTTATATTTAAATTCATCATTTTCATCTGAACACATTTCCAATTCTTTTTTAATAGAAAATTTGCTACTTACATTATAATTAAAATCTAATTCTCTTGCCATATTTTTCACAATTTTTAATTTTCTCAAACATTCATGATATTTATTTAAAATAATTTGATAATCATAATTTAATATATTTTTTGCTTCTCTTTCAAAGTTCAATTCTTTTCGTAATTGAGCTATGGTCTTAAGCCGAATGCTGTCTTTTGAAAAATTTAAAATATCAGTTATTTTGGGTTTATCAAAATTGCTACTATTATTTTCACAACTATCCTTTTCTGCTTTTTCCAAAACATAATATATCATTTCTTTTTTTAAATTACTAGCTGTTTCTAAATAGGTTTGAAATAAAGCCCAAGAATATTCATACCTTTCATTATTAACATATTCTTCATTTACACATTTTACATAATTTCTTAACTTATCTAAAAAGCTAAAATATCGTAAAAATAATATTCTTATTTCTGTTGGTATATACATTTGTTTCCACAATATTTTATCAATCTTTTCAAATAGGTTTACAAAATTATCATTTAAAAATAATATACTTAAAATATCTTTTAATACTAAACAAATAACTAGCATATCATTTTTTAGCTCTTTTTCACACTTTTTAAAATAGCTATATATTCCTACAATCTTATCATTCTGCACATTTTTATTTTCCTTTACAATACTCATCACTTTAAAGTTTTCTTTTTCCAAACTATTAATATTATCCCATAAATCTGGTTTTTCCTTCAATTTTAAAACTAGATTCGCTCTCCAATCTTTCTGCATCTTATCATCATTACTTACATACTCTGGGTTTTTATCCCCTTCTTTTGTAATAATATTATTACTTGACGATTCATCATTTTGTTTTACACTTTTATTTTTTTCTTTAACATTCTTCAGTTTATTTAACTCAGCAATTGCTTCTTCACCTTTCTTGTTTCTTATTTTTAATTCCTTCAATTCGTTAGTTAAATTTTTTACTTTTTCGTCATAGCTATTTTTTCTATTTAATTCTTCACCATATAGCATACTAATCTTTTTTATTTCATCTTTTAGATATGAAATTTCTTTTGCTTGATCATTATTTTTTTCACAATTTACATCATCACCTGTCTTATCTTCAACGTTTTTATTTAAATTATTTTGTTTTGAATCTGTATCTTCCAAAATATTATTTTCCACTATCTTATTATCATCATTTGATATGATCATATTTGTTTCTCTTTTTTCAGCTAAAAGTAATTCATAATTTTTATTTAATTCATCAAGTTTCATTTTTTCAATTTCTATCTGATTTTTTAAACTAGTAACTTCATTTATATTTTCATTAAATTTGATCATAAGATTTTCTTCCTTTATTTTATATTCTTTATTAATTTGTTCTATATCATTTTTTAGTTTTATATTTTCTTTTGTCAATTTCTCTTCTTCATCTTTCCATTCTAAAATTTCTTTTTTTAATTTTATAATATCATCATTAAGATTTAAAATTTCAGTATTCTCATTTTTTTCTTTTTCATTAAGTTTGTTATCTTTTATTTCTATTTCTTTCTTTAAATTATTATTTTCATCAGTTAAAACATTTTTCATATTTTCTAAATTAATTAATTCATTGCTTAAGTCTAATATTTTATTTTTCAAATCTTCTATATTTTTACCATTATCCTCTATTTCTTTTTTATACATTTCAATTTTATTAATATATGCACTTTTTATAGTATCAACTAATTCGCTACTTTCATTTTTATTATCATTTATTGAAAATATATTTCTTTCTCTCTTTTTTAATGACAAAGTCATTTTTAAATTTCCTCCTTTCCCTTCAACATCCGATTCAGAAATATTTTCTTTACACACACTGTCTACTATAATTCTTTCCTTATTTTCATTAACTACCACTTCAGAATTCTTATATATATTCTCTTTTGTTTCAAAAACTTTATAATTTGATAGCTTTTTATTTAATTTTTTTATTTCATTTTCCTTTTCTAATATTTTCTTATCATTCATATCTTTCATTTCATTTTGTACAATTTTTAATTTGTTTATTTCTTCATTATATTCATTTCTTTTTTCTACCTCCTCTAATATTTGTTTTTTATAACACATTATAGAATCATTTAAATCTTTTATTACATTTGTTAGCTCTTCAATTTTATTATTTGAATTCTTTACTTCTTCATCTTTTTGGTATAATTTTTCTACTAAGTCACTTGCAGATTCTTTATGTTCCTCTTTCAATTTGATCATCTCATTCTTATGGTTTTCTTCTAACATATTCAACAAATTTGCATTTTTTTTTTCGACCTCGTTCACCACTTCTTTGTGCCCGTCTTCCAACTTAGCGATCTCTTCTTTATGCTGCTCCCCTAATTTTGTTACTACATCTTTATGCTCTTCTGCTAATTTAATTGCCTCGACCTTATATTTCTCTTCTATCCCGGCTACCACTTCTTTATGCTCTTCTCCCAATTTGATAATCTCTGCTTTATGCTGTTCTTCTAATACAGCCACAAGATCTGCATGCCTTTTTTCTAATTCCGCCACCATTTCTTTATGCCCTTCTTCCAAGTTATGTTTCGCTTCTAACCCGGCTACTACCTCTTTATGTTTTTCCCCTAATTCGGCCATCACTTCTTTATGCCCTTCCTCCAATTTAGCTATCTCTTCTTTATGCTTCTCTTCTAACTCGGCTACTACTTCTTTATGCTTTTCTTCTAATCCGGCTACCACTTCTCTATGCCCTTCTTCCAATTTAGCTGTTTCTGCCTTGTGTTTCTCTTCTAATCCTTCCACAAAATCTGCATGCCTTTTTTCGGCCTCGTTCATCTCTGCTTTATGCCCTTCTTCCAATTTAGCTGTCTCTGCCTTGTGTTTCTCTTCTAGTCCTTCCACAAAATCTGCATGCCTTTTTTCTAATTCATCTACCATTTCTTTGTGACCTTCTCCCAATTTATGTTTCTCTTCTAACTCGGCCACAACAGCTGCATGCCCTTCTTTCAATTTAGCAATCTCTTCTTTATACTGGTCCCCTAATTTTGTTACTACATCTTTATGTTCTTCTTCCAATTTGATAATATTTTCCTTATGCTGCTCCCCTAATTTGGTTATCACGTCTTTATGTTTCTCCTCCAATATAATCGTCTCTTCTTTATGTTGGTCCCCTAATCGGAGTACCACTTCTTTATGCCCTTCTCCCAATTTAGCTATCTCTTCTTTATGCTTCTCTTCTAACTCTGCAACAATAGCTGCATGTCTTTTTTCTAATTCGGCTACCATCTCTTTGTGTGTGGTATCTGGGTTTGCATCGGATGAAGATTCATCTCTGCGTTTTATATAAGCAGTTACAAAATCCACAAGATCAGAGCCTTTGATATTTTCAGAATATGGCATATCTATTTTGGTACATATCGACCTAAACATATGCATATTATCATTATATAACTGTAAATATTTTTCTTCTGTTTTTAATTTTTGTATATTTAACTCATCTATTTGTTTTATCAAACCCTGTTCATTGTCATATTTTAATCGTAAACTATTTAATTCATTTTCATAAATATTTTTTTTTTCTTCAAAATTTTTATTAAATAAATTTATTTTATTTTCATAAAATTCTTTCATTTCAATAAATTCTTTTTCCTTAACATATATAGAATTTCTTAATATACTTATTTCATCATTTAAATCTGCATAATTTTCTTTTTCTTTTAATTTTTCTTCTAACATAAATATTTCATTCTTATATTTTTTTTCAATTTCGTCAATAACAACACATTTCCCTTCCATCTCTTCATTCAACATAGCTAGGTCTTCTTTCATTTTATTCATTTTATTATCTGATGTGTTTATTTCATTTTTTAAATTATTTATAAGATCATTTAATGTTTTAATATCATTACCTAATGTTTGTTTGTCTTTATTTAATATGTTTACTTCACTATTTAGTGAACTTATTTTATCATTTAATTCGGCGTTTTCATTTTTTATATTATCTTTCTCTTTATTTAGTTTACTTAATTGGTTATTCAATTCGTTTATCTCGTTTTTATGTCCTTCTTTAGCATCCTCTGTTTTTTTTTCCCATACTTTTATTTCTTTTGTTAAATTGGTTACTTCAACAGTGTGTGCTTTTTTATTTTTTTCTAACTCTTCTTCTTTTTCATTTAATTCATTTTTTATCGTTTCAATTTCGAGATTATATTTTTTATGTATCTCATTCAGTTCTGTTTCTTTTTCTTTTAATAATTTATTTATTTTTTCTTCATCAGAATGTAGAACTGTATTATCTATACCCTTATCATTAATGCTAGACAATTTTTCTTTCATATTATTTATTTTATCATCATATTCATTTTTTATTTCAAATATTTCTCTTTCTTTTTCAACTAACGATTGACTCAAATCTTTTATTTCTAATTTGTATACTTCCATTTGACATGCATTTTTAGATAAATCACTTTTAAGAGTATTCAATTCGTTTTCCATGCTAGCAAACTTTTCTTCTTTACTTTTAAAATCTTTCTCTCTACTCTCAATATCTTTTAACTTTTCTATAATTATTTCATTTTCCTTTTCAAGTTTCGCTTGTTTATTTGCAAAATTCTCTTCTTTTTCTATTAACTTACTATCCAGCATTTCAATCATTTTCCGTTTTTCTTCAAAACTTATTTCTAATTTTTCATAAGCATTTTTTTTATCATTTATTGTTCCATCTAATGATTCAATAATTTCATTTTTTTCTTTCATAAACTCTTTTAATTCTCTTAAATTATTTTCTTTTTCAATAACCTTTTTATTTATTTTTTCTAAGTTATCTTTTTTTTCTTGAACTTCACAAGTCAATTTATCTAAAGACATTTTTATATTTGTAACTTCATAATTTAATTTTTCTTTTTCTTTATTTTTTTCAATATACTCACTTTCTATATCATTTAATTTTTCTTCCCTTTTTAATGTTATTATTTCTTTATTATTAATTTTATTTTCTTTTAAATTTATATTTAATTCCTTTTCCTTTAATAATTCCATTTGTCTTTTTATAAATTCTGATTTCTCATTTAATTCTTTTTCATATTCTTTATTAATTTGTTTTTCTTTTTCTAATTTTAACTCCTTTTCTAACTCCTCTATTTTCACTTCATATTCTTTTACCTTTATAGATAAAGCAGTAATTGATTTTAGGGTTTCTTTTAACTGGTCTTCCAGTTCATATTCTTTCATATGATGATCATTTTCTCCTACTTTACTTTCATCATCATATACTATACTATCATTATTCTTATCTTTATCTTTTTTTGTTGAATTATTTACAATTTTGTTATACCACTTATTACTTTTTTCTTTTTTTTCAGTCCCACTAGTTTCATTTGTCTTTTTACTATCCTTATTTGATCCATCTTCGTTTTTTTTACTTTTTTTCAAATTAAAAATCATTGCCTTTTCTCTTTATTTTTTAAATCCCTCTATCAATGCTTATATTTTCCTCCATACTATTTTGTCTTAATCTGTGATGACCTTATCACAAACAATAATATGTGTGTACGATGCTTGTTAGTGTAACTTTTTTTGGGTTTATTATTATAAGATTTGAAAAATGCATATCAATCAATTTATCAAAATATTATTAAGAAAAAAATATACTATTCATACATAATTTGCTTAATTCAAAGTATTTCATATATCTAAATTATACAAAAAAAAAATTAAAAAAACAAAAAATAATAAAGTATTCAAATATAGAACCCTTTATAAAATATCAAAAAAAATTATAAATAAAACAAGTCACTGAACTATCTTGTTTATTTCCACAAGTTTTTGTAACACATGTTAATATGCCTTTCTCATAATATTCATCCGTTTATTTTATTTGTCTAGCACATGGGTATATAATAATTTATCATATACACACGATATCTACATATATAGATATTATATACTATATATATAATACAATATTATTCATCAAATTTTTTTATTTTCAATGACACATAGAAGGCATGCTAGTAGGTAATTCAAAATTTATAAAAAATCTAATATATAATGAAAAGAAAAAAAACAAGAAAAATTTAATAAAATTTACAAAAAATATATATATAATTTATTTAATATAAAAGAACGCACCTAGTCGCTGTTCAAATAAATTGGAAGCAAAAAAAAAAAAAAAAAAAATTAATTCTAAAATTTTACCAATTGAAACGGAGTTTTTTAAATACATTCAAAATTTAATAACCCTACTTTATCTTTCTTATTTTTTGTTTTTACATTTTTTTATATCTTATAAATATTATTCCCAAAATTTGAATATCTCCTAACGTGTGTGATAGTATTTAAAAAAAAAACAAAATTCATTTTATTTGCTATATTATATATATAACACTAAAAATCGAACGACAAACAAATTTTTAGAATAGAGATTATAATGTTGAAATGTTATAACACACTATATATAAACAAAAATTAACTCTATAATTATATACTTTTTTTAAAACAATCGTTTATAGGATTTAATTCGTTTAAAAATATTTATGAATATAATATATAATTTATATATCGACATGTTCACTTAACTTGCTTTACTAATTTATATACATAAAACATGGAAAGAAAAAATAAAATGAAATAAAAATTTATATAAATTTCAATAGCTAAAATATATGGATATTATAACTCATCATATAGAAATTTAAAAAATCAACATGCACACACATATTCATAAAAATGGAAAATCATTTTTTAAATATATTACTTCATTCATATTTCCATACCCATGAATATCCATCCTAACACTCCCCCCATATCTTTAATCCAATTAAAAAGTTACAATAATATAAAATACGGAACAGCCTTTAATAATATTTAAGTTGATATATGCATAACAAATAGGAGCAAACACAACTAAACAGTTTTTTACTTTGAACTCTCTATAAATATGCTTGAATTTACAATAATAAATGACACCTATTTATTGCTACACCCATTTTCAACCTTTTTAAAACGAACAAAATATAGTTATACCAATGTATATACGACTCTATGCTATAACCATATCACACCATCGACCTCCCTAACAAATCCATGTGTCTGATTTTTGCCACCTCAAATTAGTCAAACTTAACATACTCTTTTTCCGTTGCACTATTCCAATAAAGTAAATAAAATTTGGAATTGTGCAGTGCTGCTACTTATTTGCCTTTCCCCTATCTTATCATAATTGCCATCTATACTACATTTTTCAAAATTTCAAAACAAATACGTTTCCATAAAAATTGGTGTATATATAATATAGGGTAGCATATTACTTTGTATTTTTCAAAAAAAAAAAACACCATCTTCCTATATGTAACCATATAAATAATATGCTCTCAAAATTGCCATCATATTTTGTGTTTAATTTTTTCAAGTTGCCAAAACAACCTTTACGTAAAAAAAAGATAAAAATATGTAAAATATAAAATATAAAATATAAAATATAAAAAATTGGGTATGCTAGTAAAACTATTTAAATATAATAAATCAGTTGAACAAACAAACAATTGTATATTAGTGCAAAAAAAAGTATGTTAAAAAAATAATTGCTTTCTATATAGAGGATCAAAAAATGTCCTTGACGCTACTTGACTTACAGAATAAAGTAAATGCCGAGGAACAAATTTGATTGAATATTGATTTGATGAAAACTGTTTAATCATTTCTTCAGATTCATCTAATAATGTGTAACTTTTTTTATTTAATTGATTTGCATATAAAGGTCTTGTTATGTATGTTTCATTTTCCATATTCCAAAAACAAAAATTATTATTTTCCATTCTTTTTGAAGGATCAAAATCTGGTTCTAATTTTAAATTCAAACGATTATTAATATTTTCATTTTTTATATTATTAATTAATTTGTTTCCAACTATTTTATTATTACTTTCTTTTTCAAAATCAGCTTTCACATTTACAAGTCTATTATTTTTTGTACTCCTATCAATAACTGCATTCTGTTCATTCTTCACGGCTTCCTTCTTTTCTTTATCATTATTCCCATGAATATTTAAATTATGAAAAAATATCATATCCAATTCTTTGTTTTTGTTTATTATTTCTTCAAATGTATTATAACTAATTAAATCGGTGTCTCGACCTTCATTCTTATGGTCATCACTTTCATCAGAAAATGATGTCTCATTTATGTAGCTACTTAAGGCTGTATAATCTATGTTTTTCTTTTCTTTTTTTTTAATCCCATTAATAGGATCTTTTCCCTTTCCTGTTTTGTTACCTTCGCCTTCACTTCCAATTTCGGATGTGCTACATGACGAAAAACTATTATCATTTTCTAAATCATCTTTAAATTCATTTTTATTTGTCCAATTCTTTATTGATTTTATATTATATAATGATTTCCATTGACCTATTATATTTCTACTTTTATTATATAATGAGGTTATACCACTATTTTCATCGTTTTTTTTTTTTTTTTTTTCAATACAAATTTCTTCTCTTTCCTTTATTTTCAATTTTCTTTTTTTCGATTTTTCAAATTCTATATCATCCCAATTAATTTTCAATACATCATCACCATTAATTATGTTAGTTATCCATTTAACATAACACAATATGTTATTATTATCTTCTTCGTTTTTTTTAAATTCACTTTCGTCACCCCCTTTCATATTAATCATATTATTTCTTTTTCAATTATTTTTCATAAGTTCGTATACTAACCTTATTTATGCACACCCTTAGCAGTTCATTGGATTGTTACTTTCCCATTTCTTTCGCTTTGTCTCTGTTCTTTCTTCCCTTGTTTTTGTTAAAACGTAGACCAGCTTAAAATAATCAATGCTCCTGGAGAAGGTATATATAAATAAAATATATAGCCACAATATCTCACACTTATATTTATTTTTATATACCTTTTTGTTAAATAATGACTTTCATTTATATTATCATCTTTGAATATCTCTCTTTTTCAAATCTCAAAAGGGTAGCATAATAAATTATCATGTTGTATATCTATGCAATTTCTTAATTATGATATGAGTTTATTTCCATACGTTTTTTAATTACTATTTATTTATTTTTTTAATTCATAATAATAGTAAATTATTATCTTTTTTTTATTATTTTTATTTTTTGAAAAAAAAAAACTATGCATATAGGCACCGTATATGTAATATTTAGTAAATGTAAAAGAACGAACATTTTAAATTGTCACTTCATTACTTCATTAGTTCACGATTTTTTACGGAGAGCCCAAATATGTGTGTGGTACTCAAAAAAAATTAATTAAAAAAATTAATTAAAAAAAATAATTAAAAAAATTGTTATTATAAAAATGCATTTATTTATATTATGAACATACTTATGTATGTGCTTATGGCTATATCCCTTTCAAATATGAAAAAATCAGGAAAAAAAATATAAAAAAAAATTATAAAAATCCAAACAATGGAAACAGGGATTGAAGAAAAACAAAAATTATACCATGACCCCAATTCAGATCAGTACTTAATTATATCCCCAAGACAAAAATTAAATCCAGTTTTAAAAAAAATAAATAGAGTACAATATAAATTTAACGAAATAGTACCTGATTTTTTAATTGGAAAAAATAACGCATGCTTATTTATATCAATGAAATATCATCGCCTAAGACCAAATTATTTAAAAGCAAGAATCGAAACATTAACTAATAAATATAATAATCGATTATTACTATGCTTAGTAGATATAGACAATATAGAAAACCCATTGGGTGAAATAAATCAACTAGCTTTTTGTAATAACATGACACTCATATTATGTTGGACTAATGATGAATGTGCAAGAGTTATAGAAGATTTTAAAATTTTTGAAAAAAATATATCATATATTAAAAATAATAAAAAATTTTCCAATAATGAAGAAAAAATACATGAACTTTTAAAAAAAATACGTTGTATTAATTCTACAGATTGTTTTACTATTACAAATAAATTAAAAAATTTTTCAAGTATTGTTAAGGCAAAAAAAGAGGATCTCATTAATTGTTCAGGGTTAGGAAACAAAAAAATACAAGCCCTTTTATCTACCTTTTCAGATCCGTTTTTTTAGTACCCAACCAAGTGTCTCTACATATACAGTACACATATATCTTATGCATGTTAAACAGTGTAAATACAATTTTTTATGTTACTTCATTTATTTGTTTACACCATTTTTACATCCTTTTTGAATGCATGGAAAACTTTAAAAACCAAAAATTTTATTTTATATAGTTGATTATTTAAAGTAATTCTAAATTTGTGGATCTTAAAAATAAATCGATACACTATTATATATATCGGAGCAAAAATAAAATAACAGAAAACGATAAATGGATAGAAATACTATAAATTAATATACAAAAAAAATTGCATTATTAAAAGATTCTTCCATTTGAATACTACTTTTTTTTGGGAGCATGAATAATTATTTTTTCTTCATTCTGTTTTTTATTCAATAAATTTTATATACATAAGTTACAATAAAACATTTAAAATTAAAAAAGGCAGCGTCAAGGCGAGTCTAACCAAATATGACTGCAAAAAATGAAAAGTAAAAAATTAATATTATAAATGGGGACGAATGGCAATTGCTTTAGGGACTCTAAATAAGTAGGCACAATTTTTTCATAATTTTTATAGTTACTGCTTGATGCTCCTCCAGGTGGTTGGTTTACTTTTACATTCGTTCTTCTGTCCGATTGAGTTGACATTTTGTTAGCATCTGCATTTCCAGCAGCTTCTGCATTTGGAGTCATCTGTGATCCGGTATTTCCTTGCCTGACTCGAAGTTTTTCATTTTCTTCACTAATATCTATACCCATTTATAAAAAAAGAAATAACATTATGAATAAACAATAAAATGGTATCGAAAAAAATGTATATATGTTTACACACTGCACAATGCTTATAATATGTTCTGCCTTAGATACGATAAGCGTATTTTATCATTCATTTCTTACAATTTCCAAATGATAGTGTGGAGTTCCCCCCAGGTGCATTTGTCACTCTGGTGCTCGATCGATTTTTAATGAAAGGATTATCATTTACGTCTATAAAAAAGGTAAATATAAAATTGATAAAATGTGGGCCCCGATAATGTAAAAGTATTAGCAAACATTTACATTATTATATAACACTTCACAAGTTCTTATAACAGTAAGAGTAATCAAAAGGTGGAGGACAAACAAATGATAGTCATATATAATACACCTTCCATGAAAAACGCACACACCAACTAGCCAATACAAACACAAAAAACAGAAAATCTACACTAGTAATTATTATTAAAAAGAAATATGAAAGGATATAGTATTCCATATTAATATGCATACATACACACATGTATACACACATATAATTAAAAAAATAAGCTTACCCATTTTGTGATATTATAAGAATACAAGTGATAAAAGTTAATTTTTTTTAATTTTATATTCTATATATTGTTTAAAATATAAGTCATATATATATTATGTATTTTTTTCGTTTGATATTTATTTTTACAAAATATATGCTCTTAAAATAATCAATATTATTTAAAAAAAAATAAATGTAAAGAAATTAAATAAATAAACATTGCATAATTAGAAGCCAATTTTAAATTAACACTAACATATGCATACTTTGCTTTATTTTTATTTTTTGTCCCCTTATTTTGCTTTTAATTTTATTATTATTTTTTTTTTTTTTAAATATCACTTGACCAAAATTTAAAAAAATAAAAGCCCTATCAATAATTTAAAATAAATATCTACACAAATTTATATGTCTCTTAAAAAGCATAGCAAAAGTTTTTTTCATAATGCTTATACCAATAAAACTGTTTACACAAAAATATATTTTAAATAAAGTCAATTTTTAAAATAATAAACATTTTGCGAAATATTTATTTTTTTTTTATCATATCGCTTTAACATAAGCCCATGCTCAATAAATTATTAACATACATAATTTGTAAAAACTACGAAATATGTCTAAGCAAATTTTAATTATATATATTAACAAATGGCATTATTCAATCATTATTCCTACACAAGCCTTTTAATTTCTTTTAACTTAATGCTATTTCCCTCTTTTCAACCTTTACAAAAAAATATATAATGTGTGTGTTTTAAGCTTACTTTTTATTAGCTCCATATTCTGCTTTGATGAAAATATAAACCCTTATATGGACACAAAGAAAAGCATAATTAAATTATAAAAAAATATTTTACCTTATGAAATGTTTATTTTAATAAAATAATCCAACATAATAATATAACCTTATGTTGGGTAAATATCCTTTCTTACATACTTTTTTCATACTCTTATTTATTAATATATAAATATACACATATATTTTATCACATCCAAATCGTACTATAATTAATACCAATGACAAAAAGAAAAGCTTCTCATTATGTAACCCTTATCTTTTCAATGTATTTTTTTTCACAACTTTTATGGGCCTCTTCAACATTTCCATAATCCATTTCAGTTCATAAATCATCATTTATTTACAAACAAATATGTTCTTATACGTTTTAAAGTATTTGGCTAGCTTATATATAATATTAAAAAATATATATATACAAACAGCTATATTTTTAAAAAATCAATATTATTAAACTAACATATTTATTACCAAGGGAAATAAATATATACTAGCTTAATTATACAGGTTTAAAAAAAATTTACACGCTTTCTATTTTTTCAAATTTTTTATAAAATTTAAATCTTTAAAAGTCAACATAAAATAATTATATTATAACCTAAAAGCCGAGTACAATTTCCAGTGGTATACATTATTTGATACGTCATAAAAATATTATAAATATGATAGATATAGAGAAATATAAAACAAATTATCATTTTAGAATATTTAAAAAAATATACAATTAATAATTAACTATTAAAAATAATACAAGTTAGGTTCTGTAGTGTAGTGGTTAGCACTGCAGACTCTGACTCTGCAAACCTGGGTTCGAATCCCAGCAGGACCTTTTTTTCTTTTTCAATTCTAAAATTTATTTAAATTTAAATATTGTTTTTCCTGCCTATATTTTATAGAAGAAAACCTGTGTGTGATAGTTATACCAACCATATTTATAATAAAGAATAACTTATTAAAATTTTTTTTTATTTCATATATCGAAAAATTATATAGCCAAATAACTGGGTTTACTAATTCAAACTCTTTATTTTTTTCACTTCGAGCATTTCAATGTTTTCCCATTTCTTATAGGGACGTATAATATATATACATATTTTATTTCTCTTAAATGGACAATATTTTAAGTATCAAATAATACAAGTAATAATTCATGCATGTTGTAAATTTGCGTGTAAAAAAAAATGAAAACAAAAATTAAGTGAAATAAATATGAATAATATGAAAATGATAATAATGCCACATTATCTTTGCATATATTAAAAATGATTCATATAAAAGCTATGAGAAAATACGTTCCATTATAGAAAAAAAAATTATGTTTAAATAATTTTTTATAACTTATTAATTAATTGACATATTTTATTTTTTAAGTAGTATATAAAAAGAATTTTCTCTTATTAATTTGCCTACATTTTTGATAGTTCTATTATTATATGTGTATATATGTTTATTTTCTTTTCTATATTCAATGATTTATATATTAAATAAGATAAAGTAAGCAAAAACATCAAAATAGAAATAGCTTAAAATATATTATTGAGCATTCATTTTAAAATGTACTTTTTTAATTCTACTAAAAAAATGTGTGTATAAAGAATTGTATATTCATTTTGAAAACTAGCCAAAAAAATATATATATACATATATAGCTAACTGGTGAAATCGTAAAGAGAAAACTACAAATTAAAACTAAAGCCTAATTTAACGCAAAAGCTTAAATGCTTTATTACATTAATTTTGATAAAAAAAATTATTACATTGCTTATACTCTAAAGGAATTACTAATAATATAGTATATTCGCTAAAAACAAAAAAGAAACGAAGATATACCGATAAATAGAACTAGCACACATGAATCTCTTAATACTCCCTTGCTTCGTCCCATATTTTAATACTTTATCGTATTATTGCGGATTGTAGATTATGCTAAAAACACGCGCACACACACATATATATACTGTTTCGATAAGAAATACGTATAAAATATAGACCCACACAATAAATGAATTTTTACCTTAATGTATTTGAAGAAATAGAAAATATACTAGAAAAATGTAATCATGATACCTACTTAAAAATATGTAACGCCATAGAATATATTAAAAAAAACTACAAAGGTGAAATCGATGAGCTAGCGATACCAAATAAAAAGTTTTCGAAAAAAAAAAAAAATAACGCAAATGATATTAACAACCTGAACAGCAAGGTAAATAACACCACCACTGAAAATGCCAATCATAATAAAACGAAAAGGGGAAGGAAAGGGGCGAAATTAGAATGTGTTAACAGTATAAGAAATTATTTCAAAGTAGTTAAACCTGAATTAAGTGATTTAAATGGACCTGATACAAATGCAAATACAGTTATCGGTGATAATAACAATAAAACCGTGTCCCCAATAAATATTTTTTTCCTTTATGGGAATTTTAACATTATAATAATTATTTATTATATATTATATAAATTAAAACTTTTTAATGATAACCTATTTATAAATGATAACAACAGAACTAGTTACGCTAGCAACAGTAATAATACCATAAATATTATCAATAATAGCAATAATCCTGATTTTTCCATTTTTAACAACAAAAATATATCTCATATAATTTGCCTACAATTAAAAGACAATTTTTTAGACAATATTAATGATGTATTGAAAGATATGTTAACAACTCCGAAATCAAATTCTTTTAAAATTTTTATTTTTGAAGCTTTTCATTTTTTACCTGTACAGTTCAGAAAAATATTTATAAATAAAGCTATAAAAAGTAAAAACTTAATATTTATTCACAGCAATAGTTATTTAAGTGACTCTTTTATAAGCAATTGTTTGTATATTAGAATTCCTAAGCCCAATCAAGATTTATTTAATAACCATATTTTAAGTGTTATGCAAAAAAAATATAA
Organism: Plasmodium chabaudi chabaudi; assembly: GCF_900002335.3. Classification (NCBI taxonomy): domain Eukaryota; phylum Apicomplexa; class Aconoidasida; order Haemosporida; family Plasmodiidae; genus Plasmodium; species Plasmodium chabaudi. Next base: position 124,476 of record NC_030103.2, read on the forward strand.
AATTGATTTTTACAAAAATGAAATAAAAAATAATAATATTCAAAATGAAAATATTCAAGATTTAAAACAATATACCGAAAATGCTATAAATAGCTGTAATTATGATCTTCCACTAATATTGGTAATAATTTATTTAATACAACTTAATAATTTTCCTGATATAAATAAAATTATTAAATTAATTATAAATTCAAACATTAAAAAATTAATAAATACTATACATAAGTGTATTATGAGCACACATTCGTTTATATCAATCAGAAATATTTTATATTCAATTCTTTTGACCTACAATTTTGACATACATAATTTTTTAAATATTTTTTGTAACCAATTAATTTCATTTCATAAATATAATGATAATTATAAAAAAGAATTATATTCTTTATTTTCTGAATATTCGTATTATTGTGCAATACATGATAATCATATTTGCACACTGGAAAATCTAGTTTTGAAAATTATTACAATCGAGAAAAAATATGTCGATACAACACATAATCATTGTATTGTTATGACGGATGAAACGGAAGCAATTAATACTAGCCGTAATTCTGGAACCATTTAAATTTTGTATATAATCCGAAACGTTTCAAACACACATATCCACATTATTCCCACTAGTTCTCACAATCTACAGCATCATAATATTTTATTGAGTACTAAGGGGGATATACGTAGTATATATGTGTTCATGTTTTATGCGTATGTTTTATTTTCATATAGATACTATTCAATTTATACATTTCTTTTTTTTTTTCAAACTTATATCACATTATCTTCTATCCTATTTTTATATTACTGCTTTTGATTTATGCATATTTTATGTACATAATAAAACAATAATTATATTTTAAAAAGACATTATTTTTATCAAATTGTTGGAAATCGAAAAATGAGAGTTAAAAAAAATGAAAAAATTTTTAATCATTTAAAATAATGGGAATTTTGAAAAATGTCGTTCAAAATTTTTTCGAACTTCCACATTATCCAAAATTTTCAATTAATTTTTTTTCACACATATGAATTTTTAAATACTACAAAAAAAATACAATATAAAAAATATGTAATAATAAAATGTTTGTTAAACAAATGAATGAATTCGGCAAAACTTGTAAATTTAATGAACAAACAAGTTTAACCACTTCTTCTATAATAGAAGAAAATAATTTAAAAATAGCATATCTATGCATCCTTCTATTTTATTAAAACTAAAACTGTGTCTTGTTACAATACATACTTATAGTTGTGTACATATTTGTAACTCCTTTATCCTGTGCAGAAATTATCGATATCTTTTCACTTCGTTCTCCTACTTCTTCCCTGTTTGAGACCACGAAACTATTCGTTCTCGTAAGCTATTCGGATCTTTTTCTTTTCTATAAATAATAAAAGTGAAAAACAATATATATATAAATGTTACATAGAATGCATAAAAAACAATCACAATTTTCAACAATTTTTGCATTTCTTACTGTTTCCATTATTCCTTTTTTTTGCGCGCTTCGGGTAATTGCCATCTATATCTTCTGTTTCATCTCCATCCGATATTTGACCCGATTCTTGTAGTTTTTTTATATACTCATTATCGACATATTCTTTTACATATTTTTTTTTTTTCTTTTTCCCTTTCTTCATCAGTTTTTCGTCCTTAAACTGTTCCTCATCATCGTCTTCTTCCTCTTCTTCATCGTCGTCGTCGTCATCGTCCTCTTCTTCGTCATCATCATCGTCGTCGTCATCATCATCTTCATCATCCTCCTCGTCATCCTCCTCGTCATCCTCCTCGTCATCCTCCTCGTCATCATCATCTTCATCATCATCCTCGTCCTCATCATCTTCGTCCTCATCCTCATCATCCTCTTCTTCATCATCCTCTTCATCCTCTTCCTCGTCGTCCTCCTCTTCTATTTCCTCCATCTCCTCTCCAAGCTGCTTCTTCTTTTTCTTTCCCACATTACTCACTTCAATTTCAGAAAATATCTTAGCCAATTCAGACTCCTTATTTTTTATTTTTTTTTTTGGGGTTAAAAATTTATAAAGATTTCCATAAACCCCTGTATTTAGTCGATTTATTAATTCAGCTTCGACATTATTTAAAATATTGGCAGCTTTCAATGCTTTATTTTCTCTTGTTCTATCTCTTCTTTCTGTTTTCTTTTTTATTGGAACTAATTTTAATTGTTTTTGTAAAACAAGTTTCCTACTTCTTTTTAAAATTTCTTTGATTCGTATATACCTTTTCATGCATTTTTTAATTTGTTTAATATTATGTGTATGTTTCATTTCTTTATAAATAATATTAAAGGATTCCTTTTTATTTAAAGTAAGAGATATCTTACTCCATAACTCACTAGGTAAATGTGCTCGTTCTGGGCATTTTAAATATAAATATATTTCACCTTTATCTAATATTACAGTACCATATACACTATTACTTAATGGGCAATTTACTTTTGTACATAAACCTGTAACATTATAATCATTTAAACAAAACATTTGCTGTTCTGTTTTCTTTTTGAAGGAACATTTCCCTTGCCCTAATATTTCCCAAGTAACTGAATCATTATACATTTTCGTAAACTGTTTATTATATTTTTAAAATACTTTATTTAACAGCTAAATGTAACCCCCACTATTTAGCATATACAATACTTTTTTTTTACGATATAAGAATTTTAAATTGTTTATAAAACAACATATTCAGTTTGATTAACTTACTTAGTTCCTCTCTACATATATATCACATAAAAATTGTTTATATTCAAATTTTGTCTTCATACCATTTCCTTATATTCTTTCTCTTCCTCATAAATGTACATATAATATATGTATATTATATATTCAGGTATTTGCTAATTTATAGAATATATAAATTAAAAAAAGTTAAAAAAAAATTATCCTTACAACATAATATTATTCTTTCCATTCAGCTTTTTTGAAAAATGCTGTTTTATTTTTATTATTATTTTTTAAAGCTTCTTTATTTTTATAACTATTCCTTTTTTTTACAAAAATAATTAAAAAAATCTATAAAATTGCAATACCTTTTTTTTTTAATTATATATCAATTTAATATATTTTTATATGCATATAAAAAATATAGGATGGAAAGAATTACGGCCATTTTTCATTTTAAATTATTCAAAAAAATAAATATTTACTTATTAAATTTAAAATATTATTGTCAAATATGTATAAAATTGTATCCTCATTCTGTTTACAATATTTATATATATTCTTATCTTCTATTCATTACATTTTCATTTCATATTTTACTACAAAAAGAAAAAGAAATTATGTCCCTCTTTTTCAATTTAGTATTTCCTATAAATATGACCAAAACTTAACTAGCCAAATTTAAGAAAAAAAAAAAAAAAAAAAAAAATACTTTCTCATATTTTTTTAAAAATTTACAAAAAATAATGATAATATTTTATTAACAAAATATTATAAGTCTATCCCAAAGAATAATACTAAATATACCGTCTATATATATGCCATATATTATATATGCAATTTTTTTTTTTTTACTATCCCTAAGCAAATTGAAATAAACTTTTAAAAACATTTTCCTGCTTTATTATACTTACTTTTTTTTAAATAAAAATAACAATTTAGACTAAAATTACTTTTCAATAAAGTTGCAAAATTTATACAAACCAAAAATTAGCTACATGGGAATGTATATATATAGTTATAAACACAAAAATAAAATAATAAACTAATTTAATAATAATTTTTAAAAATAATAAATATCAATATGATTAACAATGGTATAAAATAAAACCTTATGACAACTGTGCTCTATACTTTTCATCATTTTGTAATGTATATGCACATGTTTAGTTATTCATTTGGTCACTAATCAAACTTATACATACACACGCTAACTCAATTCCTAAACTTGCTTATCCTCACTATTACTATCAGACAAATCCTTAGTTTTTAGTTTTTTTAATAATTCATTTTTATAATATTCAGTTTTTTTTCGTTTAATTTGATATATTTTCTTTTTCTCTCCTTCTTCTTCTTCTTCATCATCCTCAATGTACAACTGCTCAGACATCACTAACTCATCGTTGTATTCCTTTTTATCATTCACATTCTGTAAAAAATGAAAAAATAACTCGATGCATTGAATGAGCAAATATCCTAATTTATATTTACCAAACTACATATCCAAAGGTATAATCGTTTTAAAAAACTCACATAAATTTTGTCAACACTTTTTACTTTGTTCTAACGTACTTTTATTGAATTTTCTCCCTTTATTTCAAAGTCATCAAATTTTGGATTATTTCTTAAAATACGAACAAATCCCTGATCATCACCACATATAATAGTCTGAGATAGCCAAATAAAAAATAATATAAAAATAGTAATACATTATGAAACGTGCTTTTTTTTTGGTTACCCTTTATAATTTCTTACCGTCATATTATTATTCGAGGCAAGTACCTCTACAGAATTCCCACACACATTTTCAGAAATGTAACTTAAAAATTCACCATCATTTAATGAAAAAAATAAAAGAGCTCCAAAATCTAGCTTGTCTTTATTTATATTTATTTTTAATTTATTATCATTTATATTCTTATATAAAATATTATTTTTATCATCATTATTCTTTAACTCTTTATATATCCCACTTTCATCAAGTTCATTATTTTTAATACTCTCACAATTATTATATTTAAACAAATTTTCATATTTTTTTATTTTTTCAAAAGCATTTGAACTATATAGACATAATATTTCAGCCATTAAGCTGTGGTTACATAAATCTGGGTCTCTTAATCCTGCAAATAAACATGTATTCATTTCCACAATTTTGTTACATCTTATAAGAATTAATAATTATAAACACTAAATGTATGAATCTTCTCATAATTTCACATCCCTTTCTACATGGTTGGTATTAAACTTACCTGGCACATATATGGAATACATTTTCCTCAACATAAATGAATCTAAGTCCCAAAACTCAATCAAATCGTTTGATATTGTGAAAAACTTTTTACTTATCTGTTAAATAAAATGGTTAGCATATTTTCACATTTTCCTAATTTTCCTATTTTTCATATTTTTTCACTTTTTTCTATCTTTCTCACTTCGTTGTTGTAAACTTTTCCGTTTATTGGCGATGGGTGCTGAGGGTTTGAAAATGAAAAATACGCGGCAATTTTTTTTCAACTTTTTAAACTAAAGGCACAATTATGAATTGCGATATTCACACTTTTCCTTACATCGTAGAATACAAAAGCAGTGGGCTGAAATGCATATGTATTTTTCACTTTTTGTCGAGTCTTTTTCAATAAGTCGTATATTCGTAAAGATGAGCCTTCTTGCTTTATCTTAAAAAAGGGGAACACACAGCTTTGTAGTGAAACTTTGCAATGCTCATATATTGTACTGACATATACATAAATAAGCCAGCTTCACTTACCAAGAGCTTTGAGACAAGAAGCTCGAGGAATTGCATTTCCCTCCTAGGCAAAATGGATATAATGGTATCCACCTGTTTCAGAAAAAAAATAAATAAAATTGCAAAACCATTTTAAGCTTATATATCAGGCTCCAAGGTAGCATTTTTTTTCCTTTTTTTTAAGTAAACCCTTACCAATCTCTCTCCATTTTCTATGTCAAATAAAGCTAAGGGGATTGTGCTGTTTATCGGCTGCTTAAACATGGCAACCAGCCCATCAGAAACCCTAACAGGTGTGGAAATGTAATGTAATGTAATACTGAGCAAGCAATAGTTAAACATAGATATGAATCCATTTTTTATAGAAAAATGATGGACAATGGTTGTCATTTTCAAACCAGTAGACAAATAAAAAGACACTTCTTAATATCTCGTATTTTATTACTTTTCATTTTGTTTACCTTATTTCTTGAAATTCCTCTGCAATTTCAAATACTTGCTCATATGTTTTCATATCCCAGAAGGTGTACGAATTTGTGTTTAAATTTGCTGCCCCTATTCTTCCATTTGTTTCTTTCCCAAAAAAGTTTATAGTAATAAACAAATTTAATTAATTAAAATTTATAGTATATAATTTATTTGCTCACACATTTATGAACATTCTTTAAAACCCTTACCACAAAACTCGAAAAATGCGGGATGACTCAATATCACTTTTTCTATTAAAAAAAATACACCAATTCATATTCATATATTTTTATTTACTCTTATAATTATATAGTTACTATTTTTTTATATAAAAAGTTATACCAAATAGTGTCCCAAGTTCTGAAGAATTTGTCTTCCCTACTTTTAAATCCTACAAAAAAATCCGTTTCCATTTTTTCCATTTTTTTATCTTACATATTGCTATTCATTTTTGCATTGGCACTCTCATATTTTTTCTTACATGGCAGTTTATTATTTTGCATTGCAAGTGAGCAGGAAAAGAAGCGTAAGCTACTATCAATGTGTTGTTGTATGTATTATATACTATTGTATGTACTACTGAAAAAGTATTTGGATTTATTTCACATAAAAATAAACCACTTATTATATCATAAGCTCTTGATATACCTGAAATTAATAAAACAACAATAACATCATTTGCTAATATTATCTCTTTAATTTTTGTTCTTTCATTATTTAATTGATTAAAAGGTAAATTCTCATATATATCAATTATTTTTATAGTTTTATAATTTGAGCATATATTTTTTTGTATTATTTTGCTTTTATTTATTTTTGACGATAAACTTTTAGGAATGTTGTTCCCATATTTCTTCCGCTCTCTCATATATTCCAACATTTTTCAAAAAAAAAAAAAAAATCACACACACGTCTACAACCCTTAAATAATTTATTCTTTTTTTTTTATAACTTAAAAATAGAATAAATCTCTTTAAAAAAAAAATCTGTCATTTTATCGTGTGGTGCCGAAATGTGTAAATATGTTAGAGCGAAAATATATTCATAAACAATTTAAATTCATATAATAAACATGTAGCAAACCTTTATACAAAAACAGCCATAAAATATATTAAATAAAAAATATAGCCAAACAAATTTATAATTTTTTATTAAAATATTACAAATGAAAAATAATAAAATAAAAAAATGAATATGATACAAACTGTCTAGAAGGTAAATATAGTTATAGACATTTTTTTTACAAAATTATTTCATTCTTTATAATTGCCAAAGCATAAACAAATGAATAACTAAAATAGTTGTTGTAATAAATATCACAACATAAAAGACAAGAGGGAAAACAAAAACCCCTACTTAATATAACAATCAAATAATAACAAAATACATCATTTTTTAATTCGATCTATTCATAAAAATTGCTTTTATCCCTTATATCCATACAAAATTTAGTATTTATACATAAGAATATATATTTATAAAATTAATAAGGATTTTTTTTTTTTTTTTTGGTTACTGAAATAGTAAGACAAAGAATATATATTCATATTTATTTAGGTTATTACATTTTTACAATTAATTAATAATCGATATTATTGCTCTTTATTTAAGGCCACCCCAAATAACGTGTAAATTTAAAAAAATTATAACCCCTATTTATGTGTATGTACTTTTAAATAATATACTACAAATTAATATCGTAATTTATTAAGTTAAACAAATATTATCGAAAAGTAATTCTTATTAAAAATTGGTGATAACTTTTGAAGTGTAGAATAAAAAATATTTTATTTCCCATAAAATGCAGCCAATTATCAGTCATAATTTTTATTCAATTTTCCTATTTTTTATATACAAATATTACTAGAATAAAACTATGAAAAACGAAAAAAATATAATAACCCCAATCTTATCATAAGCCCACACATAAACATAAATCCATATGTTGGTACTAATGAGCTTACAAAAAAAATACGAAACAAAATCAAATAAAAATAATAATGTGCTGTTTCAATATTAATTATTAATTTGAATAAAAAATTTTATTATTTTTGTATTTTTTTTTTTTTTTTCACTTTCTCAAATAGCTATATATACATATGTATGTTTAGCTAGATTGTAGTGTGTAAGCAAATGGCAAACATCCATTATAATCCAACAAATAGTTAAAATAAAGAAGGGAAAAAAATGAAGCATAAATTAATGACACAAACAAGATGAAGTATTAATTAATGACAAAAACAAAATGAAGTAAAATTAATGACGAGAACAAAATGAATAAAATGTTCTTGGTCATAATATTTTCTCTAAAAAGTATAATATTATGGAGTAGTGTTTATATAAATATTTACCCAGCCAATTGTAAACTTATTTATTCTTATAATGTAAAGAATAAGGGGGAAAATCACACTTTAGAACCAAATTGTGTAAAAAAATTAGATTTTATAAGCAATAATATATATAAAAAAATTAATCGTAGCAATAAAAATTATGTACAGCTATACAAAAATAGCTACCCAAATAAAAAAAAACAACAATATGAAAAAAATAGCTTTTCTAATCATTTCCTTTTCAAAAATATAACTTTACAAAATGATGTTCATAGATCAACAAAAACATTTGCACGTAAAAAAAAAACTGAAGAACATTTAGAAAATGAAGAAAGTCTAAAAAAAAAATTTGAAACATTTTTAATAATAGACGGATCTTCTCTTTTATTTAAAAATTATTTTGGTATGCCTTTTTTAAAAAATGACAACGATATTAATTTAAGTACTATCTATGGATTTACACAATCCTTAAATAAAATTTACAAATTATTTTGTCCATCATATATTGCTATTATATTTGACTCTAAAACCTCAAATAAAGAAAAAAGAGAAATATATGCTCAATATAAAACATTAAGAAAAAAAAATCCTGAAGAACTTTATGAACAGCTAAAGCTTGTTAGTGAGTTTTGTGATATTATAGGAATTAAAACTATAATTTCAGAAAATGTGGAAAGTGATAATTATATTGCATCCCTTGTTGATAAAATCTATAATACTATTCAAACAAATAACGAATGGGGACCTAGACATGATGAGAATGGATTAGTTTCATTAACTGATGATGAAATAAAAGAAAATAATTTTAGAATTGTTGTTGTTTCAAGTGATAAAGATTTATTACAATTATTAGAATATAATGACAATGATCATAATAATATTGACATATCTGTATGCCAACCAAATCGAAAATATAGAGTAGTAAATGCACACACATTTATTCAAGAACATGAAATTTATCCCAATCAATATAGTGATTATTTAATTTTAGCTGGAGATAAAACGGATGGAATATCTGGTATACCAAATATTGGTGATAAAACTAGTAAATATTTATTAAAAGAATATTATAGTATTGATAATATTTTAAAAAATATACAAAACTTACCACCTAAATTACAAGCAATATTTATTAACAATATAGAAAATATTAACATGTTCAGAAAACTTATTAAACTTAAATGTGAAACAAATCAATCTATAAATTTAAGTGACTACAAACAAGTTAATATCAAAAATTTCGAATTATTTCAAAATATTGTAGATAAATATTCCCTTCATAAATTGCTCAAAAAAACTGTTATATTAAATCATCCCATATAGGACCTATCTAATAATAACTCCACATATTTTATCCCGTATATTTATTCAATCCATTTTTAATTCGCATTTCCGTATATTCGAAAATGCTTATTTTTTTCTGTACGTTCATATTTTTTTTTTCCTTTTTATTTTAATATTCGAATGAATAAGCAAAAATGCCTATACCCATAATATACACATATGTATATATCCATTTTTTTTGATAAATTAATTGTAAATATTTTCACATACTTTCACATATTATTCACAATATTTTGGCTTGTCTTTTTCGCTTATTAACGTATAATTCCTCTATAAAAATAAAAATAATGTATAAATATTAAAGCAATATCACGCATGTTTATATATATGAATATGCGTACCTTGGCACAATGTAAATTATCAGTATGGTGTGCATACTATATCTTGGTTATTATTTATAAAAGTAGCATCAATTTTTTTTGTAATCTTAATAATTTTATATAACTCTTTGAATGTTTTTTTTATGACTTGTTCAGAAAATTTCCTTTAAATTTGCACACAATAAGTATGTGTGTATTTGTTTTTCATTGCCAAAAAGGCTATAAATAAAAATAGATACGTTTATTTCCCACCATTTTCAGCCCATTGAATCACAAAATGTCTACACAAGAAGACGAAGTGAGGTTACTTATTCAAAACCTACAAAAATGTAATAACACAAATGAGTGTATAAATTTCGATTTGGCTAGCACAATCCAAGAATTTTTAAATTCGCTAGATAAAAATTCATTTGAAGATATTGATAAAACAATAAGAGAAGATGAAAAAGATTTAATGAACAGTTTTACGTCTGCAGCTATATTTCTTGAAAATTGTGTAAAAATTTTTGGCCTCAAAATTGAGCATTTACATAACTTAGCTCATAATACATTATATAATATATATAAAGAAAATAAAAATAACAATTCAAATAAAAAACAATTATTAATAATTGATGAAGAAGAGTATTTATATATTAATGAAATCAAAAATTTAAAAAATACAATCACTGAAAATGATATTATAGAAGACGATTTATTAGTTAAAACAATTCCACTTCCAACATTTTTATTTACAGATCATATAAAAGTTAAAAATAAAACAGAAAGGCATAAAAATGTAATAGAATATGATGAACAAGACAATATTCCTTATGCTGATACTTTAGAAAATGAATCTACTACTATCGAAGCAAAAATGATGGATTCAAATTCAACAGATAGCTATAAAAATATGGATAGTCTAAATCTTATGGATAATAAACAAGCAATAGAAATGAATTCAGTAAATTCACTTAATTTTGATAAACTGTTTTTAGAAAATGATGGTATTATTTTATTAGACATTAATGATTATAATATATTTATAAATGATGAATATGATTTTACATTACAAAATAAGAACAGCACAATTCTATTTGAAAAATATGAATTTTTTTCACGGAATAGTATTTATTTATCAAATAATTTAAGTCAATATATACATGAACAAAATACTATTCAGCATACATATAAAATAAATAACATCTATGATATTACATCTTTAAGATTATGTACAGATACACTATTATTTAAAACTGATTTTTATTCATATGATCTTGCATTAGATATTATTAAAAATAAAAATTATTTAATTAATAGATTTGAAAGACAAAAAAAGAAATTATATATTCTTGATGAAACGACTCATAAAGATCATAAATATAATACCATTTATAAACAAAATATTAATTATTGTGATTATTGTGGTTCTATAATTACATCTATAACAGATGCAAACGACCCCAATACTCGTTGTGTCTATTGTAATAATAACGAAAAAAATGGGTTCTACAAAAAACTCCCAGGATATTATAACTTAAGTTGCTATAATATTACAGAAACGGAAGATTTTCTCACATATATGCAACCAAATAAAATCATAGACATTATTATGCAAAACGAAATTAACGAAGCAGATCCAAATAGTACCCCAGATAAACCCGATGAAAATGCAAAACACGCAGAACATGCCGAAAATTCCAGCCTTAATCAAAACGATGACTTGACCGATAAAGAAGATAATTGCAAACTGTCGAATGATCAAAAATTATTTCGACAAATAAAAATACCACCTTTATATATACAAAAATTGGGCTTAAATATAGATTACTATTATTTAGAATCATTAATATATAATTTAATAAAAAGTCTAAAAAAAGAAAAAAATGTCGATCGTTTTTTTTCCATAAATTTTTATGATCAAAATGAGATTTATGATACGGAAATTTTAAAAGATGAAGATTATCAAGAAACTAAAGATGAACAAAATAAAACAATACAAGAAACATTAACTATGGATACATTTATGAATATTAAATCTATAGATAATCATATTAAAAATCTTCCTACATCTATTCTTAAAAAAACAAATTCAGATAGCTCCTTGGCCTTTTCCTTTGAAGACAAAATACAGGACAGGTAAGGACGATATAGTATTACACACTTTTATGTTACACTTCCCACTTCTCTACCATTCCCAACTTTCACTTCTCACTTCCCACTTCACAGGGTAAACGCATGGAGCAACTTTCTTGAAGAAAAGCTCGAGCTACTAAAAAGGCAACCACAATATAATGTAGAATATTATAAAAATCGGATTCTCAAATATATCGTTAACAATGGTGATAATATATATTTTCCTGATCTCATAATGAATAATGAAAAATATCAAATATATAGAAATTTTTTAACTACCCTAATGCTAATAAATACAAACAAATTAAATGTCACCGAAATCGATGAAAAAAACAATTCTAATAATATTACTAACTATCAAGTTAACATAAAAAATATTAACGTCAATGAATATATGAACCTTCCCGATAATTTTGATACCACTAATTTTACTATAAAAGATAAAAAAAGAAAAATATCAGACAAATCGCAAAACATAGACAATCCTTCACACTTAGAAAAAAAACACCATACTTAATTTCGATCATAAATATTAATCAGGTGCATTAATCAGGTAATTACCCATTTGTATTTTTCATTATATTTTTCATTATATTTTTCATTATATTTTGATAAATCTGCGAATTATAGTTATCAAATAGAAGGACAAAAAAAAGGCATGTAAAATAATATGCAGCATTATCGTTATCGAAAAAAGCTTAACGAAATAAATTTGTAATGAAAAAAAATATTCCCAACTCAGGGAAGATAAATACATAAAATAGAAAACACACAAATCACAAAAAAAGATAAAAATCTGAAAAGCAGAACAAATCATGCTCTGCTTTGTTAATATCATTCAACAGAGTCTCTAAAAATATATATTTATTAAAAACTCGAAACTTGATATAATTTGTTTTTTTTTTTGAAAAAATTTCCATACCCACACATGTAAGTATAGACTCATTTTGTATATCCAGAATTTTTAGGCTGATTGAAAAAAAGATAATATAATTTTTTTCAAAAATTTTAAAATATGAAAATAACTAAATTGGGAATATATATAATTATTATCTAATAGATAATCTAGATTTAAACATTTTTGATCATATTCGGAAATGTAGAAAAAATTATTTTGTAAATAGCAAAGATTAGGGTTATATATTTTGTTATATATAAATGCAAATTCCTCATAAGGCTTGACATAATTTTTTCCATATTTTTCATTTATATTAAAACTTTCAAAGCTATTCATTTTTGAAATAAAAGAAATTGCATTCTTTAATAGCCAAACAAAATCAGTAACACATTTTTTAAATAAAATTTTTAAAACTCGAAGGATACCTATAACATTACAAGCACTATGTTCATCTGTCGATAATTTAAAATATATTTCTAAAATGGATTCTAATGTTTCTAAATTATTATCCTCTAAAAATATTGCTTTATAATATAATAGCTCATGATTCTTTTCATCAGATGATTTTGTTAAAAGTTGAAGTTCTTTTATTTTACTTTTAATTGTAAAATTATCACCATATTTATATTTTTTAATTAAATCTATTGTTGCCTTTTTATATCCATAAAATGATGAATATATATCGTAATATTGTTTACACACATCACAATTTTCAGAAAAACTTTGAATCTCATCAAATATTTTTGATGAATATTTATTTTTATAATTATAAATCTCTTTTATATCATTATCGTAAAGTAACATAGAATATCTATAAAATTCTGAATCATATAAATTTTTTATATTTTTATTTTTTTTTCCATTTTTATAAAAATAATAATCATCATTTTCATATATCTTTCTGTTCTCAATATTACGAATTTTATTTCTTTTTGATTTTACTAAAGCATTTATTTCTTTTTCTTTATCTTCTAAAAGTTTCACTTGATAATAAGACATCGGTTTGTAATAGCAATGCAAATATTCACTTAATCGAAAATATTCCATAATTTCCTTTTTTATTTTTTCTACCCTTCTTATTTTGTCTAAGCTTGTTTTTCCATTCTTCATTTCCTTTAATATTATATCATCATATTTCTCAAACAATTCAATTGGTTTATATGATTCAATGCGATTTTTCAAAAAATTTGGATACTCATTACCCATCGAGTTGCTCATCATTCTATTGCTTACTTGATTTTTATGTTCCTTACGATTGTTTTCTAATTCGTAAAAGAGTTCATTTCTCAAACTTTGGCACATTCGCAAATTTTCCAAACTACCATCCCTAACACTACAATATTTTAACAACGATTTAATATGTCTTCCTCCATTCTTTTTTAAAAATTTATATTTTATTTCTTTCTCTTTCTTATATATTTTTTTTATAACGTCCCTAAAATTGTCTCCCTTACTTTTTTCATCTTCAACTTTTGATTTGTATTCCTCTAAAATATTTTCAACCCTGTTAAATTTTTCTAAAAACTTTTTCATCGTATTTTTTTTTAAACCCCATAACATGGATGCATTTACATTATTGGGATGGTCCCCTAATTCTGATAAAATTATAGATAGTAATAATGCACCTGTATAATCTTTAAACTTATAATTATGCTTTAGCAATTTTGACAATCCATATATACGATCATTAAACATTCCAATAAAATGCAACGGCTTCAATGTTATATCACATTTTTCATCAAAACTTTTATATTTTGAATCCATCCCTTTTAATATTAATATATTTTTATTATATAATGAAATTATATTTCCATTTTTTGCAGACAATGAATAATATTTATAAGACATCTTTAAATTATTTACTACATCATTAGGATTATAATCCTTTAATTCTATTCCTACATCACTTCCTGAATAATAATGAGCAATCAACATCTGAGATATATTATCTCCTTTATCTGCTGCTTTCTTTAAATATTCACCCGCCAATTTTAAATCTTTTTCTGTACCTAATCCAAATTTATATATATTATATTTTGCTAGTAAATGTTCTATACTTCCTTCATTATTTCTTGTTGCTTTGTGAAAATATTTCTCAGCATTTTTCACTACACTATCCGTTTTTTTTCCAAGTTCTGCCATGTACTCATTGATCATCGCTTCTTCAGAATAGCTAAGTGCACTATCACTCCTTACACTTTCATTTCTCACGTCTCCAATCTCATTTGTTATGCCCATCACTACTTGCGGCTCCGAAGTAGGTCCACTCAATGGGCTGGCATTTTCTGCATTCGAACCATTAAGCCCGTTATTGTAATTGGCTGATGGACTACTCATGCTATTTGGCTCACCACTAGCCACATTGCTTGGAGCTGAACCCGTTTCAATGTTAGGAACAGATGCAGAACCCATAAAATTTCCTACCCCAGTATTTATATTAGCATAAGTAATATATTCACCCTGATTTTGTACCTTATCATTTTCTTTTTTTTTTTTTTTTTGTTCATCATCATCTTTTCCTTCTTGTTGTCTTTCCATCTTTATTTGTCGAACTAATTCTTTCTTATCCATCGATTTAGCAATTTCTGTTTTTTTAGATAATCTTTTATACTCATCTAAAAATACATATCCAGAGGAAAGTGCAGATGCAGTATCTCCTTGATCTGCTGCCTTTTTCCAAAAATCAAGAGCTTTCATTTCATTTCTTTCAATTCCAATATTATCATTACCAAAGTAATAAATTTCTCCTAATGCTGCTAAAGCATAAATATTTTTATTATCAGCTAGCTTAGAAAAATATTCAAATAAATTTCGATTATCTTCTCCACCATTTACTAATATATGCTTATGATTCTCATGTATATACTCTTGATATATTCCATTTTCAACACTACTCGAATATTTTAAAGAATCGACAACACCTCCTAATATATTTCGTAATAAAAAATCACAAGACGTCAAAAAGGGAGATATGTTATTTTTTATATAACTATGCTTATAACTTTTTTTATCATATGTATAATCAAAATATTCTTTTAAATATATATCATTATTATATCCATTTTTATATTTTATTCGAAGAATATTATTTGTATATGCTAGTCTACTAAATATATCATCTTTTGTAGATCCTAATGAATAGGAAATTATTTTTGATTTTATATTATCTATCTTGTTTGGAATCATTCTATTTTCATTTGATAAAAATTGATCAACCCTTATTTTATCATTATTACTTTTATAATAAAGGTAAAAAAAATTATTTATAATATTACTATCTTCTAAAATGTTATTACTCATTTCAGTAGATAATGAAGCCATTGAACTATTAACAAATGCTGGCAAATTTATATGATATAAAATTCCACTTAAAAAGTTACATAATCCATCATTCCCTTTCTTTATAAGACTAATTGCATTCTCTATATTTCTTGGAAATCCATAAGGAAATTTTAATTTACCATTATTATCATTTATTCCGATTAAATATAAAAAACCTAAAACACACATTGATTCATTCTTTAATTTGTCTATATATTCATTTTTCAGCAACTTCAATTGATCATGAATTATATCTTTTGTTAATTTAGCAGCTGGGGTTTGTTCATTTAGTTTTATTCCATCATATATATCATTATTTTCTGACTGTTCATAATTATTTTCCTTTTCTTTTTCTTTCAAATCGGAAATACTATCACCATATAGAAAAATGTTGTTTGCAATTCTATTTATGTCATTCATATTACTTACATTAAATAAAGGTCCTTTCCATTTATCACCTTTTTTACCAACACTATTACGTGTTACACCTTTTTTAAAAAATTTACTTTTACAATCTCTACTACAAATTAATCTATCATCGTAAAAATTGTTCCCTTCAAATTTTATTATTACTTTGAGGTAGTCATATATTTCTTTAAAATTTTTTTTTTTATTTAAATTTATATGATTTAATATGTAGAATATATCTTTTGTTGGACTAAAAATTAATGGAATTTGTTTATTTGGATGTTTTTTACTTATTATAAAACCATCTCTAAGTTCGTATAAATCTCTATAATCACCTATCTCATCTGTTTCTTTATCGAATCCAAAGTTAAATAATTTATTTAAGTTCTTAAAAAAAAAATCTCTTTCTTTAATATATTCATTATTCATATCATTGTTAAGGGCATTCATTTTGTTTTCATATTTGGTAGCATCTAATTTTTGTCTATCCTTTTCCTCTATCTTTTTTTTATCACTCTCCTCCATTTCATTCTCTTTCAAAGTTTCGTTTTTTTTGTTTCCCAAATTGGGAGACTCACTATTATTTGTACTTATATTAGAAGGTACTTCCCTTTTTTTTACTTCCTTTTCGTCTGTCTTTTCCTTCGTGTGCAATTCTTCATAGTAAACTGCATGCACATCATTTATAATATCTATGAACAATTTAGAAAAGTTTGAAAATAATATTCCTATTTCTGCATTCGTATAATCTAAAATGGCATCCTCTTCAATTCCTTCATATTTATACAAAATTAAACTTTTGTTAAGCTTTCCTATTTTCTTATAAATATTATTATTTTCATCAAAAATTATATTTTTCCATATTGACAATTTTATAATGTTCATATATTTATTTGATAAACTCTTGTTTGAATTTAACAAATAAGAATATATAAAGACACTGAATTTTTCACTATTGTACATATGATGTGGATAATTTCTCTTTGAACTATTTATAATATACATGTATTTATTATATTTGTCTAAAATGTGTAAAAATGAAAATTTATTTAAATTAATATAAAATATGAACTGTTCAGAATTCGAGCCATTTAATAAAAAATTATAAAAATATTTATAGCTATATATTTTTTTTTTATGACTGTTCATATTTTTTTTATCAATATAATATACAAAGTAGTTTTTATTATATCCTTCAATTATTTTTATAAAACTATGCCATTTAAATATTGAGAAAATTAAATGTTTTTTAAAAATTACTTCATTCATTCCTCCATTTTCTCTATTATACATTTTTATCAAAGTATTATTATTTTTTATTATATTAATTAATAACCACAAATGGTCATACACCTCTTTACTTATTTTTGTATGTAGAGAGTATTCTTCTAAAATATTATAAAAATCATATTTTTTTCGGTTTACATTTCTTAATATTAAAGTATCAATAATATTCTCATATTTTTGAAATTCATTTTGAAAATGTTCCACATCATTTTTATATTTATAAGACATAGTTTTCTTATTTTTTTCATTTATCTCATTATCTTCGGAATTTACATATGCAGAGGGAATTTCTTCATTTTTGGCTAGCTCCACTCTTTTATAATTTTTTTTTTTTTTTTTCTCACCATTTTCACCATCCCCCCCAAACTTGCTTCCTTTTTCATTCGCTATATATTCACATTTTATAGATATCAGAAAAAATAAAATTATTAAAGCAACACAAAAGACATTTTTAATCATATTTCCTTTTGTTCAAAAAAAAAAAGTGTTAAAAGAAGGCGGGAAGACAAATCATATGTATAAAATATAAAATATCAAAACAAACAAGTCTAGCAATATGTCTATTACAAGCTTGAGAAATATAATAAAACGATGTGTAACCACAAAATTTTTTTCTATTCTTCTCACAAATCAAAAAGAGAAAAATGAATAATCATAAATAAAGCAAATTCAAATATTTTATTAAACATACATAATGCATATAAACAAATGAAATTGCTTAAAACGGTCTGTTCCCTTTCGTCTTTTTTCCTTATACCCTCTTTTAATTTATATTATTAATTCATTTCGTATGCATATATAAGGTCATAGCTGCATTCTTTAATATGTATACATGTAGCTATTTTCTCATATATATATATAATATGAAAAGCAAATATTATATCAAACTTATTTTCCATATACATATATAATCCAAGCACAATATTCAAAACTTCTCCTTTGCCAATTGGCTTTTTAATATACAAAAAAATATAATTAATGTGCTACAAAAATTAACACATAATATATATACAGAAATGTACAGGCATGTGTAATATTATAAAAAAAAAATTAATAGTAAGGCAAAATAAAAAAAATATAAAATTATTAAATATATATTTCTCTTTATTCGTTAATTATTCTTCTTTTCGATTTTATTTAAAATACTGTTTACAAAAAAAAAAAAAGATAGTAAGGAAAATTTATTATAATGAAAGCAGTTTTATAATTTATAAAATTTGTGTTATGTATAAATACATAATATATGTATGCATATTATTATGTGCTATACCAACATAAACGTTACTGCATTAGCATATACATAATTATAAATATTTCAACATAAAAATTGGAGATTATATATTTATATTCGATGGATATTCGGAAAAAAATATCTCCCTATACATAATACCTATTGCATATATGCACAATTTATAAGGTACATATATTTAACTTTATTTTATTTAAATATATCATATTTTACCTCGTATTATTTATTTACTTATTTTTGTAAATAAGAAAAAAAATTTATATTTATTTATTTCCCTTTTTTATCATAAATCTTAATATATATATTTTTTTTACCCTTAAAAAAATACACACTACAAATTAAAAACACAACCTATTTATTGTCAAAAAAAAATATGTGTGTATAAAAATGGCTGAAAATATTTAAGTCCTCATACTTGTTTACATGCATATATATACATCATAATTACAAAAATTAAGACAATTTTTAACTAGAAAAAATGTTTATAAATATTTATAAATAAATATATATATGCCACACTCAAAAATGTATTTATAAATAACAGTTCTTTTCGTTTTTTTCGCAAAATATTAGTATATGACTATCTTATTCAACCAGTTTCCTTTCCCTTTATCATTTTTCATATTTACTGTTTATTCTTATTTTTTCATAAAAACGAAAAACAAAAAATAAAGAACTATCGAAGGTTTCAATCCATAACCATATAATACAGTTTTCTCATACATTTGGGTTAAACACATTCTTATCGGTTGTTTTAAATTGGTTTACAATTTTTTTTTTATCTTCCATCAAAAACTAGTATAAAACATTTTAGCTATTTAAAATATATGCCTTATGCACACTAACATATATCTACACACAACATTGTATTCTTTGATATATACCCTTTACGATTTTTATAGATATCTAAATATAATAAGTTTTATTTTTTTTTTACTTTCTATTTTTTTTATTAAAAAATTTCTATGACTATATCAAACAACTCCTGTAATCATTACTAATTATAGAAAATGAGAAAGTGAAAACTATTCGTTATTTTTCAAACTATTTTTTACTTTAAAAAAAAACAAAATAATAAATATATCAATTCCTATATAATATCCACAAAAACAATGGATGTGTACTATCAACTTATTTTTTTTTTTGCAATTAATATGTATATAATATAGTATATATACATACTTTGCTGGGCTATATATTACATAATTTTTGTTCGTGCTTCCTAAATAAAAATTTTTTAAGGTAACTTTGAATTTACGCACCCGTACTAAAATTAAATAATTTAAAAATAAAAATAAAACGATTGTTATAAAAATGTTAAAAACATTAAAATTAAGAAAAACATAATTTTAAGAAATATATAACAAACTTTTAAATTCGATATTATTTTTTTTTTTCCTTAATATATAAGTTTTTTTCACCGATTTTATTCTGGCACATACTATTTTTATTTACAAGTACTATTAGATTGGAATAATTGCTTCCAATGGGGTAGTATAGTATATATAATATATATATAAATCTTATTTAAAAATGGTTGCTTAATATTTATAGTAAAAATTGTATATTTTTAACTCGTTTGTTTTTATTCATTATATATAAATATATACTCTTCATATTTTATTTAATTTCTATTATTAATTTATTACAATTAATATGATTATTTTAAAGTAATATATAGCGTAACACAATTCCCGTGCTAGTTTGTGTAGTTATATTATATACAATACAAAGATATGTATTTATGTAACATGTTTTTATTTATTTAAAAAATAGATTGTTGTGCGTATATACATATAGCAAATATAATATAAATAATACATTACCTTGAAAAAGTAAAAATAAAAATATTTATAGTTTATCAAAACATGTCAAGCAAGGGGCGTAAAAAAAAAGAAAAACGACTTTCTATTATCAACTAAAACACATTAACTTAATCATATTGGATTTATAATATCCTCCTTATTTTATTACTATTATTTATTTACATAAGCTCCTCTATCAAATCAAAAAAAAATGTTATTGTTATACCTCGTGTTTGTTATAATTCCATTTATTGCTTTCTCTTATTATATATATAAAAGTGTATTAGCCCTTATTCATGAAAAACAAAAAAGAAATGAATTTTTCAGTTGCCTAAAATCGGAAAACAAGCAGCATGCTGCCTTTGAAAATTTTGCCAACAAATATGAAGTCGAAAAATATGCCCTTTATTTAAAAGCAATAAGAAATATTAAGGTTGACTATAAAACAAATATACTTGATGATATAAATAAAGAAACAAATGAAGACGATAAAGAAAATGATCAACAAATCGATTCAATACTCGACGATATTTATAATGACCGCGAATATGCCGAACAAAATGTAATTGGAAATCCACAATCTAGTTGGATGAGGTATACTATTTATTCCACCAATTGTCCAAAATAGCTATAAATCAAATCTGTTCATAATTTATTCCAAAAATATTATGAACGTTCATACGATATAACCAATTTAAAATTAGCTATTACAACTATATATAAACCATGCTCAAATATTATGATATAATTTATTTTGTTCTTATCCTTTTTTTTTTTTAGAAAATTGCCAAATGCGGATATAATCAAATTGAAAGTCATGCTATTAAAAAAAACTATTTTATTTCTCCCAATATGTAATAAAGTATTTCATGATAAAAATAAAAAATCAAAACTATATAACAATTATTATATTGATGATAATATGTCAAGGGATCTAGATATCGTAAGAAATATTTTAAATACCTTTTTATCTTTCATATATATCATTTGTCAATCTATTATTTTATACACTCTCCTATTATTGCAATGCTTGACGATGGTTACACATTTCAAAACATTAACATTTCTTAACTGTACATGCATTATAAAATTATAACCTTTTTAGCAATGCGACCATTTTTTGGAAGAATTCAACTTTATTATTTATGAAGCAAATTGTATAGCAGACAAATGGGGTAATGAATTTATAAAACCACTCTATTCACATTTCATTCTCATCACTGTTTTATATTCTCACACACATTATTTTTTTTACCATTTTCAGGAGAAACAATAATTTCTGACGCGTACAGAATTTTTCATCACAATAAAATTAAAATGAATGAGGAAAAAAAAAAAAAAGAAGAACAACAATCCCTTTTGAAGAAACAAAAACAAAAGGAAAAAAAACTCAAGGAAGAAACTGAAAAAGCTAATTTGCTTGCAGATCAAATAATTGATGTAAGTTACAAAAATTTAATTAACCTTAACGGTTCAGTTTTTATTTATAAATAGTCACACACATATATATTTTTGCACACATTCGTATTATGCAACTAGCCATATATACTACTATAACATATTTTCCATTTTTTTTGTAGGAGGAAAATGCTAAAAAAAAAAAAAAAAAGAGCAAATAATCTTAAATTCTTAATTCCACAATTTATTTATTTTTGTTTCATTTTATGATTTTTTTTTTTGTGTCTATGATTTAATATTTAAAATATTATAATATACCAATTTTTTAACATATACTTTTTAAATATGTATATTATACTATGCATATGTCTGAGTCATATTCTTATTTCTTATATACCCATCTTTATCACATGTAAATTTATGAAAATTTAATCATATATTGTTTTAAAAATTTTTTGTATAATTTACATATTTGTATACCCCTTTTTTATTCTTACAATCCTATAATAAAAATGTCTCCATATGCATATGTTTTATCCTTTTATGAAAATAATGGATATTAAATTATACATATTTCATATATTAATATGTTTAAAAATCGTATATATATTTTTTTCTTCACTTTCATAATTAATTTGATTTATGTCTTTTTTGAAATATATATTTTATATTTGCTTAAATAATTTTTCGCACATAATTAGAAAATACAAAGAATATTCTAATCATTCAAAATGCGATAAAAAAAAAAACTTATAGCCAAACTAGCTAAAATTACGATCTATTAATTTTTTTTTATTATTATTTACCTTGCTTGTTCATAATATTTTTCGACATTTTTTATTTTGTAAAAAATCAATTCTTATCCTTTGAATTACTTTTTGCAAAAAATGTAGTGAGCCCATCACTTCCTACAGACAAATTTAACTCATTTTCATTAAAAGACAAATTTTCACAATTAAAATATTTGTCAAGTAACTCATTATCTTTTTTATTTTTTTCACTTGTATTTTCACTATTTTCCACAATCTCATGACTATTATATAAAATATTGCTCATTTTATTTTCATAACTATCAAGTGCATTCATATGTTTTATTATTTTTTTATTTATATCTTCAATTTTCTGAACAAATGATTTTATTATTATTTTCTTGTTCATATTTTTTATCGCGCCCATTTGTTTGTCTCCCATAAAGTTCCGGGATTCATCATTCTTTTGTTGACAATCATCTTCTATTTTTTGGCTACTAGTGCTACCATTATCTATACCTCCTAAATCTTCTCCTGTCTTTCTCACCTTTGAAAACATTACCTTTTGAACCTCCTTCTTCATTATTGTTTCATCGAGAAGATTTATTATATTGGAAAAATAATTTATTTTCAAGTCTTTATAAAATAAAATTTCTTTCATTTCTTCATTCACAATTTTAAATGTTTCTAATTTTTTTTTTAAGTTTATATTATCCTTTTTAATTTCTTCATTAGTGCCCCTTAACTTTGTTTTTTCACCAGACAAGCTAAGACATTCTTTTTCAAGCACATTCAACTTATTCTTCATATTTATCAATTCATTTTCTAATTTTTTAATTTCTATATCTTTATTTTTGGACAAATACATATAATCTTCTAATTTTTTTTTATAATTATAAATCATATCATTTTCAACAGGTAATTTAATTAGTTCCGTTAATTCATTTTTTAATTTTTCATTTTCGTCTTTTAATCTTTTTTTTTCATAACTTTCTTTTATTAAATCATTTTTTATATTTATATATTTTTTATAAATAATATTTGTTACTTCCTTTTTTTCTTCATCTTGAGCTTTATATTTTTTAATAATTTTATTCAATTTTGTATCATATTCTGTTTTCATTTTATTTTCAAACATTTTCATATTCTCTTCACTATTATTATCCCATTCATTCGTTGTATTTTTTTTCCAATCGTTTTTATTTTTATCCTTATATGGTTTCATATCTATTCGTTCTTTTTTCCCACTCTTCAAATTGAATACATATTTATCTTGCTTGTCTATTTTTTTCCGATTCCCTTCAGTTTTGTTTCCATTTTCATATGGCTTATAAAATCGGTTCTCTCTTCTATTAACCCATTCAAATTTTATATTTTCACCACCACTATTTTTAACATGTTTTCTCTTTTGAAAATTTATTAACCTAGTATTACAAGGACTCTCATTTTCATCTTTATCAATCATTATATCAGTTTTATTCCTATATAAAGGTATATCCATGTCTTCATCATTATATGTATCTAAATCAGGCGTATTATAATTAGAAGCACTATTAAATTTATTCCAATCTTTCTTTTCATTTTCTAAATAATAATCACTATAACTATTAATAAGGGTGTTTACAATTTGGTTATTTATATCTTTAAAATTAAGCTGTTCTCTTTCATATAATAACTTGCTATTTTCATTTATACTCGAATCAAATATATTATTTTTATTTGTAAAATTATTACATGTTAAAGAACGTCTTTTACATCTATTATTCCCTATATTTACTGAATCCATATAATTTCCTTCATTTGTTTTTAAAACTTTCCAATTTTCACTATAAATACTACTACTACTTTTATCAAAATCAATTAAATTTGAATATTCCAACGCGCTCAAATTATCAAGTAATATAGATGCACGCTCGCATTTTTCTGAATTGATTTTTTCTATATTTTTGTTAAAACCGTTATTATTACGATAATATTTTTCATTCTTAAAAAATTTTTTGGCTGCCCTTTTTTTTTCCTCTTTTTCATAGCTAACCATTTTATTATCATACATTTTTCCTTTATCCTTTTTTTGAGGGGTGAAAAATTAATTTGGATTATGTCCAATCTTGTCATAATAAATTTTTGTAAACATACATCAATGGGAAGTAAAACGAGAGAAAAAAACTCAGATAAAAATCAAGAGAAGGCATCAAAAAATGCAAAAAGCTATATATATGCACAATTTTGATATGAATAACGAATTAAGAGAATAAAAATATTCACATATGACTGAACAACATATTGATACAAAAATAAACGAAAATTATACATTCAAAAAATTACGAAAATAAAAACAGGAATATGTTAACACATATGTGTGTTTTCATGCCTATGGGCATGATCAGGTGAAAAAAAAACATATGCGTCTCTGCTTATGTTTCCACATTTAATAATCATATTTTAGCATTTATATACAACTATGGCTAAATACCCCTGATAAAAACAAAACAAAAAGGATTCCTCCTGCAAAGTAATGCAAGTGAAATAAAATTATGACACCGTATAATATACATTTGTCAAAATAACACACATTTGCCTCCTTTCTTTATCAATCATATTCCAACCTTTGCTGAAATGTTAAACGAAAAAGATTCTCCAATTAAGCATATCCAACCAGCTCCAAATGTTTTGTCTAATATTTCTTTTATATTTTTTATAGCATTCTACAAAGGTATATATCATATAATACATGTTAATAATATATGTATACAAGTTTGTGGGCAAAATATCTCAAGAAAATTTAATTAAACACATAAAGCGACCACAGTTGTGTAACACCAAAATATAATAAATTACTTCAACTTGAATAGCATTCGTATTCGCATCAGTATATTTATCTAAAACTCCTGTTATTATATCCACAATATTATTCTGATTATGATAAGGAATATTAGATTTCTAATAAGAAGTAAAAAATTAAATTGTAAACATTTATATTAACAAAATAAAGCATGTTATGTTTTATGCACATGCCTACTTTTTTAACTATTGTTATTTCTGCATATACTAGTAACCTTAATTGAATGCTTATTCAACTTATGCCTAAAAATAGCGATTTCACTTATTATTATTTCATTGTTCTTTATACTCTTATTAATAGGCTTTGCATATGCTTCTTCAAGTTTTGCGAAAAATTTTCGGAACTCATTTTTCCTTTTTCTTTTATGCGTTTGGAAAGCAAAGAGGGGAGCTAATTTTATAAAAATATATGTCCACACGCACATATACAATGTTTCAAAAAAAATTATTTAAAACTTTTACAGACTTTAATGAAAAAATATTTACATAAATTCTTCATAAGCAAAATTGTACTCATATTTATAATATAAAATGTATATCTATCCAATTCTATATATAAATATATGCAAGTCAAATAATGTTATAGCACGCTAATTATATTTCGGACAATGCATAAATAGTAATATAATATTATGTTAAATATTAAATCCTATGAATGTAAGGGAAAAATACACACACATATGCATATGTAATAGGTCGATCCATATTCACGACTGCAAATATGCCATTATAAAAGACTTTGCATATTAAGAAGAATTATTTAAAGCACGCAAAAAAGGTATATTAACACATATGCACATTTTTATATTCCTTCAAATTTGTAGCAAAATAATTTATTGCAAGTGCTAAGGTATGCTAATATTTTTTTACCTAGCTAGGGTATTATAAAAAGCGTTAATAAAAAAGCTTATATATATAAGTTTGTATGCTCTATCAAAATCGCATAAAAATGTGTTTTTTGTTAAAAAATAATCAAAAAAAAAATATTGCAAATTAATTAAATACAGCTAGCGAAAATAAAAATGAAAATAGCGATAGAAAAAAAAAACAGCTAAAACACAGCTAGATAGCGAAATTAGCTAGCTGCTCGCTCTGATAAACAAAGACAAATGGTTTCCGTTATGTAATCAATGTTATCCATTGTTATTCCTGACACATTTATTCGTCCAGTTTTAACAATATAAATATGGTGATTTTTTAGACTTTGAAATATATCTGAAAAAATTGGTACATAAGAAAATAGTCCTACTTGTTTTTTATACACACTCCAATCATAATTTAAATTATATTTATTTTGAATTTGCTGTAATTTGTCAAAAAATAAATTCCTAATATTAGCTATATGGTGTGCTAATTGTTTTAACTCATTTAACCATTCTATTTTTAAATTAGGATTTTCTAATATCTCACAAACCAATCTATTTGTATGTATAGTAGGAGAGGAATAAAATCTACGAGTTATTATTAACAAGCTACTTAAAATTTTTTTTTTTTCATTTTCATTTTTGCACACAATATGTAAAGCACCTGCACGTTCACCATATAATGACATATTTTTTGCAAAAGATTGGCAAACTATAAAAGGAATATTATTTTTTTGAAATTGTCTAATTAAAGTTACATCATTATCCATTTCTCCATTTCCAAACCCTTGATAAGCAATATCAAAAACAATAATATGTTTTTTTAATAAAACTATATTTGTAATTTCTTCAAAATATTCGGATTTTATATTTATACTACATGGATTATAACAGGAAGGTTGTAAAAATATAACTGACTCATTATCAATATTTTTTAAATCATTTAAAAATAAATTATAATTTATATCAATTAAATTATAGTCAAAAAAATTTATATATTTTAAATTAAATCCATTTGATTTTATCATATTAACATGATTTATATATGGAATATTTGTAACATATATTGATGGGTTAGACATATTAAAACATTTTAAAAATTCCAATGCAATAGCTATAGCACCTGTACCTCCTATAGTTTGTATTGTGCTTATTCTTTTCTCTTTTATATATTCAGAATCTTCACCAAATATTATTTTTTGTGTTAATAAACTAAATCTATCACCCCCATTACTTAATAAATATGGTTTTTCTTCATACTTTTCTTTTATGATTTGTTCAGCTTTCAATACAGTATTAAATATTTGGACCTTACCATTATTACCTGCACAAACACCAATAGAAAGATTCACCTTTTTATCAGATGGATCTGCATTATATTCACCGATACTTTTTAAAATCTCATCTGCTTCAATCTCCTTTATCTCGCTAAGATATCTTTCCATTATCAACAGAAAAAGAAAAAAAAACGAATGCCCAAAATGTTAATATAATTCCAATCGAATTTCGATAATGTATAATCGTTGCCTTTTTCTCTAGCACAATTAAAACAGTTTAAAGACGTATTTTATCTATTATATATTTCTTAATAAAATTTATAATATTTTTCCGCCCTCTTATGACATCCTTTTTGCATATACAATTGTTCTTCTACTCAAGAAATATACTATATAGATTGAATCCTATTTTGTAAATAAATAATATTTTTTTAAATATATCCAAATAAATAATTAACTATAAGTTTTAAATATAAAAAATTTCGGAAATTGAAAAAAGCATAATAAAATTATATTAATAAGATTAAAATACTAAAAAATATATACCCCAATATTTTTTTTTTTAAATTAACTCAGCATAATAAAAATATATATAATAGTACATACATAAAATGTTTTGCTCTTCCGTTTTTTTTGTTGAATAAAAATAAATTTGCAGCATTTAAAATAATTCATAATAAATATCTATAAAATGATAAAGATAGTATATTTTTTTCAATATATCAAACAAAATTATGTTAAGAAAAAACAAAACGAAAATCCCACAAAAACGGTAGACCATTTGTAGCTTTATTTGAATAAATAAAATCATAAAAATATAAATAGTTATAAATAGTTATAAATAGTTATAGATAGCTTTTAAATAAAAATATATACTTGATTAATTTCGTATTTAAAACAAAAAAAGATTATACCTATGAATTATGATTAAGCATGCACAACATGTTTATATTATTGATATAGTAAAATAGCGGACACCATTGAAACATTCAAATTGTATATCTACATATGCAGGATATGTAAAAATTCGTGTCTGGTGCTTCTTGTTTGTTTCATTCATAAGCATATAAACTTATTTTTGCATTTTAAAGCGCCCTATAAAGAGCTTATAGTTTTATTTACGCCGTAAATTCGAATAACAAAAAAATAGTAGAACCAAATGAAAAACAAATAGTAGCAAACTGTGTATAGCAAATAAACAATCGCCACTATTCAATAAGCATATTTGCTATCTAAAAATTATAAAAAAATTAAAAAAAAATTAAAAAAAAATTAAAAAAAAT
The DNA here is from genome assembly GCF_900002335.3 of Plasmodium chabaudi chabaudi. NCBI lineage: Eukaryota > Apicomplexa > Aconoidasida > Haemosporida > Plasmodiidae > Plasmodium > Plasmodium chabaudi. The sequence goes on from NC_030103.2 coordinate 153,860, forward strand.
ATGAACATTATTTAGTTTCCACACGAATATATAAAATAATCATGCGTGAAGAAACTCAAATTCGTTAAACTATGTCCCTAATTTTGTCATAATAAATAAGAATGAATAATTTTCAGCATATCTCTTCTCATAATTTAACGATAAACAAGTTTCACAGTCTTAATTTTTATTATTTTTTTTGAAAATCTATTTGTATTGCTATCACTATTTTGTGTTGTACTGAAAAGTCTGTTGTTTTTTTTGCTCCATCTCTTTAAATTATTGTGTGGTGATATATAATTATTTTTTATGTTAAAATCTAGCTTGTCTAATTCTTCTGATGATTTATTTTTGCTACTTAAAGCGGATTCATTATTGGATAATAACTTATTAGGGTTTATTTTTGTTTCTAATTCTATATTAAATAATGAAACCCTTTCTACAAATATTTTTTGTGATTTATAATATATAATTTTATAAAATTTTTTTAATTTTTTTGCATACATATCCCAATAATATTTAATCATTTTTGTCTTTGGAAATTTTCTTAATATTTCATTAAGCTTTTCAACACTCTTTTTTACAATATTTATATTTTTCGATAATAAAATATCATAGATATTTTCAAAATATTTGTTACCTTCATAATTTATACTATTCTTATATGTATACATATTGTCTTTTTCTCTTCCTCCTGATGAAAAAGAAATATATTCTTTCGATATCCTTTCTCCATCTATCTCACCATTTGATGTTTCTTTATTTTCATTCTGTTCTTCCAATCTTAGTTTCAATTTTATGTCATTATATTTATTAACACAAAAGTTAATAAATTTGTAATAATCAGCATTATTTTTAAATATGTTTAAATTAATATTTTGAATTATATTTTTATAATCATTGTTATAAGTTCTTACATCATGTTGACATAAATAATAATATAAACTTAATAAAGATGGACTAATCGAATATTTATAAAAAAAATTAAAATTTATACAATATGTTTTTGTATACATTTCAACTAGCCATTTTATACCCTCAATATAATTTTCACATATTTTCATTTCTTGTTCATAATTTTTTTTTTTTTTACAATTTTTTATATAAAATTTTTTTAAATATATTTCCATTTTCCTATCTTCTCTTTCGTCATCTTTTGTGAATATCTTCATTCCTAACTCGTTCAAATTGGTTGCTTCATTTTTGCTTACGTTGTCGAAGTTTTCTAATTTAGTGCCTTCCTCATTTTCGCCTACACACATGTTTACGCTCTCCAAACTGGTTTCATCACCCCCATCAATTTCTTTAATAGACCTTTTTAATAAGTCATAATCGACATATTTTATAAATAAAGGAAGTTCATTTTCTATAAATTTAGAAGATGCTATATGCATAGCTATTTTTTTTCTCTTTGAAACTCCACAATAACATTTTTTTACCTTACCTTCATTTTTTAAATACCCTAATTTACATGTATATAATCCTTGATTGTCTTTCTCAATTTGTATATCTACATTTTCAGTTTCAATTATTTTTTTTTTTATAATTTCATTTAACAGATATAAAGGTAAATAAAGTTGGCTCTCCTTAAATTCAACACTGTCTTCATCATTTTGCAAATTTATGTAATTCCCTTCGTCGGTATTTCTACTTAAATAGCTACTTGAAAAATTAACAACCCTTTGAACGTAATTCAAAAATTTTAAAAATTCTTTTCGATTTAATTCACAATCTTTATTTAAAAAACCATTATATATTATATTATCTACATTATTTATTTTGCCACTTTTTGTGTTTGCCTTTTTCATATTATCTTCTAACATTTTAAAATATGCTTCAAAAAAAACATTGAAATTTCCTTCTCTAACTTTTGGTAAATAATCATTTCCTTTTAATATAAATAAAATTAATAAGTCTCGTTTGATTTGATTAAAAAACATAGGATACTTATTTAAAAACAAATTAATAAATATATTTAGGTTATATAAAACTGTAATTTTTTTTCTCGCTAGTTTGTTTATATCTACTACATTGTTAAGTGTGTCCCCTGAATTTGTTAATTCATTTTTGTTTTCTACTGGCTTGTCTATTAAATGTTTTTCTTTCTTAAATAAAAAATTGCCATCCATATTTAAATAAAACGTTTGATATGTGTATATATATACATTACGTATATTTTTTAATGCCAAGCATTGTAGCAACAAATCTGCATCAGCACCTACTATAACAAATGATTCGTTTTCTCGTCTTACCCCTATTTTGTCATCATTTTTAACATAACTAGTTATCCAATTCATAAGTTTTAATTCCCCTTCTCCTACTTCCCTATCCGTTGAAATAAAAAATTTTACGTCAGAATATTTCTGAAGAGACACTAAATATTTTACAAAATTTTTAAGAAATCGTCCAATTCTTTCTATAAATATACTACCACATGTTATATCATTTATACTATTTTTCTTTTCTTTTAATTTTATTTTTGCTCGTCTTTTTATTTGTAATTTTAATTTAGAAAATGGGCATATCCCATCAATTGCAAAAACCACATTTTTCTTTGGATGAAACTTTTTTAACACATTTTTTATTAATCTTGATAATTTAAAAAAATAATTATCATAACTACAAAATTCAACATTTGCTTTATGTAATAATTGATTTAAATCAAATAATAAATTATCAACATCCTGTATTTTATTATTATATCTTAATTGGTTATGTCCTTCCTTACTCTTAATTATATCATTCCCATTATTCACAATGTTTTCTCTTTTTCTATTCCTATTTACATAAATATCAACATCTAGTAACCTGTTTTTTTGAACTACTTTCACACAGCTAGGGAAATTATTTATTAGCCATTTATGCAAACCTGGTATTCCACAATTTACTACTGATATAAATATAACTAATAAAAATACCTGACGTAAATTGATGTATTTTGGCATACCATTATACAACATCCGTAATAGAAAACGGAGAAAAATATAAATCCAAATTAATTATACAATCACATTAATAATTTATCAAAAGTTTAAAAAATAATTATAATAAATATAATTATATAACAAAATAATTGATCAACATTTTATCCTACATATTTTTTATTTTTTTTCACCCTTTCTTTATTTCTATATCTTTTCATATCTTTATATTACTCTCGATATATTGAAACCTCCAAGCCATACAATCAAAAAAATAGAAATTTAACACTTTTTAATTCCCATAAAAAATATATATTTATTTTTTTTAAATCTAAAATAGTATACATAAGAGTGTAGAAAACAATTGGCTCCGCTAACAGCTCTGTCAAACCTACTAGTAGTGCTAAAAGGGGAGAATCAACCAAAAACAATTGAATTGAAATAATCGAACCATTAAATTTTCTATATCTATCAATTATACAAAATTTATAACCATCCAGTTTATTATTTTTTTTTTTTAATTTTATAAGAAGTCGTACTTTACAATTCTCCCATAGTTACTACTACAGTATTTTGGGGCAGCCCCAAATAACCCGTTTCTTATGCCTACCCTTAATCAAACGTTGGCATTGCCAGCACTGCTTTGTCACAATTCAAGCATCAAATTTAGCTATATTTTTTTATTTATAAACATATATTTTAATATACTCAAGTTTATGAAAAGGCTCTTTGCTATATTAATAATAATTATGAATTTATATTTTTTAAAAGATGCAACATTTCTAATACATAGATATAAAAATATGCTATAGTTAATTTTATAGATGTACAAGAAAAATGAATCACGCACATATGCACCTAATTTAATGCACACATACTTGATACATACATTTATATAAAAACTAAAAAATATATATTTATCTATATTAATTTACAGCTATCAAATATATATATATATATACATGCACACTACAAACTGTTATTGAGCATGAATTTTGTTAATAAAAAATGTATAAATGAAAAAATATATACAAATTATAAATAAGATAATGATGGCGCACATTTTCATAATATTTCGGTATTTGCTATATACATTACATATTCAAAAAACTGATATTCAGAATTTTTTTTAAAATATTTGATTGGCGGTTTGTTCTTGTATTTTTCAAGTCACCATTGTCGGTTAATATGCTGTACTTTTCTTTCTTATATGTATGTATATATACTTTATCTATACGATTTATGCGTATCAAAATTAAACTCTTGATCGGCTTATATATCTTTGTCTTTCTTCAAGAGAAATGTATGGGCTTGTTCCAATTTCACCACCTTTTGTTTCTTTAATAAAGATAAGAATAAATAAGAATGCGATAATACACATTATTGAAAAGACCATGAAAAGTATTGTGGGAGATTGTTTAATAATAATATCTGATGGGAAAACAACGATAATTGCACACACCCAGTTTACCAATGAAGCTAAACTAGCTGCGCTATCTTTTATTTCGGAAGGAAACATTTCATGTAAATAAATCCACAATACTGGACCATAAGATACAGCAAATGATATAATCATAACAAACGTTCCAGCAATAGATAATACATTTACAGCATTAGTTGGTCCCCATGCTTGTCTAGCTATAGCAGTTGGTAAAAATGCACAAATAACACCAATACATCCTCCTAATAATAATGTTTTTCTTCCAAGTTTTTCTATAATATATATAGCTGGGAATGTCATCAAAAAGTTAACTGCTGTCATTATAACACTTAATGTTGTTATTAACTTTTTATCTAAAAATTCTTTATATAATTCATTTGAATTTGCTACTAATACATTTATACCAGTAAATTGTTGAAAACCGGATAATATACATCCTAATATTATAACATTTCTATATGCTGGGATCTTTAAGGCACTTAATAATGATAATGAACTTTCTTTAGCTGCTTTGTTTTGATCAATGGCATCTTTAATAGCTCTAAGTGCATCATCGACATCGGATGGACCATATATTTTTTTCAATATATTTTTGGATGCTTCAATATTGCCATTTTCATATAAAAAGTATGGTGTTTCTTCTTTGTAAAATAGAACCAATAAAACTATTCCAGCAATAGATACTATAGTGGGGAAAAAAAACATAAATCTCCACCAGAACATTTCAAAACCGGTTAATTCTATTGATTTACCATTTGTATCAGGTCCGTCTCCCAAAAATAATCCCAATAAAACTGCAACAAATATTCCAAATGTTATAAATAATTGATGCAATACACCATATGCTCCCTTTTTATCTTTGTGTGTCATTTCAGATATGTACATTGGTACACTGACTGTTATTAACCCAATACCAAAACCACTTAATAAACGAGAATATAATATCGTATGGAAGTGGTGACTAATAGCTGTTAATATACTTACAAAAATGAAAAAAACATATATAACCATTAATGAAAACCTTCTTCCAAACTTAACTAAGTATCCTGAAAATCCACTACCTATAACAGCTCCAATAAATACTGAGGCTAATAAAAATGAACTTTTAAGTAAACTATCTTCACATGATGTTTCATTTTTCCCACTACACCATCCAAACTCTACGACTATATAACTTTTAATTGTGTTTAAAACACTAACTTGATATCCAAAAATAAATGATGCTAAACATGCTGATAACACATATTGAAATGATGTGTTAAAAAAACCTTCCCTCTGCTCTATCTCCTGGGTCCCACCCCTTGATAATATATCCATACGTAATATATTCATTGTTTTGTATTAATACGCATATATTTCTTGTTTACTTAAATGTACATAACTTATATATTTATATATAATATATCATTCATGTAATACTAAATTTATGGTAAAGCACTAAAATATTTATTTTATATTTTATGTATTTATAATTTTATCTTTATATTTTTTATGTAAATAAACAGCATGTATTATTATCTTATTTAATATTAATATACTTCAAAAATATTATTTTATTTTTCGACATTCAAAAAAAAAAAAATAACATTTAATATATTGTTAGTAATGCAACTTTACCATGGCTTGTATTAATAATTTATATTTAATATATTTTTTAATGTATTTGTTATATATATTTTTATTTTTTTATTACAATTTTTACTATATTTTGTGCGTATTTTAATAATTAAAAAAAAATAAAGCATGTATTATACCAATGTGCGCAATATAAAATATAAGCATTTTCTATTTTATTCTATATGCATGATAAAACATATTTTCCATATAGGCATAAACTTGCAATAATATATTAAATAAAAACGCAAGCTTTATTTATTCTCTCTAAAATATACAGTATTCTTTATTTTAACGTCCCCCTTATTATTATTTTGCCGAATATAATCTAATTGGCAGTAATCCCCTTTTAAGTCAAGCTATAATATAATATAATGTTTTATATCACAATGTATATTTATATGCATATGTAAAACATTTTATACTGTTTATATACACGCTTATATTTACGTATATAAAATAATAGTTTATATATACAAGGGTATAGTTACATATATTTATTTATTATATGCATGTAATATTATACAATTTCAATTTAATTGTATTTTCTCTATTGCCTTTATTTTTACTTTATTTTATACTCTCTTTAACAATAATATTTTTACACTTAAAAAATGTTGATTTATTTCTTTATTAATTTAATTTTATTTTATTATTATATTTAAAAAATATTAATTTATAACGTTAATTTTCCGTATTTAAATTTTATTTATATTTTTCCTACTTAATAAATATTTTATTTTATGTATCATTTTAAGCTGTTTTTAAGCTACCCGATAGCTATATTTACGCTTTTTTATGACGTGTTCATATTTTTTTACTCCTTTTTTATGTATGTTCAGGCTTTTTAATCGGTTTTTATGCATGTTCAAGCTGTTTAATCGCTTTTTATGCTTTGTTATGAATTTCATAATAAAATTAATATAGGTAAATATATAAGATAGCACTTAAAAAATTCGTGAAAATAATCACACACACCATAAGTATGCACACACAGTCGCATAACTATATTATGCTGACCTAACATTTCTGTAATTATGTTTAGCAAAAATAAATCTAACAAATAAAAAAATAAGTAAGCAAAATAAATAAGCAAAGTATATTAACAAATAAGTGATATACTTTTTCCACATTCAAGCATGCGTAAAAACTAAAAAATATGTGCATTACAAACAAAACAAATATTATACACCCATACATTTTACTATTATAAAGCATGGATGATAATATTATTCCTAATATATATGTATACTTCACACATTTTTCAAATATTAAATGATAACAAATATGCAACGAACTTAATTGCAAATGAAAAAGTAAGCAAATCGTTGTATCGTTGTTGGAACAGTAGTATTTGCCTAAATGTATGCATTAAAATGTATTAGCCAAATTAAGAGCCTTCATTTGAGTTAGGCATTGTTATGTAGTGTCTACGCAATATATAACTGGTCATTCCCTAGTTCACACCATCATCGATTTCTGAATAGTGTGTATGTATTTTAAAAAATAATAATTACCGCAATAATTGCCAAGTGGTATCATAAGTCAACTACATGCACATGTGCATGTGCATTTTCTTCATTTCGGTATGGTGGCCATTTCTGAAGTGGATGAATCAAGTAATCCCAATTTTATAAAATCATTTTCACAAAAATCCAAAATAACACACTTAACAATGTCCCCTATTTCGTATGTATTGTTCATAAATTTTTTTATAACCCCCCTTTTGCTTAAATTTAATTTAACATAAAGATTTGTATTATTACATGAAACTATCATTCCTTCAATTATCATTCCTTTTTGTAAATGTTTTTCATTTTTTATATGCGAATTTAAATATTGATAATCAATGTATTTTTGGCTTTTTTCTATTACATAATTTATCAAATGAAAATTATTATTTTCTTCGATTATCGGTTGTGTGTCTTTACATAAGTCAAGGTTAAGTTTACTATGCTTTCCACTTTGGTCATAATTTTCGTTCGTACCATTTTCATCACTTTCGTTATCCTCTCTTGGAACGTTTTCTATATTACGCAAAGTGTCAACTAAGTTTAACATCAAAGGCTTTAAATACAAAACGTCCTGAACAGCATAGTGAATTAGCTCTTTTGATATCGGTCTTTTTAAATAAATTTTATTATCAAGTGAAATAATTTTATGAAAATATATTTTATGATTATTATTTAAAAATAAACATTTATATAGCAAGTCATCATAACTTATTTGATATAGTTCTTTTTTTGATTTTTTTAAAATTAAATTATATGCAATTTGTGTATCAAATATATTATTTAAATTAATATTATACTGATTAAATAGTATAGAACAATCTTCTCTACAATCATGTGCAACCTTTATAATATTTTTATTTTCAAATAATTCTTTTAAATATTTAACAAACAAATAACTATTATCACATTTATATAGATCAAAAATATATATGTCCTTTGCACATACTTGAATAATGCTTACTGTTCCATTTCTACCTATTTTATATCCTTCAATATCTAATCCTATTATTTTTAAATTTTCATTCATAACATTTTTTTCGATTTCATTTATATATTTTTTACATTCTTTCGAATCGTTAATATAAATTATATTTTTTTTTAAGTCTTCAAAATATCGTACAACTTTATCATTCACACTTAAATTTAAATATCCATAGGACGCACTACTAATTCTTCTTTTTAATGTTATACAGCTTGCACATTTTTCCAAGTACCTATACATTTTTCGCTATCATTTATAACTATCTTATCAGCCCTAGTGATATAAAAAGTAGCTAGCAATATTTCCAATTGTAGAACATGACAAAAAGCTATACACATAAATATTTGTTTTACATAAGATATGATTAAACATCCACATATTTGACAAGATATTCTTTATATTCTCCTCTTTATAACTAACTACATTATTAAGCATTATATTTCCATTTTATTTATTCTTTCAATTTTCCACTAAAAGAACATCATAACTTTGGCACTATATATGTTTGCCGATCATCATTTGAAAAAATACTTTACATTATTTTTATCGTTCATACATTAAAAAAATTAGAAAAAAAAAAAACAAAAAATCAGTAAAAAAAATAAATAAAAATAGTATAAAAAAATGCAATAAAAATATATGAAACATACGTTAACCAAATAATTTCTAATTGCCACTTTATACAATTTATTCATAAAATGGAAAGCTAAAAAGAGAAATATAAATAATTTTGAAATAAAAAATGATAACTTTGTTAAGTTTGGTGGCTATAAATGGAAACAAAATCATGCAATATGTTTAATTGTATGATAATATAAGAAAATACTCTTAAATAGTATTTACCATTATTTTCCACCTTTTTTCATTTTTCATTTTCTTTTCCTTTACTATTATTATTGTTACACAAAATGGCAGTTAGTAAAATATGTACTTCATACCATCATAGTTATTATTATAGAAGGATTCAACCATACCTTTTAAAAAATGGAACTAACTTGTTTATGGATAAAGGCAAATGTTTCTACACCAATGAAAGTAAGAGAAATGATCATTACATTAGTTGTGTATTCATATTATATCCTTTATAATATTGTTACATTTTTCAAATTTATGAAAAAAATAGACTATGGCTATTTAAAAATTATTGCACACATTTTTTAGCTAGATAGTATGAACAAAATTTTTTTTTTCTGACTGTTCATATTTTTATCACTTTTTGTAAAAATTTTATATACCATTATTTATCACTACAATTGTGTCCCTTTTCAATACAGGACTATATAACTTTGGATTTCAAAAAGTTACAGAAGAAATAAAATCAAAACTTGTTTATAATTTATTTAGTAAAGTCTCTAATAAATATGATATCATGAATGATTTGATGAGTTTTCGTCTGCATCGCTGTTGGAAAGATCAATTCATAAAAGAATTAGACTTATTTTTAAAATATCAATGTTATAATACAAAAAAAAAAAATATAAATGATTCTATAAATGCCGATCCAAATGATACTGCCACTAATGATGAAAGTATGAACCAAAATGTGGCATCAGATCATAACGAAAAAATAAAAAGTTTAAACGAGTATAAATGTAAAATATTAGATTTAGCTGGTGGGACAGGTGATATAGCTTTTAGAATTTTAGAAAGGTATAAATACTTCTTGGAAAAAATAAAAATATTTGATAATAAAAATAATTATGATCGCATATCAGAAGAATTTTATAAAAACCCATTAGTAAATATAATTGTTTGTGATGTAAATAATGATATGATTAATGTTGGAATAGAAAGAGCAAAAAATTTAAACTTAAATAAAAATATAACATGGCTTGTTGAAAATGCAGAAGATCTAAAATCTATTGAAGACAATTCAATAGATATAATTACCTTATCATTTGGCATACGAAATTTTACAAATATTTCTAAAGCATTGAGTGAAATGTATCGTGTTTTAAAACCAGGTGGAAGACTTCTTTGTTTAGAATTTAGTAAAGTAGAATGTGATGCTATAAATATTTTTTATAAATTTTATTTAAATAATTATATACCATTACTTGGAAAATATATAGCAAATAATGAGCATGCTTACAAATATCTTGCTGAAAGCATACAAACATTTTTAACCCCCGATGAATTATCACAATTAATGCATCAAAATCAATTTAAAAATATTTCACATACAACTATGACCTTTGGGATTGTTGCAATTCATTCTGCCTATAAATTAAATTAAAGAAACAAAATACTTACAGGGACGATCAAGTTCACAATGTTTCATTTTTTTTATAACAAATATGAAAAAAGGTATGCATATTGTTACACGCACAAAGATATGACAAAATTAACGAACAATACAAGAAAAAAAAGTTATTATAAATTTTTTCTTTTCTACAATAATCCTATTTTCTACATGCACGTGCACACTTGCTAGCCATAAATCGGCATAAATATGAATATTTTTTTTTATTTATTTCCCTCCTTTTTTTGTAACAAAATAGTGCAACTAATTTTATGCATTTTTAAAATAATTATTTGCCAATTTCCCATTTAGAGAAATGATAGTTCACTAGGATGATTTTATTTTAGCCACATGGTACCATCTTTTTTTTTGTCGCTCCATAATTGGTGATTTTCTTGTTTACTATTGTTTTTCATTTTCATCATCTGCTACCGACTCTCTTTTATCTGCACTATCGGATTCAACTTTTAAATCTGTAGCATCAATTATTTCTGTATTTTCATTAGTGTCCTTTTCTACATCTTCACTCTTAATATAACTATCACTTGACTTACTATTTGTTAAATTAGTTTCTTCCGGTTCTTCCTCTTCCTCTTCCTGTTCTTTATTTTCTGCACACTTTTGAGATGGATCTATACCTACTTCAGAAATAGTAGATGCTTTTTTCTCGAGCCCATCTAATGAACTTGTTGATAATGGGATTAAATTATCTTCAGCATTGTAATCCTTTGTATTTTCACTTTTTGATATAGTTAAATAATTGTCAGTACATATATCTGTTTCACATTTTTTTATGCAATCTTGTGTCTCACTATTTTCTCTACATGCTTTTAGCTTTTTCCAATTTATTAACTTATTTTTTTTTAAATGAAAATTTCTCCTATTAGTTTTTTTATAATTTATATCTATTAAATTGGTATCTTTAATTGTTTCATTTATTATATTATGGTTTATTCCAGCTACAACATTGTTGTCTTCACTTTTGTTGGTCTTCGCTAAAAAAGGAAAAATAGCTAATTTGAAAAAAAAAATAATAGCTAGCCAAATGATAAAAAAAAAAAAAGTAATAAAAAAAATGAACAAACTTTTTAACAAACCCACATACCTTCATTTTCCAAAGCATTTCCATTGGAACATTTGCTTCCAATTTTTTTCTCTAAAAAGTGTTTTTTTAAATAGTCATTTTCTTCTTTATATTTTTTGCATATCTTTTTGTAGTATTTTTGTAAAATTATATATTTCTTAAATAATGTCTTATTTTTTTTATAAAGTTTTTTATAGTCAGTTTGTGCTTTATTTTTTATACAACTGTCATATAAAGAATTTTCTTCTGCACTATTATAAATATGTGAAGTCTTATTTCTTACAAGATCATTTAATATGTTATATATTTGTTTAGTTGTATGTCTAAGCAATTTTGTATTTATAAATATTAATTCTTTTATTTCATTATATTCCATTTTTCTTATAAAATTGTTAATTTTATTTGTCTTGTTTAGTTCTTGTACGAGTTTTAAAATATCCAAAATATTTTTATTGATGTCTGTACTGTTCATTAGCTTTTTATTTGTTGAGGGATCTATATGAAACGAAGCAAGATTACAAATTTGTTAAATGTATTGAAATGAAAGAGAGTTGCATATTTTGGGACATGCCTAGTCTTAAATATAATAAGTAAATATCATTTCGAATTAAATTGTGTACTTATGAAATCCCATGTAGTATTTTCGCCATCTAAAGGAAGTAGAAAAATGCATGTACAGTATAACAAAAATAGTGATCATGTTTGTTAAAAAATATGAATATTTTTATGGGATAGGCATACCAATTAATATCGAGCTGTATGTCTTTAGCTCTGGTTCTTCATCGGAAGTGCTGTTAAAAAAATTTGTTGCATCACTTTGGTTGTCTATTTCTTCTAACTCTAACACATTTTTTGTATAATTATAATTAAAAGAATTCATTGAATATTTATTTATAGCATCATCAATTATTGATAAGCATTTATCCGGTACATGCTTTTTTTCTAAATGTTTATTCGGTCTACAAAATGAATTGCAATTTATTTAAAAATAGAAATAGAAAGAGAAAGGAAAGAGAAAGAATAAATGCGTTATAATATTCTATTTTAACTTTTTTTTTCTTACATATTTCTTCGCATTTTTTTGAAAAACGTTCATAACATTATTGTATGTGTACTAATTTACAAAATGTAGGAACGAGGCAAAAATAATGAATTTAATTATTTTTTTTATAGATTATTATATTGTCTATATTTGAGGATTCAAAAATGTTTGTTTAATAGATGTACAAAACATTGAAAAAAAGGAAAAGAAAAAAATAATTACATTTAAAAACATTATTGTATAAATAAAAAAAAGAGAGAACACATTCTTTTAAAACTAGCATATACATTGCACACATATGTACTTTTATTTAGAAAAAAAAACGGAATCAAATAAAATAACTATTTATTGATATTTCCAATATAAGTCCACATTATTTTCATTATCTGTATTTTCTCTAGAGAGATTAAATAATTGCTCATAAAAAACAGATATTTTAGATTCATTTGAAAAAAAAAAGTCTCCATTATATTTTGGCTTGTTTTTGAAAAAAGTTCCTACATATTTTATATTTCCGGAAATGTGCCAAGCCCCGCTAATAAAATTACCTTTACACCATTCACCTGAATACTGCATAGATATAAAGAAGTGAATATGTAAACATGTCCATACATATAATTAAGAAATTCCAATCATAAAGCATGTATTATATATGGATTATGTTATAGGACAGTCTAAAATATCTATTAAAAAATAAGTATATATTTTTTTACATATTCTTTGGAGCCTGAAAAATAGTATATCCCTTTCCCATGCTTTTTATTGTTTTTCCACTCTCCATAATAAAAATCACCATTCGGGTATTTCTGAAACCCAAACCCGCTTTTTTTTCCTTTTTCAAAATTTCCTTAAAAAATATTATGCAAAAGAGAAATGTAGAATGAATATCTCTTACTATATATATATATAAATTGCCATGTTGGCTAGTTTATGGCTACATGACTAATACCCCCTTTGTCATGTACCTATTGTTGTCCTTTTATTTTTAATTACCATAATAAAAATCGTTTGAACTTTTTATGAGTTTTCCAAAACCTTCTTTTTTCCCCATCAAATATGAGCCTTCATATGTTCTATTTTCGGAATAAAAATATTTTCCATTTGTTCTTTCTCCATTATAAAAGGTCCCAACAAATTTATCTCCATTTTTATATTTGACTGTAGCGACACCTTTTAATTTGATTAAGAACCGTTTGATATTATTTTTATACAAAAAATGGATATATGCACACATTTAAGTATTTATATAACATGAACATATATGATAAAATATCTTACCTGTATAATTTTTGTCAATCTCTTCACATTCATTTTGGTTAATTATATCTTCCATCATTTTTCGACTTTAAAAAGGAGCTAAATTTATTGTCTATTCCTGTTTTCATTATATAGACAAACAAATAATGTACAGGATGCACATATATATTTACCTCATAATAATGCATACATTTTTAAGCTAGCTATTTACTGCATACCTAATGGATTCACTGAACTGGAATTTTGGCTAGTTTAAATTTTATTATTTTACCGCATCAAATTTTAAGAAATCAATTTTAAAAGTCATTTATATAAATAAGTAAAATATTGGAGAGATAGACATGCTAGAGCCGTTTCATTATCTAAAAATGATTATGTTTCATAAAGAGATAGAAAATATATGAACTTCTCGGGCATAATAAAACGCCAAAAAATATATCATCCATTATAATTTTTTTTATTTATTTAATTTTTTTCTAAAGTGTGGATGATCTCCTAATTGGCTAGGTCATGAAAAATGCTTGTCTTCAAGGAGAAAGGGGCATATAAAAATAAAAATGTATAATACATAATAATTTATTTTTGAAACGCCTTATCTACATGCACACAATAAAAAAGAAACAAAAATATACATCATGCAAATATATATAAAACATATGAAAACTATCAATATATATTTTATATAAATTTTAAAATATCTTTTAATATCATAACGCAAGAAAGCGTAATATGTACGAGGGATTATATTCCCCATCCAAAAGTCTATTTCATTTTATTCGTAAAGAAAAATGTTACTTTGTCTATGATTCTAAATTTTTGTTACTTTTAATACATAGCTATTATATGAATATTCTTTCTTTTGAAAATAATATAATACAATTGTCAACCAGTCTTATATTTGGTCATGCACTTTTTATCTATTTTTTTATTTCTACATCCAATGTGCAAATTTTAACATATATTTTAAAATTCATTTTAATAAAACAAAATGAGTTTAAGGGACAGAGAAAATAATATTAACAAGTCACCAAAAGGAAATTTAGAAATAAATAAAACTCAAGCTAAAGAAACCTACTTACAAAATGATATTCCTTCATGTAAAAAAAATGTTAAAATACTAGCTAGCCATAACAATAATTTAAATAACCTTAACAAATTTGGCGACCCAAATAATATCGACACCACTTTAATAAATGCTGATATAAATAGTGTCAGCTATGTGTACAACGATTTAAATGAAAATAAAAAAACTGCGAAAATTAACAAATCTTTTAAAAATAAAAATTCTACAAATGCTCATAATCCAAATTATGACGAAAAAAATAATGTTGTCTTAGATTTATTATCCATAGAAAAAAATAAAACAAATAATAGTCACCGTAATGTCACACGTTCAAAAGATAACCATCAATATTCCTGTCCTGTTCAGAATAAAAATTTTAAAGGCACCAAAGAAAAGGATGTACCAATTGATAATGATAAAGAAATTCAGTCAATTATTTACAATACATTTATAAATAAAAATTTAAAAATAAAAAATAATCAAAATATAGTTACCCAAAATACTGGAAAATATGAAAAAAAATGCAAACAACCCAATAGGTCGAGGCTTAATAGTGGAAAATCAAGACCTAACATATCAGCTAGCTCCAAATTTGTAAACACAAAAAAAAGTGTAAATAAAAAAAATACTTATAATAATTATAAAAACATATTAACCTCACCAATAATTAAAAAAGAATATTCTGATAAGACATCCAATATAACAGAAACAAATGAAGAATTAAAAAATGTTGTAAATGATAAATCATTTTTATATGTAAAAATTAAAGACGAAAAAACAAATAATAAACATACTACCTTTACTCAAACAAATATGCAATATGAAGAAGAAAATTTAAACATCTTTTCAAAATGTATAACAAAAAAAATAATATATCAAGCAATTATACAAATAACATATGAACAAAATATTCAACAAATAGAATTAGAAAAAATGTCTATCAATATAAATGATCAAGCCAATAAACAAATATATACTCGACTGGTAAAACGCCAGAACGATAATTTGAATTTCATGGATAAAATAGAAGCAATCTCAGGGTATTTTAAAGATTTATTAACCTATTGTTTATCTTATAATTTTGTTTTTTCAACTTTGTTATATATATAGGCATATACTAAAAGTGCATGTACATATATTTGAAAGCCGAAATAAAAACCTGCCCACATTTTCACTATTTTATTATTCTTTCTACTTCTTAGATATATCAACATTTTTAATAAAATGACAACATTCTCTAATGCGTCTACTCTTGTCGACTCGATAATGAAAAATAATATCGAATACGTCACGAAGGTATTATCAAAACATGTGTAATACAAATATTTGCATGAACAAATGAAAAGTGTGAACATACTTATTTATCTTTTATTTTTATATTTACAAATGCCTTAGATGGAGGAGTTTAAAGCTTCTGAAAAATTAATATGGGAACATAGTATCATGCAAATTTTGTTAAAAAAAGTTTTATCTCTTTTATTGATAAATAATGTAAGACTTATGGAAAAAAATGGACACCATTAACCAAGCAATAAAAAAAACATTGATCAAAGTTTGGGAAAAATTATCAGTATATTCTGTACATGCATTATACATTTCTTTATTGAAAAATGTTACTTTTCTTTTATTGCAGACTGTCCCATTCTTAGCAGATGAATTAATTGAAGAATCCTTTTTGAATATTTATTTACTTAACCAAAAGGAAATTCATAAAATTGATAAAAAGTTATGTGATGAAAAAAATTATCAGCATGAAAAGCGTAAAACGGAAAATGGGCATTTTACATTTTGTATGTCTAATGGTAGGCTCACATTCATGTACCTATACATGTATACAATATGCTCTACATTTTTTGTGGTTAATATTTTTTATTTTTTTTACTATAATTATATTTCCTTTTTTCACTTTTTTTTCTTACTTGTTCAGAAAAAATAAATGTTAAAATACCACTGAAAATTAGTGAAAATATGAATATGGATGATGTTTTAAAAAAAATAAAAAACTACATTAGTAGAAAATTATCCCATTTACAAAAAGAATATGATCTTAACCTTTTATTTATAGAAAAAAATGGAACGAACATATTGGTTAGTTGCAATTTTATATTGCACACTTTAAAATAATACAAAAGTCTTTTTTAATACACTAAAATATTATTCCTTGTTCATATTTTTTTTTGTAGAATATAAAAGACCTGCTTTCCCATCAACCTGGAGAATTCAATATTTGTTTAACTGAACTGCAACCAAATTGACAAATTTATAATTTCCTATGAGTTGCAAACATAAATAAATACCCCGTTTGTTTAGCTTAAAGAATTCACACTTTCTAAGTAGCTCGAAATATATAAACAATTTGACAGTTCATAGAGATTATTACTATGTAATTATCAATACATAGTTTATATAAATTGCTTATAGTCCCGCTTTATAAGGTATTCTTGATTGAATTTTATTTCTACATATAATACCTTATATTCTTTATTAACAAAAAGAAAGAATAGAAATAATGCATTAGTTGTGATTATTACTTATATGATCGATGACGCCATTTTCTAATTGCACAAAAACCGTATTTTGCATGTTAGTGTATTCGTATTCTAATTTATTTTCATAAATTATATTATCTTACGCGATTTTTTTTCAAACAAAAAATACTAATTAATATTTTTTACATTTTATTTTTCGTAATTTTGCATTATTTTATTTTTTTTTAATGTATATAAAATATATAACATATTTTTTTTACATTATTATTGGAAGTAGTGAAAAAATGGCTGCTGCATCCTGACATGTACATGTGAATGCTTATTTTTTATTACTCGTTCATATTTTTTTTTAATTTACTGCTTACATGTTCAGGTTTTTTAATATTGATAAATTTTTATATTTATGCTATTTGCCACCATCCTTTCCAATATTTTTTATTGTATTTCCAATCATTGGATATAGCTTATTTTCATATATAATGAAAAGGGCGATTTCCATTAATCAATTTTTTCATTTCTTTAATTTTTGTTTACGTAATTTTATATAAAAAATATAATTTGCAAAAATAATATAAATATAATACACACAATAATATATATATAATTGAGGAAACATTCATTCCATCCACAAAATCGCGAAAATAAAAAACGGAAACTATATAATGTAGGGTATACCCTTTTTATAAATAAGTTTTTGTATGCTAGATTTTTGCATAGGCTTTTTCAAATGTTGCACAATGAAGATGACTTATAAGCAAACGATCTAGCTGTTTGCATTTTTTTGCTTAATTTTTTTTTTATTTCGAGCTAAACAGGTTAATTCTTCATCCTGATTTTTATCATTATTTTTTGTGAAATAGTATACTTTTTTAAGATTCTATATAGTGATAATATTTTATATGCAAACCCATAATCATAATGAATTTGAACGAAGAAAATGCAATCACCAAAAAAATAAACTGGTTAAGGCAGCTAGAGGAAAGGAACCCAGAGTATGAATTAAAACGAAGGAACATTTTCCCAAACTATATTTCGTTACTTAATAGTATAGAAGAATGTATAAAATTGAAAAATGGATATAAAATGAATCAAATATTAAAATTAACACAAATACCTATATATATATATATTATTGATAATATGACTGAAAATGATTTACGTAAAAAAATAAAAGAAAGAAATTCATTAAAAAGCTTTGAGCAATTAATAGTCGACCATTTTAATATAATAAAAATATTGTGTAATAAAAATACTATAAATTGGGATATGTTATCAAGTATAAGTTGTAAATTTTTATCAACATTTCTTCAACTATATTGTAATAATTTATGGCTACTTCCCTATTTATTGTCTATATGTTCCTTTTTAAATAATATTAGTACATTGGCTGATTCACATAATAATAGTAAGAATGATATATTTAGTGATGAGAATGAAGATATAAATAATAAAAATAAATATACTATTGAAGTATTAAATTCTATAAGAGGTAAAATTGGTATAGTAAAAGGGGATGCAGAAAAACATGGAGGGTTTGTTATATTAATGCTTCAATCTATTAAGTTATGTATGAAATTAAATAATATGCAAATAACATCAAGTTTTTTAAAAATTATAAATTCAACAGATATTAACTATGCATATATTCCAAAATTATTTATTGTCTTATTTAAATGCCAATTAGGAAAATTGTATTTACAAAAAATGGAATATGAAAAAGCTGAAAATGAATTTATATGGGCTTTTTCAAATTCACAAAAAAATAAAATAGCTTTTAGAAAAAAAATATTACAAGCCATTATATCTATACGTTTAAATAAAGGAATATATCCACCAAAAAATTTATTAAAAAAATATAACCTTCATATATATATAGATATTATATATTCAATGAAAAGAGGGAATATTTTTTTATATAATAATGTTATTCAAAACTTTTCAAAATATTTTTTTGAAAATGGATTAAATGAATGTATAGATCAAATACATTTTATTGTAAAAAGAAATTTACTTAAAATTATTGTCGATTGGTGGAATCAAATTATTAAAGACAATCCAAATAAAATATATAAAGTTCCTATATCTTTATTTCATCATATTTTTATATGGGCAGGAATAACACAACACCATTATTATTTAGAAACCCTATGCATAATCACGTCCCTTATTTTGTTTAGATATATAAATGCTTATATTTCCTACGACAATAATATACTCGTTCTCAGTAAAAACGACCCATTCCCGCTTTTGTCCCAACCCCGTGTTAGCCGATAGAAAAAAGCGAAAACTATCAGAAGGAACAATAAAACGAATTGACGCTTGCAATACACTATAAACCCTTTTTATATAACAAAAGTATGCTCTCACTTTCAAACATATTAGCACACTGAATTTTATTATATTTTGTATTATTGCCCATTGGCTTTATGATGTCAACATATTTGTATATCACAAAAAATAGTTAAATAAATAATGACTATATGTTTGCATATACTATTTTAAGTTTTTTAATGAAATGCATTAATATATGTACAACTATTTTTTTACATAATTATAAAAAAAACACATTTCATCCGCTTTGTAGGGTGGTGCATAAAATATTTTTCATTTTGTAAGTATACTACATTTTTGTTTTTCTTTATTTTTCTTCGTTTTTTACTATACCCAATTAAATTAACTTCAAACTTTTTAACTAATCATGATCAATCACAGCATGGGCATATAAATCGTCTGATATTTATATGACCATCTTGTTTACTTACATAATTATGATACATACATTTTGTAACTTATGAGATGCTCTAATATTGAATTCAATGTTTCTTCATTTAGTCTAATTAAGGATGGAATAAAATATCGTGCCTCTAAAATTGTCTTAGGTAATAGGTTTACTAACATAGCTATTTCATATTCATATAATTCTCCTATTCTCTCTAAGTTTGTTCTAATATCAACTATTGAACTTCTATTTTTTATTGTTGCAAATCTGTTTGCATAATCAAATGAAGATCTTATAAGTCTACAAAATTCAAGAAAGAAAAAGAATGTATTATTGTCTTTTATGTACAATCATCAAAAAAAAAAATATATTTTTTCTTACGCTTGAGCATCTTCGTTTCTTTTTGAAGTCAGCCTTAATTGATCGCCCAAAATTAGTTGTAATTCACACAAGTTTAAGCATTTGCAGTTTTGAAATTCTGAAAAAAAAAATAATATCCATTCTTATGATTTAAACAATTTATCAAACTAAGCCATATATATATACATGTTTATGCATGCTTATGCGTACCTGGGCCAAGGTTTAAATCTTGAATATCGCCATGTAAGTTGTTATTTGCCATTAAATTTAATAATACCAAAAGGCTTTATAAAAAAAAATTTTAAAAAATAAAATAAAAAACAAATAGCTAGCTAAGCAAAAGTAAAATTATATTAGCTTAATATGTTAATAACATATTTTAGAAAAAAAAATGTATATAATAAAATGACAAAATGATTGGAAATATTTTAAATGTAGTTCCTACTAAAAAAAAAGAAAATATATCCCACTTTTTAAATACTATATTTAATATAAATTTCTATTTTATATTTTCTTAAAATAGGATGGATCTCCATTATATGCATATTTTTATTTCACTATTAATATCCGAAAAAAAAAAAAAAAAAAAAAAAAATTTGGCAAAATGACATACACCAAACTTGTTATTATCATTCCTTCGTACCAATTGGCATACAGTTTTATTTAAAATTGGATTTCAAAAATATGGCAGATATGGTAAACATGATAAATATGGCAAATATGACAAAATAACCTTATGCCATTTAGAATAAAATGGAAAACCAGTTTTTATAGCCATTTCTTTAGTAGCATATGAAAAGCCAACATAGCTTTCAACAAATAGGCATACATAATAATCCAATATATGGAAAGAAACAAGACTCTTTCTACATGCTATGTAAAGAACACGTAAAGAGACTAAAGTGAAGCCTCTTAGCTATATAAAAAGTAGTACATACATGCATATAGTCATTTGTTGGAAAATTCATGAGCATTTTTCTTAATCTCCAACTGTTCATAAATATTATGACAAAGTCAGAATAAAAAAATATAGCTAGCTATTTACCAATAAAAAAAAAAAAAAAAAAAAATTTGATTTATTTTACCGCTACAATTTCACAAGCTTTATAAGGAGTAAATGTGTAATATATATATACTACCTATGTAGCAATAAATTTAAAATATTTTATAATTTTTGAAAATTTTATACACTCTTTACTATGTACCAATTAGTAGTGTTAACCCTGTTTAAGTGTAATAAATAACGTCTAAGAAATTGTATATATTCTTATATGGTCAAAATGGCTTGAAAAAAAAACACACAATCATAGATTAGTATATATGTGTGTTACTTTGTTAATATAACTATATTGTTATAATCCTGTGTAATATTCTAAGATATTCAAAGGATATGTATTTTTCTTCCCTACATTTCTAGCTGCATAGGCTTATCATAATTTTCATATATTTAGAGAGTAATTGGGAAATATTTTAATTTTATTTTTTTTTATTTAAATTATATTAGTGTATTACACTATTTTATTGCTTCACCAAATTTTTATTTTACATTTTCAAGCCTTTCCACCTTTTTAAAATTTTTATACATTTTTATGAAAGGTAAAAAAAAGGAAGAGCAGAGAAAAATGTCTTTACAAATGTTAAGGGAAACATTAAATTAAGAATCATATAATACTTCTTTTGTTTCTTCATCAACATTTTTGAAAAAAAAATATGCGACTTTATATATTTATAAATAGTTTTTTATTAACATTTCTTTACAAAATTGTGCTTCCCTTTTTCGAAATAAAACAAGCACAATAATTTTTAGCGATAAGAAAATATATAATAGTAATACTAAAGTACTTGACGCAAATATTTTATATATAATAAATCGTTTCATATATTATTATATGCACTTTTGAATGAAATGTATAAGTAAAAAAAAAAAAAAGGAATCGAGTAAGGGTACTTCAATCCCTCTCGGGCCATCTACAGGACATTAAAATTATATATAATTTTTTATATCTCCCAAAAATAAAAAAATAAAACTATAATAATAATATTATTATTATATAAAATATAAACTGAATGAGTAACGAATTGAGAATTATGAAAATTGTCTCTCTTCTTTCGCGTTTCTTTTACATTTTTTTATATTTCCTAATATTTTCCTTTTCATTTTTTTAGGAATTTGCCGCCTTATTAATTTTGTAATTCATATTTTTATTTGTATATATATTAATTTTTTTTTACTAGTTTTTTATTTTATTTTTTTAAATTAAAAATATATGCAAGCACTATAAAAGTGTATAGTACATACGTTAATATATTTATTGAATGTGTGTATATGAAATATATAATCGGAAGCCCATTATATGAAATTCGAAATGCTTTTTTATTTTTGATATCTCTTTATAAGACGATAAATATTATCAAATTTTATATTTTTGAGAAACGAGAGTGAAAATAGTTAAACAGTGAAAAAATCAAAATAAGCATATCCCTCTTTAGTGGCAAAATGCTTATATAAATAATTCAAGTTTACTAATAAGTCATGTATATATCTACTTTTTATTATACATTTATGCCTACTTAATTTGTTACTTCCCATCCGTTTGTCTAACCATCTATTCATTTATATACACACTGTCGCAAATTAGTGTAACAAAAGAAACGACTTCAATCGCTACGACCTTAATCAATTACAAAAAATTGCAAAAGCATAAAGCGGCTCGCATAATACTGCTCTAATCAAAAGCGTGAACAAACAATCCTGTGCTATCACATTGCACGATACAGAAAATGGGCTCACGATATTTCTCAGCCACGATTTGACTTCTATTTATGCAGTACCATTTTTCGCTTTGAATTTTTTTTTGTGATATCGTTTTTTTCTACATCAAGTAAAATGAATATAAAAATTAAAACCCTGAAACGTTGACACAAAACTAAGATCATAATCTAAAGACGAACCAGGATGCTTCCTTGCTGAAGCGCTGGAACGAGCCCACGCAAAATAACACAAACACTTAGCGACGCCGGAAGGGTTGCACAATCTGAAACATCGGAAAATTTTTGAAAAATTAATTGCCATATTAAGATAGGGCAATAGCAAAATAGAGCACCCAAAAGAGTGCACATCTCTCTAAGTTGTAAACAAAATGGGGTTTATAAAGGCAGAAGAATTTATTAATCACTACATGCGAATAAATAAAGAAATAAAAGAATTGTCCGAACGAAAGAATGAAGAATTTAAGTTTAATATTTTTGTTTTTTATTATAATAATATCGATTCAATATGTACAGAACATATATTACATTTTCATAAAAAGCTAAAAAGAGAAATAAATGTATATAGTTATGGAGTTGAAAAAAAGGAAGATATTTTTAATTTATTAAAAAAATATGATGATATATATTTAAAAAATAAAGAATACTATAGAGATTATTTTTTTTGTGTTATATTAATTGGAATATGTTCACACATAAATACAGATACAAATATATATGATGAGATAGGAAATTTTTTTAATAATATTTTAGATAAACATTATTCAGCATATTTAAAATTTTATGTTATAGATAATAAGAGACCGTTCCATGAAATTTTTTTAGAAAATTCAAAATGGGATCTAGTAATGAGTGAATCAGAACATAATGAAGTTATGAGTATATGTCAATCGTTGGAAAAATCCAATGATAGTGATATAGATATTGATGATGATAATCGAAAAATAAAAAGTTTTAAAAAAAAAAAAAATTATCAAAAATTATATGATCATTATAATATTGTAAAAGAAGAAAATAAATGTATGTGCTTACTATTATATCCATATATTCAATGTATAAATAAAGATGATGCATCATCAATCATATTTATTTCAAGTATATCTCTTTTATCATATTTAAAAACAGATCAGATAACATATGAATATTATAATAAACAAATAAAAAATTTATACAATGATATATTAAATATATCTGAAAATAATTTTGTTTCTTTTGAACAAGAAAGGGGTTTACTTCCTATGCTTTCCTTCATTTCTTTGAATGAGGCACTAGAAATAGACGAACGTATTTATATTTACGATCATAAAAATGTAAAAAACACTTTTAATAAAATTCGAACTATGTGTGATATAGAGAATAAAGAATTCACTGGAAATTTTAGACAGTTAGATTTAAAAAAACAAAATGAAATTTTAGTAAAATTAAAAAGTTTAATAAAAATAATAAAACCAATGAGCACATTAGGTTGGAAAAGAAGAACCTATCTACTTTATAATAGTGATAGTTTTTATTTTATTTTAATTCTTATATATGTATATATTAACCGAGATAAAAAAATGGAAACCTATTTATATAACTGTTTAAAGACCTCCGATTTTTTATTTAATATATTTAAAGATAGATTGAAACAATCTGAAATTTATGATAAACTTATAGAAGATCATTTACATAAAAATGCAGCCTCCTATTTAAGTGTATTAATTAAAAAAGTTATGGAGAGTAATAAAAAAGTTGTAAATATTACTTCAAATTTTAAAATATATATGGATATTATACAAACAGCTAAAAATACATATAGTCATCCATTTGAACTTAAATTTATTTCCACGTTTTTTTCATCATTTCAATCTTATTGTACTGATAAATATAAAACATATCATCTAATTGTTTGTCATATTAACGATTCAGAGGATACTATTTTATATGGCTTTACACCTTTAAATAAAAAAGATTATTGGGTTTTAATTTTCTCACGAATTGCTTATTCAAATTCAGAACACATCATTTATGATACCATTTCGGATGTAAATACAATTAGAATTCGTAAAAACGATTTAAGATTTATACTTGACGAAATTAAACATGTTTTTAGAGGTATTATAAAAAGCGAAACGAAAAAAAAAATATTAGGGGAAGATGAATTGGCGGGTCTTGAAGAAATGATATCAGATAATGAAGAAGAAAACGAAAATAGTAAAGATGAACAAAATGATGAACCCAATGAGTTTGAAGAAGATTTAATAGGTCGAGATGGTTTAGATGAAGAATAACCTGAAATTTATAACTTATACATCTTAATTAAAATTTACAATTGACTAAGTCTGCATGGGTATGTTTATTTATATTCCCATGGTTAATCACATTTTCATACCCTCCTTTTTTTCGTTTCGATTTCTCGTTTTTTTGTCATTTTTTGTTTTAAAAAAAATATCAAAACAAACGTCCATATTTGTTTGAACATTTCTACTATCTCAAAGAGATTATCAATTCTAATGAAACCAAAAAAGATAATTACTTTTTATGTTACCCAAGTTCGGACCACACACCATTACAATATTAAAAAAAATCAAAAAAGAGGATAATCCCAACAATAGTTTATACATCGTACCACTTACAAAAATTGGTTACTTTATAATACCAAATGGAATACTAAAACAGCTAGCCATTTTTACTAAAAAATTGTATATATTTATCTGTGTGCATATATGGCTTTTCGCTTTTTTACCATACATATATTATATATTTATTATATGAAGTAATGAGAACAATTATTAGTACGCACAATAATATGCATACATATATATATGTACCTATAGTAAATGTCTTTATTTGTCAATTTTTTTAAGTTTAATTAAGGGTAAACAAACTTCAATTTTTTCTTTAATTTTTATAAAACATAAAAAAGGATATCATACCTTTAGCTAGCTTATCACTGTCTTTCCCAACTCTCAATAGTGATGCTAAGAAAAAAGGAAAAAAAAAAAAAAAAAATTGATATTCCCCCCTTTGGTCATGCTATAAGAGCATAAAAATTGTGTTAATATATTACATGTGGTATGCTTATTTTGGCTTATTTCTGCACAATAAAAATGGGAGACCATGCAGAAATATTTTTTATTTTCTACTATGCAATATAAGAAGGAAAATATTGATCGTATTTTTTTTTCTACTTTCTGTGGGGCTCAACATATGCATACATTTATATTTTTTTTAAATTGCTAGCTCTATAATAAATTATGAAAAAACAATTTTACAATTACATAATTATCTTTTTTTTTACTAGCTTCGTTAATTTTTATTTCTTTACCACTACCAACTAATATTGATGTACATATTATAATTATACAAAATAATAAAATCGAAGCGATTTCAAAATTAAATATAACACAATGAATATATGATGGTCTGCATTTTCTTACTTCTGAAAAG
Source organism: Plasmodium chabaudi chabaudi (assembly GCF_900002335.3). Classification (NCBI taxonomy): domain Eukaryota; phylum Apicomplexa; class Aconoidasida; order Haemosporida; family Plasmodiidae; genus Plasmodium; species Plasmodium chabaudi. Next base: position 180,765 of record NC_030103.2, read on the forward strand.
GGGATAAATTTATTAAATAGAATACTAGCTAAATATATTTTTTTTTTTTTTTTTTTTTACAAATTTTATTTCATAAATGAACCAGATTTTTAATGGTAACGGGACTATAGTATGTAGAAATATTCCAACGGATATCAATCGATTTGAAATAACAGAAATATTTAATAAATGTAATAATTTTGTTTTATTATATAAATTAAAAAACTAGTTTTATGCTTATATGGCATGCTTATAATTGTTTATTTCATTTTTTTATTTTCCAATTTAGATGGTCCATTGTTGGGGGATGGCATATATTTCGGAAAAAAAAATAGTAACACATTCTTTATAAAATATGTTAATTTCAAGGATGCTGTAAAGGCTTATGAAGTAATTTTCATAAAAACTCAACAAGAATTGTAAAGAAATTGCTTGCTAGTGTTTTTCTAATGTTTCCCCTTCTTTATCTTTCACACACAATTGATTTTTCACTCTTTACCAGAGCTTGAAAGACAGCAAAACTTCCGAACATGATTTTAAAGTAAGCTTGAGCAAAAGCGACGAAATTAAATATAAGGCAATAAAAGGTAAGGGAAAGAAGGCAATCCGCCATTTCTTTATATAGAGACATCACAAAAGTGCTTTACACAATTTTGTATGCAATAAGCTTAGATTGAACACAAACTGCATGAACAATTAGGCTACTACTAACTAGGCTTAATATAAAATACAATTTTTAGGTGACAAAAAATCGCTTGAAGAGTTGAAAAATGTTTATAAAAATAATGATCAAATAATAATTACAGACGAAATGAGAAACGAATTTATTAATGAAATAAATGAATATGTCCCTGAATTATCAAAAAAAAAACGAGAAGATTCCGACAAAAAAAAAGATAAATCTTTTATTTTAAATCTCTTAACAAAAGTTGATGAACCTCGGGAAAACGAACAAGACAACAAGTAAGTTTAAATATAAAAAATATAAGACAAAATTGCAGACTGAAAAATGCATGCATATATATATGTTTCTCCTTATGTAGGCTAAAAGAGGAACTGAAAAATTACCTAAACTTAAATTGCTTATGTGCATATAACTTTGACGAAAATAACAAACTTGATAACTATCTGATTCCCACATTTCCAAATTAATTTATTATCATTTAAATTGTTTTCATAAAATATTTTTAAAAAATATCTATTAATCTATAATAGATATATATCAAACACATTTAAATTAAGGTTTATTTTTTTTGTTCATACATATGCGTGTATGTGTGCATGTAAAACAACAAAATAATAAATAAACATATATTTAAAAAACATAAAACATTGAATATGATGTAAGGAATTTATTCCTTATCCTAAATATCCTTCTTCCTACTCATTCACCAATACTGTGGGTCTGATCATTTGCTTACTAATATGTCCTGCAAAAAATAACGAAAAAAAGTAAAATAAAAAATAGCTAAAAAAAAAAATAAATAGCGTGCAGTATGATAAATATAATTATTACGGATCCAGTTGTTTTTTTCGTCCTTATCCATTGTGACAAATAAAATTTTTCTGTTGTTGTAACAAACATTAAACAAATGTATGTCTTCTAAGCCCAACTCGCTCGATATTGATTTTATTTTTTTAATATCATCCATTGATGTTAATTCCGTAAATTTGTTTAAGTACAATATCTGTGTCGTTTCAAAGGAATAAAAAAAAATAGCCATTGATATAACTTAAAATAATATGAACGGCAAGGTAGTTTAGTGATATGTACATGTAATTAATTTTTTTTTTTTTTTTGAAATTACTTCGGTTGGTTTTTCCCCTTGATAATATTCAGACTTAAAAGAACAAATGAAATTTTTCGTTAATATCATGTATCTCTTTCTTAACCTTTTTAAATATTTCGATTCTTTAAAGACCCACCCCTCATTTACAATTTCCATTTTAAACATATCCAAAAATTAAAAAAATACAATGTACCAAATTAAAAAGTCGTAAGCATGAAAGAATGAATACAAATAATATTATTCTAATGCATGCAATGACAAATTGTAGACATGTAAAGACCATTTGCTAAGAATGTGTGTATATATACATATGAGAAAAATAAGTATATGGTTATTTCATATTTATTGACAACCAAAGGAGATAATATATGCACATATATTATCACTAAAAGGGACACAAAAAATGAGAAAAAAAATAATATGCATTTAAAGTTTGGCTAAAGTTTTTAATCGACAAAAAATCAAATTTGCATACGCAATATTAATTTAAATATTGAGTAAAAAAGGGAACTTAAAGTTTTAGAATAAAAATAAAGTAATATAAAATACTAAAAAACTTATCAAAGGAAGAATAATGTTAAAACAAACATATTAAGAATAGCTTGGTTATTATTTTATTTTATTTTGTTAACTTTTTGAAACTAAACAAATGTTAAGAAAAATATATATATGTGCGTACACATATAATTTTCCATAATTTTTTTTCCAAAAAAATGTAATCAAGTTGTGAAATTGGTTATTAAGTATGCACAAAAAAAAATCACAAAAACATGGATAAGATCATAAATCCGGCATAATATATCGTATTTTATCATACTAAACAAACACATTAATATTATCATACTTATTTGATATATTAACTATATTTTTTTTATTGTTTTTTTCATATTTTTTTTTCGTGTTTTTCTCCATTTTTCCATACTACTATAAGTATTCCTAATAGTATAATATTTTTAATGCACAATAATACTATTTTACAATCCTTAATATTTACACCTATGAGATTGATTTACCAGATTGAATTAAAATTTTTGCTTCATTTTATTATAATTAATACTTAATATATATTAATAATTTTTTATTATATATTTATTAAAATAAGCACGTAATGCATAGTAGTACCATTACGTATATCCAATCCACATACAATTGCAATGCGCAATGAAAAGCATTACGGTTAAAAATATATTTAAAAAAATTAAGCTATAATTATTTGAAACTATTCTAAAATAAGCTTATAAAAATTAAAATTGGCACGGTATATATAAGTAGATAATATATATATGCGCATATTACATAAATAAAGAAAATACTACAAGCTATTTGCATAAGTATAAAAATACAACAATGAAAATTAATTTATATATAGTATATAATAAATATATATATAATACATACTGCTTATGACCGTTCATTTTTTATGAATTATTTTACACTTAGAAAAGCCAAAATAATATTCTGAATTGTTCATAAAAAAAAAAAGAAAAGGAATATGTATTTACATTTCTTTACACCCAGCTAAGTAAAAGAGAGCTTTTTCTTTTTTTTTTTCTTTTTTTATACTTTTTTGTTTTTTTGTTCATGCAAAAAAGCTATTTTATAATTAATTTATGATGACCAGCAAGAATTTTTAGTATTGAATTATCTTTCTTCTTTTTTTTGTACAAATTGTGTACCTTGCACATAAATTTTTATTCTATTTCATTTTAAAAAATTACCAAGAAATAAGCAATAAGCATGGCAGTCGAAGATAAAAAGGTAAGAGATAGATAGAGAACCTTATATGCTTATACATCCACATTTTATAGTGCTACTTTATTTTTCTTCACTTTTACATGAACAGCATATGATTTGAATGGCTAGTCACACTTTTATTATTGCCTGTGCATGTTTTTTTTTTTTTTATTTTTGTGATCTCATTTAAAGTGAAAAGATGTGAATATATTAGATAAAATTGTATTTTCCTAACAACTTTATAGGCAGTTTCAATAAAAGTTCCAGTGAAAGATACGGATGCTGATGAAAAAAGAAGAAAATTGAATAACCTTAAAATAAAAAATGAAGAATTAAATGAAGAAGAAAAAAAAAAAAAAGAAGAATTAGAATTACTTATAACCAGATTAAAGGATGACGATCCTAATGTTGTAAATTTATCAATAACTTTATTAAATAAAGAAATTATCGATACTAGTGGAATATTAACATCTTCGTTATTTGCACTAAAAGTTCTTAAGTTGCACTATAACACCTTAATCGAAATTCATGCTGATATGATATTCGATGATTGTAAACAAAAGTTAAGTAATATGATTAGTGCATTATCAACTACTATTGGAGATGAAAGCAATATTGTAAAATATATTATTACTGGTAATAAAAAGGATTTAATAAATTATGGACATGAATATATTAAAAATTTAACTACAAAATTGGTGATAGAGTATAAAAATATAAAAGATGAAGAAGCAGGACAAACTCAATATAATGCAAATAATTCAATTCCAACTACTACTAGTATTTCTACTTCTCCTATATCTGGTACATCAAAGGGAGGAGCTACTAATATGATTAATCATATCCATGAATTGGTTAATATTATAGTACCTTATTGTTTTAATCATAACACAGAATATGAAGCAATAGATTTACTTATCGAAGTAGATAGAATAAATGATATTTGCCAATATGTTGATGATAAATCATGTGAAAGATCCATTTTATATTTATCAAACCTTACCCATTATAGTTCTTCAACAGAAGAGTATTATAAATTAATGGAAGTTATATTATCAATATTAAAAAAACATAAAAAACATGTTGAATGCTTAAAAATCTTATTACGTTTAAATAGGAGAGATAAAATCAAAGATTTAATTTTTGAATGTGGTGATTTATTAATTTGTAAACAGATGGCATTAATATGTTCCAGACATTGTGTACATTTAGAATTTACTCAAGAAGAAATTATTAAATATCCTCATTTGAATTTAAATGAAATATCTACTTTATCATCAGGGGAACATTTACCATCGATTTTTTTAAAATTAGCAAAAGATCTAGATGTAGAAGAACCCAAATTACCAGAAGATATATATAAAACACATTTGGAAGAAAAAAGAAATACTAATGTATGGGATTCCACTAAACAAAATTTATCATCTTCTTTTGTTAATGCTTTTGTAAATGCTGGATTTTGTAAAGATAAACTAATGACAGTTAATTCATCTTTATGGATATATAAAAATAAAGATCATGGAATCATTTCTGCTACTGCATCTATGGGATTATTATTAATGTGGAACATAGATGAAGGATTATCACAAATTGATAAATTCCAATATAGTAATGATCAATATGTAAAAGCGGGTTCTTTAATAGCATTTGGATTAGCATGTACAAATGTGAAAAATGAATGTGATCCAGCATATGCATTATTATCTGAACACATAGATGCAGAAAATTCTTTAGAAAAAATGGGAGCAATATTAGGATTTGGTTATGCATATGCAGGAACAAATAGAGAAAATATGTTAGATGTATTAATACCCCCATTAGTTGATAATGGTGATATAATAGAATGTAGTGTTTTTGCTGCTCTATCATTAGGACTAATTTTTGTAGGATCACAAAATAGAGAAATAGCTGAATGTATAATAGATACAGTTTTAGAAAGAGAAAAAATAAATAACTCATTAGATCAACCAATAGCTAAACTATATGCAGTAGCATTAGGATTATTATTTTTATGTTCACGAGAAAAATGTGAAGCAACACTAGCTGCTTTAGAAATTATAAAGCATCCAATATCTAAATATATTATTGCCACTGTTGAAGGAATGGCATTTGCTGGATCAAATGATGTTTTAAAAGTTCAGAAAATGTTACAATTATTAGTAGAAAAAAGAGTTGATAAAAAAAATGCAGATACATCTTCAGCTAATCCTCCTACTGCTGATACAAATTCTGGGGAAGCAAATAATGCTAACGACACCAATACCGGTGCAAATAGTGGTGATAATGAAGGAAATACCAATAGTAATAATAATAGTGCACCTGATGCTAAAAAAGCTAATACCACTGGTACTGGAAAAACAAATACATCAACACCTACTAACAATCAAATAGAAGATAATTTAGATCAATGTGTTGCAATATTGAATATTGCATTAATTGCATTAACAGATGATATTAGTTCTGAAATGACAACACGTATTATTGATCACTTTTTAGAATATTCGAATGTTCATCAAAAAAAAGCAGTACCATTAGCATTAGCATTATTATTTACATCATTCCCTAAACCTAATATTGTTGATATATTATCTAAATTAACACATGACCCAGATGCAGATGTTGCTTTACATGCTATTATATCTCTCGGATTTGTCGGTGCAGGAACAAATAATTCACGAATAGCTATTTTGTTAAGACAATTATCAACTTTCTATTATAAAGATCCCAATGCAACATTTGTAATTAGATTAGCACAAGGTTTATTATACATGGGAAAAGGTTTACTAACTATAAATCCTTTACACTCTAGTCGATCTATTATAAATCATGTAGCATTAGGCTCTTTATTAATTACTATACATGCATGTTTACAATTAAAATCGACAATATTAGGAAAGTATCATTATCTTCTATACCACTTAGCCCCATGTATGTATCCTCGAATGCTTACTACAGTTAACGAGAATTTAGAGCCTCTTCCTGTTTCTGTGCGTGTTGGACAGGTACATCTAAAACGATTTTTAGAACCACTTTAGCAATATCATAACATATTTATCTTTTTTTTTCTGAACATGCAAATATATTTCTTTATTTTATTTTTTTCCTTTTATAGGCTGTTGACATTGTTGGACAAGCAGGAAATCCAAAGACTATCACTGGATTCCAAACCCACGTCACTCCAGTTCTGATGCTCCACACAGATCGTGCCGAACTTGCCACAGAAGAATGTAACAACATGCACATCTATATATCGCCAATATTGCATTTTTTCCCACCCATACTATGCTTTTCACAAATTTTACAATTCATTTTTCATTTGTAGATATCCCCATCAACGACACCCTTGAAGGAATCGTAATTTTGAAGAAGGACCCCAATTATGTTCCTCCCACAAACAACTGATTCAATAGAGCCCGTGCATCTAATATGTATATATATTATCAATTTTTAATTCTTTGCGTTTATTTTTCGAAAATATGCATATGCATTATAATTTCATGCATGTTGAGTTAAACAATGTAAACATAAAAATTAAAAAATAAAAATAATAAAAAAAATAAAAAAATATATATCGAAAAAATGAATGATAGTAAGACATGGCTATGCATCTTTCTGGTTTCCTTTTTTGGAAGCAGAATTTTTAATTGTTTCCTTTCTCTTTTTAATATGCTTTAATGCATTTGACATTCTTTTTGATACTACAATTCCCGAAGGATTGGCATCTATCAGGTTAGACATTTCGTTAGTCACATTCGGTTGATTCGAACTATTGTCACTCCATTCACTATTATTATCTGCATTCTGTTTGGATGTTGATTTTTTTTTTCGGGGTGTAGTATTTTTTTTTGGGGTAGTACTTTTTTTTTTGTTCCGAATCGTGTTTATCAAATCATCAACGGATTTTCGCTTTTTTTCAATGACAGGAAAAAAGTCTTCTATTCGTAGTTGGTAACTTCGAACCTTAACGTTATATTTTTTTAGTATGGGATCTAAAACATTAAAAATTTTTTCTTCGGAAATATTTGTAGTTTTATTTAAGTAATGTATAATATTATTCATGTTAGGAGGATGCCATTCAAATTTTTTAATATCTTTACAAACTTTTGGATATTTAAAACATTTATAAACTTCTCTATCTGGAAAATTTTTAGGAAATATCCAATTTAATTTATAATTTTTATGAGTGTTTAAAAAATGTTTTATTTCATCGGAATAATTATTTTCATCATTTTCTTGATATAAATGTCTAAGAGGATTTGAAACTATTTCTTTTAAAATTTTTAAATCGTCAAATGTAGGAAATGCCTTAACGACTTCTAAAGCATTGACAATACCAATCCCATGTACACCTACTGTATAATCACAACCACATAACATCGATATATTTATCAAATCGTCTTGATATAATCCTAATTTCCTTTCTATTAAATTTTTTTCATATACTTCAACTGTTTTTTTTTTATTAAAAAAATTTTTAATTATAGTTTTGCCACTAAAAACTATTACATCTGAATCATCACTAATTATTGCATCGCAATAATTATTATTATTTAAATATGAACATTGAGCTTCAGCTTCACAAGGTGATTGTATATATGGTATTCCAAAAAAATTTAATAATAATTTTATATCTTCATTCATTTCTTCATTTATTGTAATATTTGTATTTTTCAACCTTTTATATTCTTTCATTAATTCTTCCCCTTCTTTTTGTTTTTCGTTCAATCTACTATCTATTGTTTTTTCATCCATATCTTTATCAATTCCTTCCAACCCCTGAATAACTTCTTCATTCTCAATCACCTTCGACTCACCAAATGCGTCTAGTACTTCTTTGTTGTTCAAGAAATTCTCAAGCAAGTCTCCCTCACCCGTATTTTTCAAATCAATTTTTTTTTTTATAAGAATATTATTCATTATCTCTTTAGTCAAAAACTTTTGAGCGCGCCCCCCATCGGCCTCCTCAGCCGTGCCACCCTCCTCGATGACTTCAACAACGTCAGCCAGTTCAACCACTTCAGCAATGGCATCGCCCTCGGTCTCGACCTCCTTTACATCACCTGCATCTGTCGCCTTTACATCATCTGCATCTGTCACCTTTGGAGTGGCATTGTCCGACTGCTCGTCCTTTCCCATCGCCTCTTTGTCGCTCGGCAAAACGACCACATCATCATCGCCAAGACTAGCCAAAGGCTCCTTCCCATGGGCAATCGACTCAAAGCTTGAGGAGGACGACGCAGATGATGAAACACAAACAACTGGCTCAGGGGGAGTAGCTACCAAAATGTTTGATTGCTCCTTTACATTTTCAGCATCATCATTATCATCTATTATAATTTCTTCATATTGTTTATTTATTTCTACTTCTGTATTATTTTTTTCTTCTAATTTGTTTATCTCTAAATTTGTAAATTCATCGGGTTTTAATTCTGTTTCCTCGATAATAAAAAATGAGTCGTCTGTATTTCCATCCTGAACCCGTTTTGAAATAGATTCTGCTTCGTGTTCATTATTTGCATTATATTCATTTTTCTCACCATTTACCGCTTCTTCATTTTTCATCGCAAAAAAATCTTCTCCAAATAGGTCCTCATCATTCATTAGTAGGCTTTCCTTATAATCGGTCAGCAATTTGGTGGGTGTCACTTTCTCAGCATCTGTCTTGTTCATCCCAACTTCATCAGTGTCAGTAGCTTTTCCAATCTCTGCATCTTCGGCCATGTCCACTGCATTTGGAATGCTCGCCATTTCAGGGGGTTCTTCATCGTCCTCTACTTCGATAACCGCATCAAAATTTTGTACTCCAGGGCCTCCCAATATTTCATTTAAAAAAGATTCTTTACCTTTTTTTTTTTTCTTACGTTTTGTAATAGTATCTTTAATATCATTATAATTTCTAGCAGTTAAATTTTCATTAAATTTTTTTGATAAATTAGTATTAATAATTAATTCTCCATCTAATTTTTCATTTTGAATATTTTCTGCCATCTTTATTTTTAATTTTTCAATTTCAAAATCTGTTTTAATCATTCTAATATATGTTTCAATTTGAACTTGTGAAAAAATATCCATATCATCTTTTGATTTTATAGCCTTTAGTCTATTATCTGCATACCATTCCTCTTTTATATCTTGCAATATTCTATATTGTAATTTGACTGGCAATTTTTCAAACACTTCTTTATTTATCTCTTTAAACAATGGGATTTTTATCTCTTCATTATTTACGTAATACACTTTATATTCATCTTTCCCCTCTACAAATAGATTATTCGTTGGCATCTCTAAAACGTTTATTTCTTTTGAATTCATTTTATTTTCCGATTTGATATAGCTCATAATGTTTGCTTCGACACTCATTTCGTTTTCGCCATTTTCACCATTCTCAACCACCTCGACCTCTTCATCCCCCATCTCTGCTTCTTCATTACTTAATAACATAGTTGTTGATATATTTGAAAAAACATTTTTATCACATTTATTTGAATATTTTTGTTCTGCTTCTTTCATTTTTTTTGTAACTTCATCAATATTTATATTAAAATTATTTATATCTATAATATCAACTGTCCTTCGCATAGATAAGAATCCTTTGAAATCTTCGGGTATACCTGCATAGTATTTTTTTCTTATCATATTTTTTGTCATAACGATATCATCAACTATTTCATCATTCGTTTCTGCTACTAATTCAGTACCAGATTTTGTTACTTCTTTATTCTGCTCCAATTTAGAAACATCTTCATCGGTAAGCATAAGAACTTTATTTTTTATTTTATTTAAATCATCCGTATTGTTATTACAAATGTTTAATACTTCCTTTGCTGTTATTTTTACACTTCCAACATTTTCAGAAATTTTATTTAATGATTCATTATTTTCTTTTATATCTTCATATATTTCAATCAAATTACTTGTACCCAATTTATTTAATTCATTATTCAATGGATTTGTATCTTCTTGTTTTTCTTTCTCTACTAAATCAGGATTGTTATTGTCTTTTTCATTGAGAAGGTCTTTGTTTTTTTTGGAAATATTTATACCATCTTTCTTTTCTTTTTGTTTTTTCAACAATTTTAATAAACTTTTATGATAATAATTATATATTAATTTTTCTGCTGTTTTTTTAACCTTCTCTTCATTATTTTTTCTTTTTAGATTTCGTTGAAATATAGTTCGTTTTTTTAATTCAGGAGGAGTACCATCAAAAATAAAGATCGGTCTTATATTATAATATAACAATTTACATATTCTTAAAAAGAAAAAATATAAATGTCCTTTTTTCAAATTACTTAATTTTAAATCGCTATTTTGTTCGCTAAAATCTAACCATAAATCATTAAATACTCCTAAGTCATCAAAATTATTATTTCGTGAACTTTTTAAATTGTTTCCATATATTAATTCATATAACCATATACTTACATCAATTGCTATTCTCTTTCCTGTAAATATTTCAGGATTAACACGAACACCTATAGGTGCTACTATAGACCAAAGTCCTTTCACTCCCATCTTTCTTCTCCCTTACTACTATTCCATTACATAAGTTTATTTTTTTTTTTTTTTTACTTTAATTCGAGTAACCTTTATATTACTCCTAACTTGAGATCTTCTTTTCTCATGTTTTATATACCATCCTCATAATTTGGACCATCCTACTTTTTTTTTTTCAATTTAAAAGATAATTAAAAGATACAACATTTCTGTTTATAATTATGTCATCATTTTATTACAAGCAAGTTGGAATCGTTACAAACATCCTTCAAATATTTTTCAAATGTTTTTCAAATATTTTTTAAAAATTATAAATAAAAGAATATCTCTATAATAATGTCAGCCTTATTCGTAAATTATATCTCACACATGCTTATATATATATTATATATGTTTTTTTTTTTTTTTTTTTTTTTTTTTTTTTTTTTAAAATGAAATAAGTTTACTCGGATTAATAAAAAACAAATTTTATAAAAAAAAATTGTCGTATTTATTTTTATTCCTATATTTTATCAAATTTATTAGCTCGTTTTTATAAAAAAAATAAGTGGATATATAATTTTATTTTTCCACATAATTTTATATATTTTGTTGTCATATTCGATTTCCCATTTGTATTTTATTCTCAATGTATATAATTTTTTATGCATTAAAAAGTAAGAAAAATGAAATATGGTTAATATATAATATGAAAACAAAGAAATATATTTCAAATATAAAATAAGAGGGTTTATCGAGCTGCTATGTAGACTTTTTTTCATTGTCGCGCTGTTTTAACACACATATGTACGTAGTACTTATTAAATGTGTAATTATGCTGGGAATATTTACATTTTTTTAAGGATGACTATTTTTTTTAATACGGCTTTTGCTTGCAACTGTTAAGGCATGCTTTAAATTTGCTAAAAATTAAAAGCGAGAAAATGCATAGAAATAAAATAATACAAATATGTATTACATACATACTATACATTATTTTATTCTCATCGATCAATGGTACAAAAATTGATAAAAAAAATATTACCAATATCAATACTTATAGCATAAGAAATGCAAACAAATTTGTAGCCCAATTGCATAAACAAAAGAAAGAAAAAAAAAAATTATTCATAAAAAATTATCAACTACAAAATAAAAAACGAATAAATTATTTAAAGACAATTTTTGATAACATATCGGGGAACCAATCTCCTCAAAATTCAGATATAGATAGTTATAATTTAACTCCCAAATTAAAAAAAACAGTCCAATTTTTTCAATCACTGTCTAATAATCCATATAATAAGTATGAACAAGATATTCAAATAAGTCTCCTATAATATAAACCATGCTTAGGCATATGCACACATGTCATTTTAATTTTATATTATGTCACCAAAAAAGCTGTGAACTAGCTTTTTCTCACAAATATTTTTTATTTTATATGCTATATGCTTGCCTTTTTTAATAACTATTTTTAGAAGTCAGGAGGTCATATTAATGGGAAAGAAATGTCCACCCATGCCAAATGAATTGAAAACAAGACAAAATCAAGTTTTGGTAAAAAAATAACATCAAACATGTAGTACAATATGATCCGCTTTTTTTTTAATGAAACAGTTCAGTACTAATTAATTTGACACATAAAATGTGCTTCCACTTTTGTAGGGATGCCAATCAACGGTGTATATATATCCAAAAGTGAAATTACAAGATAACAAAAAAATTATTGACTGGTTAGGATATTCAGGTTAGATATACATATTTTATGAATTGAAAAGTTTTATATGCACACATTTTTTACACCATTTTATTTATAAATTGTAAATTAATTATAGACGGATTGTTGACAAAAGGGATAGTATATATTTTAATTGATGGTTTGAGCGGATATACCCCTGAAGAAATAATAAAAGTAAATCCCAATTTTATTTCCTTAACTGGAATTTCAGATTTTTTAACAATGAGCAGAATAAATGGATATTTAAATATTATGAATAAAATAAAAATATTTTCCGAACAAATTATTAAAAATATAGAATACTAATTTGTCCTTGTTTTGTTGTCTTTTTTTTTTATGATTTTCTCCATAATTTTTTTGTACAATTGCATTAATTTGAAGTAAATTTTTTCCTTTTAAGAATACAATGCATGTTATTTAAAGTTTCTTTTTTTTTAATTCTCTAAAATTTTTATAAATAAATTTCAACTTTTGTTAAATTTTTTTTTGTCCAAATTTTGAAAAGTATAAAAATCGTAAACATTAAAAAAAATTATAAAAAAAAAAAAAGACACTTTCCAATGTGTACATAATATTATATAATATATATCAATAACATTATTTTAATTTTTTTTTTTTTACCTTAACAAGTAATGTTAAAAACTCAAAATTGTCTATAACGTTTAAAAAAAAACATGAATATTTTTTTTTTTTTATATTATTTATATGAATTTGTAATAATTTATAGCAATTTTATATTAATATAGTATATTATATATTAACATATTTTTTTTTATAATTTTGGCTAGTGCATTTTTTGTTTTTTTTAAGTGAACAATTTTCGCAATAATATATCAATAATGATAAATAATGTGAAATAATTATACCACGGAAAATTAAAGTGTTAAATATTATATATTAAATAATTTGCAGACAGTTATTTAAATTAATTCATATATAATTTTTGATTTTAATTTTTTCTGAATAAATAATAATCCTTGTGCATTTTTGCATTACGAAAGTGAGTAAATAGGAAATAAAAAAAAAAAATATATATATATATATATATATACATATACATACATATGCATACATAATTGTGTGTTTACTTCCCCAGAAAAAATAATAATAACACATAATATATACACATACGATTTCATATGCAGACATAACTAAAGTTGTAAATAATTCACTGCATTCCGTTTTAAATGTCATTATAATGATGCATTACTGCTTTTCATAAAAAAACAGACGCATGCTTTATAAAAAGTTGTGAAATGCTATTCCCAAATTATTAAAGCGAACTTCAAATCACTGAAAATTATATATATTTATTACGTGATATTTTATAAGACATCATTTTAATGTTAGTGATTAATTTTATTTTTTGTATTTTTGTTTCTACATATTTTATGCGTTTTTTTAAGTTTCCAATTTTGTATTTTCCAACCGTCTTATTTTATTGTTACATATATTCATTTTAATATATATTTTTTTTTTTTTACTTTTTATTTTTAATTAGCTATTTAATATTTTTATACGTTTTTAATTGTTTTTTTTTTCATATAATATAGTGCCATGCAACTAAAGAATATATATAACAACAAAATATAGAACTAAATAAAGTACATATTTATTACTTTCCTTTTTCCGCGCAATGTATTTTCGATTTTGTACATAAATATTTGTCTATGCCATTATTTTCGATTTAAATCGCATACATAAGTCCTTATATATGTACATATTTATTCGTATAGCTATAATTAATTATTTACCTTTTATTATTTAAACTTTTCTACGGCTTTACTTACAAGTATACTTTACATTACACCTTTTTTTTATTTTGCCCTTTGCTCGCTTTTTGTAGCAATATTAGTTCTTACATTTTTATATCTACTATAGTTATGCAATAATTCTTTGTTATTTTATTGTTTTACTTTTTTCATACAGGAAATTATATGATTGACATGGGTCACTGAAATGTAATTCTATTTCAAATAATACAACATATCGAACAATAGACCTACTTCAAAATAATCGAATTAAATTAGTATATCGAATATCATGATTTTGGGCAATGAAAATAGCCATAGATAAAAATATAGGGAGCAGCACATTTCGAGTTACTGTTTCGAATTTTATATGGATATACATACACATAATTTTTTTTGTTATTTGATTTTGTTTCTCTTTATTCATTACTCGTGAATTATTATTTCATCAATCCAGCTAATACACACAAAGAAACCATCGCAAACATTTTCTTACAATTTTTTATGAACGCAAATTTTCGATTAATGTGATGTCATGCATTAAGACAAAAATATTATAGAGAAAACAACATATTACATAATTGCAAAAAAAAAATTGATATATAGATAGACAGATATATAATGAATGTCGATTCCTATACCCAGAACAGGAAAGCGAGTTTTCCCATAAATAATGTACTATCGGAAGAGACCGAAAAACTCGTTGATACGTATAAATATGAAGAAGAAGTAAATAATATTTTTAAAACTGGAGTTTCAAAATTCAAAAAAAATGGAAAGAATAGTATGGCATTTCATAAATCCTTGGCTGTAGTAAATGTAGCAGCAGGATTAGATGGATGTGATGATCAATTATTACCAGCAAGTTTTAGAGCATTAGAAGCAGATTTAAATTTACATCCATCATTATTAGGATATATAACATTAGCTCAAACATTAATGTTAAGTTTGTTTAGTCCAATATGGGGTTTTTTATCAGATAAATATTCGAGAAAATGGATGTTAGTATTTGGTACAGCTTTATGGGGAATAGCAACTATATTTTTGGCAAATATAAATGACTTTACACATATAATAATTTTTAGAGCAATAAATGGATTAGCTTTAGGTAGTATTGGTCCTATATCACAAAGTATATTAGCAGATGCAGCAAAAAATGAATCTTTAGGTTTATCTTTTGGTATTGTACAATTATCTTCTAGTATTGGTCGATTAATTGGAGGTGTTGTTACTACAACTGTTTCGATGAAATACTTTGGAACCATTCGAGGTTGGAGATTATGTTTTATTGTAGTTGGTGCTTTAAGTATATTATTAAGTATTATTGTTGCCTTTTTTGTAGAAGATGCACCGAGACAAGTAAGAATAAATAGAAAAGAAACTAACTCTTACATGGGAGAAAGTATAATTGATAATAATAATGAAACAATAATAGAACCACAACGAAGTCAATCATATATGGTATATCAAAACGTTAAGGAAATGCTTAAAGATAGTTTATCTAAAAAAAGTATAATAATAATATTGTTGGAAGGTTTTACTGGTACAATTCCATGGCTAGCTTTAAGTTTTAATACAATGTTTTTTCAATATTGTGATTTAAGTGATTTACAAGCAGCAGTAATAACAGGATTTTTATTAATTGGATCTGCTTTAGGAGGAGTATTAGGAGGTCATTTTGGTGACATAATGCATAATATATCAAATAAACATGGTCGACCCTTTTTAGGTCAGCTAGCTATGTTTGGTAGAGTACCATTAGTTATATTAACATATTTAGTGATACCTAAAAGAAAAGAAAGTTTTGAATTATTTGTTTTATCTTGTTTTTTTTTGGGTTTATCATCAATAGCTGGTGTAGCAGTAAATCGACCAATTGTATCCGATATTATAAGACCAGATTATAGAGGTACTATTTTTTCATTAACTATAGCCATTGAAGGTGTTGGGTCTTCATTAATTGGTGCCCCATTATTTGGTTATCTAGCTGAAGAAGTATTTCATTATAGAAATAATAATTTATTAATTTCCGATATGACTACAGAATTTAGAAGTCATAATGCAGAGGCTCTTTCAAAAACATTGTTATATCTTACTGCAGTACCATGGATGTTATCTTTTGTTTTTTATTCGCTTCTTCATTTTACTTATGGAGCAGAATATTCCAAGATGAACCAAATTATTGAATCGGAATATAAGTATGATGATGAAGATGATGATGAAACCATGGTAGGTAAAGGTATGACATAATTAAATCTTTTCAAATAGGATAGTACCTAACCATTTTAGAGTCGCATATATTGTATACTAGATAAATTTTAAAAAAAAATAAAATTAATTAAAAATAATTTACTATAAATTCGGTCTTTTAAAAAATTAATAAAAAAAATGGACAAAACAAAAAAATAAATTATTTGAGCAAATTCAATAATTAAATTATAAACCCATATGAATGAGAAACAGTTAGTAACATATTTCTTATTTGTTATAATTTTTTTTATTCATATGTGCATTCGTTCAATCGCTTTATACGTTCCATTTTTCACACCATTTTTCTATATTTCTTTGCTTTATATATATATACTTTATTTGAAAACCTTGCATGCATTTCCGCTTTATTCCAACTCCGTCTTTAATATATTTCCTATTTTTTTATTACGACACCTTTTGTATGTTGCATATTATTACACAAAGCAATTATTTTTTTTCTTTGCTTTATTCTTTACATATTTAAACTTCTTTTTCTGAAATATTTTTATTAATACTTTATTATTTTCTCCGGTCAAAATAGCCGAGCAAAGGAATGCTATTCAAATATATAAGCATAACAAATTAGCTAACCAAAAAATTATATTTTTCGTGCAGTTCTACCTTGATGAATATATATATACACACGAGTTTCTTTTCACAGGTTGCGACCAACATAATTACAAACATGTGGCATATTTTCCCTTTTTAAGTAATATAAAAATGTTGAAATAATTAAAAAAAATATAAATTATCAATATTTTTATTTCTATAGATAAATTAATATATAGCTAGCCAAAATTAGAGATAGTAAAAAATTGTTTTAAATCCAAAATGGGGATATGAAATTTAGGACAATATATAATTATAAAAAAGGCATAGTTGGATTTACATAGTGAATATAACTTTCGATATTTATCATATTAGTCATGTTCCATTTTTTTATGAATAAATAGGTATTTTAAGCTGGCTATAAATTTTATAAAAAGTATGCGAAAATAATTTATCTATGCATGTATGTAAATTATATGCAAAAAAATAATCATAGGATAATTAAGGAATCCTATAAATGCATTAATCCTACAAAAAAAAACGAAGAAAAAATAGGACTACATTTTTAGTAATATGTATCTATATATAAAATAAATTTTTATTATAAAAATATGTAATTAAATTTAGTTAAATATGGTTATATACCTTTGTTTGATGCCTTTTTTCCTTTAACTATGCAAGAAATAGCATTAGAGGAAAATATACCCATACACAATACATTTCAGGAACATAATGAATTTAAATATGAAAATGTACATGTAGAAAATACTCTATCACCATTCTTCGAATCCTTTCAATTGGTAAAAAACAAATTAACACAATTGCTCACACATGTATATCAGTTTCTACAACTGCATATTTGCATTCTTTGAAATGTGAATTATAACCTATATAACATTCATCATTTCACAAATGCATAGTAACACCCAATTGAATAATAACCCTTTTTAACGATTTAAAAGTTATTAAAATGTGTATGTATATATGAATATTTTTTTTTGAAACTTTTCAGAAAAGGAGTGACCATGGAAGTTACATAATCATTATTGATTATAAGCTACTCCTAAAAATAAAAAAAAAACTTTTTAAAATTATAGCTTTTCTTCTAAATAAAGAAAATGGAAAATCATCACGAATAAGCCAAGCACAAAATGTACTAAACACAAGTGATATCATTACAAAGACGAGAAAGAAAAATGAACATAATGATATAGAAGAGCAAAAAAATTCACACACAACATATATACAGATTGATAAAAAAAATTATGAACAAGTCATGCAAAATGGAGATGAAAAAGAACGTAAAAATCTTGCCGGACAGGAAAAAAATGCATTTAATAAGAACATACTAATCGAAAAATATCAAAATATAATTCAAGAAATAGTTGATAATGATAAAATAAATACATTTGAGATAGAAAATGTTCGAATTGTTGTTACAAGGATAAAAAAGAAAGATCAAGAAGTTGACAAACTTGAAGATTTTATAGAAATTTTAAAAAAAATTCCCATTTCAAGCCAAAGTGAAATATTTGTTTTTTCAAATAAATGCATGATAGACATTTTACATGTTCTCCATAACCATTTTAAAGGTTAAATAAAAATTTTGATTTTCAAATAAAAGGAAAAATAAAAAATACATACCTATGCACATTACACAATTTCATTATTTTTTTTTTTCCGAACAAAATGCAGCGACCAAAATATATGCATTCCCCCTTAGTATCCGTTCAGCAATTACAATAACCCAAGAAATATCTCGGATCCCGAATAATCCCATCTCAAGTAAGCAAACAAAAATAAGCATTATACAAATTAATATGAAAAAAATAATAAATGGATTAGTAATTTCTTTCCCTGTTTTATCTCTATACAGTTTACGTGGCTATTTGCCTACTTTCACCCGCAAATGAAAAGGAGTGCACATTTGGTTTGACGGAAGCACTAAGACTTGGAATTCTGAACGATAAAAAACTTTATATAAAAATAAAAGAAAACGATTTAAATTATTTTCAAAATAGATTGAAATATATAATATGCAAGTGCATACAAAATAGAGAAGATATAATAAAAAAATGGTCCAGCAGTGTAAACTATATGAATATTCTTCATTTTGGTAACGTTGTAGGGAGTGCAATAAAAAGGGTATTTAGTCAAATTCCAAGTTGTGAAAATTATAAAAACGGATATAATATTTATGGAATTTATTATGAATTAAAAATATTACACGAAATTCATAAAATAAGTATGCTTTTATTTCTTGATATTGAACAAGTTATGGCAAAATATAAGTTAAACTATAAATTAAATCAAAATTTTCTTAATTACTATACTAAAGATATAATTACATTTTTACACAAAACATATTGTTCTAAAGGGAATAACGAAATTCCTATTGTCCACCTAACAGACATAAATAAAATAAAACCCGATGTTATAATAAAAGTACCATTGTCTATATTTTGTAAAGTCTTATCTCCTATAGTTTCAATTTCAGCATGCTCAAATTTGATATCATTAAATATGTTTTGGAGCCCCCCAAAAATGGAAATGACCAATGGGAAAAATTTTAATTTTTTATTTATAAAAAATGTTGGTAATAAATCAGAAACTATTCGTGTGATCTATACTAGTTGTATGAGTACGCAAAGTGTTATCCTTAAAAATGTTAATCTATGTTTTGATGTTGCTTTGTTTATTAAAATTTTAAAGGATTTAAAATTTGATATATGTTTGAAAAAAAAAACGAAGGAAACATATAAAAGCATATTTGACAAAATAGATAAGGGCCATATTGCAACATACAAGTGTAAACAAAATGAATATCATTTATCAATTACTGGAAATATAGACAACAGAAACTCAATGTTTTTATTTAAAAATTTTATATTTCAAGATAAAATAATATTTAATGTATATAATTCAGGAACTGTTTGTCGATTAATATTACCATTGTTGTGCTTATATATATGTAAACAAAATTTAAAAGCAAAAAAAGAAAACAAAACATTATTAAAATTTATTGTGTTAAAAGGAAATAAACAAATGGAATCTGTTCGAATTATAAGCCCATTAGTTAAAGTGATTCAAAAGTCTTTTAAATATATAAAAATTATTTATTTAAAAAAAGAAAATTATTTACCAATTCAAATATCTGTAAAAACAGAAAAACTAAAAAGTTATAATATTTTTTTGTC
Organism: Plasmodium chabaudi chabaudi; assembly: GCF_900002335.3. NCBI lineage: Eukaryota > Apicomplexa > Aconoidasida > Haemosporida > Plasmodiidae > Plasmodium > Plasmodium chabaudi. The sequence continues at coordinate 201,232 of NC_030103.2, forward strand.
AAGCAATATGTTTATCGATAATTCGGCATCAAGCCAATTCGTATCATCTATGCTACTGATTTCGCCTTTCTCAGAAACGAGCACTTCCATACATTTGCTATACAAAAAGGTTCGTAAACAAGGCTACAAAAAAGGTTGTAAAAAAGGATGCAGCATATATAGGGATAAATTTTTTAAAATGCGAACGAACAAAATTAATTATTGTAACTCATTGGATAATGTCTTTAAAAAAAATATTTATAGAAAAGGTTTGAATCCAAAAGAGTTGTCATATTACAAATGTAGTTATAACAAAGCATTTTTAGAAATTGTCCACCCCAAAAAAGATAAAAAATTTGGGGAAACTAAAATGTGTGCAAATGGTGAAGTACGGAATGGAAGTTTACGAAGGAGGCAAGAAAACAGAATACGTATACAAAAATCGAATCATTTTTTAAAAAGATTAAATAAAACATATTTTGAAACTACTTCAAAAGCTTTCATCGATTTAACTGTGAATGTAATGAAATTATGGGGTGTAAAAGTTTATATACAAAATTGTAACTACATCATAAAAAAGGAAAAGGTGTCAAAAAATTTCTCTTACTTTTCCTATTGTTTAGCCAAGAAAAAAGCAGAAAAAAAATCTGTACTATATCATAAAAAAGGGTATTGGAAAAACATGTGTAGGTATACTCATTTTCGTTGTGCCAAATTAAGTAGGCCCCGTTGGAGTGGAAGTAAAAGTGTTGTTAAAAGGGTTAAGTACTACAAGATGGGAATCAGATATGAACAAAACAAAAGAGAGAAAGATAAAACCGTTTTAGGCAGTTCACAATTGAATGGTAATAATATCGCTTGTAAGCATGCATACAGAATATGCAACGATCTAGGACTTTATTTTTATTTTATTGTTGGATGTATAATAAAAAAAATAAATTGTAGTTTTGTTTTAAACTTATGTCTAAGCAATGTTATGATGAAAAGAGTGAGCCCAAAATATTATAAAATAAAATATGTTATGATTCAAAAAAATGTGCAAAATTATTTTTTACTAAATTTGTTACTACTATTAGATGTGGACATATATATAAAAAGGGAATCTTCTGAACAAGTCAGATTATTTTTAATCACATCAAAGGGAGTGCATATGAAAATAGAGAGGAAATTGGATAAGATTTTCGAAAAAAGGAAAAGAGAAATGGGAAAAGCTGGCTCAACGAGGGAGCCAAATAATAAAATAAAATACCATGTCTTTGAAAAGATTCACATAAATTACTATTTTAATGATATAAATAAATTATTAACAAAAGTAGTTATAGATGCAGAATACTTTTCAGATGATTTTTTTCCGATTTGTGTTTTATTTTGTTATTATTTGATTATTCATAAAAGTGAAAATATATTATTTAAAATAAAAAATATACATAACCAGGATATTAAAGAGTCAATACGTATAAATAATGTTGTATACATACTTAAGATGTGTTTTCAAAATTTGGTTTTTATTTCATGTGACAGTAACAGTATATACATTACAAGGATTAGAAGCTGTATAGACAATTGCATATTCAGTATAAATAATAATAATAATAATCGTTTGGACTGCTCTAAAATGGGTTATAAGAAAAGCGCCATGTTTTACAACAACTCTAAATATGTAATGAGCAGTAATAATATATTATACTTATTTATAGATACAAAGAATGATCACAGAGTTATTTTTATGACTACTATATTGTCCCTTATTTTTCGAAACATTTTAATTGATAATTGTTTTCAAATTAAAAAAAGTTATCCTGAATTTTATGAGCATGTAAGGGAGTATCTACAAATAAATCTTAACTATTGCACATCTTTCGAACTAAAATTTAATTATTTTCCTCATATGAATAATTATAACATATCCAATGAAATGGCAATTCCATTATTTTCTGATCCCTCTCAAGACCAGACTAAAGAACACTCCACTGATTTAGTAAAAAAAAAAAAAAAAAAAAAAAAAAAATGGAAACCCAATTATATGAACTATTATGAAGTATGTAATGATTCAGAAGGGGAACTACCACAAAATGAAAATTATATGAAAAAATATAAATACGAAGATATAACAAAAAATGATGTAAATATATATTATTTAATAAAAGAAATAAACCGCCTTAATGTAAATATAATATGTGGTATTCGTAATGTAGGAAAAACATATTTAGGGAACAAAATAAAAAATAGTTTTGTAATAGATATAGATGATTATGTATTTGAAAACGAAATTAAATTTGATAAAATTAAAATACGTGATTTTAGATATTATGAATATTTAACATTCGTTTCGGTACTATATATGTCTTACTGTATTTTAGCTCATAACCCATGTTCAAAAACTTATACAACGAAAGCAAACCAAGATCGGGACAAAGACAAAATATGGCATGTAGATAAATGTAAACAAATCCACAAAACTGATAACCTATTTTTTTTCATAAATAATGATGTAACTTTTTACAATAAAAAAATAAACGATTTATATAAATATATAAAATGTAGAATAAACAAATCAAATAATAATTATATTAATAATATTACCATAATATTAGGAGGTGGAATAATTGAGTTTGAAAAGTCAAGACATGTTATAAGTAAATTAAAAAATGTTATACTTATTAAAAGAGATGAAAAAGAATTATATGAAATATGTATAAATGATAAGATAAAACCAAAATTATCAGGAAATTTACATGAAATTATAAAAAATCGAACTAAAATATTTAACGAATTAAATATACCTTTTCATTTTTCAATACCTACAGAAAATTTCATAAATAAAAATATAAAAAATTTAAATGAAATACGAAATAATTTGATTGTTACTAGTTTTTTAAACTTTTTTAACTACAAATTTTATGCTAAGCCTATCATAAATCCTAAGCTTCTGCTTACTCAAGTTCTTTCTATAAATCTGGAGGACTTCCATTTATTTAATTATAAAACTATGGAATCGGATCATGAGTTTGTTGAGCTTGTTATTGAAGGGGATGGTGAAAATCGGAACAGTAGCAATAAAACCCGGAACGAAATATCAACAGGCAACTATGACTATTCACTAAGAGAGATGAATGCTAATTTCCCATTCATAGATTTCGAATTGCTAGATCTAGCCATTTTTATTATTCGATCTTATACATCTAAACCGATTATAATAAAATTATGTAAAAATATGACAAAGTCAGGCAAAATATATCTTAACTATATAATACGCACATTTTATAAATACAAAATTAACCTATTCGATATTGATGCTGATACTGATACGGATGGAAGTTGTGTAAACGTTTTAGAAGAAACAAATGAAAATTGTTTTTTCATCATTTCAAAAACTATAAGCGAAATGAATGAACTACAAAAGTGTATAAACCTAGTTAATCTATTTTATGTAGATTATCTAAAATTGTCATTTCATTTGTTTTCAAAACAAAATAAAGAACTACTCGATACTATTTTAAATAAACATTATAAAGATAAACTAAAAAATAAATCTTTGCAAAATCATAAGCAATATATAAATAAAAATGGAAAACATATTTTATTATATAATGTAGAACCTAAATATGATCCCTTTTCAGCCTTTTTATATAACCAAATAATAACCTTGAATTGTGAAAAGGAAAAGCAAAACAAAAGCCAACTATTATATCATAATTTCATGTATACTTATTATTATACAAATTGTATAGTTGCCATTTGTTATGCTGAAGATGATTTGTAGATATCCCTTTTATTTTTTTGTGCTTTAAAAATGCCACAATCGATTTTAAGTAAATCATTTTAAAAACAAAACAAGTTGTAATAATAAAAATGTAAATGAAAAAAAACATGAATCAAGTAAACGAAAGAAGCAGTTAAAAAAGCTGCAATAAAAATAGTGGTACTATTGTGGTACTATTGTGGTAAAAATGCACTTTCGGGGAGTCCCGAATTTTTAATTAAAACGAGGTAGCTAAAACGAGGTGGATAAAACGATTGGATTTTTGCTTATGCAATTTCTTTTTCAACAGAATATCCAACCCGATTAGCACCATTTTGAGATGCTTAAAAAAAAAAAAAAAAAATTTAATTTTGATCCGTGTGAAGAACAAGCTTGATTAATTTTATTTAATTTGGCTGCTTTAAAAAGACATTAAATATTTCATTATAATTTAATTCGCTAAAGCTTGTAAACATATTAGATAAGTACAATTTTCCTGCATTGTTTTTCTCAAGAGTGTGATAATTATCTTTCATGGAATTAAATAGATGTTCTAAGAAGTTATCTTTTTTGTTGTCTTCATTTTGAATTTCAAGATCAGTAGATGGTATCAAATTATCTGATGATGTAAGGAATGTTTTTTTTTCATCCTCATTTAGTAATATAGATTTATTAACATTTAATATATCTTCTTTCAAATTTCCAAAAGTTGAAAAATTATTTGAATTTTTTTTTGCATAATTATTTAATATTTTAATACTTCTTTTAAAAATATGTTTACAATCATATAAAATAAATTCTTTAAATATGTTTATTATATTATTTATATCATTATTTTGATAGTATATATTTTTACCTGTTATTATTTCAAATAACGAATTAAAAATATTAATATAAAAATTTAGATCCTTTTCAGTTTCTATACATTGTATATGAAACCAAAAATAGATTCCCATTTTTTTATTTTTCCATTTTTTTAATACACATCCTATAGCTTTTATTGTATTTACTAAAAAGGATTTTACTTCATATTTTGTTATTATTATTTTATTATTTTTTTTTACAGTTTCATTTGGGCTTTTATTTTTTGTATTGCTTAAAATAGGTGTTGTGTCTTTATTTAACTGATCATTTGATTTTATATTATTTTTAAACCCTAATATATTATCTAAATAAAATAAACTATTGCCACAATTAATAATGTTGCTATTGCTTGATATATTACTTGCAACACTACTACTACTATTTCGTCGCATATTATAATTAGATATAAATGCACCATTCATAATTTGAGGATTAACAAAATTTCTATTAAATAATATATTTTTCATAACATGATAATTTTCTGGATTAAATTTTTTATATGGTTCTACTAAATAATCTTTCCGATTTCTTGTTATATCTTTCATCATTATTTTATTATCACTTCGAATATCTATATTTGGTTTATTAATATAAATATAATTATTCATATCATTCATCATTTCATTTTTTGTATTATGCATATTATTTATTTTTATTTTATTATTGTTGTTTACTTCTTTTTGATATTCAATAAAATTATTATTCGGTTTTATATTCCCACTGGTTGGGAGCATCACACCTGCTTTTATTTTCGATGCCATGCTCACATTCGGCGCCCCAATCCTGCCGTGGCCCACACTGCCACTCGCCACGCCACTAACAACGCCACTAATGCTACTAGCATTGCCAACGCCGCTAACATTGCTAACGCTTGCGTCGCTTCGGACTGGGTCTGTCATCAGTTTTGCATCCTTTGGGTGCATCACTTTGATTTTCCCATCCGCTAACTTGTGTTGATTCATATTATTGTCATGCAAAGGCATAAAATCTTTTGCATTTTTATAACTTGCATCCATATCAGTAGTAAGACCTTTTTGAATGCTCAATTCACGATTATAATTATTTTTTGCATTTAAATAAATCATGCTTGGAAGTTTTGGACTTATATGATTAATAAGGTTACTAGTTATATCATTACCCATTCCAACATTCATATTGTTTACAATATTATTTACAATGTTATTTCTTAATCCATTTGGAACCATAGGGATTCCAAGGTTTCTTATATTTTCTTTATTATTAATTTTAAAATTGGGAGGCATACTATTTGAATTTTTTAAATTCCCAACATGTTTTATATTTTTCGCTTGATTTCGTGCATTCATCATTGATCGAAAGGGTTCAGAAGAATTTTGCATCGGATCTATATATCCATAATTATCTTCGTTATTTGTATTTTTCAAATTATTTGAATTTTTTTCACTACTATCTATCTTTAAATTTTTATTATTATTTACACCTCGAAAACTTATAATACTATTTGTACTTTGGTTACTACTACTTTTAGTGCTATTGCTACTTGCATGATTTACATTCATATTTTTATTATATTCTTCATTCATTAAGTAAGATGGATTATCTATATTTTTAATGTTTGGATATTTATCATTTCTATATATAAGCTTTAATACATTTGTATTTATATTACCATTGTTCATACTATAATTATATTTTTTATTTAACATATTTAGACTAACACTATTTAAACTATAGGGAGATATTTTATTTGGTCCGCCCCAATTATTACTAGTATTCATACCTCTTGTAATGTCATTACTATTATTGCTTCCCACATTTTGAGAGTGGAATAAATTATTATTGTTATTATTTTCAGTTGAGAATGGTTCAGGGGTATTTTTCTCAACACTTTGATCTTCTGATTGATTTAAATTTTGCTTAACATTTAGATCTATATCTTTTCCAAAATTTACATTATTACCTTGCTCGTTCATAATATTATTTGTATAATAATTTACGCCAATATTGGGCATTAAATTTTTACGTGAAATAATATTTCCAACTATATGTAATACTGGATTATTTATTTCCATTTTTGAATTCAAATAATTTTCATTATTTCGTAATAAATTATTATTTAAATTGTCATAATATTTCAAAATTTTATTATCATCATTTCCATCTATGGTATTATTTATTCCGTTGTTAATTGCACCGTTAAACGGGGAAGCATTGCCATTACCTATAAATTTATTTTCTACTTGTTCATTTGGAGTACTAAAATTATCTCTACCAATTGAATCCTTAGTAAGAAAATTTCCTTTCGTTCTTTTTATAGGCTTGGCTTTAGTAGGTACTTTCATCCCTCTATTTTGCGCTTTTTCATTTTGAACTGTTTTTATTTTATTAAACTGATTTAACATATCATTTCCATCGTTTTTATTTTGACTATTATATATATTTGCAACATCTTCTGAAGTATTTAAAATAGGATTTGCTTGAATTTGCTCCGAATCATTTTTGGGTGCACTATTTCGACGACTCATATTGCACATATCTAAAACATATTTATTATATTCATTATTTTCACATTCATTTTGATAATACATGGGTATGCTTTTGTCTTTATATCCATTTGCCGGTATATTGGTTATATGGCTCTCTGACATCTTTTTTTATTTTATTATTATGCTTATCTTTCGTAAAATACAAATCATTATATTAAAAAGGTGGTGATTCTTTTTATTTTTATATGTACCTTTTATTATCATACTTTATCCATAAAATGGAGTAGCGACTTGAAATACATAAACAATTTGATATGTATAGCATAAAATTGGAATATATAAATAAAACAAATTAACAATTTAAAAAACGGATAATGCAAAACATATGCATATTACCAAGCTGTAACTTTTTTTTTTTTTAATTCGCACTGATTTATATAACTACAAAGTTTTATATATTTCAATAAAAATTCATACAAATTGTTAAGAAGTATATGTATAGCACATATGCATATACTTATGCATATTATTTATTAATGATAGACATTATTAAAAATAAATTAAAAACATAAAGGTCAAACAAAAACAAAATTTTGAACGTTTACTTTTTTTTAATCTTCCATGTTTATCACATTTTATATGCTACCACATCAACTGTGTCCTTCACTTTCGTTGTGTGGTTATATACTTACAATTTTTTCTTAAAATTCAAGACAAGAACATTAAGATTGATAATGGTTTAGTCTATTATATATATACATATACATGCGCACACACACGTGAGGTTATATACATATATGCTAAACGCATGTACAAGCGAAATAATATATACTACATATATAAATTACTATGCATTCTATATAACAATTTTCTACAAACTGCATATTTATTCAAATATTAATATACAATATTAAATATATTCTTTATAATTTATTAACATAAACTTATTTTGTATTTATCATCATGTAATGTACACGATTATAATTAAAAAAAAATGCAATGATACGAAATAAATACATTAATTGGGGGTACCATATAATTTTTATAGGCTAAAAAATATGTATAATACAATAAGGTTGTAACCAAAAAGTAATAATTTATTTAAAAAAACAATGCATATATAATACATGTATTTATAAGTATGTCTACTTATAGGATGTAACAATATGACTTTGGAATATATTTATATGAATAATCATACAAAAGTTGCATAAATTATGTAACTTAATAAATATCCGTACACAAAGTATTATGCAAATATATATCTATAAAAAATATATACTCCTTATATGTATTTATGAGTATTATATATATATGCATGAACTATATAAATATAGTATATGTCTTTATCATTATCGATAATACATATATAATAACATTGTGTAAGGTCTAACAATAATCTATATGATTTTTAGCTAGTGACTTGGTTTTTTTTTTTTTTTTTTTTTTTTTTTTTTAAATATATTACATGTTCATACGATTTTTATATATTTTTTATTATAGCTATTTTTATATTTTTAATATTTTTAATATATAAAATTAATGAATTTAATGTAAAAAAAATTATATAATTATCATTAATAATATTAATATAATACTTTTATTTATTTTTTATATTTGCTTAACTTATATAAAGCCTATAATTTTTGTAGGGGGCCCAAGCCTATAGCTATTTTTTTATCAGCCGTATTTTGTTTTATGTACGCATGTGCATATCATATGATTTTATAAAAAAAAAAAAAATATTATTCTATACTTTTAATAAAATAAATATTCAAAAAAAATGTAAAATACGTATATACATATTTATAAGTTTATATAATATTTTTTGATATATAATATTTTATATTTTCTCAAATTTTAAATAATAAATTATATCAAAAAATATTATATATTATTTTGCTTTTTTAACATCATTCTGTTGAATTAGCAAGAGGAATAATTTTATTATAAGCCCTCATAAAACAACAAATTGGGAAAAACATACATTTATTATTATATAGAGGAATATTAAAAAATGACGAAAAGATATCCACTTTAATATATAAATAGGCATATCTATAAATACTAAAATATAAAATCAACTGAATGAGTAGCAAAAATCGTACAGCATTTTATTCAGCTTAGTATGAAAATCTTTGAAAAGGAACTTAAAATATGTATATGATAAAACTAGTATAGCATATATAGCAACATTCTCCTCCTCTAATCATTGTATAGTTGTATTTTTATAACTAAAAATATAGTACATAATAGGGCCCGTTGTAATATGACAAAACGACGGTCGATCTTTTCTTTCCATTCTCAAATGAAAACATTTTAAAGAAAATTTAAATGGTTGTTACAAAAAATGTGGTTGTATAGTTTTGTTTTTTTTTTGGATGAATTTAAAAAATGTAATGCATTTTATAAATTAAAACAAATAAATTTAAAACAAAGGAAGAGAAAAAAATAGAAAAAATGTTATTCCTTCCAATGATAATTGCAATTAACGCAAATATAAAAAAGGGTACTAGGCTCATCGGCTGATCGTATTTGCAAACTGTAAAAATATGCTTCATCATGTGTGCATTTTGGGCATATAGCTAAAATAAAAAAAAAAAAAAAAAATTGTGAATAATATAGAGTGAAAAATACGGACATTTTTAATTCGTATAATAAATATGTAGAATATAAATTCGTGTATGTCATGGTAATATTGGTTAATGACAAATTGAATAAAATGTTTTACCTTGCGTTTTGGACATATTTTTATTATTCATATCTACAGCATCCAAGGGAATTGTTTTGTTAAATTCTGTGCAATCATATTTGTTGTATATTTTATTTTTTATTTTGTATTTGAAATTACATGTTTTACAGTAAAGGTACACTCCATTCTCAACATGAACTAAAACAATGTTATGGCAATTCGGACAAAAAAAAGCCATGTGATAAAAACAAGTTTGTATACAATCAAGCAAAGAAATGTTCGAACTATTTTTTTAAAATGAGCTTGCCCAAAATTATATTTCTTTCTTATTTCTTTGGAAATATGGGCACCTTTCTCTTGTCATTACACTTAATTTTATTAAAATAAATATATATATATGTAGAAAGAATTGTAATAGGCTTTGTTGGGATCAAACTTCGTACTGTTTGTACGTTTCTCCTCTCGTTTGTTTCCAAATCTAGCCCAACTCAATAATATGTGTTATTACTTGCTTTTCTGCAAAATAGGTGGTCAATATAATGAAGCTAGCTAGGTACATCTCATTCTGTATCTTCTCATATAGTTATATAAATAAACCAAACAAATATATGTAATATATATTTTTTGTCCCTAATTTAAAAACCCAAATTGTATATTTTTATGTATGCCAACTGGAAAAAATCAAAAAAAAAATACAGTTCTTTCTTTATTCATATGATTATAAACAATATTGTTAATATTTTTTACTAAAAAAATATTGTTTAAACTTTTTAAAAATATAAATTAAGATTTATTTTCCAGCTAGCTATTTTTTTCGTCTTCTCTTTTGATGTTGTACAATCTTGAAAAAAAAAAATTTCTTTTTCTTTGACAATATACAAAGGAATAAAATTATTTATATGATATAAAAATATTTTATAATTATAATTTAAAAAAATACTGTTGTACTTTTCTTTTTTTATCAAAAAATATATGTATGCATATTTCCATATTATATATTTTTTATATATTTCATTTGTCGGCTTTATAAAATATTTTCACCTTCCAATAAAGCCTCTAATATGATAAGCCGATTCTTTTGAAGCAAAATAATTTAAAAAGAACAGAAGAGAATATATTGCTACTAATTTTATTTTATCTACTATTCAATAATTCTTTTTTTTTCTGTTTTTTTTTTGACTCGCCATGGAAAACCTAAAAAACATTTCCCCAATCGATGGGAGGTACAAAAAGTCTTGTAAAGAAATTTCCGAATATTTCTCTGAGTATGCTTTGATAAAATATAGGATATATGTAGAAATACAATGGCTTATTTTTTTAAGTGAAAAGGAATTTTTTTATAAAAAACTAAGTGTAAAAGCAATTGATGAGTTACAAAAAATAGCAGATATAAATGATGAGGATGTATTGAGATTGAAAAAAATTGAAGAAGAAACAAATCATGATGTTAAGGCAGTTGAATATTTTATTAAAGAAAAAATAAATAAAAATAATGGTGAGCTTGTTAATATAAAAGAGTATGTACATTATTTATGTACTAGTGAAGATATAAATAATATAGCATATGCTATATGTATAAAATCCTGTTTAAATAATATAATAATACCTCATATAGAGAAAATAATGAATCGATTAAAAGAGTTAGCATCTGAGTATAGTCAGGTTTCTATATTATCTAGAACCCATGGTCAACCTGCATCTGCAACAACCTTTGGAAAAGAAATGGCGAACTATTTTGATAGATTAAAAAGACATATATCTACATTAAAAAACATAAAAATATATGGAAAATTTAATGGCGCAGTTGGTAATTTTAATGCTCATAAAATAGCTAATAGTAATATTGATTGGGTAAATAATATAAAATACTTTGTAGAAAAATATTTTGATATTAATTATAGTTTATATTGTACACAAATACAAGATCATGATTATATATGTGAAATTTCAGATGCATTAGGAAGAATTAATTCTACGCTTTTAGACTTATCTATAGATATATGGTTATATATATCAAATAATTTATTAAAATTAAAACACGTAAAAAATGAAATAGGTAGTAGTACTATGCCACATAAAATAAACCCAATTGATTTTGAAAATGCTGAAGGGAATTTACATATAGCTAATGCACTTTTTAAAGCATTCAGTGCAAAACTTTCTATAAGTAGGTTACAAAGAGACTTATCAGATTCAACAGTTTTACGAAATATTGGTAGTTCATATGCTTATTCTCTTATTGCATATAAATCAATTTTAAGAGGTTTAACAAAAATTGATATCAATGAGCAAGCAGCATCTCAAGAGTTAAATAATAATTGGAGTACCCTAGCTGAACCTGTTCAAATTGTTTTAAAAAATTTTAACTTTCCAAATGCTTATGAAGAATTAAAAAATTTTACACGTGGAAAGACTATTGATAAAGAACTAATGCAAGAATATATTAAAACAAAATCAGAATTCATACCACCAAATGCTATGAACCAATTGTTGGAACTTACTCCTAACACTTATATAGGATATGCTGATTATTTAGCAAACAATGTTGATAAAATGGAATAATCCTTACAACTGTTTATACATTTGTTGAGATACGCCATTGCGCATATTTCAAAACTATACGCCTTAAAAAGAGGTCAACATATTTTCCTCATCAATTTCAAACATTAAACAGTATTAAAACAATCAGGTGAATATATTATTCACAAAGTTGGTAAATCAGTAAAAAAAAAAAAAAAAAAATGTAATAATAAAAATTAATATAATAATGCTATTATAGCAATAGCAACCATTATAATTCCGCAAAAACTGTAATTCACTGAATCTGCACTGAGTAATGCGATACAATTAGTACCATGTAATTTATATCCAGATGGGCATGAGCATTTTATTCTACCATTTTCCATTTTTTCACATATTAGATTTTCTCCACATCCTCCATTATCCACTGAACAATCGCCGTCTTCAAGTTCGGCATCATCATCATCTTCTTCTTCTTCGTCATCAGAAAGAAGGATAACTTTTGGGTCGGCAGTGTTACTTCCAGTACCATTTGTGTTATCTGCAAGAATGCGAAGGAGAGGAATGAAGACCTTGCATTTTTTTTCATTTTGTATTTTTCGTTTTGCAATTCTTATATGTTACCTGACTGTGCTGGTGCATCTTGAGTAGTTCCAGCTTTAGCGGGTTCAGTTGAAGATCCAGCTGGACTTGCATTGTCGGCATTTGCCTGATTTGATGTGCTTTTATTTTCTTCGCTAGTATCTGTGCTTGAATCAGCATTACCTTCAACTTGATTCGAACTATCTTCTGTATTATCAGAGGGGATATTTCCTAAAATTCTGTTATTACCCACCATATTATGTGCACATTTGTTTGTATTAATTAAAGAAGTATCATGTGCATTTTTAAATGACATTAGCAAAACAACAAAGAGATTAATTGCTGATAAATAATTTGCGATCTTCATTTTTTCAAAAAAATTATTATTAAAATTAAAAAAGAATACAAAACCTTTCAAATGAAAGAACTTATTTTTTATGAGAAAATTGAAATGTAAAAATTTGGTAAATATATATAATTAAAAATTATTATTAAAAGTACAAAATTGGTTAAATGCTAAAAATATTTAATATTACTAAAAAGTATTACAACTTATTACGTTTCTCTTTTTCAAATTATTAAAAACTATGTAGCTAATTATTCAATATAAATTAATAGTGAGTCGTGTTCTTTTGTGTATTTAAAAATATATTTATTAATATAGTTAAATCATATTTAAAAAAAAAAATTAATAATGAATTTTATTTTACACACCTCCAATACTAGCCATTAATAAAATTTATTAAAATTAAAAGACCTAAAAAAAAATTATGTGAATACACATTTTAAAAATATAATTTATAGCACTATTGAATCTGTACTTTCTTATATTATAAAAATACGTTCATCATAACTGTACCCCAATGAACAGGTAATTAATTGTATACCCTTGTGTGTTTTTTTTTTAAATTAAAACGTAATAAATATTTTTTCATAAATTTTTTAAATCCCTATTTTTTTAATATTGTAACCATTAATAAATTTTATGAAAAAAATGTGGCAATAATGTAAATAATAGTTCCTCATTTAAAGGGTATTGAATTTGTTAAAAAATATACACAAAGAATGTGCGTATCTTTTTTTTCTTTCACCGTTTTGGATAAATGTGTAATAAAACAAATATAGCTATAACAGCCATAAATTAAACACATAATGAAAATATTAGCCATTGTTAATTCAAAATATTAAAATAAAATTAATACCGCCATTTAAATTAATGGCCAATAACAACCATATTTTAATGCACTAAAGAACTAGGAAATAATTTTAGCCTATTGAAATATGACGGTCATTTTGTCTATGCTTCCCTTTTAATGATTTAAACTGTTAGAGATAATGTATACTCTCTTAACTTATACAATATATATGTAACGCCTTTAAGTCGATAACTTATATAATTGTCTTTATTTTTCTTTATCCTATATAGTATAATAATATACCCAAAGAATGTATTATTGGCGTTTTTTGGAGAAAGCCATCATTTTTTTAACTTTTAAGAATGTACAAATAAATGCAAAAATGTTGTGAATACACACATACACTATACATTATTTTGTAACATACATTTTTTCATCATATTCAAATTGTTGTCTTTACGAAAAAATATATACCTTTATAGTTTTTCTATAAATTTTATTAATGTACTATGTGACCTAAGAATGTTTTATTTTTCTCTGGCAATACGTAGTACCATCCTTTTGCTAAAACGGTTTATATATTTATCAACAATTATATCCCAAAAAATGAAAAAATTAAAAAAATATATTACTATAACTCATGAAGCAGTTGTAGTTTTGTTAAACATTATCTTGTTTTTCTCCTCATTTTTCATATTTTATAAACCTTAAATAAACCACATTTGGTATTCAAAAATTATATATACACACTGCAGTATATTTTTTTCATATAAAAATAATATTACAATTATAATTAAAAAAATTATTAACATGTAAGGTAAAAACAATCCATTTATAATTAAAAAAAAAAAATAATAATATGTGAGTAGCTTTTATGTATGTTTTTTTTTTTTTACTAAGCCAAGGTAAAGCTACTTAAAATTAAGGTATATATTTATACAGTTTGTGCATAATAAATAATAAGCACATAAGCATATTAAGAATAAATAATACATGCAAAATAAAGCAATAAATAATATACGTATTATATTATGACGAAAAACTACGCATTGCTTTTTTTATCAAGTGTATATATATTCGTTTATAATTTCCTATTCTATATTTTCCTTGAAAAAAAGCCAAAAGTTTTGATAATTAAATTAAAATTAAGACATTATTTTATACAATTTTATTTTTATTGATTTATTTGTTCATTCATTTTAATACATCGTTTTTTTTTATTTTTAATTTTTGAATGAATAAAGAACATTCCATAATTGTTTTTTTGATTATCATGCCAAATAAAGCATTCATTTCATATTTCACAATTCTATACCTTACTACCCAATGGGTTTACGCAATTCATATAAATAAATTTTAAATAGCTTAAAAATATACCAAAAAATGTGAAAATTTATATATATATTAAAAAATGTTCCTAAACATTTAGCTAGTATTACTGTAAAATAAAATTTATTTGTATGTTGTTCGATATACATATATATGCTTAAAATCATATTTTGTACATATATGTGAATGGTTATATATATATTTTTTTGTGTGTATATATAATTGCAAAATCCACAAAAATGTACAATTCATATTATTCGTATTTATTTTATCACATTTTTTGTTAATATAATATTCAATAAATCTAGCTAATTGGTATGATTTTTAAGTCTATAAAATATGACTGATACATAATATTATGAACATTTATATGAATAGGTTAGAATATTTTTATTTTTCCTAACATTTTTGTTGTTTTTTTGTGAACATATATAAAAAATATTGTTAAAAAAGTTTATGTTAATAATTATTAAGTTTA
Source organism: Plasmodium chabaudi chabaudi (assembly GCF_900002335.3). Taxonomy (NCBI): domain Eukaryota; phylum Apicomplexa; class Aconoidasida; order Haemosporida; family Plasmodiidae; genus Plasmodium; species Plasmodium chabaudi. Next base: position 217,019 of record NC_030103.2, read on the forward strand.
TAAAATTATATGCCATGAAAAAGAATATGTTTTCTCAAGTTCAAACTTGGCCCTTAATAAAAAGCCTAAAAATTTTGAAATATTATTAAAACATAAAAAAGGGTACATATTAATTTTTAAAATGTAAAAAAATATATAAATCATGTTTACACATTTTTTTTTGTTACCTTAATATTTGATTTCAGTCCTGGTTTTGGGTGTCTTTTTTTTATTTTTTTACACCACATGTTTTATATTCAGTCCTATATATTTTTTCTTTATTTTTGTATATTAAAAGAATTTTTAACACATTTTATGATTTACAACATCATTATATAATTTTTTTGCATACCCTCATTTAATCTTTTACTATTTCTCGTATTATTAATTTTTTTTTTGTGTGCAGCTTTTGATAAATATTTTATAAAAAATATGTACACATTACATAAAATAAAATAACATATAAAAATTGGAAGCCTTCATTAATCGAATAGCTTTTCCATGACCCAATCCTTTATATAGTTTATTATATGTTGATTTATTATTGTGGCCCTAATGGATAAACATATATCAGATATGTTATATGCCTATAATCACAATAATGTTAGCATGTCATTTGAAGATGATAAAACAAAGAAATCCACTAAAAATCTCATAAATCCTTGTAAATTTAATGAATCAATACAAATAAATAAAGACATTAATTTTTGTAATAATAAAACAGCGATCGACCAAAAGGGTTATATAAATCAAAAATATACAAACAAAAGTAAAAATGTATTTACAAAAAATCAAATTTCTACAAAACTATTAACTAGTTTAGAGGATACTTTGCATAATTCTATGTTAAATAATTCATTTAATGAAAATGCAAAGAAAAATAACAAATTTTGCACACCAAAAAAAGAAAATTTAAAAATCGAAATGAAAACTGATAAAAATGTTAACATCCTTACAGAGGAACTAAAAAAACAAACTATAGCATCCCTTCAAAATTCGAATATTAGCAATATAGAAACTCGACTATTAAGAAGGCATACAACTTGTGAAAATAAAAAAAAGGAAATCTTTTTAGAACAAAGTTACAAAAATGAAAATTCATCATTTACAACAAATGCATATAACACAAATTCAGATAATAATTTTACTACAATTTATGACAATTTTGTGGATGAACACACAGAAAAGGATAGTGAATATGTTACTAAATTATATATGTTCAATAAGGTAAAAAATTGTGATACCAAAGTTGTGGGTAGTAAAAAAGAAAAATTTGCACATATAGATAAAAAAGGGCTATTTAAAGATGTGTGCAAATCTTTTGTAGACCCCAAATTAGAAAATTGCTATGAAAACAGCAATCACTCGAGTAAAGAGGATAATCAGGAAAGTTATATACGTGATGGAAATAAAAGAGAAATGCAAAGTGTGATATTAAATTGGTCGAATTCCCTTTTGAATAAAAGTAACATAAATATGGAAGCCAGTTTTGGCTATAATGAACCTAATATTATATACAATAGTAATAGCACATATATTGGCAAAAAAAACAAAACAAAACGACCCACTAAACAAGGGGAAACACACACTTGCGAAATTGGTCAGGAAGATATTGAAAAAGTAAATGGTGAGAGGGGGGAAGTTATAACAAAATCAAACATTTCTAATTCCATTGATTTTGTTCCATTACATAGTAGTAGTGATTATTCAAATAATTTTTACGAAGAGAAAAACAGTTATTATAATATTGCCGATTCCAATGAAAAACATGTGGAAAAAAAAAATATAAAAAATTATGACCATTTTGAAAGTATAAAAAAAGTAACAAAATTTAAGGGGAATTCCCCAAATTTATATTTATCGAAAAAAACAGTTTTTGAGGCCCTTAAAAAAAATAAAAATTACGAGAAAAAAATAAATAACAGTAATTGCGAAAATAATAGTAGCAATATATTGGAGGGGGAAGAAAACGGTTTGGAAAAGAAACAATATGTGAACGTTATGAATCCGTCAAACTTTCCAATTGTGGGAAAAAAGGAAAAAATTGTGCCCACCAGGATAGAAAAAAATTATAGTAGTAGCAGTAATCGATGCAACACAAATTTCGTAAAATGTAGTATTTTAAGTTTAAGTAATAAAAAAAATAATTGTTTTAACAATTTTTGTCACGAAAGTAGTGATAATAATAATAGTAGTAGTAATAATTTTTGCGGTAATGAAAATATTAAGGGAAAGAAGAATTATAAAAAAATTGTAATAAAAAAAAATAAAATAAATAATCCGCAGAACAGTATAAAAAATGACACTTTAATTAATGCCAAAAATTATAGTATTAGTAAAAAAAAAAAAAAAATCATAGATGATTTTTTTCCGAGTACACATTTTTTATTATCTAACGGTGCTGAAAAAACAAATTTATCGAGCTCAGACATTATTGAAAAAAAAAAATTATACAATAATTTAAATATGGTAAAAAATAAATATTCAATTTATTCAGATAATATAAAAGTAAAAAATTCAGCTATATATAATGTAACTAATAAAGAAGAGGAAATGTTAAAGGACAAGAAAACGAAAGAAGAATGTGGAAATGAGATTTCATCGATTATGCCTAAAGAAAACGAAAAAAACGTTGGGAAAATGGAAACAAATTGTAGTGATTTTATAAAACGGGAAAGTGAATCTCCCAATTATGTCTTCAAAAAAAAGACCAATTACTTTTACAAGGATAGAAAACCAAATGAAATAAAAAATGATAATGGCGAAGAAAAAATAAATAATATAAAAAATGTGTGTGTCCAAAATGGTTATAAAAAAAATAATGTTATGCATGATATTTTGTCAAATAATCAAATAATTATAAAAGATATAGAAGAAATAAAAAAGAATAAATTATTTTTTGAAGATATCTGTGTGTTTAGAATGAATGAATATACAGATGAATCGGAACAAAGTGATATATATAACTATAGTGATATAAGAAGTGAATTTTTTCAAAGCGAAGATGATTATGATAAAGAAATAAAAAGAAAACCAATAAACTTATTTGAATTAAATTCATATAATGATGTAGATATATCAAAATTAGAATTAAATAAAAATTGTTATGAACATTTAAATGAGGAAGTTACAAAATTAATAAAAGAAGAAGATACTTATAATCTTGAAATGAATATTGGATTAATGTTTAAGAAATATATAAATGTAATTATGAATTTGTCTTATAATTATTTAATTATAAAAAAAAATGAAAAAAATGTGTTAACATGTATATCCTATAATAATATAATTGAAATTGACATTATTAAGAGGAATATAAAAAAAGGAAAAATTTCCTTTAAATTGGTATACGTTTTTAAAAAAAAAGAATTAAAAGCAGAAAAAAATATTACTCTCATTTTTAAAACAAATGAAATGGGGGCTTACGAAAAGATCAAAGAAAAAATTGGACCAGTGTTTGGTGCTGGCAAAACGAAGAGTTCTCACATTGGTGGTCAAAAAAGCAACAACATTATGAAAGGAAAAGGCAGTCCTTCAAAAGTTGATAAAAAAAAAATATACATAGATGCAGAAACGGTATATAACTATATTATAAACAAATATAAACAAGTACATCTACTATATTTAAGCCATTTACTTCAAATGACGGAGAAAAAATTTAAAAGAAAAGCAATAGAACAAGGGTTTAAAATGTTAAGAGTAAATTGTGAATATGCAAAAGAGATAGAAGAAATGGGAAAGAAGAAAATCAAATTAGTAACCGATTTTACAAATAAACTTGAGTATTGCACTAAAAGGTATATACAAAAAAATTATTTTAATATATTGTTAATAAAAGGTTATGAAACTCATTTTATAAATTATCAAAAAAAAACAAATGATATGTTATTTAATGTGATAGTTAAGGAAAAAAGTGCATATGAAGAAAATATTGGACGCCAATCAATTTTGCTACTATTTAATGCGTTGGCAAGTTTGTATAAGAGTAAAATGTCGAAATATTTTCGCAGTTTTGTGAATAATAATAGAAATTTTAGTAAAGGGAAGAATGCATTTTCATACACACTAACTCATATCAATACAATTTTAGCAAAATATGAAACAAGACATAAAGCATTTGTATTATCTAGATTAAAATTTAATTATAATAACGTTAGTTATTTTTCATTTGTTATGTATAAAACATATTTAAAAAAATTATTTTTAGGTTATATATGTTTACGAGATAATCGAATATTTATAAAGCTAGTAATTGAAAAAAATGTAATTAAGTTAGTAAATAGAATTAGTCGAGTTGTTGAGAATCAAAAATATTATGCATTTCTTAAATTACAAAAATATATATATGAAGAAAAAGAAAAAATTAATAAAAAAATATGTGATAATCTTATGTATACAAATAATGAATTATGTAATAATATGGACAAAATTGGAATGGAAAAGGGTATTAATATATTAGAATATTTTTACAAGTTTAAAATTAAAGAAAATTTAATTAAATATTTTTATATTTTAAAAGGTTCTCAAGTAAGTGCCTCTATATCTCAAAATAAATTTTATTTAAAATATTCTGCTATTTTTGTATTTGTTTTAAATAAAATATTTCAAAGAAAAGTTCAAGATATATTATTCCATTTTGTTCTTAAATGTTTTCAAACGAATAATAAAAATAAGTTAATATATTCTACAAAAAATTTAGAGTCCCTATTTATACAAAAAGAAAAAAGAGATGCCATTGCAATGCTCAAATTTTATGATAAATTTCCTTACCTTTTTAAATATCGAAATATGAACAAAGCAGAAATATTTACAGCTTGTATTCAAAATTTTATTAACACATATAATAGAAAACTTTTATTAAACTTTTTATTAAGATTGCATTTTGTACGATATAAAGAAAAATTTATGAAGGCATATAATTGTATAGGGCATATATACAATTTTACAAATATATTAAGTAAAAAGTTTAAAAAAACAGTAAGATTCCCATTTATGTTACTTTTACAAAATGTCCGAATTATTAATAATCAAATTTTAGTACATAGACTTAAAATTAAAAAAAAAACACAATTAAAAAATAGCAACCATACGAGGGCATTTTCCTCTGCCCCCGATCCAGTTTCTGTGATGACAAAATATCCATATTTGCTTTACAACATGGAAATGTCTCCCGAGCACACGTTTGTTCCTGGTAAGGAAGCACACTCATTGTGCGTATCTTATTTTTTCTTTCGATGATTGCCCCGATTTACACCGCTTTTTTTTCTTCCCTCTCTCAGATGATAGACATTCTTTACCGTCTAACAATTCCATTGCCGATGCTTTCCCATACGTCTATGAAGGTAAGACTAGTTTGTTATTTTTGTTGGTCTGCCCATGTGCGCTAAGATAATTTCGCTTGCTTAATCTGTCCACTATTCGTTTACATATTCTTGCTTATTTACAGACATGGACAAGATTAAAAGGAAAATCTCCGATTTTAATAACAAAGTTGGCAACATGAATTAAAAATTAACTAGCATTACCTACATATATGCATGTCTGTATTGCATATATAGGTAGAACCTACGCCGATTTTGCAATTTGATACCTCACTATTTTATAACACATTGACTATTTCCTATGCTTTTTAGCGAAGCAATTTTTTCGTTGTTTTTTTTTGTATTGATATTTTACCATTTAGCTAGATTACACTAAAATATTGATGACCTTTCGCCACTTGTGAAAGGTTGATTTAGTTCATGCACATGTTTATGTGTTCGTTATATTCTATTTTTTTTCACCTGACAATGTATACGCACATCTATGATGTTGATATTTTTTTAAAACAAAAATATTCTAAAACCATACCGCACACTGTTTCATTTTAAGGCGTTTTATCAGCTAGCCATGTCCCAAAATGGGACTCAGCATATTTTCAGTATGTGCAGAATATACGAGTTATTTTTAACTTGTAAATTATTTTGCAAAGTATTTTGCAAAGTGTTTTTAGTTAATTAAGTGAACTACCTATATAGGCAATTCACAAACAAAAAAAAATGATTTTAAAATGTATATATAGGTACACAAAAAAATTGGTAAATAAATATGTAAATGTTGTAAGCACATTGTGTGTATGTGCAGTTTGGTAAGATGGGAAAATATAGAATAGATGATCAAGATGTATTTTTTTTTAATTATTTTTCACTGGTTAGTTTAGAATTAATTTGATGGGGTATATCACTTTTCCAATTATTTATTTTTTATGACTTATTCTTTTTTTTATTGCATTTAAAAAGTAATATCGAAAGAATTTCCACACGAGCATTTAGATGATATATTTTGAATATTTTCAATTATGAATTTTTTTGAAATAAGGTTACTTATATAATGTATTTTACTGCCTTTTAAAATATCACAAGCTTCTTTATTAATTATTACAACAAACTCTTTGTCATATGCAATTATATCTTTTTCATTTATATTATTTTTATCTATTAGTGAGAAGAAGTATTGAAAACCTGAGCATCCTCCTGCTTCGACTTGAACTTTTAAAGCTTTTTTATTATCGTATTTTTTATTTATTTCTTCCATTTTATTAATAGCTTCATTACTAACATGTAAAATGGGGTTCTTCACAGATGTTTCTTTATTCTCTTTTTCAACTTGATCAATTCTTTTATTTATTTCATTTTTATTGTAAATACTGTTATTACTTATGTTGTTATCATTTATAATACGATTTCTTTCTACTGTTTGAGAATAAAATTGAATTCTTTTGAAAGTATGTCCCAAATGGGTAGCACAACAGGCCCACTTGTTGTAGTATGGACTATGCTTCCGAATTATATATCTATACATTTTGATTAATTCAATCATATTCTATAATATTCAAATTGATATTGTAAAAATCCATAACCCTAAATTTGATGATATTTTTCTCGTATAATTTTTTTCATTTTTTTAAAAGAAAATGTGATAATGGCTAGCATCAGTTTTGTACCCCTTCTCTTGTCACTGCAAAAGATGAAGTCTCATTTTTATATTTCATAAGCATTATTCAAATAAATAAACATATGTTTATGTATAGAGAATGCTACTTGGAAAGTATGACACAAAGCAATGATGAATTTTCCAGGGCTTTCCCACTTTATAACAAAATTTGGATGGCCATTTAGTTGGTCACTATATATTAATACTTTGTTATAAATAAAATTAAAAAAATTATAAATAAAAATAAAATTAGAGATACGTTTCAATAATTTTACATAAAAAAAATATACAACGTCCTTAAAATATTGAATTGGTCATATTTTATTTTATTACGTTTTAAAATTATATTTTTTTAAAGCAATATGGGACACCAAATAGTGTGAAAAATTTGCAAAAAAAATTATATATATATACAAATATATAATACTATTTAATTTAATTTGGAGAATTAACTATTTTTCTCAAAACAAGTAATATCATGTATTCAAAATATTTTATTATAATTTTTTCACAAATATTATATATACATGTGTGCATCCCTATATGTTTGCATTAATTATGCATTTTTTATTTTAACAAAATAAGGATAATATAAAATTTGTGTGCAAAATGAAGCTTAAAATTTAGCCTATTTTATTGTTAAAATAGTTTATATTTTTATGCCATTTTAAGCCGTATAATTATGCGATTTTTTTGGGAATAAAATAAGCTAATTAGTTGTGTAGGATTAAATTGTGGTTGCATGAGAGTTGAAAATTTGGTGTGCATGTTTTTTTTCCTGCCCATTTTAATATCCCATTTTTTTAAATTTTCGATTTATTATTATGAGAATAAACATTTCCAATTGCATGTACATTTGTATGCTCTCGTTTTTAATTGAAGAGACAGATGAACAAAAATAAGATTAATATTATTTATTAGATCTATTTAAAACATATAATAAAATACAAAAAAGTCCATGATAATTAGTTAATACATATGCATGTACGACATATAAATAATGAATATTGTGGTGACGGTGTCATAAACTTTTTTAATGTATTTACCTCTTTTTCATGACAACATGAGAGGTTATAAAAAGAAATAAAAATGGAAAAAATAAAATCCTCAAAAAAGATACTATTTATACATATATATGATATACTATTTTTGATGTGTCTACTATGCTAACCTTTTCATAAGGAAACAGTTTCAATCACATTCCACAATAAATGCATTTATAATTTGGTGCATTCCTACTTAGGCATTCTCCGATAACTGTACTATGCATACATGTGTCGATATGTTTTTCACAATTTTCTCGACATATATTATCTAAATTCGTATCCATTGAATAGGTTCGGAGGCACGAGAACTCCTCCATGTACTCGTTTTTCCCTGAAAAATTATGAAAATTATGAAAATTATGAAAATTATGAAAAATGACAAAATAAGCAAACGGACAGACACCATGCATTACACTTTTGGTGCTCACTTTTCGAATAGATATTCCTTTTGTATACAAAGTTGCCTATCGTCACGGTTAAATCCGTTTGGAAAATTCTTCTTAGCCTATTTCGATGGTTAATTATATCGTTAGGATCAAATCTTCGATTATTATTCATACTTGGATAAGCAGGATCATATTCCGAATCTCTAAAAGGGGGATGTCGATCATTATTTTGTCTATCATTATTATCTATTGGATTATAATCTGGATTATAGTATGGATTAACATAATCGTTTTGATTATTATTTGATGGATCTACTGTCCTAGGATTAATATCATATGGATCATCATAACTATTTGGAGTTACTTTTCTATTTCTATCTCTTTGGCTAGTTTTATTTTTTTTATTTTTAGTAAAATCGGAATGATTATATCTTATTTTTACATCAGTAGATGACATATCATTAGGTAAAGGTTTTGAAATATTATTTTCTGTCATTTTTAATAATAATGGAAATGCATTAAATAAAACTCTACCATTACAATTTCTTGGACCATACATATCCATTTTAAAATTTCCATTATCACCCCATCGTGAACCCCAACTATTTCTTATTAACCAATAAGAACTTTTTTCTCCGGAACTTTTTATATAATCGCCAAAACCAATTAAAACTAATGCATGATCAGGTGCTTCACCATATTCACAATTCATCATAACTTGTTCACCATCATGATCGAAACTTAATTTTTTTGAAATCTCCATAGAAACAAATATAGCACCTTGTTCAATTATATAATCTTTTAAAATATTGATTAATTCATTTGTCTTACCTGCTTGTGTATAATCTAGAAAAGATATTTTAAAATATCCTTTGTATATATAGCCATTCAAGATTTTATCTAATGCGGTTACGCCATTCCATAAATTTCCCCATGTACTAACTTCAGTAGGACAATCCCCACCTTTTATTGGTTCATTATATGGAACATCAAAAGAAGTTGGAAGCATTTTAGATAAATCTAAAATTTCTATATATGATGAAAGATGTCCACCTTCATGACATATATTATCATTATAATGCCCAAACACTGGAGGTTCTTCGTCTACCAAATATTTGTTTTTACACAAGGTTACATACTTTATTGAAGGTTCTGCGAACCCGAGTCCCTTTCTGCATCTAAATGCAGATATCGTAGTTGAAGATGCAAAGGCCCAGCAATTTCCGCTAAAAGGAAAACAAAACAAAGGTGAAAGAAAAATGAAGTGATCATTTGGAAAGAATGTAAAAAATGGTTATTAACTATTTATAGATTATTTTTCTTTTGTTACCATGTTCCCTGATTGAGAGGTCTTATATTATGTTCACACTCATTCGGATCAGCAAATCGATTACAGTATTTTCTGTTGCATTTTGAGTTAGGATTATATAACGAGTTCATTAATGAACTATGTTTATGTGGTTTAAATAATTTTTTTTCTGGTATTACACCTACTGAAGGGATTTCAGCATTTTCTTTGTATCCTAATCTATCTTGAACCCATTCTGCTGGGTTTTGAAAACAAAGCGCTGGATTTTTTAATGCATTTCGCATATGCTCCATATTATCATTAGCATGAATAAACATTTGTATAATATGTTGTATATGAGTTTCTACATGTTCAGCATCTGTTTGATCATGTTTTTCTGCATTTTCATAATTATCCTTAAAATTTAAATACAAACATAAATTATCTATCTTCGTTTTATAATCATCATCCATACTGCCTGCATCTGTTGTTTTATTCTTGTATCTCAACATGGCTATATCTAATATGCTGGACACTAATCCATCTAAGCTGTCCTCTGAAATGCTATCTTGTAAGCTCTGCATAAAGTGTAACCCAAAAATGTATGAGTAATCATGTAAGCATGTATGTTAATAAAGCGAGACTCAATTCACTTCTTTTATTGCTCAAAGTTAATAACCGTTTTAAATTACATATTTTATTATTTATAATTTTAATTTTTTACTTCATCCTTTAGCTCCAAAAGTGCATTATTTTCTTTGTTGTTGAAAAGGCTTCCTAAAAATGAAAAAAATAATAGAATAATTAAGGATTGTGCAAAGCCACCAAGGTAGATAATACCCCCTTGACATAAATGTATGTATGTGTGCATTCATTGCACCACATTTCGTTTTTATTTTTGTTACATACCTTCCTGTCTTATGCATTGTCTAGTATTATAGTAGCTTTCTTCACAAGCTATACATTTTTGTAAATTACTTGTTCCAGATAAAAAACAATTTCTTATGATTACGTGGCATATCTTACAATGCTGTTTTCCAAAGCAACTTATTACAATTTTTGATTTCGCTATATTTAAAAAAAAAAATACATTCATGTGTGCATATACATTTTATGCATTGGGCTGTTTTAGTTTTGGTGATGAATCGGTTCATTATTAGTATGTGTAATTAATTAGGTATAAGTACAAAATAAAGCTAGTGAATACATAATTTGTATGTTTATATTAATATAGAGGATCCATACCTTGTTTTATCAGATTGATAAACAAACTTATCAAAAGAAAATATTTAATTTTATATGTTTTCATATTTCGTTAATTTTAAAAGTTTGCCTTTTTGTATACATACTATACTTATAGATGTATTTGAAGACTGGTAGTTACAATTAAATAAGTGTGTTTTTTTCACTTCTTACTTTTTGTAAAATAACATTTATTTTTATAAGTTCTTTACGAATAGAATGTAACATAAATGATGTTTTGTTTTTTCTATATATTAAGAACACACATTTTGAATATAATAATATGCATAAATATATGAATATATTATTAGCAAATATATTATAAATAAATATATATATGTTCATTTCATAGATGTAAAAATTTGTTAAATTTACAAATCGAAAAGCCCATGCATAATAAATAAAAAATGGAAAACAAACATATTTTTATAATTTCTTACAACAGAACAATGCTAAGCTTGTTTTTAAATTCTGAACGTTCATAAAATTTTATATAGATACAAATAATACATTTATATTTACACATCAATTAATAAAATTTGAACCAAGCCCAATGATAACTACAGTCATGCATATATATGATAAATTATGTCTAAGACATTTTTTTTTTTGCATGTAGCTCTAAAATTCAATTAAATAAAAAAATATATTCATTTAATGAAACCTTTTTTTATTCATCATTTTTATTATAAACTATATATTTTAATTGATAAAAAAATTATAAACATAATATTAAAGTTTTTTATTTTTGTAAATTCTATTAAAAATTTTAATGGTTTAGCTATGAAAAAATATAGCTACCATTTTTTTATTTTAATCATTAAACATAAATACGTATAATGAGCATATGGATACAAATTTGCAATTTGAAAAAAAGTACAATCATAAAAACAACCACATATAGTTTCATCTGTTGAAGCAGAGGATGGCTGTCTATGCATGCCCATTTGTACGTAAAGATATTGTATGATGCTTTTTTTAATTTGAAATTATTTTTTACATAATTGTTAATACTATTTTAAAAATGAGGTAAATAAAAAAATGTTCTTTGCAGAAATATACACACCATTTAATCATTAAAATTAAGTGTGTGATATTCCATATTTTGAAATGAATAAAAATTTGTTATGAAATATCTAAATAAAAGAATAATATAATTACCTACCATATACGAAATAAGCATATACAGGCATGTATATTTTTATGTACATAGGTAAGGGGTTTACATATAGACATTGTTGAAAATTTTGGTTGCAAAAAAAGTATAAGATATAGAAAATAATAAATTGTTCATAAAATTTATATTTATTTCTGAACAAGCAAGCTAGTTATAATAAAAATGTATAAATAAGTAATTTTGATTTAACAAAATTGGTATGATCATATTTATATACCTTTAGAAGTTTCCTATTCACATATTTTTATATGTTACAGAAAAAGCAGTCTTCAGCAGAATATAAGGTTGTCAAACAAAATCCAGGAGAAGGATGATTTTTACAGGTACTCCAGTTTTCTAAACAAAATGATTTACATTCATTTTTATTTTTTAAACCGATACTTTGTACTCTTGAGCAATTATGTTCCTGTTCTATTTCAAGGATATCATCATATTTTATAAAAGATGTTTGTGTTTGATTATTTTTAACATATTTCAAAACATGTGTAACATCTAATTTTTTCTGAATCGAAGTATTTTTCGAGGAAGGAGTAGATACATCATTGGTATCTTCACTATAGACATCATCATTAGTATTCACTTGGTTATCAGTTTGACCCGATATTGAAATATCTTTGTTATAGTTATTTAGTTCTTCTTTAGCATAAAATTCGTCCCATCGTTTATTATAATTACTATAGAATAGATTTGTAAAAAAAGCAGGAATATGCTTAGCGAAATAATTGTAAACTTGATTATCTTTTTGTGGGGCCTCAATTTCACCTAAATCTAATTTAAAAATGACAACTGTGTGAATAAAGTTATATTTACAATGTCTTGGTCCATACATATCAACTTTAAAATTTCCTTCATCCCCCCAATAATAACCCCAACTATTTCTTATTAACCAGTAAGATCTTTTTTGTCCTTTCTCACTTATATAATTACCATATCCAATAATTGCTGCTGCATGATCAGCATCATCATCATCGTCACCACATAAGTTATGAATTATCTTTCCATTAAAATCGTAATCTATTACATTATTTGTTTTAATATAAATAATAACAGACCCTTTATTTCTTACTTCATTTTTTATTATTTGTATATATGTATCTAAATCATCTTGATAATTTGAACTCGATAAAGCAATAAAACCATATGAACTCGTAAAATCGACTGACCTTGATTTGTAATATAATAATTTATTATTACCCCATAAGTTGGTCCAACTATTTTTGGGGGATGGACATGAACCTCCGACACGATAGTAAGAATATGGATAATCAGATTCTAAAGGCAAATGTTTTTTATCATGTAAAATTTGTAAAAATTCGACTGGATTTGAACCAACATCACATATTTCTTCTTTATCTCTTTCTGAACAGTTGGCTACATAAAGTGCTGAACTTCTATAATGACCATATCCTCTCATGCATCTAATAGTTTCTAAATGTAATTTAGATGCAAATACCCAGCATACACCACATTCTCCTTGTTCTTCTACTTCTATATTAGACATACAACTAGTTTTATCTTGCCATCTATCACAATAATCTTTATTACAATATCTACTACTATTAAAATAGGCTGATGTTAATTTTTTATTTGATGAATTTTTTAGATTCACTATTTCATTTTCATTGTCAGATTCGTTTTCTATTATATCATTACCAACTGCTTCTGTATTTTCTTCATTATATTTTTCGTTTAAAATATTTTTTATTTTTGGGTTGTCTGGATTATTATATGGATTTACATCATGTTCTTTTGATATGACTAAACCTCTTTTCTTAATTATCCATTCATTTACATTTTTTATACAGATTGCTGGATTTTTAAGTTTTTCATATAATATATATATATTTTCATTAGTATGTGTATTAAGTAACCTTACTAAATTATTAAATGCTTCTACTTCGCTAGCTATTTCATGAACCTCTAATGTACCACTTTTATCTACCTTCTTTAAAATATCACAATAATTTTTTAAGTCTATTCGTAAATCTGCATCTAATTCTTTTATATCTGTTATCATTTCTTTATTACATCTGCTACCATCACAATAGTCTGAATCATTAGTAAACATTTTTTTTAATATTTTATAAATACTTTCTTTTAACATATATTCATCTGAATTTTCATCGGATTCATCTTCTCCTTTTATTATAGTATCTTTATTTATTTTATCTTTTGATTCGCTAGAAATATAATTAAAACATTCATCATCACTTGGATATTTTTGAGCTAGCAATGTACAATGATAGCAACTCTCAATATTTAGACTTCCTCCCAAAAAACAGTTAGCTGAAATTGCACTACATTTTTCTGAAAAAAAAAATGAAAATATTAAATAATGAAATATCATTGGTTACATTTCATAAAGGCATCCACATGATTATGCGCGGTGCTTACCTGGAATGTTTTTGTCTATGTCATAAGTTTTGCTTTCAATTATTTTTTCTTCCGCATTTGCTGTGAATATTTGAATAGATGTGGGCTCTTTAGATAAATCCGGAAGCCTGAATTGTTTAACATCCTTTTTATGTCCTGTTTAAATGTAGAAGTGGAAAATGGTGTGATATTATGTGATATGAAAATGGTGTTTATTTTGTTTACTTTTTATTTTATAATTATTGCTTACCTTGATCAGTCTCATTAGTTTGTGTTTTCCATTTTATTTTTAGAATATCGTCTTTGATTTTGGCAGAGAACTTAAAAGTATCATTTTTTTTATTATCACATTTATTATTTAAACTGTTTAAATTTATGGAACTGGTTACACCATTTTCAGATTCTATTTTTATTATACCCTCTGAAAATGTAACATAAATCCAAACATAAGGAGAAAAATATATTCTGAAATCTTCATTACATGTTCCAGTTACTTTAATTCCTTTACCATCCTTTGATAAAGATGATTTTATTGATGTTTTCACATCTGGTGTTTCACTATTTGAAGATTCACTGTTTGTATTGTTGTTCGATTGATTTTCTGACAAGTCAGAAGAAGTGCTTATCCCATTTTCTAATCCATCATGTGAATTTTTGTTTGATATGTCATTATTATTTTGCACATTTGGATCCCCCTTATTTATTATATCATTTGGTGTGTTTGGGGGTTGCGTTTTAATCTCGTGTACATTTATAGTAAATATTGCACCTGCACAAAATAATAAAAAAAAAATTAATTATTATAGCAAGTGTAAAATTAGGCAAATAGGAGACTAGGGTAGTATGAAATATTAAGAGAAAATAACGAACAAATTTTGTGCAAAGATAGATGGTTTTAGGTGAAATTGCCTAAACCGGTCTTATTTTATTTTTTCTAGCCATTTTTATTTAGCTAGCTATTTTCACTTTTTGTTGTTATTTGTTTACATACATGATACTAAAAGAAGGTAAAGGCGAGAATTCATTTTGCTACAATAGTTTTAATCTAGAAACATTCCACTTCAATATGTTCATAATTATTATTTCATATTTTTAGATACTTGTATTATATATTTTTTTTTGGTTGACATATTAAAAGATTTTTAAGCTAGCGAAAAAAAAGAAAAAATGTGATAAAGGAAAAAAATTGAAAAAAGTAAAAAAAGAGAAAAAAATGAAAATAAAAAAAAGGGAAAATAGGATAGTAAGATATACATATAGTATACACATATTTTTTTTAGTGCATTACACATTCTAAGGATATTGCACACAAAATATATTTAAATATTATAGTAAATATATTCGGTATGTAACCATATTATTTATTAAATAAAGAATAATTCTAATATAATAATATGTTCGCATCGAGATTGTGTGTTACATATTTGTGATAATATAAATCCATATATTTGTATATTAAATAAATATAGTATTATACTTTCTATTATTGGCATTTCATTTTTTTCCACTGATAATATTTTACACTTTTAAGTAATATGCCAAATTTAATGGGGTATAAAAAATGATATAAAAAAATAAAAAGGCATCATAATATTTTCTCTTTTTTCTCTTCTTTCTCTTTCTCTTTTTTTAGCATTTAAAAGATATTAAAATATATTTCAGTGTGAAATATATTAATAAGAAGTGTTTTGTCAAAATTAAGTGGTGAGGAAAATAATTAAAAAGGTGTGTAATTAAAAGAATAAACAATATATATTTAAAAATAATTTAAAAAAAAAAGTAATCACATATATAATACATTTAAATATTGAACGCATTTTATTAACGCCAAAAATAATATCTATATGAAACATATGTAAGCTCAAAGACGAATAAAAAAATAAAATACAAAAATCAAAACAATATAATCATAAATTTTAAGAAATTCATTATACATACTCAAAAAAAAAAAAAAAAAAATAATAGTTTCCAATAAAGTCATAGAATTTATTGTACAAGCATTAAATTTTCTCTAAATGCTTGTGTATACTAAACATATTTATATATGTACATGCCCCATAAAATTGGTTTATTCACTGTATATATATATCATATATACATATATACATATTTGCACACACCTAAACAAATTTTTATACATAACAGAAAAGACAGCTGCTTTTTCCTGCTAATGCGGTTAAGCAATATCCTGGTGAATAATGTTTTTTGCATCGTTCCCAATTTTCCTCACAGAATTGTTTACATTCATTAACTTTTTTAGGATCGTTTGATGATGATCTTGCACATGCGTAATCGTGTTTGGTATCATTTAGATTATCATATTTAACTAATCCTCTTGTCATTTTGTAATTTTCGATATGTTTTAATATGTGAAGTATTTGGATCGTTTTCTCAATTGTTGCAATGTTTGGAGTGGGTGAATCTACAGGGGCAGGGATTGAAGTAGCTGCTTCTGGGGATGATACTGGATTTTCGCTACCACCAGATTGAGGTTGCGACTCTTCGGAGCCATTTTCGGAGCTATCGCCGGAGCTATCGTCGGAAGTTTCAGATTCGCCACTAACATCTGCATTGTCATAATCTCTGTCATTTTCGTCATCACTTTTTGCTTCATGTCCTTCGTAGTTGTTGTAATAAAGACTGTGATAAAAGTTTGAACTGAGTTGTGGGAAATACGATTTTTTATTTTCATCAATGGATTGATCTTTATTTTTGATACCTCCATGATTATCTGGTTCCATATCAATTTTAAATACTATAGCAGTATGGATAAAGTTATGTACACAATCATCTGGACCTAAAACATCAACTTTGAAGTTACCTTCATGTCCCCAATAATAACCCCAACTGTTTCTTATTAACCAGTAAGTTCTTTTTTCTCCTTTGTCACTTATATAATTACCATATCCAATAATATTTACAGCATGATCAGGATGGCTATCACCACAAATGTTACTTATATATCTACCATTAAAATCATAATCTATAACATCTTTGGTTTTAATATAAGCTATAACAGATCCTTTATTACGTATTTCTCTTTTAACTATATCAATAAATACATCCATATTTTTAGCAAAATAGCGACTGTTATATACTATATATCCTCTATGTTTGATAAATTGACCATACATATTATTATATAACAATTTAGTATTACCCCATATGTTTGTCCAGTGCTCTTCTGGTCTTGGGCATGTATCTGATACGTTTTTCCATAAATATGGATAATTAGATTCTAGAGGTAAAAATCTATTTTTTTCTAAAATTTTTAAAAATTCTAATGGATTTGAACCTTCATTACAAACTTGTTCTCCTTTTCTTTCTGAGCAATTGGCTACATAAAGTGCTGAACCTCTATTATGACCAAATCCTCTCATACATCTAATAGTTTCTAAATGTAATTTAGATGCAAATAACCAGCATAAGGAACAATTTCCTTGTTCTTCTACATCTATATTAGATATACAGCTAGTTTTATCTTGCCATCTATCACAATAATCATAATTACAATATTTGCTACTATTAAAGTATGGAGATTTTAATTTGGCATGTTTAATAGCTAAAGACATATCAATAATACCATCTTTATCAACAACATCTTCATCTTGATCATTATCAAATAAATCTAAAAGATTTACTTTATCATCTGGATCTTCTTCATAGAATCCTTCACTTTGTGCTGATGCAAATTGTTCTGTAGTTTCTTCAGGTAATATTAAACCTCTTTTTTTCTCAGCCCATGTATTTACATCTTTAAGACACATAGCAGTATTTCTCAATTTTTTATATAAATTAAGTTTAGTTTCACCTTCATTAGTTTTTAAAAATCTTAATAAGTTATTAAATACATCCATCTCATCACCCATTTCAACATTTTCTAAAGTTTTTTGTGTATCTAATCCTTTTAATAATTTACAATAGTTATATAATTCAACTTTAATAACATCATCAAAATCGTCTATTGTAATTAAACCTAATTTTTTTGTTTTTAAATCCACTTTATAAAATTTACTTAATAAAATATCAATGGATTCTATTAAGTCAATTTCTTTATTATCTTCATCACTTTGAGCTGTTATTTTTATATCATTTAAATTTTCTTTCATATCAGAAGGTAAATATTTAAAACACTCGTCGGAGGGTTTAGCATTTTGTACTAGCAATTTGCATTTGAAGCAGTTCTCGATATTTACATTTCCATTTAAAAAGCAGTCCATGGAAATTTTAGAGCATTTCTCTAAAAGGGTATAGAAAAATTGAAGAAAAATTGAAGAAAATATCATTATTAAAAAGGGGGACTATGCATGTAGCTATCTCATATTTTACACCATTTTAACGTACCTGGAATGGCATTTTTTAATACATAATTTTTAGTTTCAAGAATGCCTTCTTTTGTGTTTGCCTTGTAAACTTGTATGGAAGTAAATGGGCGATCCAATTGTGGCAATCTGTATTTTCTAACGTCGACAACTGCAGATAATGTGAAAAAAAACGTAAAAAATGTTGTAATGTGATAAAAATTAGATGTATAAAGAATCGCTATATTTTGCACGTATCAAATAGAACCCATTTTTGTGTAAAATTTGTTTATATTTATTTTTAAATTTACCTTGTGGTGAACTTGGTTCCTCAGAAACAGAAGAAAGTATTTGCTTGCTAACGACATCATTTGCAAATAAATCAGCTGGTGGAACAAATACTTTCCATTTAAGTGTAAGTATATTATCTTTAACGTAAGAAATAAATGCAAAAGCTTTTCCTGGTACACATTTATTTCTTATAGGATGTTGATGTTCAAAATCTATTCTCACTCTTTCAAAAAATGGTTCGATTTGAATAATCGAAAATTTTGTTAAACCATATAATAACAAATGTGGAGAAAATTGGACTCTGAAATATACACCACATAAACCTATAACTTTTACACCATCATAATTTTTCATTAAATATGATTCCATATCTGTTATGTCATTAACTTTTTTTGTTTCTGGCACTTGAGGTTGTGGAGATCGCCTAGACCTTTTATTTGGTTCCCCTTGTTTTTGTGTATTTAGGTCGGTTGCGTCTTGTGAAACTTTGGGTGTTTCAGATTCAGGCTCTTTTGCGGGTGGTGATGCAGGGTCTTCTGCGGGTTTTGGTGCTGGATCGCCACTTGGTTTTTCTGATAATGATTCTGGTTCACCTTTGGATGTTGGTAATGATTCTTGTTCTGTTTCCTTTTTTGTTTGTTCATCTGTGGTATCTTCTGAGGGGAGTGATGCTGGATCTTGATTTTCTTTTTTCTCTCCTTTTTGATCTCCTGCAGATGGTAATGAAGCATCGCCAGTTGATGAATCTGGGCCGGTTATTACTGCAGGACCGTCGTTGGTTGTTATCCCTGATTTTTCTACAGATTGTGAGCCTGAATCTTTTTGAGTAGTTGGTGCTGGTTCCTTTGGTGTGGTTGGTTCAGATTCTTTAGGGGTGGTTGGTTCAGGTTCTTTAGGGGTGGTTGGTTCAGGTTCTTTAGGAGTAGTTGGTGCTGGTTCCTTTGGAGTTGTTGGTGCCGGCTCTTTAGGAGTAGTTGGTGCTGACTCTTTTGGAGGTTGGTCTGAATCTTGGCTATCTGTCGAACCAGGAACTTGATCAGTATTAGAACTTCCTTGTTCCCCCTTTCCAGTTTGACCATCACCAGTTTTGATATCACCACTTCCACCAGGTAAAGTTTCACCGTCACTGCCACCGCCACCGCTACCACCATCGCCAACAGTTACACCGCCATCAGATACATCGCCCCCTGAAGAAGGTAGGTCAACTACATCGTCCGATATAACATTGTTACATAATAAAAGGCCTATAAAATAAAAATAGATAATGAGGGTAAAATATAAATTTTCGATTTTAGAAAAATGAAAAGAGTGTCATTCATTTAGCAATTGTAAAATGTAAATTGGTGGTCTATTTTAAATGTTATAATTAATTTTATTATTTTTTGTTTCTTACATATAATAAACACAATTGATGAAAGCCTTGCCATTTTCTCTTTATATTATCATTGACATAAAAAAAAATTTTCCTTCTTTTTCTTCTCGCTCACACAAATTGTTATTACATTTATGTAATTAATATAATTCTCCTATTGTGTAATAATAAATATTATTATTTTCCCTTATCTTTTAAAGTACTATAAATCCAAATTACTTTACATAAAAAAAATTCAAATATAATATTTATATTTCTTAACGCATTATATCTTTTTCAACTTAAATATAAATCATTTTATATTAGTCATACAAAAAACAAAAAAAAATTCGAAAATCATAATGGAAAAGTTGTTATATAAATATATATTGCTTTACTATATATGGAGAATGTCAAAAATCATGACTGCCATTTATTATAAAAAAACAAAATTATAATTTATTATTATTTATTATTATGTAATTTACATTTTTTATATTTTCCGGTTTCGTTTTTTTTATATTTATTTATTAATTTCAATTTTTTTATCACACTAAAATATTTATCTCGGGAATTTTTTTTTGATCGTCACATTTTTTATTTTCATTACTTAAAAAAATTTTCCTTTTTAAAACCTATAAAATATTTTTATAAAAAAAGAAACAAATAATTATATTTTATTTATTTCCATTATCAATATTTTTTTTTTGTAAAATTAATGGAAAATAAAAAAAAAAAAAAAAATTTTCAACCCCATAAATAAGTAAGCAAGCTGCTATACTATCACCAATGAAATATAACTTTATTTTATTTTGTCTTTGCAAAAATATAATAATAATTTTTTATTCTCCATAGTTGTATACCCATAAACTGGTTATAGTACAACACAAATAAATTATTATAAAACAGTGTGTCCATAATTATTTAACAATAATATAATAATAATAATAATAATAATAATAATAATAATAATAATAAATTTTAAAATGTGCAAAATTAACTGAGATTATGGCATACCTTTATTACCATTTTATTATTATTTTCTCAAACATTCCAATAAATTTATTTTTATTTTTTCAAATATAATAAATTAAAAACATACGAAATATTTTTTTAAAATTAATATTAATTTATATTTAACGTTCTAATTAAATGCCTAAAATAGTATGCATTCAATTTGGGTAGAGTTTTATTAAAAAAATTATGTAGCACATTAAGAACACAATCACATATATATATACATAAAATTTTTACAATCTATTAATAAAATATACATTTTTTTTTTAAATAATATCACAATTCTATAAAAATAATTACTAGACATAAAAAAAAAAAACAATAGCTTTTATATCGCCATATTAATTGCACATATATATATTACTATAAATATTATACACTTAAATATTTATGCAATTTTTAGACAGCGCAAAAGTTACATACGTTGTCACCTTTTAATTTATTTAAACAGTATCCTGGGTATAAATCGAAATAACAATCATCCCAATTATTGTTACAGAATGCAACACATTCTTCTTTTTTAGTTGGATCGGTACTCATGGCTCTTGCACATGAATGTTGTCCCATTTCGGTGTATGTACCATATTTCAATAAGCTTGTTTGAACTTTTTTGTTTCTAACAACTTTTAAAACATGGAAAACTTCGGTGTTTTGAGTAGCATCGGCTTCGGTCTCAGTTACAGCTTGATCAGCTTGTTCTCCATTGCTACCTGGGGTTGGATTAGATGGATCTTGTGTGACACCTGAAGCTGGATTGGATGGACTTTGTGGGCCAGCTGGAGCTTGAGGTGTTGGTCCTGATGCGCCAGTTGGAACTGAAGGTGATTGTCCTGCTGAACTATCTGTAACTTTATTAGTTTGTCCATCTGTGCCAGCTACAGCTGGAGTTTCTTTACCTGTTGCGCTTGTTCCAGATTCGCCAGTTTTTGTTTTTCCTCCTGCATCTGATCCAGATTCGCTATTAGCTGTGGTAACTTTTGTTGTATCAGTAGTTGATCCAGATTGATTGTTTTTTCCTGGTGCTTCTGGTTCGGCTTGTCCGTAGATGGCTGCGTCATCTGATACTTCACCATGAGTTTTGTTGACATGATTGTAGTAAAGATTTTTGTAAAAACTTGGAGAGGTCTTTAAGTAATAATTGTAGATAGGAGCTTCATTGGTGTTTTTAGCAACAACTGGTAAATCAAGATCGAAAACAAGTGCAGTATGGATGAAGTTATCTTCACAATCTTCTGGGGTTTCTATATCAACTTTAAAGTTTCCTTCATCGGCCCAGTGTTTACCCCAGCTGTTTCTAACTAGCCAATATGATTTAACTTCATTATTTTCATTAATGTATTTTCCATATCCAATTATGTTTACTGCCATATCTGGAGTAGCAGATCCACATAATTTATGTACTTTGCTTCCATTAAAATCATAACCCATAGAATCGTTAAATTTGACATAAGCAATAACTGATCCTAATTTTTTAATATTATTTTTAACAATGTCAACAAATTCGTTCATGTTAGTTTTATAATTTTTAGATTCATATGATTTATATCCTTTAATTATTGATTTGTTATCTTTGTTTGAGTCTTCTAATTTTACTTTGTCAAATAAATTAACCCATGATTCGTTAGTTTCAGGGCATGCATCACCAACATTTTTATAGTTGTATGGATAGTTAGATTCAGTTGGTAAATAATTATTAGTTTGTAAGATATCTATAAATTCTAATGGGTTTGAACCAGCTAAACATTTATCTTTAGAATCTTTTTTAGAGCAGTTAGCTACATATAAAGCAGATGCACTAGTGTGATCATATCCTTTCATGCAAATAGAAGATTCTAAATGTAATTTAGATGCAAATACCCAAGAGGTAGCACAATTTCCTTGTTCTTCTACATTTATGTTAGATATACAACTAGTTTTATCATTTAATCTGTCACAGAATTCGTTATTACAAAATGCATCTAATTTGTTAGCTAATACAGCAGTAGTAGTAATTGGGTTTCCATCTACTGTTTTAGTTAAATCTACAATACCATCAGGTCCTTCTTCAAATTTTATAGCATTATCTGTTTTTTTTTCAGCATCATCTAATGCTACTGGTAATTTCAAACCTTTTCTGTTGACAACCCATTGTTCTACATCTTTCATACATATAGCTGGATTTTTTAATTTATTAATTAAATATAATTTATTTTCATTTTCATGATTTTTTAATAATTTAGCTAAATTATTAAATATTTCAACACTGTTTCCAACTTTATAATTTTCTAAAGTTCCACTAGTATCTATTTCACTTAATACTTGGCAATAATAAGTTAATTCTTTTTTTAAATCATTGCTTAATTCTTCTTCATCTATCAAAACTTTATTATTATGTTCATCAACTTTATATACACCATTTAATAAATTATTTATAGATTCAACAAGTGCTGTGTTATTCTTTTCAACGTTATCTTCATCACTTTGTGCGGTTGTTAATACTTGAGTATATTCTCTAACTAGAGGAGAAGAATAATTATAACATTCATCAGTTGTTGGAATCTTTTCTGTTAATAAACTGCATGTATAGCATTGTTCAATATCAGTTTGTCCATTTAAAAAGCATTTTGAAGCAACTTGATCACATTTTTCTATAAAAAATGAAGAAAGTTAAAATGGTTACATTTTTAGTTATTCATAAGATTTTTTGTTAAAATATTATGTCTTAAGAAGGATAGACTTACTTGGCATCTCATTTTTTAAGGCATAGTCTTTGCTTCTGATTATAACTTTGTCTTCCTTGTTTAATAATGAATGGACTTGAATAGTTGTCAATGGTGTTGGTAATCGAGGCAATCTGAATTTCTTTACATCTACATGTTCATCTATAAAAAATAAGTTTAAATCATTATAGGCCAATAAAAATGGAAATATATATATGCATAAAAAATACTATAAATATTTTCATATACATTTATCAAATTATATATTTTATCTCAATTTCTTACTTTCATTAGTGTGACCAGTGCAATATTTGCATGAGTTTGATTCTGGGTTAGATGGGAAAACGGACCATTTGATTGTTAATATATCATCTTGAAGGTATACTAACATTTTGTAACGAAGACTGTCGTCTTCTTCATGACATACATTTCCCATTGGAGTTTGTCCAGCAAAAACTGTAATATGTTGACCGAATAAGTTTGAAAAGTTTGCTGATAAATTTATATTGGTATTTTTAGAATCTATGTTAATGTAAATGTATGGTTCTAAAAATATAGCTGCTTCATCACCACATGCACCTGTAACTTTTACACCATTAAAATTTTTTAATAAAGCAGATTCGACTGATCCTGTTTGGACATTTTTAGGTGCTACTACTTGAGTACTATTTGCAGCTGGCTCAGTCACAGATAGAGTTTGACTAGCATCGACATTATCTGTATTTGTTTTCGAGGATGGGTTATCATCTGTTTGTGGTTGAGGTTGAGGTTGAGGTTGAGGTTGAGGTTGGGGTTGGGTTTGATTTTTTGCATCTTGGCCTTGTGATGAAGAAGATGAATCTGTTCCAGTTCCAGATGGATTCTTTGATTTATCTGAAGAAGCAGAAGGATCGGAAGAGTCAGAAGAATTGGAAGAATCAGAAGATTCAGGTGAACTGGGTGATGGGCCTGAACCAGGTGAAGGAAGTGTAGAAGAATCTGGAGAACTTTCAGGAGCTTTATCTTTTTCAGATTCTGGTTGTGATATTTTTTCATTGGTCGTACCTTTTCCAGTTTCCGGAGTTACACCATTAGATCCACCAGTACCTTTACCAGCACCATTTATATGTTTATCGTACTCATGCGTAGAGAACATAGGTTCTGGTACGGGGCGACAATTTATTATGTCATTCCCCAACATAGCATCTGAATAATATAAAAAATATAATATATATGATGAGCATGCATTTTAAAAAAGTGTGTGCGCATAAATTATTTGACGAGCAAAATACTAAGTTATGTAATGATAATATAAAGTTGCACATTTTTATGAAATGAACAAATGGAAGAAAAGAAAACCATAATAATAATGCAACCAATAGTTAGCTAGCTTTTATAATTATTATGGTATCAATTATTTCACTTACATAATAAGAAAATTAAGGGGATACACTTCTTCATTGTGCTATATAAAACAGAGTATAATAGTTATTTATGTACTTTTCCTTTATTTTGTTTTTCTTTATCTTATTTTTAAGAACATAAACTAAATTGATAAAGAATTACTTGTAGTTCTCACTATATCTTATAATGTTTATTATTTTCCTTAAATTATTAATACGTTTTTTTTTGGAAAATATGAAATAACCAAATGATATTTTTTATTTAATATTTTTATATATTCATTTAAAAAATGTGTAAC
This sequence comes from Plasmodium chabaudi chabaudi, assembly GCF_900002335.3. Taxonomy (NCBI): domain Eukaryota; phylum Apicomplexa; class Aconoidasida; order Haemosporida; family Plasmodiidae; genus Plasmodium; species Plasmodium chabaudi. The sequence goes on from NC_030103.2 coordinate 242,822, forward strand.
TTTTTGACAAAAAAAAAACAGTTCAAATATTTACACAAAAAAGCAATGTGTGTAAAATAAAAAAATATGAATAACACATTTATATTTCTGTCCAATTTAATAATTATATAAACAGAAAATATAACAAAAAAAAAGACATTTCATTTATTTTACACACACATATAATCCTAATAGGTCGTAATAATCTATCACGGGCAAATATTTAACTTCTCTTAAAAAAAGAAAACGAAAAAAACATATTTTTATGCCCATATCTGTCTAAAATTATATATTTATAAATATGTGAGAAAAGAATAATATACTTTTATACGATTTTTACGACACTCGGTGTAAAAACAGAAAATAACGTATCGACCTAAAAACGGTTCACATTTTTACAACTTAAAGGTAGTGCACTAAACCTTTTCATTATAAATAAAAACATGTAATACATATTTTATGTCTAATTAAATAATTATATAAAAGAAAATACACACAAAATTGTTTTGGTGATTTATACACACACATATATCCTAGCAAGTAAGACTAATCTGACATTATGATACCATCAGTATTTTCTCTAAAAATAATAAATAAAAAGAGAATACACATTTTATCGAATATAACAGCTTAATAATGTGTGTATAAAATTAGGCTAGCATACCATTCAGTTATATAAATAGCTATTTTATTATTTTGAATAAACTAGGTTGTATATTGTAAAATTTGATATTTTTGTATTTACTTTTAAACTGTTCAGTTCTTAGGGAATACAATAAAAAAATTATTAACATAAAAATAAAAAGGTTTAAAAAGTAACATAATAATTAAACGAGAAATTTTTTCGCAAATATTTCTGCATGTACAACTATGTAACTATAATTCGAAATCGGTTTCCTCTTTGAAATGCTAAGTATAATATCACCATTTACAACTCTTATAAAATTATTACGCTTAAATAAACAAATTAATATATATTTATAATGATAAAAAAAATTGTAAATTTTCAGTGAAATTGGCATGATAAGATATGTTCCTTTGATAACTACAATATGTGATATCCTTGTCAACACATTTTTATTTTTTCAATTTTATATAAGCTGATAACTTATTATTAATAATTTTGTTCTAAAGTTTAAACAATATTATTTATATAAAAAATATATACACTGTTTGTAATTTAAAACAATAACTTAAAAATTAAAAAAAAATTAACAATTATATAAAAAAATTGTGAAAACAATAAAAAGGAAAATATATTATCATAAATTTTGTAAATATTTCTTAAAACTATTACACAAAACAAAAGTAGCAATTGTTTGAATTATATAGATCAGCTAAACAATATCCTGGTACTTCAGAATCTTTACATTCATTCCATTTATTAACACAAAATTCTTCACATTCACTTTTTTTTTCAGGATTAACAGCATAAACTCTTGAACAAGCACGTTCATCAATCAAGTTTAATTCATTTCCATATTTAACTAAATTCATTTTTACTTTACCATTCTTTATTTGTTTTAATACATGCATGAATTCGAGTTTTGGGCCTGCGGGTAATCTTGCTTTTGCGCCACTTGCGGGCTGTCCAGGAGCTTGTGGTTGAACAACTTGGGGTTGATCAGCTTGAGGTTGGCTTGCTTGTGGTCCTTCAGGTTTAGCAGGTGGCGAGTCCTTTTTTGTTTTGCTAGCTTCATCTTCTGTGGTACCATCTTTTTTGCCTGCTTGTCCAGCTTTGCTATCTGTACCTTCTCCAGCTTTTTTATCTGTTTTTCCTTTATCTTCTTGTTTTGCTTTTTGTTCTTGCTCTTGTACTTGCTCTTGCACTTGTTCTTGGCCTTTTGGTGGTGGGTTTGTTGATAAATCAGTTGATTGTAGTGTTGCTTTGCTGGATGATCCGCTGTCTTGAATTGTTTCTTTTAATTCGGCCGATCCTAATTTTTCTTCAGTTCCTGCTTTTTGTGATGATTTGGGGTCGACATCTTTAGTTGATTGTTCTGTGTCTCCTGATGTGGGCACTTTGGCAGGTTCATCTTGTCCTTGAATGAGAGAATCTTCATTTGTGTTGTCTGCATCTAAGTTCTTTAAGTACAAGTTATTGTAAAAATCTGGGGAATTTTTTGAGTAATAAAGATTAATTTCTGATTCAGTTTGAGTATTTTTTTTAACAAAAGGAACATAAATATTAAATGTAGCAAATGTGTGAATAAAGTTATGTTCACAATTTTCTGGGGTTTCTATATCAACTTTAAAGTTTCCTTCATCTGCCCAGTGTTTACCCCAGCTGTTTCTAACTAGCCAATATGATTTAACTTCATTATTTTCATTAGCGTAATTTCCATATCCAATTATATTTACTGCCAAATCTGGAGTAGCAGATCCACATAATTTATGTACTTTGCTTCCATTAAAATCGTAAGAATTGATATCTTTTGAATTAACATAAGCTATAACAGAACCTTTGTTTTGAATTTCTTGTTTGATTAAATTAACATATTCATTGAAGTTTTCTTTAAAGTGTTCACTTTGGTATGATATATAACCATTAGCATTTAATGATTTATCATTATTTTCTGATTTTAATAATTTTACATCTTTCCATAAGTTAGTCCAATTCTCCATAGTTTGTGGGCATTCTTCTCCAACTTTTTTATATGAGTATGGTAAATTAGATGTAGTTGGTAAAAATTTGTTTTCATCAATTATGTTTAAGAATTCTAATGGGTTTGAACCAGTTAAGCATTTATCTTTAGAATCTGTTTTAGAGCAATTAGCTACATATAAAGCAGATGCACTAAAATTTTCATGTCCTTTCATACAACCAATAGTATCTAAATGTAATTTAGATGCAAATAACCAAGATGTAGCACAATTTCCTTGTTCTTCTACATTTAATTTAGATATACAACTATTTTTATCTTTTAATCTATCACAATATTCATTATTGCAATATTGGAAATCTTCAATTGTAGTATATCCTGCAAATTCATTTTCATGTGGTAAAGGTAAATCTATAACTCCATCGAAACCTTCGTCTTTTAATTTTTCATCAGATTCAAGATCAGTTTTAGTATCATCATTTTCATTTGAATTATCAACATTGTTTGAACTCAATTCAGGTAATACTAATCCTGTTTTTTTCTCTCCCCATTGATTTACATCTTTTAAGCAAATAGCTGGATTCATTAATTTACTTTTTAATTTTGAAATAGAATCTTCCATATTATTAGTTATCAATTTTGTTAAATTAGCATATACATCTTCAGCATCACCTGAAGCATAATCTTCTAATGTTCCAGTTACATCTGATTCTTTTAATTCTTTACAATATAATAATATATCTTTTTTTGTTTCATCACTTAATTCTTCAAATGTTTTTAATTCTTTATTATTATCATTTACATTATATATACCATCTAATATGTTTTCTATATGTTCCATAACTTCATAATTAATTTCATCATCACTTTGAGCTCTAGCTAGGTCTGCTTTTAGTGATTCTTTATAATCGCGGGGTACATAATTATAACATTCATCTGTTAATGGTGTTTTTTGATATAACAATGCGCATTTATAGCATTTTTCAATCTCTGCATGTCCATGTAAGAAACAGTCGCTAGCTATTTCATCACATTTTTCTGAAATTATAAAAAAAATAAATATATATATTAATAAAAATTTAAGAAATTTTAAAAAAGATGTAATACAAGCATGAGCACATTAAAAATAGTAGTAGCCCACTGGGTATCCTATTTATTTGTTCAACTATAATTTCATACCTGGTAGATGATCATTTATTGTATAATTTTTAGTTTCAAAGGTAACAGTTTTTGAGCCTCCTTTAATACTATGGACTTGAATAGATGTTATTGGGGTTTCGAAATTTTTTAAACGGTATTTTCTTACATCAACATTTGTATCTGTAAAATTGAAAAAAATTAAAATATGAACAAGCATCGTATAAAATAAGCAAAAAAAATATTCATATTTTTATATGTGCACTTAAAAAATAATCATTTTTTTAATTACTTGGTTCGGTTTGTACAGATGGATCATAGACTTTCCATTTTACATAAAGTACATCACCATCAAAATAAACTACTATTTTGAAAGTTTTGTTTTCTCCACATACATTTTGTAATGTATCTCCTTCAGATTTGAAATCTATTGATGGTGTTGCAACACCTTTAGTTGTTCCCATAACTTTTTTTTTTGTTGACATTATAAAAATTTGATTTGTTTTTGTATTAACATCAATTAATATATAGGGTACAAAAAATATGCTAAGGTCTGCATTACATTCCCCTGTAATTTTTAATCCTTTATAATTCTTTAGCATGGCAGATTTTACATTAAAATTTTCAAGAAATACTGCTGGAGTAGCATCTGGTGTTGAGTCTACAGATGGGTCATCGCCTTGTGCAATATCACGAGTATTTCCAGATTCTTGACCTGTTGGAAGTGGATTGTCAGTAGAAGAGGGTAAATTTTGACTTTGTGGATCAAGTGTAGGACCAGATGTAAGTGTTTCAGTTTCTTCTGAACCAGGTACTTTATTGGCAGGTGTTGGTGGATCCTTTGTTACTTCTGCTTTACCAGGTGTTGGTTCGGAACCAGCTTTGGGGGGATTTTCCTCTTGATTTGTACCTTCAACTCCTTTTTTGGCTTGTCCTTCTTGAGGATTTTCCGTTCCATCGGTATCAGTTTTTAATCCGCTATCTGGTTCAGATATACTATCGCCTTGTTTGGTGTTTTTATTGGGATCATCAGATTTGCCACTTGACTCATTATCAACCTTTTTTGCGTCTTTGGATTTCTGAGGATCTGATGCATCACCACCTTTGCTGGAATTGTCCGATACAGAACCAGGTAGTGTAGAAGCATCTGATTTAACTGCTTCTGGTTGGGATACATCTGATCCAACGACACCTGGTTCAGAAATTTTTTGTTCAGAGTCATTTTTAGGTAATTCACCTGATTCAGGGGGGGGCTGTACGGGACCCGGTGATCCAGTTTCTCCTTTTGCCTGGGGATTTTGACCATCGACGCTAGATGGAGAAGCATCTTGTTTAGTGGAATCTTGTTGTGTTTTATCAGATGCAGGTTCTCCTTCTTTAGGTTTATCAGATTCAGATACTTTTTTTTCAGTTTCACCAGCTTCTTTTCTATCTTCTTCAGTAGCCTTTGGCCCACCGTCAGAAGATGAAGGTGTCTTTAGTTCAGATCCTCCTGTATTAACAGATTCCTTTGACAAAGAATCATCTGATGCAGGACCTGGTACAGGGCTAGGGGATTCAGCTTTTTCTTTTCCAGTTGAATCATCTCCAGTACCACCTGAAGGAGGAGTAGAAGGTGGAGTTTCTCCTGCGCTAGGTACACCATTATCAGTCTCTATTGAATTTCGAATTAATAGAGCATCTGCGCAAATTGCATTAAAAAAATATGTAAAAAATGAATATGCATGATATGTATGTAATTTTATTTGTATTTTATTGATCATAAATTTAAACACAAAGAAGTAATTTCCTTATTCCAAAAATAAAAATTTGCTTGTCGAGTATGCGCGATAAGAAGTTACACACACTATTGTCCATTTTTTTTTTTTATTTTCTTACATAATATAAAGAGAATGGAAAGACGACGCATTTTCACAAGTATAATATTAAACTAAAATGTGTTGATATGTGTATGTTTTTTCCTTTTTATTTATTTCGTTTTTTTAATTAATTATAAAAAAGTATATTCACTTAAAAAGACATATACAGAATTTCCATATTTGGAATACAAAAAAAATGTATGCATATGTATATATAATAATAATAATAATAAATATAATAATGTAAAAATAAAAGAAATAATAAAAATAAAGCAAAAATAAAATGAAAATAAATAAGCCACCTTTACTAAAAAAAACGTTTATAAATATTTTACAACTGAAAGAGAAAAACGTATCTATTTTTTGTAAATAAAAAGTGCATTAACTTGTAACGGTTTTTTTAATAAATTCATGTGTGTCGTTTAAAAGTATTTTATATTAAGTCTAAATTCGAATACGCGCGTATATTTTTTTTCTGCAACTATTTTGTCTTGTATAATAAATTTGTTACTTAAATTATTTTTTATAAATTATCCGTATTCTCATAATTTTCCACGATTTATTTTATTCTATTTTTTCTCGACTCGGCTTTTTATTAAAATATGCACACTTTTCAATTAAAAAAATATTATCTTACAAAGCTATAATAATTTGTATGTCTTAGAATTAATTATATGCACACACAAATTTAGCTGAAAAAAAAAAATTAACAATTTTTATTTTGGGCATTATATAAATATGTATTTACCATTCTTTAAACAAAAATTGATATTATATATGAAAATAATAATTATAACAAAATAAAAATACATGAATGTTATACTAACATAGCATTTGATGGCTAACTCTTTCAAACTTTTTTAAGACTATTCTTAATCTTCATTATTTTACTAAAAATTTAATAATAAATATGTATCATAAGGATTATATAATTATATTAGGTCATATTAAAAGGTGTCAATCATGTTTTTTTTTTTCCATTCTCACAATATTATATATTTTTTGGGTATTGGGTATATTAGGGGATAACACAGTATAACCGTTTTGCTATCAAAGATTTACTTTTGTATTTTCTTAGTTTGTCATTCATATTATTGCATATTTTCTATAATTCACTTATTGGAAATGATTTTCAAATTACAAATAAAGATATGACCAAGTATAAGGCATATTTCTCTCTTTCTTTTTTGAACACTGATACAGGAATATACTATATAATGTATATAACACTATATGTGAAAATATGTTTTTTTCACTTGAATATGATCTTAAAATTTTAATGTATAATATCTAGGCTTATAACTTATTTTGACTTTATTAATTTCTTCTATATTTCTTATGGTTTATTCATTATTTAAAAGTTTTTCTTTTTTTTCGCACACAACAATTATTATACTTATTAGATTCCTCTGTAGAATTAGCATAAATGTTACTTCATTTGTTATATGAATATGTAATCGTTTATTTATTTTTTTTCACCTCTTTGTCTTTGTTCCTTTTTAAATAATTTAATTGTGTAACTTTATTTAAAAAAAAATAAAAATAAAATAAAAAAAATAATGAATTTTTTTGGTATACTATATTACACAGGGCTTAATATGGCAAGATGACCCTTTTGGCTTTATTCTTTTATTTCATTTGTTTTCTCTTTTTTTTCTCCATTTTTTAACTTATCTTTTATAATTTATTTCTTTTTTTTTATTTATTTTTTATTTATTTACTTATCCAATTATTTCAAATTATATAGTAAAAATAAACACACTATGTAACTGATATAAAATGCCTTGTATTATTAAAGTAAGAATTTCAGGTATTAGAAATATCAATGCCTTTGAAAGATCTGAAATAGATTCCTTTAAATACCTTGAGGTATCCAAAAAATAAAAATAAGTTAACACATCCTGCATTAAGGATAGAAAGAATTGTCAAAAGTTATGTGATAAAATTCTATCAAATATATGTAACTACTATGATATTTATTTGTATACATTTTTTCATAGGTAACATTAGGGGAAACAAAACAAAGGACTAAATTTAGTAAGAGAATTTTGTCTATGCTTTTAAACCTATACACATATATATCACTATAAAATAATAAATAACGTATACGGCCATACATTGTGTGTATTAAATTTTTTTTTCAAACATATTTAGATATTAGTAAAACGTCAAATGATTTGAACTTGTCGTTCAGACTTGAAATATCTGATGATTCAGAGCTACAAATTTGCCCACTTAAAATAGCGGTATGCTACTTTAAAACAATCAAAAGAAAAACACATGAAAAAAATATAGGGTCCCTGAAATTGAGACGCATACAATACATTAGCCTTATGAAATGGCTACAATAAATATAAGATTAACAATTCTCATAAGGTATAAATATATTTTTAACTTTTCAGATCGATGATGCTGAAGATATAAATAGTGGGTATATCCAAATAGATTTCAGTTTTTTTTATTTCCATGATAATCTAAAATTGGAAGGATGGTTTCCCTTATATGATTCATTAGAAGGAATCAAAGGTTTAAAACAAATAATACATATATATGATAAAAAATTGTTATATATAAACAAATTCGCAATATACTCATCAAATTTTCATGCTCCCATTAATCTTTAGGTGAATTGTACTGTACTATAAAATGGGAATTCTTTGAAGAAAAAAACCCATATAATGACAATAGTGCAGGTAAAATAGATATATCGAATGAATATATATATAATATATTTGTTTTTTTTTTCTTTCATAATAATCTCCTCTACCTTTTTTTTAGTTCTTCTTCTTGGCACAACTTCCTTTCCAAAAGGGTCCCCCTATTATATTGAGGAAATAATAGGATTTGCAGTAAGATCAGAAAAAACTATAAAATGTATACTTCCCACGTTGGCATATATTTTTATAATATATGGTGGTGTCATAAAATATGTCTTAATTACATTAAAAATAATATTAAATGTCTTTAATTTATTTTTCTCTATTTAGCATGAACTTAAAATAGTTAATGACCCTGAATATGATTGGAAGGATTTTATTAGATCAAGCAGGTTTGTTAAATTAAATTATGAACATATAGGGTGTTAAAAAATAAGACAATAAAATAGTAATGTATTATATTTACTTATTTTTTCATTTTCATCGTTTTTTTTCTTATCACAGAAATTCCAATGAAGCCCGATGTGATGTTATACAAAATTCCTTCATGGAAGTTCGAAAATATGTTGGGAAAAAGGTAAAAAAATGTATATTCAATTTTATTATTCCATTTAGGCATATATCCAACTAGCTATATTCCTTTTTGGAGAAAAAAAAATTAACAACTAGCTAGACAATTTTTTTTTTTTTTTTTTTTTTTTTTTTGTGTGTGTGTGCAGGCTAAAATATTAGGAGGGAATGCAATTTTAGGCTATCGTGAACATTTGAATTTGGAAGGAAGTACAACAAACAAGTAAGGATTTGTATCTTCTCATGTGTACCCTATATAACATGTAATATTTTATTGGGCATCATTTACCTTGTTATATTTTCATTTTTTTTTGATAGAATTTGTATCCGTATTATAGGGACAGTTGTAAAACTGGGAGTGAAAGGATTTAATAACCTTAATTATATTAACATTTCAGAAAATAATAACATAAAAAACATTTTGAGAAATAATGAAATATTTTTGAAAAATATTCCTGAAAAATATAAAGAAATTAAATTTAATAGAAGAAATGCTATCCAGGCGAATTCAACATCCTACAATTTTGTGGATGTCATTTTACTTACCGTTGATTCACTTCCGCAAAATATAAAATACAAATATGGTACATATTATTTTTTTGCTAAATTTGTTATTACAAAGAACTTGGATGTGCATTCACACTTTATTTATTACATATACATTTCTCTGGATTATTTTTTCGCAATTTTAGGGGGCTTAGTGGCATCAAAAGCAGTTAAGGTTTTGCACCCAAGACTTACAGAACAGCATAGAGACGAATGGCTTCTCGAAATTAGAGACGAGGTAAAATTCAAGAAATGTTTGAAAATAAAGTATTACCACTATATTTATCTTTCGCTCTTAAATAGAGTTCATTCCAAAGTGAATATCTCAAAAAATCAATTTTAATTTATAAAAATATTCATGTTAATTTTTTTCCATATAGCTCAAATCAAATGCGACATTTCTTTCGTGCAATGTTATCTTGGGTAATATAAAATAGTTCAATACATATATGCTTTATGGGATTATTCGCCATTCTCCTACTATTTTTATTCCCTTTACATGAAACATCCTACACAGCCAATAATGCAAAACTTATAACAACATTTTCAACAGGTTACAAAGAAGATGCTTACATTTTCAACGATGTCATTGTCCTTTTTTGTTATGGCACTGCCATAAATGTATTGCCTTCATTTTTTTACGATGACAAAATTATCGCATTCTCACCTAACGAACAAAATAAGCATTCACCAAAAGATGAATCAAAAGGCTCCAGCAAGAATAGCAGTTGCATATATTTGCACTATGCTTCGAAGGAGATAGAGAATAGCAATATATTTTGCAGGTGAGTTGGAAAAATAAAATAGCAATAGCATAAAAAAGGCAGTATTACATTACACATTCATAAATTTTGCTATACTGTTCACCCCCTTTTTTTATTAACAGAATATGCAATGATGCATCTGTGCCTAAAATTCTCATTTCTTCATCCAATGCTCCCAAAAATTTAGCCGTCATAGGAAAGTAAGTTTTTCATATTTTCAAATGCCACTCCTATTCAAATAATCTGGATTATGCACACATTTTTATTTCGGTCTTACATTTTTAGTGGGTTCTTAATTTCTGCTTTTGTCGTTTATCCATTGAAGAAGAACCATGGGGAGAATCTCGCATCAGAGGTAAGGAAGTTAATAAAAATATAATTATTTAAACGGTGAAAAATAGCCATAAAAAACACTTTTCATGCTCGTAAAATGGGAACATGCTTGATAATATGCATAATGATATTTAGCTTCATTTTCCTACTTCCCTTCTCGGCACCTTTTATGTCTTCCCCTTTGCTTCGAATTTACCAGATCAGCGAAATTCTTCCCTTCCTGGAACTGAACCTGCACAAGCAAATCATTTGTAAATTGCTAGTTAACGGGTTCAATAGTATTTTTGACTACAACCTAAAATTATGTTTTAACAATAATTATTTATTTGGTTACTGTTATGGAACTGGGATGTGTACATATGGAATATATTATGAAAATAAATTTTTAATAAAATCGAATTATAAGGACAATTTTTATATACATAATAAATGTGCAAATGCTGATGAATTAAAAATTATATATGATAACATAAATTATAGATCTTTTTTTAGTAAAAATAAAAGTTTGGTTTCCCCTGTTTTTGTTGATGGAGATATTATATATAACATTGATGAAAATAATGACAAAAGGGATGAGATCAATTATAATACTAGCAATAGTAAAGGAGAAATCGATAAATCAATTAAACAAAATTTAATGAATGCACTTAATTCCGATGGTATACATTCTGATAGTAAACAGATTTCACGTAAACAATCACAAGCCGATATTAACGAAGATGGATTACGAATTAAAGAACCGTATTTTTATTGTCAAGATGTAAATAAGACAATTAAAAATGATAATTATTTTAGATTAAAAGAAATATATTTAAAGGAAGAAGAAGAATTATTAAATTATGATAACTATAGTGATAACATAAATGGGGGTGATCAATCTCCTGGAAAAAAACACAATAAGCATATTGATAATTATACAAAATTAGGTATTAAAGAAAGAAAGAGAATTAAAAAGAAAAAAGAAAAGAAAAAAGCAAGGAGAATACAAAATAAAGGTTATATATACGAAGTAGAGGATCACTTAGACAACATAACATTATTAAATATATATGAAGATAGTATTGCATTATATAATTATGTTTTTAATTTAGATATTAAAAATTATCTTCTTAACAAAAGATATGATGCATCTACTCTTGCAAAAAAAAATGAAGTTCCTATGAAGAATATGTTGGAAGATATCAAGAAAGAAAAAACGACCAATACAGAACAAAAACAAAATTGTGTAAAAACAGAAAATATGAAAGAAAAACAGAAACATGATAAAGTATTTTCTGATGAGCATATCAAAATAAAAATGCCCACTCCCACAGACACAGATAATAATACAATAAAACGTGAAAATAATAAACGAAATAGCGATAACAATGAGCTAGCTAAAATAAATAAACGTGAAATAGTGGAAGAAAAAAAAAATAAGCCATTAGATGATGAAAAAATTTTAAATAGCAAATTACATGATTTGTTATTAAAAAAAAATCCAGTTTCATTATTTCAGGAAAAGAGTGAAAATAATATTAGCTTATATTATGAATATAAAAAAGAAATAATGAAAAATTATTCAAAATATTTTTTTTATATTTGTACTTTGGATTTTTTGCCAAGTATAAAATTTGAAACATTCTATGAACAACGAAATATGGAAAATGAAAATGACCAATATAATAATGCCATATCAAATAGTGAATATTTATCTGATTCAAAATCATTGAAATCACAGAAAAGGGCAAGCAAAAGTATTCCAAACTTTGAAAATGATGAAGATAATAATATGTTATTGAAAAATGAGAATACAGAGGATGGTGCAGAATATCATCTTATGGTACCTAATCTCAAAATGGAGGACCACCAAAAAAATGACTTAGCAAAAAATGAAGTAGATTATCCAGTTGAAGAAAAAAGAAATTCCTCCCTATTTTATCAAGACAGTAAACAATTATTATCATATACAACCGATAAAGAAAATGATTATAATATAAGAGATGATCAAAATTGTATAATTAAAAAAAATATAGACAGAGAACAAAGAAAAGAAAAAAAAAAAGAAAAAAAAAGAAAAAATCGAAGTAAAAATGCTTATTTAAATAATTTATCAAAAAGCTATATTTATTTAATTAAAAGAATTAATTTATTTGGAGAAAATAGTGATAAAGTGGATGTAATATATGAAAAAATAAATACAGCTTTTAATGATTTGTATAATATATTTATATTTTACACATTTGTTCATAACTTATATCCTTGCTGTATTTGTAGTATCCGATTACACTTTTCATTTATAGCATGTGATGTATTAGAAATAATGTTAACTGGTCATTTAATAAAAGTTAAAAATAATCATGCAATACATTTTGAATTAAAAAATTTAAATCAATCAATGCAAGAAAATTTATTAAAACATTTTTTCAATCATTTGGAAAATTATTATATGGAACGATCCGAATTTCTTTTTAATTTTGATAACTTTTTTTCTTCAGAAAGAGATGATAAAAATAGCTATCTAAGAACGGAGTTAACAAAAAAGGAGTCATCCTATCGTGGTTTTATTCTAGCTAGCCAAAAAAAAAAAAAAAAAAAAAATAGCTCGAATTTATTAACACATATAGTTCCAAATGTTGTGAAATCCCCATTTTGTGTTATGATTGATGTGCTTAGAAATATGTTTAAAAGTGATGAAAGAAAGAAAAGAAATGAGAAAGACAGAGAGAAAAAAAAACTGAAAAAAAATGAAATTCATTTAAAAGATGGGTTACAAAAAGATAAAGACACCAAAAAAAATAAAATAAATAAATTCAATGCATTTTTAAAAAAAGGCGATAAAAAAATTAATCAGTCGTATGATATGGAAAATATACATAATAGCCTATTTATGTTTAGTGAATTAAAAAATTATATTATGTTAGAAAATAATAAACATTTATTTGACACATTTATTGATCATAATTTTTCTTCTATTATTATAACCCCTTTAAATATATTGCCTAATGTTATAATTAAAAAATATTTCGGAGTCATATCTTTACACATTGTTAAGGAAGATATAAATTTAAAGAAATTCGATTTTTTTTATCAGAGCTTAATATCTGACATATTGTATATAGCCAAGTCTCATATTAAAGCTATTGGCGCAAATTTAATTTCGTCTTTTAAAATTACAAACATATTTTTACGAGAGGAAAAGTCTCATGGCTATGCTTTGATAAGCATTTGTGGCGACGTCGCAAAAATATGACGTCGACATGGGAAGGAAAATTTTAAAAATGCAAAGGAAAAATTATAAAACACAAAGTAAAAATCCAAAGTGAACAAATGCAAGGCAAAGCTTTATTGGCTGGATCTTCAGAGGTAAGTCCTATGGAACATCCATTTTTCCACCTATGGTTGTGAATTTTTTCGTATGCCTATTTTCATGTCAAATTATTTTTCTGTGAATTTTTTCCCTTTTTAACAAAACAATGGTAGCAAATATTCTACCCAGATTTAACTAAAAATCGTATATACATATTTTATACATTATTTAGTTTTACAAAAAATATAGTTAAAGCTGTAATTCAACTTATTGTGAGCGTTAGCATATTGCATTAAGACGCTTAGCATCTGTCATGAATGTACCATTTAGAGTAGGCTTAGTCATCATCTTTAGGGTCTTCTTTTGGCTGTTTTTTTTTTTTATTGTTGTTCATAAAATATTCACCAGTTTCCATTTGTATATCAATTTTTCTTGGTAATTGATCAGGTGGGAAAATAGATTTTTTCTTACCGTTTTTCTTTTCTAATTTTTGTTTGATTTTTTTTCGTTGAACATTTCTTTTTTTAAAATTAGGAAGATACTTTTCCCAATTTTCATTTTTGAGTTCATCATTTTTTTCTAATTCTCTTTTTGCAATTAATTCTTTTATATGATAAACAGGATGGATATTTTTCATACAGTCAATAACAATTCTTCTTACTATTTTCAACGATTTAAAATTTCCAATAACACTTACAGTTTTTCCATGAACGCAAATATAACACTGTGTTAATATTTCAAGAGCTTTTAAAGTAGTAGCATTACTACCTAATAATCTTTGCCTTCTTTTAATAAATTTATTTTTATTACGTATATATCCACTAATTTTTATAATATCACAAAATGTTTCATCTTCTAAAACTCTTTTTGCATGACTAAAGGGAACACTACGTGAAAGTAAAGATATCATGTCTCTTGCTTTAATAATAATATATGGATCAAATGTTTTTTTTGTTGTTTTAACTGTCATATATCCTTCAATTAAATTTATTTCAAATTTTATAAAATGATTATGTAATGTATTTTTTATATCTGTACTAAATTGTTGTAAATATTTTTCTCGATATTTAGGAAATAATATTTTAAAACTTGACTCCTCTAAAAAATGATGTTTATTATCTTCTTTTGTAAATTTTTCGATTTTCCAATGATCTATATTTTCATTATCCCATGGTTTGTCTTTTCGATATCTCTTGTTTTTGCTTACTTGTTCGTCATCCTTACCGTTTTCCATTATGCGTCAGGGTTGGGCAAGAAACAGAAGAAGGAATGCGAAAAATGTATGTAATATGCCCAGGCAGCGGCAAACGATGTATAGGCAGTTCGCTACTATGGCTGTTTTGCAAATTAGCTTGATCTTCTTGATTTTGTTTTATTTTGCTTGGCTTTGCTTGGCTTTGCTTGGCTTGGCTTGGGTCATGTATTATTTTCGTTTAACTTTGTCATTCGATTTTTGCGTTTTTGTTTTTTTTCAACCCACTTATGTAGAACAAATAAAATATTTGTAGCCAACATAAATGATATCCCTTTGTTAATATGCGATTTTTTTAATTCATTTTTTTGTATAAAAAAAAAACAAAAGAATTATATTTTTAAATAAATAATATATACCTAAACAATGTTTTATTTTTATAAAAATAGGATATAAAACGAATTATATAATCTACGATTTTTTTACAAAAAAATAAAAAAAAATATATTTTTCTTTAAAGGAATTTTATTACCTAATCTTCCGTTTCGCCGCATATTTTTTTTACCTACATATATACAATTTTTTTTTTTTTTGTATGCCGTTTTTTTATAATATAACAAAAAATTGAAAAGAAAAAATGACATAAAAAAATGCATTTATAGAATAATTTATTTTTGTAAAAATTTATATATTATACTTTTTTTGATAGTGAAAAAATAGTATTTGCTGAAAATGATGAATTAAAAAAAAATTGAAAACAACGAAAAAGTATATATTCCACATAATTCGATATAACAATCATATGTATTAATTATTGAAAGTGAGCATATACATATGTTAATATTAACTATTTTTCAAATATATATGTGATAAAAATAATTGTTTTTTACTCTGGACACCTTACACTCGTTATGCGTTTTGTTTTTTTTTTCAAATGAAATAGAAACATACAAACGTGTAGCAACAGTATAGGAAACAACAAATACATGTACCAAATTTAATGCAGCTATCCAAATGTTTAAGAAATTATATACATTACCTAAGAGCTCAAAATGAATTAAAACAATTATGCAATAGTAATTCCATTTTATTAATAAAAAAATGCATCCATGTATCAAGTGTGTTTAAATTTAAAAATGGTAACAACCTGATTGGTGATGGAAAAAGGAATGGGGTTGTCATAAAAAATGGAAACCCCTTTGATGAAAATGATAAAGAGAATTATATGGATCAGCAAGATGAAGATAAATGTTTAGTAAACACAAACTTTTTATGGAAAAATAAAAGTATTATAAATAATATGGACAATCAAGTGAAAAAACAAATCGAAATGATTTTACATTCCTATAGATCTAAAAAAATAAATGATTGTACACAAGAAATATTAGAAATTGTAAATAGGTGTCCTCGAAATAAAGACATATATATAAATAAAAATTTATTTTTACCTTTTTATAAAATATTAATAAAAAAAAGATATTATTTAAATAATTTAAAAAATAATATATATGAAAATTGTTCTATGAATATATTTGATTATATTCATTATAATATTAATGAGCATTTAAAATTTTATAGTTTAAAAAATATACATGAATTATTAACTTGCTTGTCAAAATATTTATACAAAAATAAAGCTAGCTTAATTACAGATGAATTAATTAAAAATATTTTTTATTTTTCTTTTTTCTCCCACTATAACAATTTCAATTATAAAACTAGTAAGCAAACAAATTATTTAAAATCAAAAAAAGAGATACCCTTGCATGAATATAATGTAGACACAAGTCGACAACCAGACATAAAACAACCGAGCGTGGAAAAAAGCACAAATGATGTTACTAATGTTTGTGAAAATAATAATGATACCAAATTAGAAGGAGGGAAAAAAAAATTTACCTATGATGAGGAAACTTTTTTTTATTTAAAAGGTTATGTCATTTTTTTATCAAACCATCCTAAGTATGCCAATAAAAAAATACTATCTAACATATCGACCTTAGCAAATAAAATTCCAAATTTTGAAATAAACTCGATTATGTTATTATCTTTTTTGTCAGCCTATTTAAATTTGTTAAAAAAATGTCGTGAAAAAAATATTAGTAACTCTATTTTTATAAACAGAAATGCAAACTACCACATCTTGCACACAATTTTGAAGGACTTCAATTTGAAGGAAGTTGAAAATGCAGGTAAAATGCAAACGAACAAAAATGAAAATAATATACACGATGCTACTATTTATGATGCAGAAAAGGAGGGTAATACGAATGAAGGGTACACCTTATGGAGTTGTTCGCATATTATTAATGTTGTAAAAATTTTAAAAATAAAAAATATTCTATCCTCAAAAGGGTTCGAATCGGATGAAGGGGAAAAATTGTTACATGAAGCATTTGCTAACATTATAAATAAGCTTGACATATTTTATTTGAATGATCAAAATAATTTTATTAGTTTATCAAAAAATGAAATCGATAGCTTTTTTTGTATATATACAAATTTATCAATATTATTAAATGAAGTAGTGAATAAAAGAGATACGTTTTTTTTAATAGCAAATTTTTTTATGAATTCTTTTCAAAGTATATATATATATTACAACAATTTACACATTAATATGTTAATCAATTTGATAAATGGAATTTACAACCAGATATGTGCATACTCTAAAATATATTTATATGAAAAACATTTTGAAAACATTTTAAATAACAATTTTAGTGAAGGAAATAGTTGGGAAAAAATGAAAACTCCAACACACTTACTAGGAATAAAAGATGGATCCAATACAGAAAACAATCCTATAGCTAGCTGCCTATATTTAGTAAATGATATTAGTACATGCTTATTGTGTTCAATTCAAGAACAAAATCAAATCTCTCTAACAAAATTGATAACTATTTTAAACTATATACATAAAATAAATAAAATATTTCTTCCTTATAATATAGTTAACAATTTAATTTTTAACTACATTGAAGAAATTCAAAAAAATATTAAAAATTATGATAAAAGAATAAATAAGGAGAGACTAGAAAATCATCACATTCTTATATTTATGAATTTATATCTTTATTATAAAAATCGAAATATCTTAGATCTCAATTTGTTGGAAAAATGTGTAAGCTTTGTAAATATTGATGATCAAAATATAGGAACAATCGATGAAACAGAAATTGTTATGTTCCTTAACTTTTTTAAAAAATATCATCAAATGAAAAGAAAAACCACTGACCCAAACTTAATAACTACACAAAATAAAGAAACCAGAATGAACAATTTAAAAAAATGCGACTCCAAAGTAAGTGAAAACACTAATGAGGATGCTGAACTCTTTTCAGGAAGAATTTTTAAATTTTTAAATCCAAAACATCAAGAGTACAACTCAGAAAATTTTGATTTATCTATTAAAAAATGCATAGACAAAATTGTAAACAAACTTATATTTTCACACACAACTAAAACGGAGCATGCTGAAAAAGGTCATTTAAAAAGGTTAACACAAAAAATTGAAAATAAAACGAGTTGGAGTCCTTTATATGATATGCAACTAAACGTGGATGGAAATAAAATGAATACCTCTCATTTGGATTCTGAAAAGGTTTCACAAAATAAACTTAACCTTTTTCAAATTAGTAGTGTATCTATGAAAAATGAAAATATACGATATTCTATAAATTTATATTTTATATTATACGAAATTTATTTTTGTCATTATCCAGTTACAGAAAAACAAAAAGAAGTATCACTATCCTTTTTAACAAACCTTATTAAATTAAAAAAAAATAATTTAAATGAAGAAAACTATTATCATATACTATCCTGCTTTTTAAACATAAAAAATTTTAATCACACTGTATACTATTTGTATGAACAGTACATAAAGAATAACTACAAAAAGGTAAACATAAAATATGTTGCTTTAATTATGAAACAAATGCTTGAGGAATTTGCTCCAATTTCAAGTAGTACCAAAGATGGCAGCTTTATTTTTGATGATAAAAATTGTATTATACAGATAAGTGAAGATAATTCAGTTTTTGAAAATATTATTTATTTGTCTTGTAACTCTTTAATGTGTGATACGGATTATGTAAATAATTTTCGACACTTTAAAGAAGTACTTCATAGCTATTGTGAAAATTATATAAACTATTATATTATAAGAAACAATTTTAATTATTTTTCCCTTTCCTATTTTAACAAGTTTATATATTATGATCAAATTAAATTAAATAAAAATGTAATGATTATGTTGTTAAATACGTTTTCAAATTTGTATTACACTATAAATAAGTATTTGCATGTGAAAAAGGTAGAAGAAATCGACGGAAAACAAGCCAGCAATTTAAATCAACGGAATAGTGAACATACCAACGTATCCAGTTGGGAAGAAAATTGTGAATATGTAAACAAAGAGACGGGATACAATGATTTTATCAAAAATAAATTATTAAAAAATATAACAAAAATAATACGAAAAATATATATAGATATAAAACGAACAAATAATACAAATAATAAAATAAAAATATCAAATAGAGAACTAGTTGATATAATGGTTGCTTTAAAAAATACAAAATCAAGGCCACATAATATTTTATTTTATTTATCAAACATGTATATCAATCAAATGCTTAACAACAAATTTACTAAAATAGATCATCATGTAAAATATATAAATAGTATAACATACCTTGATTTTGTAAATGAAGCAAATATGTTGTATATGTCTACTATTGCAAAAGATGAAATAAGAATAACAAATATAAATGAAAATATGTCAGAAAAAAAGCTTATTTCTTTTTATCATATTTTATTTGATAACTTTTTGAAACTTCCTTCGACAGCATTATTTGTTCCAAACATATCGACATATCTTCTGAATATAATCATGCTATATTTTGATGTACTAAATTATAAATATGAAAAAAAAAAAAAATTATTAACAAAAATAATTTTTTTTATACAATCATTATTAAAATTGTATTATGTGGACAAAGTTATATTGCCAAACGATTTAGATAAAAGAAATATATATCTTATTTTTTTATTATTCTCATTAAGCAATAATAATAAATATATAAATATATCATCATTACCCTTTGAAACATTAAAATTATTTTATAATAAAATTATTTTGAAAAATGTTGATAATTTACAAACTCCGAAAATATATTCCTCTTTTGTACATCATACTATATACAACTTTGTATTTCATTTTTTCAAAGAATATCCAAATAAATATAAAATTATGAATGAAACAAAAATTCATTTTTATAATGTTGACTTATTTATAGAGAAGAATACACCTTCATAATTTTGTTTGATCAGATATAGAACCAGTTGATATAACCTATCGTGTTATCATATCTCTTGGAAATTTTACTTATATTTTTTTGTTTAATTTTTTTATTTTGTGTGCTTCATACCATTTCAGGGTTACCATAAACCCTTATCATTTTTTTTAAATACGTGACTAGACAATCTAAGCAAATGATATTATCATTCGCATATTGTGTGTTTGTTTTATTTTTATAATGTTTTTTTTTTAGCCATTTATTAAAAATTTTTAATGCACCTTTTTTTCTCGGATCTTTAAATCGGTACCCCGTTACACCATCATTTTGGTCAGGCAAGTCTACATTTTTATTTTGAAAAATATCAAATTTGTGACTTTGTTTGATTTCAAAATTTTGGGATATTAACACATTCTTCTTTTTAACAAATTTATGTCTTGATTTGAAATAATTCAATTGAGTCCAATATTTATTTTTGCATTTCGCTTTTAAATTATTTTCATTTTTTTTTTGTCTCCCCTTATGTTTTTGAGACTCAATTTTGCTATTAAAAGGGGTGTTTTTTTTCGCATTGCCTTTTTGCGAATGTGCTTTATTTAATTTCGCATAAATGTTTCGATAAATGCCACTATTACTATTATATACATAATCCATGTACTTATCATGTTGGTTCTCCAAATTAGCATGATCGTTGTGACGTGTTTTTATAATTTTGTTAAGTTTTCTATATTTATTATAATTATCTTTTTGGGCATTTTCCAAATATGTAAATTTTTCTGGGCTTAAAATGTAATTTTGATTAGAGTCATGTATGTCTTTCATAATTTGGTTACCATTTATTTTTGAGCCTTTCTTAGTAAATATACTTTTTTTTTCGAGTTTTAAAGGGGAAAAATTATTAAAAGTGAATTTAACAAAAAACCCATGAAAATTTCTCTTTTTTTCTTTACCCTTAATATTATCATAATTTTTTAAATTAGAACTTTGAATATTTTTATAATTATTTTTTAGACATTCATCATAAAATTGGATCAGATTATCTATATCGGTATTTTCTTTACATAAAAGAAAAAATAATTTTTTAAAATCCTGAATTTTGTTACCCTGAGCTTTGAAAATATTTTTATAATTGTCTAATTTAGTATTCTTTTTTATTTCTCGAATTCGTTTTTTCCTAGGCATATATATTTTTTTTTTCCACACACAATCCTTTTTACAACAAAATATGTTGATAATATTATTATCGCATACAAAATTTAAGACATTATTTTTATGATAATCATTCGGTAAATTTGGATGTAATATTATTTGATCATTTTTAAGGACTTTCGTTCTTATGTGTATTAATTCTAAAGATATAAACCCAGCAAATGGCGGTATTTTCATATATTTTTTTTTTATGCCTATACAGGACTGAAATGACAAAATAGCTGATTGGTGAGTTAAGTATAATATTATTTTGGGGGTATACTTTTTCTTTTTTATTTCAAGCCTTTCAAATAGTCTTACACTTATTAAAAAATTAATAACAACATCAATTAAAGACAAACCACTGCACATCCAAGACACATATCTATTATTATATTCAAGTTTGCTAATCCATTTATAGCATTCATATATTTTATGAAAAAAAATTTTTTTTTTTTTTTCTTTTTTTTTCTGAACAAAATTTTTAAAATTTATTTGGCTGTTTGAGGTAATAAAGCTTGCTGAGCAATCTCTACAATATTTATTCAACTTGTTATGCTCACAAACTTTTGAAAACAATGGTAAATCATAAAAATTATTTATTTCTTTATTATTGTCTATAGTTAAAATTATGCTTCCATTATATTTCCTAATACTATTGGTATTATGAATGCTCACTGGGCTTGTGCTAGCCAAAATTTTATTACAATTTATTTTTTTCGATTTAAAATTGTTATTAGCTAGATTACACACAGTATTAGATTGAGAAGAAAAATTCTCATATCCCTTTTTAATATCAAACATAATATTAATATTGTGATATAAGTATGCGTCATATGAGCTTACAAATTGTTTAATTATTTTTACACTTTTTTGTTTTCTTTTAAAAATATGATATTTATAATTATATAATTCCATGTTATCATTTTTATTACACCGATATGATATGGAATTGATTTGAAGAGGTTTTATTTTATGAACGTTCATATGTTCATTTTTCAAATTAGCTAAAATTGGAAAGTGTAAATAATTTTTTATATAATCTGACGAATAATTTATTTTTTTTAGATCATTCAAAATTATAGATTTATTTAATTTTTTCTTTAATATATATATAGTAGAATTATATTTTTTTAAAATCGTAAAAATTTTATTGTGTATAATATCTATTTTGTTGTCTTTTTTGTTTTGAAAAATTTGAAAAGGTTTATGACCCATTTCTTTGCCCTTTCTTTTGTTTGAATAATTATTATATGTATTGTTTAACAATAGGCTGAATCTACAAATATAATTTGATTTCCATTTTGTTAGATAGTAAACGATAGCTATTTCACTTTTGTAATAATTATTTAAAACCTTATAAATATCAGAATTTTCAAAAATAAAATTTTTCAACATTTTAATGTAGTTATTTGTCGACTTGAGTGTTGCTGACATAATTGTATCTCTTTCCGCAACTTTAACAATTGAATATAAAATATATAATATTTTTATAAAATAAAAAAATATATTAACATAAAAGTTTATGTAATTAATTATGTGCATAAACAAATCGTATCTTTCTATCATATTTGTGTATCTACATTTTTTTTTATAGGAACATAATTTACAATCAAATTTTATTGTCTCTTCAGTACTATCACTAATAATAAAATGATGATTTTTCATCAAGCATTTTTCTAACCCTTCTTTATTTTTATTCCACCATGTATTCCAAATATCGTTATGAAAACAATTGTTAAATGTCTCTTCGTTAAAATTTTTAAATATTTTCCATGGGTTTTGAAAAAAATCAATTTTATTAATATATTTTAAGAGGAAAAGACTCATATATATATTTTTATTTATGCCTAGAATACCACAAATAATTGCATAGGCTGTTAATTTGCACCGTTCACTATCCGTTGTGCGAATAGATAAATATTCATTTATAATTTTTATGAACATATCATATGTTCTTTTCTTTCTTTTTATATCATAATTTTTTAATTTTTTTTTTATCAAATGTTTTTTATGAAAATATAAATGATTTATGTAATTCAGAAAAAGAGAATTTTCTCTTGTCTGATCATCTACAAACAATGATTTTTTTGTAGTGCTCACTTTGTTCTTTACACAAATAAAATCATTTATCGTTTCTTTAATTTGATGTTCTTCGTTCCATTTAAAAAATTTAAAGACTTTATCATTCCTTATATGTTTATATTTTTTATTATATTTCTTATTTAATTTGTTTAAACTATAATAATATTTTCTTAAATATTTTCCAATTTTTATTGATTGTTCAAACCCTAGAAAAGTTAAGCTTCCCTTTTCTTCTACAAATGGCCATACATTTTTAATTTTTTTTTTGGGGGCTCTAGCCCCATGTCTCATATAAATTATATTTGCAACTACATTAACTTCAAAATATGAAAAAACACATTTTCTGCATATTAATACATCTTTTAGAAATTTATCAAACTTAAAATGGGAACACAAATAATTATTCCTCCTTGAGTTGTACAATTTAAATGAACAACATAATGATGACTTCAACTTTTTCTTCCTCTTTCTAAGTTTGTTATAAAAGAAAATATTTGTTTCCTTTTCATTTTCGTTTTTTTTGGCATCCTTTTTTCTTAGCATTTCGTAAAAAACACAAATATGTGCAAACCGAATATCTTAGAACTCTTGCTCTTTTATTTTCCTATACTGATTATTATGCACATACATAAATAAATATGTATGTATACAAAATGAGGAAGCATAACATAGCATGTAGATCTATTGGCGTTAAAATATCTCAGCTAGCTTTTTTCCATTTGGCAAAAAAAAAAAAAAAATTATAATAGGAAAAATGAAGTGGTGTGTGGTTGGTCAAAATATTTTATTTTAAAACAATATGCTCTTCATTTTATGCATATTACTTTGATATATTTATATATATGTCATGTTTATATTATACTTATGTAGATCCACAAACTTAAATATGAGTAGCCTTGTTTTGTCGTACTATATATTATGAATAAAATTGGCACTAATATTTCAGCATATAATTATAGTTTCATTTTGTTATTTTAATTTTATTAATGAAAGCATATTTTTCATATGACACCCTTAGATTTTCCTATATTTATATATGCACTATTTATTATACAGTTTAGTGCACACATATGCAATATATATAGTTAAATATATATACGTATATACATGCATATATGTATATAAATTTTTACAGGAGAATATCCCATATTGAAATTTAATTATTTTTTGCTTTCCATAAAATAGATTGTAAATTTTATAATTAAAACATTTTCGACCATTTCAGCATGCATATAATACCTATGTCTGTGTATTATATATGTGCTTCAATTTATTTTCCCCCTTAAATGGAAAATTTATTTTTATATAATAATTATGAAAGCCTCCTTTTAATAGTTGGCTAAAATGTAAGAGTGGAAAGTGAGGAAAAAAAAACGTGTTGCTACCACTATATTCTTTTCAAAAACGAAGAAAAAAAATGTTAATAAATAATTTTAAAAAAAATGGAAAATTGTATAATCTTATAAGTGCCTTTTATTGGGTATGCTAAATCTCTATATAAATATATTTTCTATTCAAACTGTCCATTTTGTGACATATTTTATGTAAATATTATGAACAGTACATAATTTTATAAAGGAAGATTATTCATATTAAGAAATTAAGTACATAGGTGTGCAAACGAAACAGCTAAACATATATACTAACATTATGCCTGTATATATCCATATAAATGTGTAAAATTGAAAGCATATATATGGAAAAAGTGGTACTTGATCCAATAAATGTTGGGCATAAAAAATAAGCGAGTATAAAAGACAAAAAATAAATAATAAGAAGTATAACATATAAAAAAATGCAGTAAAAAATAATTAAACAAAATAAAAATACAAATTTCTATGAAAAAAATATAGCAAAATGAATATATATAATATTGGGGCATATTATAATTTTCATATGGTTTAAATGTTGTGTTACCCCATATGTGCGTAAAATAAAAACCAATATACAAAATACAATCGAACTAATAAATGCCTATGTACAAATTCCGATCACATTTCATCGCTCTATGTGTTTACATTAATATTGTTTCGAAACTTCATACGTATGAGCACCTGACTTATGTAACTCCAAGTTAATTCAACTAATATATATTTCAGAGATGGTTCATTTGTCAATTTTATATCGTATTTTCATAGGTATATAATATATGCATTTATTTATCTATCCATATTTTAAGAAAAGAAGAAATACTTCACCCTATACCAATGGCAACTATTTTATATAATATTGCAATCAAAACGGAATGCAAACAAATAATAATAATATATATGCTTATATAATTTATATGAACTAGCATGCAGTTAATTTTATTTTTTTGTTCTTCCCCACAACATATTTTGATATATAATTATTAATTTTCATTTTTTATATAGATCTAGAAAAAAAAAATAATTAATATACTCTTTATTTATTATTGTTATTTTTTAACATATCACAAAGCATTCTATTTAATTTTTTTTAAAGTTTTTTTTTGTGAAAAATTTAGAAGTGTATTTTCCTCTTCACTCTTCCAGCAGTTACAAATGATTGTTTTAGAAATAAAAAAAATTAAAAATACATATTAATATATAAATATTTCCAAGGTTTATAATTTATTCTCCCCTCTCTTTCTAAGTTTTTAATACAACCATCGCTATATTTTTTTTTTATATGAACATGTATATATTTTATTTTCCAAATTTGTATATGAAATATAATATCCCTACACATTTTGAAGTAGCAAATATAACATATTGAAAAATATATCGAGAAAATTATCAGAACAAAAATAATAAAATCCGAGAAAAAAATATATATAACCTCTTAAACCAAGCAATATAACTATACAACTAAATAAATAACGAAAAAAAATAACATCATTTTAATGCTGTTTCACAAAATGAAGATCATTTTACTTTCCATATTTTTCCTATACTATGTAAACGGTATGCACACATAAATAATACATGCATGTACATATATTCGTATTACTACATTATATTATGATATTTTATTTTTTTTTTTATTTAGCCTTTAAAAATATGAACAACCATGTCTCATTGCAAATAGCTAGTAGACGAAGTGGAAAATCAAACTTTAGAAATAGTGACAATTTTTTGGAAAAAAGAAAATCAAAAACTTCTTTGAATAGTACATTTGATGAAGTTAAAAGTATAATATCAAAGCAATTATCAGTTGAAGAGGATAAAATAGAGCCAACTTCAAGTTTTACTAAAGTAAGAAAAAAAAAAAAAAGTACAAAAAAATATGTCTTGTTCATATAAATATGTACGTGCATATTTTTTTCATTTTATATTTTTTATTTTTATTTTCTACGTTTGTAGGACTTAGGAGCTGATAGCTTAGATCAAGTTGAATTAATAATGGCCTTAGAAGAGCATTTTAAAATTACGATTTCAGATCAAGATGCTTTAAAAATTAATACAGTTGAGGATGCTATAAGTTTTATAGAAAAAAATAAAAAGCCGGATGCATAATGTGTGCATAAATATTTAGTAAAATTTGAAAATTTGATGGAGGAACAGCTTTTTCCAAATGTATATGTACCGCCTATTTCCAAGGCACAATAAAAATTGCAACTGTTGCTGTATTTTTATATATTTAATTTTTTTTTTTAAAAACACATTTATTAACAAAATGCTATTTACATATATATAATGATTGATAAAAGAAAAATAACAGTTTTCCCAATTTTATTTTTATACGTTTTTTTTATTTTGTTATTATTTTATCATACTTTGTCTTAGTTTATTGCTATTGTTATTGCTATTATTTTTTTTACTTTTTTTTATGAATGAAAAAGAATGTAATATGCATATAATCTGGTATGCAACCTTAACAACAAAAGTGATAAAAAAAAATAAATTTACTAATATTTTTTTCCCATTGAAAAAGGATATATTTTTGAGAGTAGATTAAAAAAAAAGAGAAAAATATATTACCTATATATGCACATATATATATGGATAGAGATACCCATTAAATTTTAAAACAAATTTTGTTACACTCTCCTAAATATAATATCTTAAAATAATTTGTTATTTCATTCTGTTTTTATTTCCCTTTTTACATTCTTATATAGTAACTTACAAAATGACAAAGATATTATATTATGTTTATTGATATGCCATCAAATTTTATTGCTTTAAAAGCTAATTATTATATAAATATTTTATTAAAAAAAATAAGTATTTATTAATAAACCACAGAATGATGTAAAAAAAAAAAAAAATGGGAATATATAGCTAGTCCCTAAAAAGTTGGCAGTATAAAATTTAACCAATTTGTTGAAATATTTTTTTTTGTTACTAATCAAAATAAGGCTTTATAAAGCATATGCATATAATGCGAAATTATTTGCCTTCTCAACATGTTTAATATCAAAAATGATACTTAAAAAATAATAAAATGCTGCAAAAACATGCCTTTGGCTTTGCTTTTTATTTCGGTTTTATTATTTTGAGTATTACAACTGGAATTAAGTGTGTGCATTTGAAAAGACAGATTAACGAGAATTTATTTGAAACATCACAACATAAATATCCTAGCTTTTTTTTAGGAGACAAACATAATATAAAAAACAGACATTTTTTAAAAAATTACAATAAAATAAAATATTATAACAAAGAAGAGAGTAAAAACAAAAGAAATAATCCATATTTGCTGTATGGTCATAAAAAAAAAAATAAAAATCATATTGAAAATTCGAGTTTAGAACAAACTTTAAAAACTAAAACATCAGCAAAATGGAGCCAAATAAATAAAAATGAAAAAGGGAAAGGTAGTGAAATAAATTATGACGAAGATGATGAAGATATAGAAATGGACGAGGATGAGGAAAACGAAAAAAAAACAAATAAACAAATTTCTAAAAGTATTAAAGAAGAAATTAAAAAAAAAAATAATGAAACATTGACACTAAAAAATTGTAGTATAAAAAAGAAAAAATTAAATAACATTATGGATCAAGATGAAGAGGATGGTTCTACACCTGAACAAACAGATGAAACAGAAGAAGCTGAAGAAGCTGAAGATGCTGCTGATGAGGAGGAGGAGGAGGAGGAAGAAGAAATAGTCATTACAGAAGAAGAGTTTGGAAACTTAAGTAAATTATGTTCTGAAAAAATGAATAAAGTTTATGAATATATAAAAAAAGAATCATACAGATTTAATTTAAATAATGTTTCTAGTGCGATGTTTGAAAATGAGAAAGTAAAAATAAACGAACAAATATATACAATAAATCATATATGCCATATAAAAAAAAAAGAAAACTTATTTATTATAACTCCATATGATCCTTATTTTGTTAATTTTATTTATCAACATTTTATTAAAGAATATAATGAACTAAAATTTTATATAAAAGATAAATCAGTATATGCTGTTATACCACCTTTGTCTGAGCATTTAAAAAATGAAATTAAAAATAAAATTAAAGATAAAATCGAAGAATCAAAAATAACTCTAAGAAATGTTCGAAAAAAATTTATGACCAAACTAGAAAAAATTAAAAATTATATTGGAAAGGATATTTATTTTAAACAAAAAAACCATATCCAAAGCTTACATGATCAGACAAAAAAAAGCATTGAAAAAATATTCAATGAGGCGATATAATTTTTGCTTTTATTTTGTCTAACGGATAGTATGCATCCCTTCTCTGGCTGTTATCATGCCTCCAAGTACATACATTGCACTTTTGATTTTTTGCCTTTTTCGCTTTTTTCTCTTTTCCCCTTTATTTTGGCCTCTTCATGGTCAATGCTTAGAATATGCTAAATCGTATTTTGTATTTAAAATTTTATATTTTATATTTTATATTTTAAATTTTATATTTTGAATTTTATATTTTGAATTTTATATTTTTTTCGTTTTATTTTTTAAGTTATTAAAAAAAGGTGACAAATTAAGGCATGCATATATGAATATGCGTGTGCCTATACAAAAATATAGACAGGACGCCATATGTTTGCAATTATGTGCATACACATTAATTCACTATGCATGTATAAGAACATATATTGGGGTCAACTAAAAAAAGGAATGAAAATAAAAAATTTATTACAACATTAAACATATCCAAGGAGCTTCACATTTGTGCCATTATCTGCATGAGTAACCCTAGAAAAGAAATAATAAACATGGGTATGCATGTGAGAATATTTCAAAGTGTAGGGCATAAAATTGGAATTATTTCCAGATATATATACAAAAAATAGTAGGGCTAGCAAAACAAAATATAAGTTATATATAAAACATCAAAATATTAATTTGGCTCAATAAACTTACTTTCTTATGGTAAAACTTATGATATCATTCATCGAATAAACCGTATTATTTTTAACAAATGTATTCTAAAAAATTATGTAAAATAAGATCAAAAATTATTAAAAAAAAATCAGAAGAAAAAGGGAAAAAGAAATATACAACTTTTTTTTTTAATTACACTTTTTCCTTCATAACAAAAGTCTTTAAAATTTTCATCAGTTATCATTGCTTCAATAAGTCCAAAAATGCCCATACGTATATTTGATGGTTCTATGTTATTTATTTTTACTTCTATAAAGTATTAAAAAAAAATTGGTGCATCCATTATATTAATTACAACATTGTCTCATAATATAACATAAAATAAATGTATTATCTGTTCATATTTTTTTGTTACTTATTTTATAATTTTCCTTTAAAACTATAATTAAAAGCTTAAAGCTTATTTTTAAAAACATAACGGTAGGGTCATGATTTAGTGTCATAGGTTCCTTCTCTTTTAACTTTATGGCGTTAAAGCATACGCTGAACCCTTCGATATCATGATTTATCCTGAGCAAGAAATATGGCAAGTAGCAATATAACGATATAATACCATTGTCAATATGCATACGCAGGATATATTATCACGTTATACATTTCATATATCCGAGCAGCTGTTTCATTATTTTTTTCTGCTAACTCGTTGAGCACAATCTGTCTTTTTTTTCAACTTACTTCAGCATAAAATTGGATAAATAAATTGCTATGCCATCCCTTACATTGTTTATGTGCATCGGGTGTAATTGTGCTACACAGCTGTACAGGTGAAAATAAAAATATTACATAATATTGAGCGATAAAAAATGCAAAAAAATATATACACATAATATGCATATTAAAATTACCATATATGTGCAACATTAAATGTTTTTTTATTAATTATCAATTCTGAATCTTCTTGTATTGTACTTAAAGAATTTGTTATGTGTTTAAATTTGGGTATATGCATTAAGTGGTTATTCTCTGAGAATTCAACAAATTTACACATTATATATAATAACTATTTATACAATAAAACTGTATGTGTAGAACTCAAACAAATCACATGCATAGTGTTTGTAAAATTGATATGTATGTATGCATATGTGTAGGGGGCAAATGTAATATATGTATACATATACATGGTGTGCTTTTTATATAATGGGCGAAATAATACCTTCTTGGAACTTATTAATAATCTTTTCCAACTTGCTTGTTCTTAGTTCTTTTAATTTTGTAATTTGCCATGGGTTTTGGGCCATGTTATACCTTTATTAATTAATTGAAAAATAATAAAAATAAAATACACAAACAACTTTTTATTATTTTTTATTCTATGGAATATTTTCACATGTTTAATTTGCATGCGCATTTATATATGTTATGGTGACAGAGGAAAAAAGTCTATAACTTCAAACATTTCCTAACATGTATAATTTAAAAATATAGGAAAGCATGTTTTATTTTCATTGTATGTTAAGAGGCTATAACTGACAAATGTATAATCATTTACACGTAAATTTTATGCCATAAATTAAATATATAACAATTTAGAAAAGCTACGATCATATATATACTGATAAAATAATACATAAAAATAGCTGTTTTTTACTGCTATTATAATAATTAATATGTAT
The DNA here is from genome assembly GCF_900002335.3 of Plasmodium chabaudi chabaudi. Classification (NCBI taxonomy): domain Eukaryota; phylum Apicomplexa; class Aconoidasida; order Haemosporida; family Plasmodiidae; genus Plasmodium; species Plasmodium chabaudi. The sequence goes on from NC_030103.2 coordinate 274,258, forward strand.
TATTATTGTCAATAATACAATTTTATTTTTAATATTTTATTTTGTTTTTTTTTAAACTGAGATTGCCACCTTTTTATGAACAGTACAGGTAAAATTTATAGCATTCATGTTATGCGTATATATATTTTAATACATCCACATGTATTGTACATATTTTTTTTTTTCCATCATGTTTTCAATGTATTTTTTTCTGAACAGTTAATGTAAATTTTATTATTTTATTAACATACATTCATAAATTTATTAACATTAAGAAATGTATGTATAAGTGTTATATAGTCCCCACAACATTTTTTGGATATTGTTTTCCCATAATTATATTTACCCAATTTTTTTTCCGTTTTTGTGATTTTTTATAGTTTCACATAAATTTTTTAACATCATTCTACCAAACAAAAAAACATTTCAAATCGATGATATATATAATATATATTTTTTTTGTATAAAATAGTTAACGATAAAAGGGTAGGGGAAAATGATAATACGAGCTTTTATTTTTTTTCATCTATTGTTCTTAAATTGTGTATTGTCACATAAAAATATAATTCAAATAAATTATAAAATAAATTCCTACTCAGATAATAATGATAATATAAAATGGAATAACATAGGAGCATTTGTATTAGATAAAAACCAAATATATAACACATCCAACACTTATATAAATGAAAAAAATAAGCTTATCAAAAAGTTAAAAGAGAAAAATTATGACTATGCTTTATTTCAATTGTGCTATAAATCTGACCCCCAGAATTGTATACAAACATATATTGATAGAAAGAAAATACAAGATCCAGAAAATTTTATTTTATTAATAGGCTTAGATAATAATTATATGCCATATGTGTTAAACTATCGAACCTATGATAAAGCCAATGATAAAAATATAAAAGTATTCTCTGATTTACTTGCAATCAAGGTTTTATCAGTTTCTTTACCAATCAATATTAATAAAATACAAACCGATGATAATATGAATAAAAATAAGCCTAAAGGAAATGAAGGAGGGAAAAATAAAGAAGAACCAAAATCATTTTTGAGGAAATACTGGATCTATATAACTATATTTTTATTGTCTCTATCCTTTTCAAAACACCTTACTGAGAATCCACAACAATCAGAAGAATCGTAACTCTTAATCATCACTTAGTGATAAGAATTGCGAAAAATAAATCATCAAAAAGGAGAAGAAGCCATATTCTAACTTATATGAAAATATAAAATTATATATTTTTTTTGAATATTTTATTAATTTTTTTTATTTTTTTTTACATTTTTTTCTTTCAAAGAAAGGAATGCCATAATAAAAAACCGAAATTTCTTTCACCAAATTTAAATATGTTTATGTAATTTTTTGTCTAACACATACATGCTTAATTTTTTATATGACTTAACTATAATTCCAAAGGAAGTGTGCATATTTTTATACTCTTATTAGTTATATGTATTAAGGGTATAAATACACACACAAAAAATAAAGCATATATTTCTTTTAAATCTATATCATAAGATTTGTATTAAAATGCCATTTATTATAAATTTAATAATTATGAAAAAGGAAAAAACGGTTATTCCTTTGTGATATGTATCTATAGACATTTTTATTTTTTCTCTTTTTATGAAAGCCCTCATCAATAATCTTTATAATCCTAATTAAGTTTAACTTAATTTTGCAATGGCGTCCCCAAAATGGTTAGTAAATTGTGATTAGGGGTGCATCGACTTATGAAAAGACAGGAAAATCTGGGTTTAATTTTGTAATATTTCCATTCATATGAAATATATATGCACACGCAAGGTTTATTGATGTGCATAATATGTCAACTCTCTCTAAATAGATGATTTTTTTTAGATTTATAATATTTGAAATTTATTATAATAAAAATATATAGGCATTTTCGATTTGCTCGTTTTGAAAAAGGGAAATAAAATAGTCACAAAAAAAAAATACAAATTTGAAATCGTAAAATAAATAAATCACACATAAGTGAAAACATAATGTCCTTCAACCCAGACAAAGAATTAACAACATAATTTTATAAATACGAAAGAATGCACATATGGAGTTTTATCTAAATATAGAAAAAGAAAAATTTAATGAATGATATTAAAAAAATAAAAGTAGACACAAGTATATTATCATTACATATATGAAGTTACAAAAAGAGGGATAGCTGATGCCCAATAAATATTATGGGGAAAAAAAAAATTTTATTTTATTTTTTTATTTATGGTATATTTATCTTAGTATTAGTAAATTATGAATATGTTAATAATTTCGTAAAAAATACGTTTCAAAAAACGGGTAGTGAAAATGTTAAGAAAAATGAAGGACCATCATATTATGAAATTGAAAAAGAATATATTTCTGAACCTATAAAATATGGAACTAGCCAAAATGAAAAAAATTCAATCCGATTTTTAGATATATTTCCTATTATACAAAAATATGTAAAAACCTTTTATGAATTTTTAATAAAAGATATACAATGGGATGAATGGCATAAACATAGAGAACCTAATAATGATCCTTACTGTATGCATGATATGAAATATGTATACCAAAATAATTGTATTTTACCATACCCTAAATATTATACTATGAACGATTTCAAAATAAATACCGCTAGAAAATTATCTATAAGGGAAGATACTCATGAATTAAAACCATATGTTACTAGAGGACAAAAGAATGAAACAGTTGTTAATTTACATGAATATTTTGTTAAAGAAGATGAAGTGAAATTAAAAAGTCCTGAAATTTTTATAACACCTAAAGAACAACTACATCGAGTAGTTATAATTTGTTCGAAACCCTCTATACATTATAGTCATGTTATAACTAGACCATCGACTGCAATGCAAGATATTCTTGATGATAATCAAGAAATAATATCAACAGATAGTTCATATCCTGTTATATTTTATCCTGAAATAAATAATTGGGGATTAGATAATAAGTTATCAACTGGTATGGTAGAATTTTTAATTCCACCATATAGCGCGAAAACAAATGATCTTATAATTACCTGCGCAAATATAGATGCAAATGATAGTTACAAATTCGAAGATTTCGTTATTATTCGAATTAGAGTACATAAAACTTATAATAAAATATTAGGGGTAAGTACTGATAAAAATGATAAACCATACTTTGAAGAAATTATTAGTGATGAAAAAGACACATATGAATTTGAAGGATATTTAGAAAAAGTTGTTGGAATAAAATTAGAAGGATATGAATTAGATCCACCAAATTGTTTTAAAAGTGTATATGAAGATGATAAAAGAATATATTTAGAAGTAGAATTCCATTATTCAAAATGTATAAACCTAGACAGAAAAAATTATAAATTAAGATTTTTCTTTTTATCACAAGATTTTGCAGATTATGAATACAAATTTTCATGTAATATAATTAATATACAAACTCAGAAAAAAAAAACTATTACATTTGGTGATGGAATGGGAACATCTGATTATCGTTTAAAAATAGTTGATGATGATAGTCAAACAATTAAATATTTTAATGATATACCTTATCAAATTTGCAATTTTGATTATAATTTAAGTACAAAAGGTGAAATTCAAATATGTGAAAAAACAATAAATGAATTTAGTTTATTTATGTATAATTGTGAAGAGATACAAGATAAACAAGTTGTATATGGTCAAGAGCCAGCTAATACAATAAAATATTTAAACAACGTGTTTCATATAAGTAATTTTACAGATTTATTTTTTAATACAAAAGATATAGATATACCAGAAATAAATCAACAATTTAAAGGTTTTAAATTTTTAATGACTTCATTTATAAATCATGGATCATATCCATTAACAATAGAATGTGGTGTAACAGATGGTAGTACAAGTTACAAAAAAGCAACTATTTTATTACATGTTCGAACAGATTTAAAAGACAGACCAGTTTCATTTTGTGATTTTAGAAAAGGGAAATTATATAATTATTTAAATGCTTATACTGAAGGAGATTCATGTAAAATAATTGCAAAATCAAATACAAGCTTCGGTTTTAGATGTCCCGAAAATACAAAAAAAATGCCTGAGAAATGTTTTATGGAAGTATATGAAAAAGGATACCCAAATAATGCCAATAAAATGAATACTCAAAATATTATTACTTATTCATTTGAAAATCCAGAATATGCGTTAGCTGGTTTTAATTACACATTAACAAAACCATATCAATTTGAATGTCACTGTGTAGATAATGAAACAGAAAAAATTGTAAAAACTGTTTTAGTAAAATATGTCAATGAAGATGAAATATATGATTATAATGATCTTCCAATGGTGAATCATAAATCGAATATTGTACATCCATATAAAACACATCTATGTGATTTTGCAACACCAGATAATATATTATCACCTGTAACAGAGAATCCAGTAAATTATGTTTGTAATGTGTTTCCAAAACCGTTAGAATATGTAGCATTACATTGTCCAACCAATTTAGTAGATGTAGAAAATGAAAATGAAATTTCAAAATTGTCAAAGGAAATGCATAAAGAAGAAATAAAAGCTGAATTAAGAATCAGACTTCGAAAAAGAAACATCTATTCAATGTTATATCATATTCCAAAAAATGCACCATCATATGTAATAGACAAAAATATGCAAAGTGTATCCAACATAGAAGATATTATACCTGGTGTTATTGTTTCAGATCAGGTTATTGAACAAATAAGCAAAATAGAAAAAAATGAACATGGTATTTATGATGCATCTATAACTCCTAATGAAAATGATGAAACAAATATTTTATTTAAAAAATATGTAGGAAAAGATAATAGTATATCTAATGGGTTCTTTATTTTTCAATTACCTCCACATATAGAAACAAATGAAACACTCGAATTTTTATGCATAAATAGTAACACTAAAAAGAATTTAAATATTGGGAATAATGGTATAATGACTGTACATGTAAGAAAAGGAGGCACTAAAATAGATGGATGTTATTTTTATAAAAATGTACCTCAAAATAGCTTTTTAAAAGAGAGTATAAAAATGGGTTCTAATGTAGAATGTAAATTCGAAAGTGATGGAAGTTTAGAATATTTTGGTATCCAATGTCCAGCTCAAAATGGATTATTTTTATCACCAAATAATTGTTTTTCTCAAATGTATACAGAATCAAATGAATTAGTAAATATAAAAAATGTGGATCCTGATTTTGAAGTATTTTCAGATAATAAAGGATTATCCTATCTAAAAATATCGCAGACATATTTAGGATATTCAAAATTAACGTGCTACTGTAATGATAAAGATATAGTTAGTAACATAGATGGAACACCATTGACTCAACAAAATAAAATAACAATTGAATTCAACATTTCTAATAAAAATAATTCAGGAATTCAAAAAACGAATTATGCAGATGTATCGAATTTTTTAGTTGGATATGAATTTTTAAATAAAAAAGCAACCCCAATTTATAGAAAAAAACATATTTGTGATTTTACAAAAAAATCGAATTCTCTTGAACCCGTGGATGAAAAAGATATAATTGATTCATGTTATATACATCTAGAACAAAATCTAAATATGGTTCAAGTTAAATGTCCAAAAATTATAAAAAATGATGATGATATTTTTGATATAAACACAGCAATAGATACGAATCTAAGATCAAGAAGTAGTCACCAAAATAATCTACATCTAGATAATAGAAATATAGAACCCGAAGAATTAGAGAAATATAAAAATATAGAATACATACCAGAAAATGATGAAGTAATGCATCTAGATAAAAAAGAAAAGTTAGAGGACATACTACCAGGTGTTATTATATTAGACAAAAATAAAATGTTTAAAGAAAAAGGACATTTCAGTTTTGTTACTCCATTAATTGTAGAAAATTTATTAATATTAAAAATATATTGTGATAATAGTAAGACAATAATTGATAATAAGAAAGGTAAAAAAGGTATTACAGTGATAAGGGTTTCTCAAAATACAACAAAAAATAAATTTTATGGATGTGATTTTTCAGGTAATCCTAAAAAAACATTCTATTATTCTCATGTTTATGATTTAGAAAAACAAAATGAATTTTGTGAAATAGAATTAAAAGAAGATATAGTAGTTAGTTTAAATTGTCCAACGGGTAAGATTAATCCTAAAAATTGTTTTAGAAATGTGTATATAAAAAGTAATATGGATGAAGAAACAACAGAAAATATAGAAAATATATTTAACGAAATAAAAGTTATAGATGCAGATTATTTTATAAATAATTCATCAACCTTTTTGATAATTTCAAAGATCACTAAAAAAGAGTTTGATTTTTATTGTACATGTGAAAATTATAAAACCCAAAATGTAGGAACAATATATATTAAAAATTATGAATATCTAGGTTCAAAACCCAAATATAAAAATAAACAAGTTTCCTACATAGATGTAGTTCCATACTATTTAAACGATACTTATGTTTGTGATTTTACTGAAAACCATTATTCAATTTTACAAAGAAAAAATATTAACATTGAAGAGATACTAAAAAGATATTTACAAATGGTTAAAAAATATGAACATGAAGAATATAACCATTATAATTTGAATCTAAAATTAAAAAAAGAAATTATGAAAAAGCAATATATAGAATATTTAAAACAAAAAATTAAAGAATTTGAAGAGAACCCATTTAATATTACAAAATATGTTAATCAATTAATATCATTTAGATGTAATATTGATTTGAATCCATTTGATAAATTTGTGATCAAATGTCCACCAAAAAATAGAGGTAATACAGATGTAAACAGTCAGGATTATTTTGATTCAACAAATACAATTATTGATGGAGTTAAGTTTGAAAATTTTACATATCGATCTAATCTAGGACTTAATGAAAATAAAATGGTGGAAAAATTAAATAAAGTTTTATTTGGATCTCTCTTAATAAATAAAAATAAAAAATCATCTTTTTTTGAACAAGGGTCATTAGAATTGATTATTTCTCCATATTCTGAATCTTCAAAAAATATTGTTTTTTCATGTGAATATTTAGAGAAAGATGAATCCAAAAGAATTATGGGTACTGCATCTATATTTATAAAAAAAAACGATAAAAAAATATTAGGATGTCATTTTATTGATAAGTCATTTGATGTAAACTCTTTAGAAGAAACAAATAAACATCTAACATCGATGGCATATAAAAATAATTCATTTGTATTTGAAGTAGACTTGATTGAAGGCAAAACAGTTTATTGTGATATAGAGGCTATAGAAAATGATGTAGTTGGTTTAAGTTGTCCTTATAATTTTATTACAACTCCTGAAAACTGTTTTGAATATGTACAAATTGAAGGAACAGATAAAGAACTTGAAACACATAAATTAGATAATCTATTATATGGTGTTAAAATATTTAAAAATGAAATGTATAAACATAATTATACTCCAACATATATTATATTACCAAAAAGAATCAATAAATCGCATAAAATATTTTGTTCATGTAATTCGATAAATTCAATCCAAGTTGGGATCATACAAATAAATATCATTGGTGAAGATTTAAATAACTGGTTTAAAAAAGAAGTTACTCATAATATATATGCATATCAAAGGCAACACTATTTTTATGATTTTTCTTCTGGAGACCTGAGCATTACATCTGAAAATGAGAACCCAATTTTGATCCTTTCAGACAAAACATATGAATCAAGCAAGCAATCAGATGCAGCTGTAAATCTCGATACAAATGAATCACCACAATTGAACAGACTACGATTGAGCTCCCAAGAAGGTTCCGCATCTGTTGAAAAATATAAAAGCAATGATCCCATTGGTCAAGAAGAATATGATGATGGTAATATTCTGAACCCACTTCGAACAAAAAAAGTATATGAAATTACTGTAACCGCATCAGAATTCAGTACTATAAAAATTGTATGCCCTTTAAGAAATAATGATCAATTCAAGCAATCCAAAATAAGTCCAGAAAACTTTTTTGAATATGTATTAGTAAAAAATAAGGAAATAGGAGCAAGAACAAATTTATCATTACTAAATTTAGAGCGCTTTGATAAAATGATTATCGAAAAATTTAAAGGAATCACCAAAAAAAGTAAGCTTGAAGAAGAAAAAAACAAAAAAGGAATATCAAACAAGGAGGATGATGATATTGATGAGGAAGAGGAGGAAGATGAAAAAACAAGCGACATTATTAAGGAAGAGATTAAAAAAGTAGAGTATGACAACTTGGGAAATAAAATAATTATTTCAATTAAGTCCAAAAAACCCAAAGCAACTATTGAAGATGCAGATAAAGCATATATAAATCAAAAAATAAATGAAAGTGAAAAATATATTGTAAAAAATATAAATGATGTTATTTCATATGTTAATTATATATCAGAAATAAATGAAAATACATATTCAAGTACAATATATTTTTCACCTCTTTTATTAAATAAAGCACAATTTTTTATAACTTGTGATAATTCATTAACATTAAATCAAAGTAGGAGAGGTAAAACAGCTACGGTTAAAATTAATGTTCAACCAAATTCTTTAAAAATTATGGGATGTGATTTTGTTGGAGCTTATTCTTCTTATTTTGTGTTTAGCAAAAAATGGGATCAATTACAATCGAATTATGTTTGTGAAATAAATATCGAAGATGATTCTATTGTTGGATTGGCTTGTCCTCATAATACAAAAATGTATCCTTCAGATTGTTTTGAAAGTGTTATAAAAAATAATAAAATATATAAAAGAAATGCATTAATAGAATATAAAAATACATTTCTTTATCAAAAAAATGGAAAACCTACATTATCTTTTATACAAATAAAAAAGGTTTATTCAGATAGCTTTATTTGTAAATGTTTTGAAAATAATAATGGAAATTATAAAGAAGTTACTATCAAATTAATTTATAAATCATATATATTAGGAACTCCAAAAATGACTATAAATAAGCCATTTATAAAATATAAAAATATGAATTTTTTGAATTATCTGATTGGAAAAAAATTTTAATTTTTATAAACATAGACAACCTTTTTTGATTTAATGTTGTTTTCGTTTTGCATACATGTGTTTTTTTTTTTTATGTATATTATTGTTATAATATTTTATTCACTTTTTAATATTAGAGCACATATATGCATATATTTTTTTGTATTATCTGATTTTTTTGTGATTCTAATTTTCGACAAAATGAGTCTTTATATTGGTGCTTTAAATATTTCAGTCGGTTCTACATCTAGTTTTTTTCGTTTCGTTCAGAAATTATTTTATTTTGACCTATCCTTACTCATGCACACGTGTCTTACATATTTTTCGTAACTTTCACTCTGTCTGCTTATTTCACAGTGATATTACACTAGTATAAGTTGCATCTAATTTATATTACCAACTCTGATAGAACCCATAAATTTATGGAATCAATCCATATTTTACATAAACATTTAGCATATATTTTTTGAAAAGAATACATTTTTAACTTATGATAAATTATGATAGCCATAATGGAAAGAAAAAATAAGTTGAAAAATTTTGTCTTTTTCTCTATAAAAATAGGGTCTCATTTTGTTTTTTATGATCCACTAATATATCGCAATAGATGCATGTATATAACAAAAATTATTTTGCTTCCCTTTTTTTAATTCAAGATATATAGCTATACATGCATATTATTTTACGAACTTTTTCAAAATAATAAAATAAACATAAGTGTCTATACATTATTTATCTCATAATATATCCATAAAATAAGAAGCATCGTAAAAATGTAATTTAAAAAATGTATTAATTTAATTTTTTAACAGTTCCAAACTATAAAAATAACCTAAGCACTTCTCAATTTTTTATATAAAAAATATAGACAAGTGTAAAAAAAAAACGATGAATCGCACATTTGAGAAAAGATACACATGTGCAATGTAGTTATATATGATTTAATAAAACTGGTTTTAAATTATTAATTATAAAATGGAAAAATAAATAAAAAGTGTAAATAGGAATTTATATATTTTTTCTCCCTTTGTCATTATCTATCTATATTTTCTCTACGTTTTTAAATCCAAAATTTATTAAATAAAATTCGCATACATAAATAAAGCGCGATGCTACAATATATTTAGTAGACTTCTATTTTTATCATAGCTTAGATAACTATCCATATAATGATGTAAACATGTGTGCACGATACAAAAAAGAAACAAATTCGAAACGTAAAATTCAAAGTAAAAACATACAAATGAAAATAAGAATCTCTTCTTAAATGAGGAAGCCAATTTTAATAGTCTGTTTATTTTTTTTATATTTTTTTTTATATATATTCGCAAAAAAAAATGACATAAATTATGGAGATATAATTATTGAAAAGCCATATTGCTCCTTCAAATTTTTAGAAAAAAATATTTTAGATGATAAGACAAAATGGTGTAGTAATATTTTTAATATATGGAAATGCAAAAATGTTATAAATAAAAAAAAAAATTATAAAAATGCGGAAAGTATATTTAAAATAGGTCGTTATAATAATGATAGTTCAAAATTCGTGAAAATACTTTCCAACAGATTTTATAGCCTTTTTTACGAATTTGTTTATGCAAAATCTATAAAATATCCATCTTATATCAATTCTATTTGGTTAGAATTGCATCTACCAAATGTGGGCAAACAAATAGATGAATGGAAAACGGACCACAAAAAAAATGGGATCAATTTTTGTGAGGATCTGCATCTGAGTAATACACTTGGGGATGACTATTACAGTTTTAGAAAAATGCGAAGATTAGATGAGTTTGGTGGTGGCACTGAAGATGATGATGATGATGAAGAAGAAGAAGAAGAAGAAGAAGAAGAAACAGTTGTAAGCCCAAGTCCAGATGCAGGCCCAATTGCAAGCCCAGATGAAGCTCCAGAATCAGAAGAAGAATTGGAAGAGATAGAGAACGATATAAACGTCGACCAAATAAATGACAAATTCGAGCTAACTATCGATAAAAGCGTATTTGAAGAAGGAAGGAAAGGAAATTTTACAGGAGACAATACAAACAATGATTATGTATGTGATTTTAGAAAACATATAAAAGTAAGTGAATCTAAAGAAACAGAAAAGGTGTGCGAATTAAATATAGTAAAGCCAATAGCAAATATAAACATAATATGTCCAACAAAAGATTCAGGGCATGGCGAATTTGAAAATATAACATATTTTCCTAAAAGGGCTCCATATATTGTTTTAGTAAAAACTAAAAATCCAGAAAATGAAAGTAAAATAAAATTTAAAGAAAAAAAAATATCTGATTTATTATATGGTACTATTATACCTAAAACACATAATGGAAAAAAAAATAATTTTAATCGAGGATCTATAAGATTTATATTACCTACAATTGTTGTTAAACCTACAACTTTTTATATAATATGTGATAATTCAAAATCCCAAAAAGATGCATTAAAAGGAAAAAAAGGGATAGCAAAAATATCTGTTATGCCTTATGGGAGTATTGAAAAAGGATGTAACTACAGTAAAAACAAAAATCACTTGTTCGGAATAAATATCAATATTGAAGAGAAAGAAAAACAAATAGATGATACTGAAAATGTGATAGACAATAGTGGAAAAGGAAATATGCCATGTTTTTTTCAATTAAATGCAGGAGAAGCAGGAGGTATTATTTTTCCTGAAAATTATAAATCTAGTACATGCTTTGAAGAAGTAATAGAATATAATCCTAATAAAAAATGGGATCGAAATAAAAAAGAAATAAATGAATTAATAAATGGTGCTATAATATATAAAAGTGATATAAATTATAAATATTTTAATGCTAAATATATTGGTATACCTACTAGCTATAGAAAATCGTTGCATATTTTTTGTACAATTACAACAACAGATAATAAATCTCATATGGTGTATCTAAGTATTAATCAAGAGATAAATATGTCTGCTTTTGATTTATTTGAATCTTTTATACGATTAAATAAAATGACAGAAGTAGCTCAAAAAGTGGGGCAAAAAAATGAATACATGTGTGATTTTACAAACAGATTAGATGCAACAAATGATAATAATGAAAATGTTAAGAAAGTTATTATATGCAGAAAAAAATTAAAAGAATTTGATATATTTAGATTAAAATGTGATTTTAATAAAACAAAAAATAAAAATATTGAAATGATTCCAGGTTCAATAAAGGAAAAACACCATGTACTTAAGTTAGACTTAGATGTACAATTATTACTTTTAAAATTGTATATGAAATTAAATTCGAGATTATATAGACATATACATGAATATCCACCTTTCCTAATTTTTCCGCTAAATATAATTAGCCAATTAGAATTGAAAAAAAATATAATATTTAAAAATCATAAATATGAAAAATATTTTACTGAAGCATCTAATAAAGATGGCTTATTAGTAAATTTATTAACATACTTAAAATCATCAGATGTATTACCTATGAATACAGAAATTGAATCCATAAATATAGATGTAAATGATTCAGATCAAAATGTTGTAGATATCTCATTTCAAGTACCAGCATATATATATAATGACAATCCATACTATTTTGTTTTTGGCTGTAATAATACAAATGATAATGGCAAAATTGGTATCGTTGAATTAATTATTTCAAAAAATGAAGAAATTATAAAAGGCTGTAATTTTCATTCTGATGCTCTAGAACACTTTTCAAATAATGTAAAACCTGGTGAGGAAGGATGTAAAATAGATGCATATCCAAATGATATTATCGGTTTTAATTGTCAAAAAAACCAATATTCTATTTCATACGCGGTCAACCTAGATGCAGATACAGATACAGATGTAGATTTAGAGAATGTGAAGGTTGAGCCGGATGATTGTTTTGATTCTATAAATATAGATACTACTAAAAATTATTTAGTGAATGTATTACCAGGTGTCCAAACATACCGTAGCAAGTCAAGAAGTATGCCAAGGTATTTTAAAGTACCATATCATAACAATGAATTAGATGTTACATTTGGCTGTTCATGTTCAATGGGTTCTAAAACCTATAAAATATCAGTAACTGTGAAAGCTTTAAATGATAAAGGCCCGAAAGAATATGAAAAAAGTGAAATAAAAAGTATCCCGTCAATAGTAGATGATGATATATATGCTTGCCCTCATAATCGAGCTATAGATGCAAAATTAATAAAATGGAATAATGAAGATACTGAAATTATAGATAGTTGTAAAATAGATGTAAACAGATTCCGCTCATATGCTCAATTAGCATGTCCAAGCAATAATTTTTCTATGCATAGTAATATTCAACTAACTTACAATATATCAAAACCCAATAAAATAGATGAATATAAAACATTTGATGAATCTGAATTATATAAGCTAATTCCCCATTCAGAAATACTTGTAGATGTAATGGAATCAAGTAATGATATAAATGTAGATACTTATAACGTGTATCTATTTTTTCCTTATTATATTAAAGATGATTATGAAATTAATGTTGTTTGTGATAATACTCATACGAAATATGAAAACAAAAGAGGAGGGAAATATATATATAATATTAAAATTCCTAAAAGACAAAATAAAGTTAAAGGATGTAATTTCAATGCAAATATAAAATCTGAAATGTTTGAAAATGGAGAAATCATAAAAATTGATGAAAATACTAATACATGCAAAATAGATGTAAAACCAAAAGATGTAATAGCTTTTGAATGTCCACCTGAAACTGTCAAAATTACTAATTGTTTTAAAGATGCTATAATAGATAATAAATTAGTTAATTTATCAACAGTTTTACAATTAAATAATAATATATCTTCATGGACTTATGGGCATAAAACAAGTTATCTAGAGATTCCTCCAGTTATTGGTATAGATGCACCATTAACTTGCATCTGTGTTGGTTTCAAAAAAGATTATGATATAGAATCTGTATTGAGTCCCAAGTTTTTAAATGAAATATATAAAAAGCTAGGAATTGTAAATACCATTTATACAAATCCAATAGTGTCTTCTAAATCAATTAAGTATAATAGTAAACTTTTTGAAAAATATAAAGAAAATAAGATAGGTAAAATTTTTGATTGTATGAAAAATACAAAAATAACTGAACCCGATTCAAATCCACAAAATATTATAGAAAGCTTTTTTATAGAAAATTTTGATAAATATACATCTAATATAAAACAAGATGAATATTATTTAGATAAATATTCATTATTAAATGGATATGATGTTTGGGAAAATACATATGACAATGCTTTAGAAGAAAGTATTATAAAAGATATAGAATCATTTGAAAAAACTGATTTTAAAATATATACATTAGAAGTTAACTTAAAACCGTCAAAATTAATTAAACCGATTCAACTTACAGATGATAAATATGTTTGTGATTTTTCAAAAAATAATTTAATTGTTCCACAAAATGAAATGGAAAATACACCAAAAGATATAAGCTGTTATACTATATTATCACCATTAGATACTTTATATGTTAAATGCCCAACAATCAAATCAAAATATTCGGAAGCCGAACGGGCGATGGAGGATGAAGATGATGAATATGAAAAGGAGGTTATAGAACTAATTGATCGACTAGATGTGCCAGAAACCGATTCAGATGTAGAAACTGATCCCAATGTGCTTCTAGACAAAGAAACATACACAAAGTACTTTAGCAGCCTTACACTGAAACCAAAATCGTTCTTTAGTTCAGTGACAAATTATTCACATGAAGTAGAAGAAAATGCTGAGGCTGTATTAAAAGGATCTATATTTACAGAAATGAAAGTTTTAAAAAAAAGTAATCCATATATATCCTATGCATCTATAATTATACCACCATATATTGAATCAAATGATATATTAAAAGTAGAATGTGATAATACAGGATATAAAGAAGGTGGAAATATTGCTGGATATAATGGAATTACATATATCGAACTATCTAGTCATAATTACAAAATAAAAGGATGTGATTTTACCCAGCATGAAAGTACAATTTTAACAAAAGGAACAAACGCACTAGAAAATGATGACACATGTAATATCAAAGTATATACTAATGAACCTTTTGGTATAATGTGTGCTCCTAATTATACTTTAGAACCTAAAAATTGTTTTTATAAAGTTTATGATAAAACAAATAATATTAAAGATTTTAAAGAATTAATACCAGGTGCAACTATTTTATCGTTAACAAATTCAAAACAAGAAGTTGCATATGCAAAAGTACCAACTGATTATGCATATAAATTAAAATTTTCATGTAAATGTAAAGGAAAATTTGATAAAGAAAAAACTGTAAATATACTACTTAATAATGACGAAATGGAATATGATGATTTAAATATTGTAGATTCAGTAAAAGCTAATAATACAAACTTATGTAACTTTTTTGAAAATAATGAATTATCTCTTCTTAATGCATCTGATAAAATTGTCCTATGTAAAATAAATCCAGATTTATTTTCAGAAGTTATTGTACTACTTCCAATATTAGGTGAAGAAAATTCTGAACAGTCAGAATATAAAAAATATAATACAACACCAGAATTAGAGATTGATAATGATCTAAAATTTATTGGAGATAACAAAAAGAGCCATCCATTATCTTCTATATTAAAAGGAGTAATAGGAAATAGAATATTTAACTTTGAAAAAATAAAACAAACAGTTGATGGACAAACTAAAGGTATAGGATTTTCTTTTTTTGTACCTCCTGTTTTAGAAAATATTAATTTAAAATTCCAAATTAATGAAAAGACAGATGTAGAATCTGTTTTGAAACCAAAAGGGTTAGTATATATATTTATTAAAAAAAATGTTGATCCAAATATATTAAAGGTATGTGATTTTACATCAGGAAAAACAAATTTAATTGGAAATAATATTCATGATTTAGAAAAAAAATGTAATATAAATATAAAAGGAGGTGACATATTTGGAATCATCTGTCCAAGAGGGTTTACTATTTTTCCTAAAGGATGCTTTAGTAGTGTTATGTTAGAATATTATAACAATTCTAACAGTGAAAAAGATGAAAATATTATGAATATAAAAAATTATATAAATTCTGTTCAGGAAATTATATATAATCCAAAACCAAAAGAAATTAAAGAACTATTAGATGAAGGATATAATGATTTAGAACATATGGAAAATTTTTCAAATTTTTCAAATATTACAGAAATCTTAAAATTTAAAAATTATAATATGGGGAATATGAAATGGGATTATAATAAATATGATTCTTCATCTTATGCACAAGTTCCAGAATCATTTGATACAGCTTTAAAATTTTCATGTAGTTGTTACAATCCTCAAAATGAAATATCTGGACTTATGACAGTCCAATCAGAAAATCTAAATTTAGATACTAAACCAATAGAACAAACAATATATGAAAATAATATTATTTTACCATACAAAAATAAAGTAAATAAAAATCTAGAATTTGATTTTATAGATACAAATAATACATGCAATAATAATGATGAATATTTTTATAAACCTGATAATATTATTGAAAAGTCTAATCATTATTTATGTGATTATTCAGATGAAAATTTTTTTAATTTTATTGGAGACAAAAAAATAAAAAGAAATGTTTGTAAAATAAATGCAAATAAATTTGATATTATAACTATTAAATGTCCATACATAAAAAATGATAATCCACAAAAAGTAGAAAAAGAACAAGATGATTCTACTAACAACGAAAACAAAATAATCATACATTTTGATGATATGGAATATGTTACATATTTCAATGAAAAAGATAAAACAATTTCTTTAAGAGATATTTATTTAAAAAATTATTATGGACGAACAGAAGAAGAATTCAATGAATTAAATATATTATCAATAAATCCAGACAATAGTAATATTTATTATCCTAAAAATATATTAAACGATGTTATAATAAATAATAAAATTGTAAAATTACAAACTGCATTACCTGGACTTATTTTTTTAAATAGTAAGACAGAAGATAATGATGAAAACAATCAACTACAAACTGATGGTACATCTACATTTATAATACCACCATTTATAAAAAATGATTTTCATTTTCAAATTATTTGTGGAAAATATATAACAGAAAATTCGAAGGATTATATATCTCTTGGAGTTGTGAATATAAATATATCAGCTAATTTAAATCAAATAAATGGATGTGATTTTGTTAATCCAGAAAATAGTAGTGATTCTATTTTTATTCATAAGAAAAATGAAAAAAATAATTTAATATGTGAAATTGATTTAGTGCCTAATAGAATAGTAGGAATAAATTGTCCTAATAAAAAATTAAAACCAGAAAATTGTTTTAGTCAGATGTATTATATTAAAGAATCTGAATTTGATGGTTCTATGGAATTATTCAATGATTCTACAAATAAAGTTAACATAACAAGTCTTATAAAAAATACGGTGTCTATAAATAATATAGAAAGAAGTAACAATACATACTCCTATTTAATATTACCAAAATATATAGATTTAGATGCGAATATGGATCGAATATTTATTTGCACATGTGATAATAAATATATTGCAAAAATAAAAGCTGATCCTGAATCTATAAAAGCAGAAAATAAACATAGAAATGAAACGAGATCTTGTGAATATGATTATGTTAACAAAATAGCTAGATGCAACATTATGGAAGGAATGGAAACTAATGTCTCTGATATAAATTCAACCGTTATAACATATAATGTTAATTTATCTAGATGGGATAGATTAATAATTAAATATCCTACATCTAACAAATTTCAATTTGAAAGCAGTTTTGTGAACCCATTTAATTTAAAAGAAAAAGTTTTATATAATAATATGCCAACATATATTGATGATATATTACCAGGAGCTATCATATATAATAAATATGATTCACGAACAAAATTAATTGAATATACATTAAGAATCCCACCATATATTCCTAAACATATACAATTTGCAATCGAATTTAATAATAGATATACACTAGCAAATTATAATGAAGAAAAGGTACAAGGGAATATTGCTTATATTAATGTAAATGTGAATCAAGGTTATAAAGAAATAAGTGGTTGTGATTTTACAGGAAAATATTCGAACTTGTTTACTAAATCATTTAATTCTATAACAAATGGAACTGAAGAATGTACAATACATATCACAACTAATAATAAATTTGCTGGATTTGCATGCCCAAGTAATTATATTGTAAAACCAAATAATTGTTTTGCTAATATTTATGATAATAAAGATTCACAAAAAGTTAAAAAACTATCTGAAATTGCAAACAATGCAGAATATGATTATATAAAATATAATTCTAAAGGTTACACACTTTCATATGTTACATTCAATAATGAAAATAAAGAACAAAATATTTCATGCCAATGCGTTGGAGAAAATTCTACCTATACTATTAATATTATCTTTGAACCTTTCTCACCACGCCAACCTATGAGCATACTACGTCCATTCATAAAATATGTCCAATTAAAGCCAGACACATTCAGTAAATATTTAAGACGAAGCCAATGAGCTAAATCACAAAGGGCTCATGATTTAATATAAATTATAATCAAACTATACTAACATTACTATATAAGAAAATTCCGCATTTCAGAGAAAAATTTATACTAAACTGTGCATGGGCATAATAATGCGCTAGCGAAATTGTCCACATTTTAAGCGACAAACAGTTATAGCTTATTTTTTATTATTATATTTTTTAATTTTTTTTTTTTTTTATTATTTTTTTGGTTCATTTTTTTAATTTACTTTTTAAACCTCTTTTAAGGCACATTCCTCCTGTAAAACACTTAATACATGATTTCGTTTTTTTCACTTGGTTTTTAAAAGCCATTGTGCAACATTATGATATTTAAATAAAATTTGGTTTAACTTAAAAGTGGTACAACTAGCGAAAAAAAATTTAGCTAGCCATGTAAAAAAAAAAAAAGTTGTCATAATTTTTTTTTAGCTACCAAGACATTTATTTTTTTCAAAAAATGTTTTACCAAAATTGGCCCCATATTTTTGGTATATTGCACATAAAATAATATTAAGTGAATAAGTTGGTTAGTTATTAATAAGCTATACATTTTGTGTGCAAAATAAATGAAAAGAAAAGTATATGAATTGCGGATATTTAAGCATATAAATTTTCCCTTACTGCCAAACACCACCATTAAAAAGAGAGGGCTTATAAAAATGTGGTGTAATAAAGACGGTAATAATAATAAAAAATGCAAAATAAAATAATGAAATAATGAAATAATAAAATAGAATAATAAAACAAAATGCACCAAGGTAGTATCAATATGGATATTCCATTCCTATGTAAAACATTGGCATTGTCACACCCAAAATAAATTATATGTGCACATTTTATATATTGCTTTCAAATAAAAAGAAAAACAAACAAACGAATAGGCACACAGATACATATGTACCTAAGTATATCGGGAGCGAATATAATTATTAGCTAGCTTACGAACTAAACATTTAATGTCATAATATTTTTCATCAGTTAAATAATCAAGTGTGGATTTAGAAATGAAATCAAAATCATCAGTATTTCGACTATCTATATTAATATCTCCTATATATGGCACATTAAATCGAAAATATGTATTTTCTTTTTCAGAAAGCCAATGTAATACTTCTCTATGTGTATCGTTAGCTCGTGTTAATAAATGAGTTGAGTTAATTAATATTTCAAAGGTAGATGCAGTTTTGGTACTATCATTACCCGATTTAGTCAATTTCATAGGGGAATGTCCAGTTCCAATAGATACTAAGGTATCTAAATCATCATGTATAAAATTTGGTAAAGCTTTATTATTTAATCTTGCACATTCTTCTAATGCAATTAATGCTGGGTTACTTGCTTTTAATGCACCATCAACTAAATGGATTTCTGGCTTTATATTAAAGCCATATTTTCTAAAATCATCTTCATTTGGACCTTTTAAATATGTCGGAGCAGATGCTGTTGCCCATGCAGCTAGCCATAATGGCATTTGGTTTAACCCTGCATATGATTCCCCATTTATAGCATTATATTTTTGTGTATAATTTCTTAATAAAAATAATTTATATGGATTATGTTTCACATCTGTTGCTGTCACAAAGCAATATAAATTTTTATGTGAAGCTAGAAACTTATTTCCAATATGCTCCATAAATAAATTTTTCACATTATTAATATCATATCCTTCGAAAAATATGCCTGATATTATATTCCTATTTCCTTCAAATGTTTTTTCCATAATATGAGGTAATAAGATTGAAATATCTTGTAAAGAATAACCTCCCAATAACCCTAAGCTTATCAATCCTCCGGCACTTGTTCCGCAAACCATATCAAAACAATCTATTAAATTTACAGTATCATTTCCAAGCTCTTTTCTCAACTCATTTTCAATTCGAGTCAAAACGATAAGTGATGATGTTGCCAAAACCCCTCCACTGTCAAGAGATAAAATAGATACTCTGCAAAGGAAAAAATAAAAATATATATTCATATTTTACCAGCATATACGTGCATTATTTTTTATTTTATTTTTTTTTTGACGTACGGTCTCCTAAATGGGACATAGGGATCATCAGGAATTTTGTTATTCTTGCCACAGTAAAGCAAAGAGTATTTACACATAATGCACATTCCTAGAGCCATATGAGTACGAACAGATATTTCTAAGTATGTATCTGCATCTTTACTATATAAATATATATGTTTTTTTGCATTGGATGAGACTCTAATTTTATTTTCATTATTAAAAGTGCATCTGAATGTTTCTATATTATTATGATGATCATGATATAATCTAGAACTATATCTACTTTTCATCATAGGATTGGGATTATAATTTGAATTTTTATTTTTTAATTTAGTTTTATTACTAATCATACTATTACTTTTTCCTCTCATAATATCTGGAGCTTTTTCATCAAGCATATCTTCAGATTCTTCATAAGTATATTTATACATATCATTCATATTATCACTTGCATCTGAAAATGAATTCATTTCTTCTGCTATACTTTTATTATTATCTTCATTTGGGCTTTGTTTACTTTTTCCAAAATTAGATACTCGATCATTGTTTGTATTTTCTCTTTCTTTCCCTTCTGCATTTGCTAAATCATTTTTTGGTATCAATTTGTAACTCAGTTCTATTTGTATTTTTGAGAAGCCGAAATATATGGTATCCCATTTTCCCTACAAAAAATAAATTATCAATCATGTGAAAATTGCATGAACACCGAAATTGCCAGCTTAGTAGCAACCTAATGAATTAACATGGAAAACGAGAGAGAAGAAACATCATAAAAGGCAAAGAACCCGTTTCAGAGAAAATTGGTCACTATATGGAAGCGCAAGAACAATATGTACACACCAACTTATTACAACAACATATGTATAAGTACATAATAGTGAATGAAATAGAAATATCTATGCATTGTTTATAAGCATGTCTTACATCATTGTTATTCTCCAAGGCGATACAATAAAATCCTGGTTTTCTCAACTTGATTGTGTGTTTATTTTCGGATAATTCGCCTTCGAATAATTTAAGTGTATATTTTTTATCAACGGGAAATATAATCATATCATCCCAAGCTACACTAGCATTTTTGTCATGCTCTGAAGGTTTTATATTATCATTATGAAAATAATTATTTAATATTGTAGAATTTTCTGCTCTAAGTTTACTATATTCATTTTCTCCGTGTTTTAAATAGGCATCATCTGTATAGACTACACTCTTTTTTTTTTTTTCTTTTTCATATTTATCATCATTTTCGTTATCACTTAAATTGGAGGTAAATAAATCTGAATACATGTAGATATTCCCGTCTTCTCCATTGTTCATTCTCTTTTCCTTCCTCATACCATTAAATTTGGAAAAATTAATACGTTTTTAAAAAAAAAATAATAAAGAAAGACGATTTTCTTTACTCTTAAGGGATATTATATATGGACCTTTTGTAGGATGAATAAGTGGCATATTCAATGGTGTTTTTTTTTGGTTTTTTTTATTTTTTTTTTTCTTCAAAATATTTCACTTAAAAAAATCAACAAAAATGAAATATTATGCTTTTTTAATAAATTTTTAGGGGTATTATTAAAAAAAAATTAAGAAGGAACAAAAAGATATACAGGTATTATCATATGTTTGTGTAGGTAATTACATATATATATTAATTAATTCATAAAATTTACATATACTAGTTTTCAAAAATTAAATTAATATAAAAAAGAGAAAATAAATCATTCAAAAAATGAAATGAAAAGGGGGAATAAAACTAATATAGCATTATTATGTGATAAGGCGGCAAAAATCGAAGTCGTACTAAATGGAATAGTGTTATATATAAATATAAGGAATGCCAAAATTCAAAAATTTTAAAAGGGAAATAAGCGGATATTAATAAATATAAAATACAAATATATTCTCGAAATAATTCAATAAAACTGAAAAATTCGAATTTTCAAATTATAATAGGTTTTATATTTTGATCTATGTTATGTATATAGATATGCATAACATCGTAAACAATCATTTTAATTTTCTATACCATGTGTGTGGTTCATTCATATAATAATGAGATAATAAAAAATGAAAATATTATAAGGTCATGGAAAATTATAATTAAAAAAAAATTTTGTAGTTATAAATTTTTATTTTTAAAAAATATATGGTATACATACTGGTTCAATTAAAATAAGTTTGTATATAATTTACAAAATAAAAATACTTGGAGAATTCTAAACAGTATTATAAGTTAAAAAAAATGCAAATTATGATACCAATTAACTATAAAAAAATAGAATGTTAAAGAGAAAAAGTCTATTCCTTATTTTGTTCAAAGTATAAAAATGAAATAAACAAATTAAAATAAGAAAATAAATGGTGGGGGTAAAAAAAAATCAGCACTTATTATACGAAAGCGGATAAATAGTATGAAAAAAATAAAAATATGAAAACACATTATATAGGTATTATAATTAAAATAACAACCATTTGCTTCCTTTGTGTGATTATATATTCACATAAACACACAGACATATGGTGTTTTCCATTTTGTTTGGTCCACTTTTTGTGGGTACTACAGATATAATAAAATTATTCATATCCATATATTTTAAAAAAAAACAATTTTGAATATTTGTTTATTTGTTAATATATATCACAACAACGGTTTCATTAACTTGGTAAGGTAGCTGTTCCTGGCTTATCTTTTGCGATATATTTTTTTAAAGTGTTTTTTATTTCACATCCTAAAGACCTGCAAGCGCCTTCAGCATAGCCAATAACCTTGAAAGGCAAAAATTAAGGACAAACAAATCAGTTTAAAATGGGCTCATTATTCATTTGTAAAAATATTAATAAATAAATATAAGTATTAACTACACACAAAGATATAGATTTTTTTAAGTCGATTTAATTTATGCATTGTTCATATTTTATTCTTACTTCTGCTAATGTTTTATTATTAAAGAAACTTCCAAATCCATGAAAAAAACAAACAGTCCTCAGGTTTAGGCATATTCCTAATGTTATGGTATTCATTTCGTATTTACTTCGGTAATATTTCTCCTCCTTCAAAAAGAAAAAATATATAATTATTTCAATGCCTCTTACTTATTGCATACTAATGGTATTACTGTTTTTTGATTAGTAAAAATATATATTCTACACATTCAGGGGAAAAAACAATATGAACAGTATGAATAATATATGAAACACATTTTGGTCTTACCAATCTATCCAAGTCAACAAGATGAAAAACTCTCTTGGTATTGGGGCAAATTATCGAATTCTGAAAGTTAAATAAATTATGATTTTAGACAGAAATGAGTAAAATAAAAAAAAAAATATATTACCATCAATATAAATGAATAAATATGTAGAATATTATTTTTTTATTACTATGGTTATAGATATAATCATGTCACGCATTTGTATTTGTGCCTTGACCAGGGCAAGCGAAATACATGTTAATGCGGCACTCAAGCATCCTTAAAAAATATAAAAAATTTCCATATGTATTTCTTGAAAAATAATAAGCATATTAAAATTGTGGGCATATTTAAAAGTACAACCATGTTATGCACACACATATATATATCGGAAAAATAAACATGGATATAAGTATTTTTATTGTTTTGCGTTACCACCATCATTTTGAATTATTAAACATTTTATGGTTATGGAACATTGTGGATATTTTTCTAAAATAATAATATTTGATATGCATTCTATTAGTAAATTCTTTATATCTTCATCACTCTATAAAAAATTGGACATGAAAATAAAATGAAATTAAAAAAAAAAAAAAATATGGAATAAAGCCATAAATGTTCATAATAAATTTAAAAAATATATGAACGTTCATGTAAAATTGATATAAAAAAAAACCTTATCGCTAGCTTCAGAAATGTCCATATTAAGATTTTTTACTTCAAGTAAAACTTTTCCCTTATCATATGTTGTATTTTTTGAATCCGGTTTTGGGCCATATCTTACAAAAGTGAAAATAAATGGGCAATTAATGCGTTTTGTTCATATGTTATATATTGTATATATATAAGACTTAACAGAATAGTACATAAATAAATGTACTAGTAAAATATTTTTTTTAAAACAAAACAGGAATAGTAAACAATTTAAGCACTTACATTAGGCATAGGATTTTTGTGTTGCCTAAGGAATAAAAGCATGAAGCGTCTGAATATCCATTTTCCCCTAATTTTATAACTAAAAAGAATAAAAAATATACAGTATAAATGGTTATTTTGTAATGGTATGAAAATATAGCTATATTGTGTTCATGCAATTTTTATGTATTTATAAATAGTTACACATATCCCTAATTTCATTGTTCTTGCGATTATTTATCCGTTTAAAGTTTCCATTTTTCTGAAATTCTTCATCACATTTCTCAATTTTACTTTTAAAATTAAAATGGGGTAGTGGCGCTCTATAATGAGACATGGTTTTTATAAAAATCACCGAGTGATTATCTGTTTGTTCGTTTTTTCTTTCGATTTAATGTTTATATAATATTATAAATATTAAGTAAAATCACAGTTACGCTAGCTCTTTAAAATGTTCGATTTAATGTAAAGCTTGCATTTTGATTATATTAACTTCAAAAAAATAAAAAAAATAGATAGAAAAATAAAGATATTATATTTTTTTTAATATATTTGGGAGCTGTGATCAAAGATATCAAATAAATATCCACCATGAAAATGCATATTAAATGAATAAGAATATTCAAAAGGTTGTAATAAATAAACAAATATATATATAGTATATAATCCAATATGGTATCATAAATAATATCTAATTAAATTTGCTTCCCTAATTATAGTGCTTCCCAATTACGACATTTGCCACAATAATTATTCCTTTTTCAAAATGTATATATTATTTTAATAATTATTTATTTAATTCATTTTTCAATAAGTAAAAAAAAATAAATACCTTCCTACTTTAAAGTTATTATTTAATTATTTTTAAATATTGTAAAATAGTTTGGAGAATTCATATATTTTTCTCCATACAATAATTCATCATAAGTTAAATTATATCCATATTTATATACACATATATATGTATTGTTTGTCCATGCTATTTTTTTATTTCACATATTTTCGTGAAACGTGATATAATTTTTTTTTTTATAATTATTATAGATTTTTTCAAATAATAGCTTTTCTTTTTAAAGAATGAAATATGGCACAATCAAGTCATATGTATATTATGTGGTTCTTTTATGTTACGGCATGATTATATCAAAAATAGTCGAAGCAAATAAATACATAAACAAAAGAGGAAATGAATCAGGGTTGTTTATTAGTTCATTAATTTTTGATAATAAGAATGGCTATAGCAAAGTTGAAAAAAAAAAAAAATTCAAAGTGCACGTCTACAATGGAATACGAATAGGGCAAGGATATGATATTCATCAAATAAAAGTAAAAACCGAAAATGATGACAATAAAATACATGAAATTAAAGAGCATAATACCCAAAATTTTAAAACATTAACTATAGGAGGAGTTAAAATAAATAATATTTATGTCCTGTCTCATAGTGATGGTGATATAATATATCATGCTTTGGTTGATTCAATTTTGGGGGCTGCAGGTTCATGTGATCTAGGTACTTTATTCCCAGATAAGTCAGATAAATATAAAAATAAAAATTCGGCATCATTTTTAAGATATGCAAGAATGGTATTATATAAAAAAGGATATACTATCGGAAATATCGACATTAATATTATAGCCGAAGTCCCAAAAATAAATAATATCAGACATGAAATTATACGAAATATATCACAAATTTTGAACATTTCTGAATCACAAATTAACATAAAAGGTATGTTTTTTGAGAAAATATTTCACACACATTTTACAATCTTATTTATGCATGTATGTACATGTATATTTCGTATTTTTCTGATTTGTTCAGGTAAAACTCATGAAAAATTGGGAGTAATCGGAGAAAAAAAAGCAATTGAATGTTTCGCCAATGTTTTGCTAATTCCTAAAAGTTGATACCTTTGTGCTTGAAAGTTTAATTCGAGCAAATAAAAAAATATAAAATAATAAACGAAAAAAAACAAGCCATTTTATTACACCCAAATTATGTGAATTAATTTGGCATCCTAGTTATCATCATGCGAGCAATATTGCAAAATTGCATACCTATGTGAAAAAAAAAAGTGGAAAATAATTTTTAATTTATTTTACTGCCTATTATGATTATTTTTTTTGTATATTTAAGTTTTTTTATGAATTTATTATAAATTTGTTGAATTTTTTTTTGTTACTCTCCATAGTTGCTCCAATCGGTGCTCCTTTTGTTCATCTCGTCGACGATGCTTTTATCAATTCCGCAACTGGCAAAATAAAAAAAGAAAAAATAAAAAAAAATAATAAAGCATATTATTATCTTAATTGCCTAAAAATAAGTGTGGACTATTTTCAAATTAATGAGAAAATATATGGGCAGTACCAGACTGGGGATTTTAGACACCTCAATGCAATTACAGAAAATGGAAAATAATTTAACACGTCTTTAGATGGTTTTGAAAAATCAAAATGTAAATCTCCTAAGCATCTTCTATAATTTGCATCCCCTTTAAAACAAACAAATGAACTTTCTTTCATCTCCTCTAATAATGTCTTTGGCATTATCCAATATGGAAGGGGCAAGTTCCAGTATACATTATCCTATTATATAAAATGAAGGGAATAAAAATAGTGAGCAAATTTAACAATTTGATATATGCATAAAATTGGGTTTTGTTTCTTACCTGTACTTTCCATTTATTCGAGTCAATTAATTGTTTCCAATTTTTTGCCATAAATACTGAGTTGGGATACTACGCAAAAATTAAAAAAATAAAAAACAAAAAATGAATAACACAATTACAACATATTTATAGAAAAGCTCATATCATGTATAGATATGGATGAGTCAAAACTGTTGCCGAATTACGCAGAAATAGGGTAGTACCCCTTTGAAATTATCACATAAAATTACAAAATGTATTAAATGCTTATGTGCTGATATGTATGACATGTGCATATAAATATGAATTAGCTAGCTGAATTATTTCATTGTTTAACCTGTTCATCACTAGATAGAATGTCAAGGGTGTACTTAATATCTTTCGTCATATTGTCCGAAACAAATAAAGGAAACTTTTTTGTATGAATATATATTTCATCGAAATATTGATAAATAAAATATAGAAAGCATAAATCGCATATAAGCTCTATCCCCATATTGTCCAACACGATATCGAATCGTTTGTTTTTCTAAAAAGTGGGAAAAAGGAAATCAAATAAATTAGTCAAATGCATGAGGATATACAAACGATGACCCAATAATAGATTCGCAAACGGGTAACACATTTTAATTTTTATATTTTTTACAAACCTTAGACACCATGTCCTTGTAAACACGACTTATATCGTTATCTAATATGTTTTCCAAATAAAATGAATTATAAAGGTGATCAATATTTTTAGTATCAAAAGAGAACTTTTTCTGTTTTAGTGATTTTTTTTTTATATCATTTTCATTATTTTGATTTTCTTCATTTTGATTTTTCGATGCATTCCAACTAAGATCAAACTGATTTGACCATAAAGAGAAAAAGAAAAAAATTGAAAAAATTTTAACTTGATCATTTGGATTATTATTATACATTTCAATTAAATTTTTTGAACATTTACATATTTCTTCAATTAAGTCTTTATTATGAATTATTGATTTTTTTTTTTCGTAAAAGAAAAAATCATAATTTGTTTTTTCAAAATCGTATACACAATTTAAATATCGATAAAAATAATATTCATTAAAAAGCCAAGTATTATTTAAAATTTTTATTTCCCTTTTAATAAAATCAGATAATAAAAAATTCCAAAATTTATTGTCTATATTACATTCTAACATTTCATAAGTACATTTATCACTATTTATAAGCAAATTATTTAATTTCTCCAAACTTTCTTCGATATTTTTATTCTGTCCATATTCTGAATTTTCTTCTCTTACTCTCTTTAATATTGTTTCAGGAATACGTCGTATGATTGTATCGTTTTCCTAATAAAAATTGAAAAAAGGAATAACATACAAAATAAGAAATGAAAAATCAAAAGAAAATGGTACTACCATTTCATAAGTACAACAACAACAATAGTAATGACAAAATAGCTATATTAGCAATGATGTCGTTTTTTCATTTTGCTCCATCTTGAGCAAGCTCGATGGGGAGACAATCTATGTATGTTTCTATGGCCCTTTATCCATAAAATAATTTTTTTTTATTTATATTTTCTGCACACCATTGAATTAGCCTTCTCGCATGTTAAGGGACCAGGCAGTTTTTCTTTTTCATCTTTGAGGTATACATATTCTTCTTTAAAATTTTCATAAAACGTACGGAAATCCATTTTCAATATGATATAAATTTTTTTTTCGTAATAAAAATGTATAAAGGTAAAATTTATTTTTTTATTTTATTTTCCTAACACAGAAGCAGTTATAAGTGACTCATAATATGAGAAGTCAAAATATTTTATAAAAAAAAAATCGAATATTCTTTGAAATAATAAATATGATAAAAATATTTTTTATGTGAATATTTTTATTTATTGCAGAATTTCCCAATTATATAAAAGTAGCGATAAAAAAGGTAAAGTACTTGAAAACCCGAGTCAGAAAAAATTGTACCAGCATATATTCGATTAAATGTGGCAAACACAAAATATTCATATATGTATATAAATATGCATCTATTCATGCTCTTATTTTGATAGCTTTTATCACATTATATTTATGACTCGTAAAAGCGAAAACACGAAATGATGTTATATATTATTAAAAGGCGGGCAAGTTAAAATAAGGGGAAAAACGCATCAAAAAATTTGTGTAAGCAGATATAATTTTAAAATTATGTACACATGAAAAGGGGGTCTTGCAAATAAACCATTATATATTCACATTACTAATATAGTAAAAATGTGAAATAATAATATGTGGATAAATGGGTACATCGAATTATCAAAAATGAGATGTAGCATATATCCACTATTAAAAAATAAGCAAAATAGGAAAACATAAATAAAATGCGTGCAGAAAAATATGCAAAATTCGCTAGTTACATTCATGCCTTTGTCTTTTTATGGTCATATAAATTCTTTATATTTTTAACGTCAATATAAGGAACCCCATATGGGTATGTAACTCCAACATTGTACTGTCTATGTATAGTACCTTTCGATATATCAGCTGAAGTTAATAAGGAATTATTTAATGTTACATGATTTTTTAAAATATAAGCTTCTTTTAAATTTATACAATTCATATGTGGTATATAATTAAAGGGGGGATAAAACATGGCTGATGGGTATATACTATTTTGGTGTATATTATTTATAGTATTATAATTTGGATTGTTTAATTCTTCAAATGTTACAGATTTATATCCTGGTAATAAGCTGGGAGTTGGTTCACTTAAATTGATATAAGAACTTTTTTTATTTTCCTCAGAAAATATATCATTAGTTGGATCATATATTCCTTTTATAAAATGGGGAATGATTGTTTCATATGTACGCATATTTGTTTTACCTAAATTAAATTCATCTTCTATCATTTTTTCATTTCTATCTTGTTTATTTTTATTAGTTGTTTGTGTATTATCGCTTGTTACTGAATTTTTAAAATTTTCTTGATCAACTTCGTCATTTAAATTTCCATTTTTTGCATGTCCATTTTGTATATTTTCTTTTATTTCATCTGTTTTTTGCATAGACTCATCTTGGCCACTTTCTGTATGTGTCTTTATTTCATTTGAGGTGTCTTCATTTGTTATTGTCTCATCATGTTCACCATTTTCTGCAATTTGTTTATTATCCATATTAGGTTCCATTCCTTCTATATTATTTTTTTTTAATGTTTTTTCGGTTTGTGTTAATAATTTTTCGGGTTGTGATAATATTTTTCCGTGTTTATAATTTTTTTTTGTGTTTGAGGTAATATTTATATTTGAAGAAATTATATTATTTTTTTTTAAATTAAAACTTTTTGATATATTTTTTGAAGTGCTTTTTTTTTTATCAATTGGTTCGTTAGTTAAATCACCGTTTCTTTTTATTACCTTGCCGTTCATGTCATTTTTCATTTTTTTTTTTTTTTTGTTTTTTTTTTCGGAACTTTTCGAGCTATTATCATTATTTAATGTATTTTTGTAGCCTGATTTACTTGAAGTGCTAGATTTGCTGGATGCCAATTTATTTATAATAGACGTATTTGTGAGTGCCTTACTTATGAGTGTGCTACTTGCAAATGATTTGTTCGAATTATACCTATTGCTATAGCTATTTTTTTCTGATTTTTCCTTTTCTTCATTAATTAAATTTCCATTAAGCTTAAAGCTATTTCCATTTCCTAATGCCCTGAGAGACGTACCACTAGCCATTTTTCCATTCGATTTTTCCCCCGTAATTATTGCACCTTTCATTTTCCTCATTTCCAAATTTTTTTTTTTATATTTATGCATAACATTATCTCCATTTTTTGACAAATGCGTCATACCAAGTCCACTACTACTACTACTACTATTACTGTTGGACGAGGTATTATTCTTTATTTTAATACTTAACTTCATTTTGACGAATTTTTTGTATATATTTGTGCATTATTTAATCCTTCGCTTGATGTTGCTCCCTTTTCACATTCGTACGAACATGCTAGTACATGCAAATATGAAGTAGATAGCTATATATGTGTGTGTGTAATTTTTCCTTTAACCACACACATACAACGTTAGTAAAGATAATTAAAAAAAATGTTTTATGTAATTTATTGAAAAGAAAACACAAATGTGTAAGTGTAAAATAATACAAGCATATTTAAAAGTTGGACTTCCTTTTTTATGTATACACTAGTTTGATATAGTAAGGAAATTAAAGAGATGATTGTGTTTAAAGTAATGAATAGGAATGAATATATGTATGTATAACTATGCATGTAACAAGCACACACCGAATTACATTTAAATGGAAAACTATTTTAAATGGGGCAAATTATTAAAAATAAATTGTAAAGCATATAAATAATAATGTAATTTTTTTCACAAGTATATTATTATTGGTAAAATTATTTTTATTTTTTATTCTTAAGCGTTCATAAATATTTTCCATGTCATTATATTTGAATATTTTTACAAAATGAATGTAAACAAATATAGAACGAATGAGTTTACAACTAGCAATAATAATTAGAACAACAAATTATTTTTGTCTTGTTAGTTAGACAAGAAAAAATAAATCATATAAATATACAATATAAAATGAAAAACACATAATAAAATAAAGTTGTACTAATCTACATAAAAATATGTTTAGAATTAAAAAAAAAAATATATTTTTTAATATCATTCTTTAGGTATTTCAGTTATAATTGAAGGGAATCTATTTAAATATTTTAAGTACATTCTAACTCCAAAATAAGCAGAATTATTTATATGAGAAATTTTTAATATTTTTTAAATTAAGAACATAAGTTTTTTCAAAGGGTATTACTTTTTTACAAATACATTTTCTATTCATCTATTCCTTCGAAAGTAATATGAACAATATGAATATTATAAAAAAGGTTTATCATAATTTACTATTATCTTACAAGCTTGATCTGTGTTAAGGTTATAAATAAAATTGGATTCAAAATGATAATTTGTTTTTTTAAAAAAGCTGTTTTAAAAAATAGGCATATATAGACCCAAACAAAAACAACAAATATCAAAAAAAAAAACATAAAAAATTAACACAAAATAATTAAAAAAAATTTAAAGAATTTCATTCTGTTCATATTTATAAATAATGGTTGTGAGAAACTAAACAATTTTTAATTAAATAAGTGTAAAAAAAAAGAAATAAAAATAAACAAAAATTATGTACAACATATCATATTTCGTTTTTTTTTATTTTTTTCTTTTTTGCTTGAATTTCCAAATTCATAAAAATATGAAAGAATATTGAAATGTCGTATTTTGGTTAGGGGTTTCGAAGGTAATAAACTGAAATTGACAGAATACTTTTTGTTAATAAGCATATTTTCAAATGTCTATAAAAAAAGAAAAGTATATTCCATAATGAATGTACATATTTTCGTATAGGGTTCCGAATAAAATAGGTGTCACATTTTTTATGAATTACCTTTGTAAACATAGGGAATAAAAATATAAGAAAGAAAATAAATATCCAAACTGAAATGGCAAAAATAATCCATCCGTAATGAATATCATGTATTTTCATTCTTAATTCTTTACTATAAAAAACACCATCAGCAAATTCAATGAAAGCTGATAATAAAATAGATGTTCCGATATATTTTATACAAATAGACCACATCATAGATATATTTCCTATTATTGCATTTCCACTTATTATTCTTTGAATCTCTTTTCTTAAGCACTCGATGTTTCCTAGATACAGTATGTACAGTATCTCCTAAAAGGTGGGAAGTAAATAATGGGTTAGCATAATCTTAAGCGTGCACAAAATAGAATGGCATCTTAAACAGGCACAAATAAAATGCCATCTTAAACGGGCACAAAATAGAATGCCATTCTAAACGGTTTGTTTTATCGTCCTTTTTCGCTTTTACCTTATACGTTAGACTGTTGTATATGTACCTTTGATGGCCCCTCATGTCATTTATTTGCGATTTTAAAACAGCAATAGAAATGCATGTACTAAACAAGAAAATTACAAGTCGGACAATATATAATATATATGCATGGTAAGGTAAGTAGTTAAATATAATACTGAAAAAAACGTTCAAAGCCCAGTAAGTAATATTGAATGTCAGCACGCCTGCCCAATAAAAAAGGGTTAGAAAAAGTTAGAAAAAGTTAGAAAAAATTAGAAAAAATTAAATTTGTATATACACTTACAAACGTTGAAAAACTTACTTCTCGAAGTTAGATGCTTGTATTGATGCTCAATATTATATAGCCACCCTAAAGCAATGCATATCAAAAGTGCAACTAAAATTCTTCCATTATCCGAAATTGTAAATGATAAAAACCAAATAATGTCTTTTGAATTTTTTGTAGATATAAAAAACGAAAAAACAAAAAATAATAATGTAAACATTAAAACAAATGTTTTTTTACTAAAATTTTTGCTGAATTTGAAATCTTTCATAGATATAATAAAAACTTCTCGTTGAATGGCAAGTGTAGCACATGATAATATTGTATATGATCCATAGTACAGCATACATAATGTTTTCTATGAAGGGGAAAATAGAAACAAAATGAAAAATATATGTGTTGCTAATCCTATTGACACTCATTTTCCAAGCATGGATAGTAACATATTCAATCGGGCTTTCATTTCGTTGCTTTTTTTATCAACATTTTTACCTCTGTCCTTTGAAGGTTTGCAAAGCCAACAGGGAAAAGAATAAACGAACAATGCTTTCTCGAAAATTCAAGAATCTCAACAAAAGTGGAGTTCATTATTTTGGATGTGAACCCAATAATTGCCACTGCACCGAAAGGGGAAGTAAATCGGAAAATTACGTGAAAAATGCCGTGAAAATGACGTAAAAAATGCGGCGAAAATTTTTCGTACCTGCTGAAAAAAACACGAGGATGGAGATGACAGAATTTCCAATGACAATCGCTTGTCCATCGAAAGCCAAATTCGATCCAATTCTGCAAAAGAAAATAAAACGGATGAAAATACAATTGAAACTATAAAATTTGGAAAATATGTTTTTTCTTTTCTTTATTTTCAAATATTATATACCTAGTTTTTGTAGCAAGCGAAGAATAAATACCCATTCCAATTGACATCTCATAAAGGGCATACATCATACATTGAGACCATATGGATGAATAAGTATAAAGATACGAAAATTTCCACATTTCTATAAAAGGTAATGCATATAGCGTATGTATAAAGCGTATCGTATGAGATGGGCATGCGCATACACGGGGAAGTATGAAACTTACTTAGAATGTAGACGTAGGCCTCCATGACACTACTTAAATTGAAAAGAGCTATAAATTTTGTGATTGATAAAAAGCCTAGAAGTAAAAGGACAAGGGCAACTGAAAAGGCAAAATTTGTCATACCAAGTAATTGGAAAAATGTAGTTAACAAATTGCAAAATAATAAAAATAGAAAAGTATCTTTATCGATATAGGAATCTGAATTTGAAAAAATATTAATGGAATTTTTTTTTTTATTTAAATTTAATAAAAATGTATATTTGCCATTATTTGGAAAAAATTTATCATGGTATATTAAAAAAGCTTTTCCTATATTATTAGGTACACAAGAAGAAATAGATTTTGAAAATAGGCATAAGGGTCTATATTTTAAACAAGTAATTGCATCATTTTTGATTTTTGTACAAAAATCGACTTCATTTGGAGTTAATTTCCAAGGCAAATCATGTTTAAATGAGTTTATCAAATATATAAAATATTCTGCTGCTGTCCTATAGGTATGAATACAACTACTTAACAAGCATAAAAATAAAGCTACAAACCCAATAGATGCACATGGCTTTAATAATTTGTAAAATATAAAAGGTGATGAGCTTCTAACTAATTGTCCACTGTACAATTCAAACATTAAAATTGGATGACATACAAATATATAACATAATGTATAAGGTAATAAAAATACAACACCATGCCATGTTGTCATCAATAACCATATTGTTTCAATATTTCCAACTCCTATAGATATTGCTAATCCCAACAAAAATAAGGAAATTCGTTCAAGCCAATAACCTCTATTTAATTGCATATCTAGCCATTTTAATAAACTTATATTTACATTTTTTAATGTTCTAGGGTTTTCAAATAAATCACTTAATTGAGATATCTGTTCAGGTGTATATCTTAATTTAACTAATGTTTCTAAAAAATTTGTTTCTTTTTCATCACTAAAACTGCCTGTATCTTCCATACTATGTAGTTCAAGTAAATCGTTTAATATATTAGTAGAACTTCCTTGATTCTGAATATTTTTTTGAATATGTCCACCCATACGAATATTATGTTTATCATTGGAATCAGCATTTTCATATATGATTTTATCTTTTTCTTCATAAAATAAATCTCCATATTTTTCAGCAAATTTCATAGCACGTTCTTTTTTACGTTCTTTATACAAATGTTCATATTCAATTCGTTTTTTTTTTAAATTATTTTTATTATCGTCATACTTGTTTGCATCTGTGTATTCGTTTATTTGGTTGTCATCGTTTGTTTCTTCAAATAAATCATCTTCATCATGGTCTCCAAAATATTCACCTTTTTTTAAATTCCTTTTAATATCTAAATATTCATCATTTCTATATGCATTTCTTATATAGGTATTTCGATTGTTATACAAAAGTAATGCTTCATTATAAATATTTTCTTGTTCATAACTTCTTGTATAGTTAGACTTTTTTACATAATTAATATATGCATTTATATTATTATAATTATGAATATTTGAACTTTTATAATATGTATTGGTTTCACTATAAGTCATTGCCTCATCATATAACACACTCCTTATTTTTTTCATGGATATATTTTCAGATTCCGTTAATTCATCATTTTTACCATTTTGATGGTTGTCAATATTTTCCTCGGAGTTTGAATTTTCTGCCTTCTCAAACCTGCATTTTATCCTTGGAAACATTTTTCCAAATTGTGTTAACTTTGACAGTTTCTATCAAATAGCCAGGTGTATATGTGTGTATATAAATAGTGAGGGTTTCGAATTTAGGGGCATATTTTCATTATATAAGGAAAAGGCATCCAATTGGACAACCCAACCAACTATTCTCACAATGTATGTGTGTATATATACAGTTTGAGATATATACACAACAATGATGCAAATATAATTTTTAAAAATGAGCACACACATACACATACGGTTGTATGTGCATAAACACAAATATCATAACAGTGAGAAAATCAAATAAAGAAAAAAAATAAATAAAAAAATAAAAAAAATATAGCCTAACAAAAACACACACACACTATTTTGTACACCTTTCAAAATAAAAAATATATATTATATATTTGCTATATAATAATATGAGGATAATATTTGATGGGAAAATATATTTTGAAGTATTTCCTTTGAAATTCATACACCTCTTTTCGCATTTTTTGTGTGTGCATTATAAAACCAAGCGGGTGTCCATCCTCCAATAAATTGCACCCACTCTTATCCTTTCATTTCACTTTTATAACTATACCCAAGACAACTTTCAGTATACAAAAAAAAAGAAAAAAATTAGTTAACAGATTGATGGTTGTGAAATGTGTATTTCTTTTTTATGAACATATTTGGAAAAAAAAAAATAAAAATATGACTATCAAATTGTTACTAAAAAAGGATATTTAAAAGGTTTTTAATTATTTATATACAATTTTTTTTAAATATGGCTACCACTTTTATTGTTTTTATTTTTGTTCTTTAAGCATGTTGTGTATGTAAGTATACCGAGCATATCCAAATAAAAGGGGGTGTTTTGCTAATACAAAAAAATTGGGTGTAAAGAGATACTAAGCATATGGAAGGAACAAAATTAATCATAATGTATAAATACAAAAATATGAAGAAAAAAAATAAATATTAAAATAGCATAATTTTAAAAGTATTTAAAAAATGGCATTTTATGTATGTGTGTGTGTGACAACATTTATGTCCTGGATAAACACGCACTTAATTAAAAGTATAGCCAATTACATTATTAATGACTTACTACAACATTCATTTTTAAATTATTATTTATATGTAACGAAGAATTATTATTATATTCTCATGAATAGTGAAGATACGTATGGTTACGGTGACATACGCATCTTCACTATCTTTGTTATATCTCAATTTTATTTAGTATTGTTAGGCATTCATAAGTTTTGATCATTTTATATTTATTTAATAAAAAAATAGGTTGCATACAAAAGTTAAAAAACTCTTTCGATATATTACTATTTTTTGAGGGCATGATGATACCATTACATTTAAAAAAGTGTTGTAAGATATACTTAACAAGTTCATTTGTATGCCCTCAAAAATGTCTAACCACTTAAATTTTGTATAAGCATTATGCGTAATTATTCATAGAATTTTTTAAAATAAGTTGTTTTAGTAAATGTTTGCACATATAAAATATATAAGTAAAAATAAAAATATATAAAAAAAAAAAAAAAAAGAACTAGCCATTCATATGCATAAATGGACATTTTGTATGCACATGTAAACTGTAATATGTTTCTTTATATGACTATGCATGTAAATAAATGGTTTTTTTTTTTTTTTGAATAGCTAAAAACTTTTTTTTTCTGATCATACAATTTTGTATAACTAATTTTTTTTCTTTTTTGGCTATAATTTATATCTCTCAGGCTTCTTTAACCTCAAGGATGTTTACTTTTCAAAATTTGAAAAAATTACCTTAAACATTTCAAAAATTTGTTTTCAAAATTTAATTGCGTTATATTACTTTTTGTAGAACATTTTATGCGATTCCAAACACACATTTCGTATGCATATGTGTGTATATTTGCGTACATATGTATATATAGAGAGAACATACATAGCTAGAAATTTATGCATTTATTAATGCATACTAATTCATCGCAATGTAATTTGCACACAGTTTCGTATATTGTTATATCGTACTTATGTGTATATGACCTATATATGTATACATAGTATATATTCATTAAATTATTTACAAGTATTTATTTTTTCATTAGATAGCTATAAAAAATAGCTTATTGGTTAATATATTCGTTACAATCTATTTTATTTGGCATCTCAGAAATAGCTACCTCAAATCTGGTTTGAACTTCATTTAAAGCTAATGTATCTTCTTGAGAAGATACAAAAGTAACAGCTAAACCTTTTGTACCAAATCTTCCAGCTCTTCCGACTCTGTGTAAATAAGAATCTGAATTTTCTGGCATATCATAATTAATAACGATATTTATTCTTTCAATATCAATACCTCTTCCAAATAAATCAGTGGATACTAATATTCTGTTTTCAAACTTTTTAAATTTATCATATCTTTCAATTCTTTCTTCTTGATTTAAACCACCATGTATAGCTATGGATGGGAAATTGCATTCAGTTAATAATTTATCTAATGTGATAGCTCTTGTAACAGATTTAACAAAAATTATAACTTGGTTGAATTCTAAGGCATCTAATATTTCTATTAATTTTCTTGTTTTATCTTTTTCTTGTAATTTAACATAATGTTGTAATAGTCCATGTAATTTTAATTTAGCTTCATCATCAATAAATATTTCTACAGGGTTTTGTAAAAATTTTTTGCATACATCTCTCATTTCTTTTGCCATAGTTGCTGAAAAAAACATAACTTGTTTTTTTAAAGGAGTCGAAATAAAAATTTTCTGTACATCACCTCTCATATCTAATTTTTCTAAACATTTATCACATTCATCTAAAACAAAATGTTGAATCTTATCTGTTAATAAATATTTTTCTCTAATTAATGCCAATATACGGCCAGGTGTACCAATAATTATATGAGGTACATTATTTCCTTTGAATAAGGCTACATGTTTATTCATAGATATACCACCATAAACAACTTCACATCTAACATTTTTTAAATATTTGCTAAATCTATCAAATTCATTTTTTATTTGATAAGCTAATTCACGAGTATGTGCTATACCTAAACATCTAACATATTTATTTTGACTTGCATCTCCACCAGCATTGTTCATATCCTTTTCTTCTTTTATATCTTTGCTATCAGTTTCAAGTTGTTGTAAAATTGATAAAACGAAAACAGCAGTTTTTCCCATACCACTCTTTGCTTGACATAAAATATCGGTACCTTTGAGAAAAAAAAAAACAAATATTAATTATAAAGTGGTTCAATAAATATAATGTATATATTTTTTTTCAATTTTTAATATGTAAATTATTACCTGTTATTGCTGCTGGTATAGTTTCTTGTTGTACCTCAGATGGATGTTCAAATCCACTTTCGCTAATTGCTCTTAATAATTCTGGTTTTAAAAAAAAATCTTTAAACCCTCCAGTATGAACAGTAGCATAACTACCTCTCATAGCACCACCATCATTAACTCCTTTATTATTGTTATTCAAAAGGTTACGTCCGATGTCACCTTTGACATCCTTATTATCTAACATGTTATCATCATCTTCGTAATCTACTAACTCATCTTGAACATTATGCCCCATTCCAGCCATTTTCGTCTTTCTTTATTTTATCTATCTATTTTTTTTACTTAAAATCCAAACAATAAATAATAATAACTATTATTCTTATATATACTATTAAAGTATATCTTATGCTTACAAAACGTGCATAAAATTAAAAAATGTAGAAACTTTGAAAAATACGAAAGAAGAAATAAAGGATTTGTGCTACAAAATATATAGTTATATACAAAATTGTAAAAGAAAGTATATATATTGGGAAAAAAACGGTATTATGTAATATTCACTAATTATATATATGTTTCAACTGAAAATTCTTTTAAAATTATTTTTTGTTCCCTATATACATTTTAATTGTTTTTTTCCTTTTCTCTGGTTTATAATTTCGTTAAAAAAAAAGAAAAAATATATATTTTTAATTTTTCATTTTTTTTTTCGTATTTCGTAATATTTTAGCTTAACAGTAAGAATTTTAACACTTTGTATTGAATTATGGTTTATATATATTTTTTTATTTATATATTCACCTATATAAGTAGGATTTATTTTTTTTTCATTTTTCATAGCTATTATTATAGCATATACTTTTTTGGTATACCACGATAGTACACTCCTATTCTCAACTATGAGATGAACACCCATAAAATAAAAAATGTAGCTGTAGATATAAATACCTCTATATAAATTATACTACATACATGCGTATGTATATATATATGCATAAATACTACAATAAAATATTAAGCAAAATTAAAGGGGGCATTATGAAAATTGCTATTTTTTATATGAATTTCATAGCTTATAATTTTTTTAATATATATAATAAAATGGGTACCTAGGCTCATGTACTACCCATATTTTCATAGGCATATTATAAATACTGCGTTTGGTAATTTTCCCCATATTTATTAATATTATCTTATTAAGGTAAATAAATTTATGCAATTTTAGAAAATTATTATATCATATTTATTTATAT
The DNA here is from genome assembly GCF_900002335.3 of Plasmodium chabaudi chabaudi. Lineage (NCBI taxonomy): Eukaryota > Apicomplexa > Aconoidasida > Haemosporida > Plasmodiidae > Plasmodium > Plasmodium chabaudi. Next base: position 315,049 of record NC_030103.2, read on the forward strand.
AATATGGTATATAAAATATATTTTGTTTTTAGTGAATATTTTCCATATTATGCATTTACAGAATTAATGCGTAAACCATATTTATACAAAATGGCTACCTCTCTATATGCATAATTTAAATTTTGTTTTCCCCTATCCCTTTTTTTGCATTAATGCTATATTTTAATAGGGATAAGTAAAAATAAAGAGTGAAATATATATGTATAGCTTTTAATAAGGTTATCTTTATTTCATATTCTTTTAAACTGTGTTTTTGGAAATCCATCCATTGAAAATATTAAAATATAAATGTGATATTTACACTTATTAACAACTCATAATTTGTGACCTTTATAGGAGAATCATATGCATACTATCATGGTGTTTCCTTTGTAAGTATATATTACCATACTACATTTCCATCTCTTAATTAGTCATCATATATATTATCCCTCTGGTCCATGCACACAATATATACAACGATTTCTGATAGCTATTTTTTGCTACTATTTTTATTTTAAATAGCCAAATGGTCATAATAATTGTCCTTATTTTAAAATTTGGACGTACATTTTTATGAACAGTCAGGTAATTTATAAAAAAAAAAAAAAAACTTAAAAAAATTCAGGATTGTAAAAGGGACATTATATATATTTTTATTTTTGGCTGTTTTAAGATAAATGGTGTAATTAGGTTGTAAATTAAAAATATATAGCTCTATAATAATAATTTTCCATATCTTTAATTTGGTTTTTATACTATTTTGAAAAAATACAAATAAGATTTATTGAATTGGTTTACAGACATTATTATATTTGCTATGTAAAAATCTAATTATATGCATCCTCATGTTTCATTATTAGTGCTTAAAAGTGTGATTATATAAAGGTCTTATAAGGCATTGAAAAAAAACACACATCATAATATTACTTTCCCCTTATTATTAAAATTAAATGAAAAAATATAGCAAACTAAAAAATTTATATATAATATGTGTATGCAAAGCATAATTCAAATTAACTATTTACATAATAATTTACGAAAAAAACAAGCACTCAAAATGACGCATGTATATACAATTAAATATATACTATAAATAATGCATATTATTTATATTTATGCGAGGCCTCCTAAATAATCACACATGAGCACAAAATAAATGCTTATATCATTAAACGAGAAAACAATATTATTATATATTAAAAAAAATTTTTATTTTCCCATGAGCATACATACATTTTTATTATCACAAAAATTATTCTTGTGCTAATTATTTTTAGTATACTTATATATTGTATAATTTGTAAATATAATGGCATAAATTTTATTTAATTTTTTTCCACTCATTATTCTTTTATTTTTACTTATTTATTTATTTTTTAATTTTATTGAAAAACATATTACAATACAATCTTAATGAAATAGTTCTAAGTAAGCTACTTATAAAAATAGATTTAAATAAAAAAAATTCCATATATTATATTTTTGTTTCTTATCTAAGATTGTTTAAGCTGGTTTATTATATTATCCTTATTTTAATAAAGCGTATAAATATATATAAATGACACAATTTAATTCATATAAAATATATATGAAATAATTTTTCTTTATCACCATATTGCAGAATAAATTTTTTTTAGTAATATTTGTTTTTACACTTTTTATTAAGAAAAATGTTGAACAACGTTAAAGTTCCAGAATTCGTAACCGATGAAGAACACCCAATTGGATATCTTGTAACCAGTATTCACGAGTTTGTGAATGATAGTGTTAGATTAGTAAGAAAATGTACTAAGCCAAGTAAAAAGGAATATACAAATATTGTATGTGCTTGCACAATTGGATTTTTAATTATGGGACTTATTGGATATACAATCAAATTAGTATTTATTCCGATCAATAACATATTTGTTGGCTCCTATTAAATATGTGGAGAATACAAACACAAAAAAATCCTAGTCATGATTAATAATTCAAATTATAAAATGCTGAGATGCAACAAAAGGGCCTCAGCACATAATGCTGAAATTGACAAATCATACATTTTATTATAATTATATATAAAATTGAAAAGACCTTGAAGATTATTTTTCAATTGTTTATATAAAAATGGGAACTCGCATGAAATTATAACGGATTTGTAGTCAATATGATTAGAAGACGACAAGCCAAATTGAAAGCATGTAATTTTTAGGAACGATATATTGACAAAATAGTTTTCCCTCTTTACATATCTATTGTATGCATATATGTATATATGTGCATAATAAATGAAATGCCCTATGCATAATGTTGCAAAGTTTTATTGTATAAAAGAAATGCATAAATGATTTGATCAATGTAAACTATACTATTATTATTTTTTATTTTTTTAAGTAACATTATTTTTAAAAATCTTAGATTTAAAAAGAATAATTAATTGTATTTATCTCAATCGTGTATATATACACTTGTTTTTTCGTTTTTAAGTATAAAAAAACGAATGCTTAGTTATCACACTTTGTAGCGATAGCTAATCTATCTATACTGCCCTATGATGGTCACCGTTAAGGCTCTACCATTTTCACTTTATTTTTTATGTGTTCAACAAAAGTACTTATATTTCATTATAGTATTCCCTTATATATAAAATCAAACAGAAATAAGAATATCGATTTTGGTGGTAGCTATGTATGTATACATTTTTTTTTATGACGACAATTTTGGTTGATAATTTATAATAAATATGAATTAATGTAGAACAAAATAAAAAAGAAAAGGGAAAATATGAAAAAGGTACAAAAATATATATTCGTTTTCCCTTCAAATTAGAGGAATAACCCCACAAGTAGTTTCGCTCAATATTTTCATCATTAATATAAACAAGAAGTTTCGCTCAATATTTTTTTCATTAATATAAACAAGCAGTTTATTCATTATTTTACTTATTAATATAAGTGAGAAAAATTGCTCTATATTTATACCTTACATGTATTATTATTTTTTTATTTAATTTTGCTACATATTTTTTTTGTGGAAAATATTTAACCTAAAACATAATTTTTTTGTAATGGAACTTGATTGTATTTACTTAAATTGTCAACAAAAAAGTCAAAATAATCAAGGGACAAAATATAGAAAAATATAGGGAAGAATATATACATTTTTTGCATACATAAGCAGTATAAATATGCATATATATATTCCCACCTTTGGCAATTTTTGTCGAATGCCCTAAAATTTAATATGCTCATTTAAGAGGGTAAAGGGGTTTTTTATTTAATATATTTTTTTTATAGTAAATATAAATTATATATTATACCAAAATAAAAATATAGCAATCCCCAAATATAATTATGCATATAATAATATATATGTGAAAATAATTAAGGAACTTAAAAATTACGTATATTTTTTTTCTTTTTTTTTTTTCCTTTAATAATCGAAATTTTTTTTTTCAACTTTAAAGTACAAAACGAAAAATTATTTTCAATAAACATTAGTAATTTTAAAATTACAGAAATATTAAACTAAAAATAAAAGTATTAATCATATTTCTATTTTCAATCGTATTTAAAAATGTCAAGGAGAACTAAAAAGGTGAGAGAAAATTATTATTAAATAAAAATTAAAGGAAAACAGGCGTTTAAATGGGAAAAACAAGAAACAATGAAAAATATATAAATAATTAAAAATACAATTCAGTTAAAGAATGAGATAAAAATGTATAAATGAAAAGTGGGCTGGGTAGAGATATTTATTATACTGTTGTATGCTTTATAAATAAGCTAGCGAAATAATAAATGGAAATATATATCCCCTAATTTGTTTGAATAAAATAATTTATTCGTACAAGCTTTTAAATTTAAATGAAATTATTAAAACGGGGAATATATATATGTAGCTATGTACCTATGTAGCAATGAGGATAAGCCTATTATCTTATTATGCCAAATTTGTTTTCCAATTTGATGCTATATCATTTTACTACATATCCAATCATGTTTTATCATTTTTATTAGGTCGGTTTAACTGGAAAATATGGAACAAGATACGGATCTTCACTCCGTAAACAAATTAAAAAAATAGAATTAATGCAACATGCAAAATACCTATGCTCCTTTTGCGGAAAGGTAAGGATTATGAAAAGATAAAAAAAAGTAGTATGACAATGTTTGATCCCTTTTTATATATTTTAAAGTTTTATTTCAAATAGTGAGTATACATTTGTTTGCTATATTTTTTTTCTACAATTTTTAGACTGCCACAAAAAGGACATGTGTTGGTATATGGGAATGTAAGAAATGCAAAAGAAAAATTTGTGGAGGAGCATGGAGTTTAACTACCCCAGCAGCAGTTGCAGCAAAATCAACAATTATTAGATTAAGAAAACAAAAGGAAGAAGCACATAAATCATAGATAATAATTCATTATATATATATATGTAAAGAATGTTTAATTTTTATTATATAAAAATATAATTTTTTTTTTCATATAAAACTTAATGTCCATATAAGTACGAACACCTATTGAAAATTATTATATTCGAACAAAATTTATCGAGTTTTCAGTTTATATTTTAAAATATTGTATGCTAAAACAATAAGCATAAGAATGTTTTTAAAATTTACAAAAAAAAAAAATAAAAAATAAAATAACACTAGTAAAAAGGTATGTATATAATATGACAGTAATTTTGGGGGGGAATGAACTGACTCATCGAACTTTTATAATAAAAGTATCGTCCTGACATCCTCTCGGGTTTTCCATCTTTTTCGTAGATCCTGTAAATATTTAATGTAAAAAAGGTATGAGCAGGTTGTTTCAAAAAAGGTGAAGCATGTACATGTAAAAATAAAATTAAAAAAGATGAAAAAAATAATAAGGCATGGCGTGACTTACCCCGGTTGATGCCATTTGACGGGCCTTGATGGCAATCTGCTTGACCTTGTTAATAATATCGATCTCTTTATATTGTACAATATTTTTATTATTAAGCAATGATGAGATAATTAATTTTCTATTTTTTTTATATGTATTTATATAAGAATTTTGTAGTTTTGTTTTTTTGAAAAGATGAGCATAATCATGTTCCATAATGCTTTCACATATTTTTCGTTTACTTCTTAAACTTGGATTGTCATCAATATTTAGTGTTCTCTTTTTATTATTATTTAGTGAAGTATTATATTCATCATTTATATTTAATGTTGGTAATGTTTTTTCTTCGATGTGATTATTCAATTCTTCAGGTTTGTCATTGCATAGGTTTTCCTGTATGTCATTTTTTTCATTTATAATATCATATGCTTTTACATCATCATTTGGTGGAACCATATCCGAATCTATTTTTTCAGATGTCTGATCATAATTTGTAGCATCCAAGAAGCTGTAAGACGTGTCATTTAGTATTTCTTTTATATTTTTATATTCTTCAAATAGTTTTCCTACAGTGTTGTATGAAGTGTCAAAAAGAATATTGTAAAAAATTTTGAGTATTGCCTTTATCCATTTTATATGTATTTCTGTGCAAGTCCAGTAAATTGCTTCGTCAGAAGTTTCGCCAGCAGTTTCGTTAGCAGTTTCATTTGGCACTTTTTGTTCCACCCCCTTTATGGATGTACATATATTTTTAATAAATGGTATGTACGAACTAGCCAAATTATCATCAAAGACATTTTCAGCAATGTCGGTTCCATAATTTTGGATGATAATGCACTGTGTAAGATCAGTAATATGAAGACATAAATTTTGATCATCATTTTTTTTATTTCTTTTATTATTCCAAGAATTTAATTTTTCATAAATAAAATTTAATAATTTATCATCACCAAAATATATATCATTAATATTATTTTTATTAAAATTAGTTGAAGTATTTATTTTTGATGTTACATATTTAAAATGTAAATATTCACATACTCGTTTAATAAAATCGAATTTTTGTTCTGGTGTTGGTTTTTTTTCTTTTTTTTTTTTTTTTTTTTGTTCAATTAATTCTTCTTTTTCATCAATAGCTTTTTTAATATCTTGTACGGCTAGCGTTTTATAATTATTTATTACTTTAATTCTTTCTAAAACAACTTCATCATTTATTATGTCTTTATATATAATTAATTTTTCATGAGAATATATATGTATACCCAAATATTTTAGTAATGTCTTTAAAGCTTCACGATTATAGCAAAGCTTGATAGTAGTTTTTTCATCTGCAGTAAGATATATTTTATAATTTTCGATGTTTGTATTTTTTGTTTCATCATTTTCTTTATTAGCAAAACTATTGATATTACCACCTGTTGAAATAGCTATAGAATTACCAAACTGATCCATAAAACGTTCTCTAAGTTTATGTTCAAATAATAAATTAAATCTATCTGATATAGTATTCATTAGATTAATAAAAAAAATTCTAAAATTTTCATCATTGCTTGAAAAAAATTCATACATCAATTTGATTAATTCAAGAGTTCCTTTGGGTTTTGCTAAAGGTATGGTGTGTAACATTTCTTCATCTTGACACTCTTCAGGATTTACATAATTTATTTTATGTTCATCATTGTTATTATAAAATAGGAAGTCATCATCATCGTCGGCATTAGTAGATGCTGCATCTTTTGCATTTTTTTTACTTTCACTTGGTGAGTAATCATTTTGTGGGCCATCACTTTCGTTGCTTTTATTTTTTTTATATAATGGGTGTTGTAGTTTAGTTCGTAAGTCTTGAAGTGGTATAACATGGAATTCTTCAAACTTTTCAACAATTTGTCTAAACACATCGACATCTAAATTATCATCTAAGAACCATTCATCACTATTATTATTATATACGAACCCAAGTAATGTTAATAACTTTTTAAAATAGTGGTGTTCTAACAAATCAGATGACATACTTAATGGTATATCAAAAACATGTGCCTTAGAAGAAAGATATTTATCTTTCGATAGTTTCTTTAATTCATATAAAGAACGTAAACCACCAACCATTTCTTCTAAAACAGTTTCGACATTACAATTGATTTCATTTGTTGTTAAATTATGTTCTTGATTTTGTTTTTCATTTAATTTTTTTAATTTATAAATAGTAAAAAGTAATGGTTGTTTTTTTTTAGATTTATTATATTCTTCAAGATCGTTCAAATCAACACGTTTTGCATTTTCACTTGTTTCTTTATTTTTTTTAAATGATTTTTTGTGTCTAATATGGTCTTCACTTTCAGAGTTACTTTCCGAACTTTGCGACGAACTTCGACCTGAACTATGCAAAGATTCATAATCATGGAAATTTAAAACATTACCACGCTTATCAATATAATTTAAATATATTAACTGATTTTTTACAGTATTTGGTGGTTTATTAAGCATTTCACTAAGGAATGATAAATAGCTATGCATATGTTTAAATTGATTGAAATATAATTTTAAATTTTGTATATCTTCTTCAGACCATTGTAAGTGTTCTAATCTCTTTCTTGAATTCATTTGAATAAAGACATCATTTATTCCTACCCCTTTAGTTAGCTGTTCATAAATATAACTATCATTACCTTCGTTGTAATTACTAAATATGGATAGCATATAATTTTCACTAATTAAGGAAGACATATTTTTATTAACATCTTTCGAAAAAAATAATTCAATTGGAATAAAATTATTACTGTTCCATAATTTGAAAAAGCATGATATAATATTTTCAAAAAAACATGCAATCCAATAATAATGTGGATTAGTATAACATTGTTCATCATTTATTATATCTTTAAAAATTAGAAAATATTTAATATCAAAGAATATTAAAAAGTTATATTCATTGTCTTTATGTTTTATTATATATTCAAAATAGGTTATAATTAAATCGTTTATATATGTACGATTTTTTTTAAAATTTTCTAAAATTTGCATACATATATTTATTATTTTTCCACTATATATTTCGTCTACTAAATTTGAAACATAAACTTTTTCCATTGGTTCATTAAATGTAGTATATCCTTGATCATTATTATTTGAATAACCTTCATCCCCATCATAATTACTATAATTTTCTTCGCTTTCTCCATCATCATATATTTTTTTTTTATTTTCTTTTACAATATAAGTTGAGCCACCTAACTTTTCTAAAAGTTGTATAATTAATAAACTACACTTTAAAGAATAAATAAAAATATTTTTTTCATGACTCATAATTTTATAATTTTTTAAAATCCAACTTAATTTATTTAATATATTTCTTTTTAAGAAATTATTTAAAGAAGATTTACAAATTGCTTTTACATTATCATCAGTAGATAATGCATGCATGTCTAATAAATTTAAATCAGCATATAAGCATCTTAAACAACATAAAATTATTTTGCTACTATTCTTTCTCATCTTTTCTTCTCTTATTATTCTTTCAAAAGTATCACATAAAAATTCAGTATGAATACTGTTATCTCCTATATACATTTGCATACCAAGAACCATTTGGATTCTGGAAATGAATGGGGAACTCCTTTCTCCAATTTTGTTACTATTTGTGTGTGCATATTTCGACCCGATTTCTTCTGCATCATTTGTATTGTTCCCTTCTCTACTGTTTGACAATCTTTTTTTATTTTCATATTTATAATAATTTGTATAATATGTCAATATCCATGCATGGATATTCAAAATAATTTTTATATCCCATTCATTATTATAATATTCACTGATACATCTTTTGAGATCCTTTATACATATATTTAAAAATACTTTTAAAGAATAATTAAAATTTTCTGCATATTGGTGAGCTGTTTTTTCTCGGCTTTTCGGAGAATTATTTTCATCTTCATTAGGTCTAAAGGGACTATTTTCAGATGTGTCATAAATATTTTCAAATTCTTCATTAATTCCTATAATATTATTTATAAACTCTTGTATTTTATATAAATTTGTATAATCAAATATATCTAAGATATTATGTTTTTTTAATGAACCTTCTTCAGAAAATATATCAAATGTTAAATCTTCAAAGGAAATACTTTCATAATAATCTATTCTATTCTTTCTAACTATATATCTTTTTTTTTTTTTTTTCATATGTTTTTCTTCATTTGGTTTTCTTATTTTTTGTTTAGCTAATAATGGATTAATTCTTGCCAAATGTGTTAGCATAAGATTATTTTTTTTTGACTTTAAAAAGCTATTTCGTTTTTCTCCTTTATTTATTTTGAATCCCTGTTTATTTTTATTGTCTATTGTATTAGATGTGCTTTCACCCCTTTTGATACCACCAAAATTTACAGAATTACGTCCAGGATTTATTATTTTTTCTTTTTGGTATGTTAAAGATTTGACTAAATCAATGGGATCGATATAACATATGACATTGTAAAAGAGACGAACATACTCCCATATATCCTTCATAGTATTTTGATTTAAATATGGGATATGTATATTTTTTTCATCTTCATATTTTTGTATTTCTTTTTTAAATAAACTTATCATTTCATCGATTATCAGATTTAAAGAGCTATGTTTGTCTAGTGCATGTTGTAAAATTGCATAATGAACATTATTTAGATTAATATCTCGACCGCCTTTCATATTTCTAATACCTAATACTTGTGATAATATATTTCGAATTAAATATATATTTTCTTTATATTCATGAGTTAATTTTTCTCTTTTTCGTTTGTCTTCTAAAAAGAAGTTTGATATATCATGTAGTTCTTCATTGATTTCTTTGATTCTTTTTTTAATGTTTTTTATTTTTTTTTTCACAATATTATTTTTTTTTTTTATATCATCTTCTGGAGTAGAAGGGGCATTAGAATTATTTAAATTTTCATTAGTCTCTTCAGGGTTTGCATCATTACTGTTATCACTATCATCACTTACGTCATCTTCATCAGATGAATTTTCTGCATAAGATTGTAGTTCCTCTTTTAGAACCCGTTTACTTTCCATTAGTTCGTTTTCTTTTCTTTGCATAGCCATTAGCTTTTCATTTTCTTCGATACCTCTATAATCTGCATCTATAAATAGTTGGCAGTTATATCTAAACTCATTAAGCATACTTATAAAATTTTTATCACTTAATACATATTTTAGACTTTCCAATCCTTTTTGATATTCCTCTATAATATTTGATCTTTTTTGTAACTCTTTTATATATATATCATTTTTTAATGCATTACGATAAATTTTTCGATCGCTTTTTTCTATTTGTAAATAATTATAAACATTATATTCACTTTTTTTATTTCCAAAAGTTGGCATATGTTTATGCCAATATTCAAACCATTCTTTACTAGGTCTAGATGTTAAATAATTTATTAAAATAAAAATATTTTTAATTAATAAATTTTCATCAATGTCTTTATAAATAGCATTATCAAAATCATGTTTAATAATATTTATAACTTGTATTATAATATCTTTTAATACTGCATTATTATATATATATAATGTTACATACATTGGATTTTTAAAAGTCGAATCGATGTGTGTACCTATTTTTCGATGTAAATATTCTTTTTCTCTTTTTAAATATGTATTGATATCTCTTAATATTTGAATTATATTTGGATCTAATATATAATGTTCTTTATCTAAGTTTTGAAAACTTGGGGTTTTTATAATTGAAGTACCTTCATTTAATCCAGTACTACCAACACTTGATCGTTTCCCATCTTCTCTCTTATTATTATTGTATGTATTTTTATTATCTAAATTTTTATTTTCATTTTGATTCATTTTACTATATATAAAATTATATACTTCTTTATTTTTTATTTTTAAATTAAGTTTATTATCATTTCCTGTCCCTTCTTTTTCATTTTTTTTTAAACTACCACCTTTAAATGTTTCTGGGTCTACAGATATATTAGTTTTTACATCTTTACTTAATATTGTTTCTTTTTTTAGCATATTACTAAACAATACTAAAATTTCTTGTTCTAATACTTCTCTAGTTTTAATAGCATATAATAATGTATTCTCATTAAATATATCATCTTCTTTCACATCTTCATCTTTGTTACGACCAAAAAATTCATTATATTCTTCTGCCTCTTCTTCATCACCCATTAAATTATCTTCTTCATCATCATCCCCTAAATCTTCTTCTTCTTCATCCACTAAGCCTTCCCCATCCTCGTCCACTAAATCGTCCTCTTCATCACTTCCCTCCGAATACTCTCCCTTATTTTTTACGTTAAAATATTCATCATCACTTTCTTGACATTCAATATCAATATGGCTATTTGCATTTGACATTGCGATTTAAGGAGTATGAAAGAAAAATAAAAATTTTATATTTGAGAAGAGATAATGTGAAATTCCAATAAAATATGGAAGTATCTCTCTATTGCTTTAAAAATTATATGTGTATGTATATGTGTGTGTGTTCTTTTTTAGTTATGCCAATATTGCATTAAAGTGAAAACACACATGAATTGTTTCTAAAGTTTGGGCTTCATTGAAAATATATACAACTTTTAAAAGCAAAAAAATTATTAAAATGAAAATAATAATTCATTAAAAGGCGCGTTGCATGTGAATATAATAAAAATGTGCAACGATAAATATTATATAATTTTATTTATTAACTATTTTTATTTTTCAATAAGTATTCATTTTAGTATCTTCCGATAATACCCATATTTTAACACACCTTCGCATTTAGGTGAGAATAATAATTTTGCATAAAAAAAATTACCAATACATATTTATAATATATAAATATATACATAATTTTAAGGATAATAGCCATGCCTATTTTTATGAATCCTTAATATGTGTAATGAAATAAAATATAAGCAAATTTTTGTGATTAGCTATATATATATTATGTGCATACATAAATATGTGTAATAGGATTTAAAACTAGGTACGGGATATTTTATAAAAATATCAAATCATGCAAAACTTTCGATGGCATCTTGTTTAATATTATTTTTATCATAATAAAATTGTATATTACACAAAAAAACAAAGAAAATTAAAAAAAAAAATTTAAGTATTAAGAATGTATACTGGAACATAGATTATTTTGGCCTTTAAAAATGGAATGTATAAATACGTGAATTTCTCATTTCATTTCATTGAAATCTTTCTAAATATAAGACGCTAAGGATATGCAATTTTAATCAACTTTGTCTTTTCCTTCTTCATCAATATCCATGTGTTTATAATTCAATCTTTATTTCACTTTTTTTTATTTTAAACAAACCTCCCTTTGGTATTCAAATTGTTTTATTAATAAAGAATGGAGAGAAAAAAAACTAGCAATTATACTCGACTAATTATTGCGGCTTTTTATTTCCCATATAAATTAAGAAGGCGTGATAAATATTGTATGTAATTATAAGATTAAAATCGGGTGTGTGTATACATGTTCATTATAATATGTCCTATATAAATATAAGGGATAATATTGTTGGACAATTTTAAAAGAAAAACTGAAAAAGTCAGGAGCAAGCAAATTTGGTTCATATCTTAACCGCATACTTATTGATAACAAAATAGCAGGATACTTTTTTTTCCAATTTTCATAAAACAAAATAGTAAAGCAATTTTAAAAATATAATTGTGTTATTATAAAAACAAAAAAAATTAATAAAAAACATGAGTAAAATATGCTACGTATGCATTCGAAAAGGTGGATGTATAATTTTATGCATATGCATTTCCTCCATATAAAATTGATACATATTCTGTATATTCGTGGAGGTACATCCCATGGATGTACTTTATATGAAAATATGTCTGCATAAGCACACACATAATGTTCCATAAATGTAAGGGCATTAATTATAAGAATTATTATAATTTGTATAATATCTTCACAAATTTACATAAAAAAGGGAAATTGAATAATGTATATATTGTATTTCTACAAATGTGTATGTTTAAATATATTGGCTAGCTAAATAGAAAGAATATTTCATCATATTGTGATTTTGGTCATGTGATTTTCATATTTAGCCTGACTTGTTCATATTTTTTTTTTTTTAAAAAACTACGGCTAGCATAATGCTAATAAAGGAAGAAATAGAAACTATTGCACACATGGCAATATTTCCAATATTGTTTAATATCGCTGCTGAAATCATTGCATTAATAACACTAGAAAAGGCTCTAGCAGTAAAAAGAAGTCCAAAAACTGGACCAAATTTTTTCGTTCCAAATATGTGTGCAGTAATGGATGGGAAAATTGAAAATGTTCCTGCATGGCAAAAAAAAATAAGGCAGACCCAAATGGAATATGTTAGTTTTCCATAAAATCCTGATAATGTCAAAGTAACAGTTAAAAAACTCATTAATATACTCATTAATATTAAAGCAAATTTAAAACTTGTTAAATCACATATAAACCCCCAAAAAATTCTTCCAAAAATATTAAAAAGTGATGAAACAGCTCCTAGTATAGATAAATACCTATCATCAATATATAAATAATTTAATCCAAATATTTTCCAAAATACTTGAGTATATGAAATAGCTTGCCAATTGAAAAAAATCATTAACCAAATTAATATAAACTCTCGATTAATAAATGTGGTACTAGATTCTCTAAATGAAAAATTTGATCCACTTGATAAAGTTTCGAAGGAATTTGAAATTACATTATGTTTATTAGTAAAACCCTTTTCATCAAAATATAAAATTTTATTTGTTTTATCATTAAATGTCATAAATTCTTTGGTTGTATCATTTGTATCAGAAATTAAATATGCCCCAATGAATTGAATTAAAGCAAAAAATATACCCTCATATATAAATAAATATGGTACCTTATTTAATATATCTAAGTTACTAAAATACTTATCATCTGAATTTTCCAGTTCAGGGGTATAGTCAGGCATGTAATTATATCTATTAATGTAGTAGTTTTGTAGAGGGCAAATAAGGAAAACAGCCAATCCCCTGCCTATGAAAATTATTCCGCTTATCTGAAAGTAGAAAAATGAAAGTTAAAAATTTTAAATTAAAATATGGTTGATAATGTGTGCATGTATATGTACATAAATAGTGTTGCATATATATGAATTTGGATTGTGTCATGCATTTAATTCGTACCACTCCCTTGTAATCGTAGTGCTTCTTTACTGCAACAGACAATGGGATTGGGTATGCAATCCCACACCCGATTCCACAAAGTATTCCATAAGTTAACGAAAATAAATAAAAATTAAATACAGTAAAATATGACAATAATATTCCCAAACACATTAGCCATCCACCCAACAAGACACTAATTTGTGGGCCTAAGTTTTGATTTAGTATTCCTCCAAAAAATCCAAAGAAACATTGAAATATTAACGTAAGTACATATATCCAACTACTATCCTTATATTTAACATTGGAGCATCCTATAATTTTCATATAAGATATTACATAAGCACTTATATTAGAAAAACAATATATACTACCCAATGTACAATGTATTAAAAACCCTCCTAAAATTAGTTTATATGCTGATGCTTTTGAATTTCCTCCTTTTTTCATTTCTATGTTTATTATTTAAGCGCTCTAAAATGTTGAAGGAAAAAATAAATAAAATGTTTAACTAAAATTTATATATTTTTACCATGCTATTGTTTCGTTATTTTTTATGTAAAAACGAATATGTGGTAAAATATTAGGGGGTATTATTATTTTTTGTTTTTTTTTTCGCTTTTTTGTTTTGTTTGTCCTATTTATAAGGTATAATATTTAAAGGTAATCTTGTGTATATATAAATAAATGGCATGATTTAGTTGGTTAACTCAAACTTTTATATATTCTTCCTTTTTTTATGTATATTCACTGCTGTTATGTCTTTAATCAGATACAAATAATTTTATTTTTCACATTTTTATGTATGAGAAATTTATATCTTATCCCATTTATACTGTTTTGTTCATATATTTATACTTCAAGAATATACTATTTTGATATTTTTTATTTTTTTTAATTTGTATATGTATTACATTCATGCAACTATTTCAGCCATTCGTTAAATAAATGTTTTTTTCTCTTTCTCTTTCTCTTTTTTTTAATATAGTGCTGTGATAATAATTTAGTCACGAAATAATATTTTATGCTTCCTATTGTACACATGGGAAGAGCAAAAAAAAAATATTCTTTGTAGTTCTTTTTTGGAGCCAAATAAAAATCTATATATTTATATATAAAAAAAAATATTATTAAAAAATAAAATTATATACTAATTACAGTTTTTATGCTTTTAACACCACTTAAGAGGTAATATTTTTATTTTAAGGGGTACCAATTTTTTTTTCACATTATGATCTAAATATATAATATATAAAATACACCAAAATAAATGAAGGGAATACTATAATGTGCAAAACCATTATAGAATATTTAATTATAAACTAGTAAGTAATATTTGATAAAATTTACAAAAAAACAAAGAATTATATGTACCTATATAGAGACGTATATTTAAATTTGATGCACATGTATATGTGGTTATACCTAGTTTGATAACATTTTCATCTATTTAATGAAGATCATTTCATACATTTCAAAGTAGAGAGTAATAAAATGCTTTTTTTAAGTAATATATTTTTCCGTTCGAAGAGCAAAAGAGTTCATGTTAATTTAGTATCATCATGTGCAAGTAATTATATTTATTCTACCTATATTTCTCCATCAAAATCAAAGTTTAGAATGTCCTTAAGGAAGCATGACCCGATTGTAAATCGACATGTGTTAGTATCTTTTTATGAATACGTCTACATGTTTTTCATTTTTATAAACACCATAATTGCACCCATTTTATGTTACTATATGCTCATATCAATATAAAAAAATGCATAGTCATATTTTTTATGACACTTATAACTTCGCTACATTTTCATTCGTTAAACCTTTTTCAGAATGTTTTACCAGAAACACATGAAATCAAAATCGAAGAAAAAACTCACACTTCATGGAATTAATTATGCCCGTTTCACAGGTTATTTTTTTTATAAATATAACTGTGTGCATATCCATATATTACATGTGTAAGTAACTTCACATGTTTAATACATGTTCATGGTTTTACTTCATCTTTAGGAAAAAACAAGAACTTAAGACCGCTTTTAAAAAGAGTTGAAAAGTCCTATCTTTACGGAAAGTTTAACAAATTAATAGACAATACATACAGGTAATTAAAAAAGGAGAAAAAAAACGTCCCTAATATAGTATGTGTTGTATTCCTACTATTTATTATATCTTTTTTAATATTTTCACCAACATTTTTGAGTTATAAAATTTCGATTTATAGGAGCCTGCCAAGAATGAGTTAATTTTTTTTATGCCTGTCACTCTTAAATTTTTCTTATAAAAATAGCATTATCCTGTTATTGAGAAAAATTGTTTTAAATTTTATTGCATATTAAAATTTTATCTTTGAATTTAGTATAACAACATACAAATTATATTAATTTTAAAACAAGGTATTTATTTGTGAACGTTATAATATAAAATATGTATGCATATTTAATTAATTAAAACTCTACATTTAACACTATAATAATTAGATTAAAAATTTTAACTATTTAAATATTCATGTGTAACGTTTTTTATGATATATGCAAAAAAAAAAAAAAAAAAAAAAAAAATTGTAAAATTGTAAAACATTTTTTTGTGAATATATCATAATAAGGCTTGATAAATGAACAAAAAAATAGAATAAAATATAAAGATAAAAATAGTCAAATTAAAAATAGAATAAAAAATATTAGACTATATATATGGTTAAGTTTGGCTTGCCTATGGAAAATATTTAAGCTTATGATATGACGAGCAATGTAGGAATAATATCAAGTGAAGTACTTTCTTTAAAATGGTATTCCATAAATAATAATATTTCAAATAAAATTTTAAATCGTTTTTTTAATAATAGTTACAACAAATTTGGATTAAAAGTTTTTTTCCATTCATATGAAAATGTTACCAAAAAATGGAAAAACAAAAATAAATACAAAAATTATATTTTACTCGTGAAAAAAAATGAACTACATAATAAGGCACACATTGGATATAGGACGGATTGGGAAATAAACAAAAAACATATGAGCCTCGTTCCAAATAAATATGGTGTAAATTTTAGTAGCCATACTGATAAATCATTTGATAGTAATAAAATTTTGCATAAAGTAAAGCATGCAAAACGTGTAGAACAACATGATGAAGAAAGAAAAGAAAGGAATGATGAAAATGCTATACGTATTAATAATTTATGTATAAAGATTTATGATATAGGTAAAAATGGTGTAAAGAATAAAGAAGAATGGATACGTTATTTAGTTGAATATTGTAAAGAAGAAGAGAACCACAAATTTATAAAAACAAAACAAATGTTTATGTTATTAATTGGGTTAAGTAAATTAAAAGGGAAAATAAATATTGTTCATTATAAAGTAGGATATGAAAATAGGGAAGAAAATAAGGCTGCACACATTTCTGATATTGTTGATAGACATATTGAAGTTTTATCAAAAAAAATAAACGAAATGACAAATAAACAATTAAGTATATTTTTATATATTCTTGAGAAATGGAAAAAAATGGAAAAATATAAAGAAATTGTAAATATTATTAATGATAAAATTTTAAAAAAAACAACTTTTAAAAAATTAAATGTTCGAACCTTTTGTAACGTTTTACATGTTTACTCAAAAAGGTGTGAAATGGATACAAGTGATATAAATGAAGAACAAAAATATGATGTAATAAATATTCAAATAAATAAATTTATAGCAAAACTTAGTAATTCCAAATGTTCTGTAGAAGATATGTTATTTTTTCTTTCGTCTATAGACAAGTTGAAAATAAAAATAAAAGAAAAAGATATGATAGAAAATGTTGTAAAAATTTTAAATGATAATATACAGGATACAAACTATTTTATTATCCCATCTCTTTTATTATATTTGTCAAATTTAAATATTTATAATGAAGAATTATATTTAAAATTAAAAAATATTATATTAGAGAATTATTGTTTTTATAATTCTATACATATAACAAATATATTTTATGCCTTTTCAAAATTCAAACCCGATTTTGTTCATGAACTTTTTGATACATTGTCAAATTATATTATGCACACATTTTTAAAAGAAAAGGAAAAAGATGATAAAACAGTGAACGAATATAATCGAGCTATTTTAAAGAATACTCAAATTAATAAAAATAAATTTTTGAAATATGATGAGCAAATGTTTAATATTTTTCAAATAACAAATATAATAAACAGTTGTATAAAATGTGATTATATAAATTACAATTTTTTTCATGACTTAATTTTATCATCAGAAACAGTTCAAGAGCATTCCTTGGATAATTTAATTAATTTTTTTAAATGCATATCAAACATTTTGAAAAGGTTTAATGTGCATATGTATAAATATGCTATGCATTTTTACACCAGCGAAAAGATGGAATGTGCGGGCAATAACAGTCAGTGCATCCAAAGCTGCGATCCACATATAAATGAAAAAACAAGCCCCAAAGAAACAGAAACAAACACACATAACTATAAAGAAAGCATTGAACATGTTGAACATGTTGAACATGTTGAAAATGTGGAAAAATTGGGAGGCGAAAATAAAACAGCTTATTCATATTCATTGATGGAAAACCAGGGCTACTATAAAACAGTGTATGAATATTTTACAAACCGCTATATGATGAAAAATTCATTTTTTATAGAACAATATAATACCTTTGGGGGTGTAGAAAATAGTACGAAAATAACAGAGCCAAATTATACAGAGGACATTACACACACTTCAAACATAAACTTAATGAATATTTTTAATAAAATGAGAGACAATGTTTCTGAACAAGTCAGAATTATAATTGAAAACAATTTATATGATAAAAATTTGCAATATATTTTACATAATTTAATGATTTTTATGTATCAAAGTGAAGTCAAATATGCTAATTTATATACATTGTGTATATCTATTTTGGAAAGAAACTTATTTTTTTTTAGTATTAATAATTTATATTTATATATAAAAATATTTAATAAAGCCAAAATTTATAATTATGAAATTTTGCATAATATTTTTGAATATATATATAATCATTTTGATAAATTTGAGTTGAAGAAAAAAGCGAAAATAGTTTTATTATCCTATGATATATTTAAAAAAATAAATGAACAACAAATGCAGTTGTTAACTAACTTTTTTTTAGATAACAGTAAATTTAATGACGAAAATAAAATTGACATATCCAAATATGACAAACTTAATAATAAACATAAAATTAACAATTCTTGTGATATAACTCAAAAATGGTTACTCCCTACAAGCACAGAATTAAAACAAAATGTTTTCAATACGAAAAAAAAATCAGCAACATCCTTATATGATGATATGCACATTTTAGAGAACAATGAACTAAACTTAAACGACTTTTTAAATAATAAAATGGATGTAGAAAATAAAAAAACGAATGAATATCAATACTCTACTTTAACAAGCAGTGACCAGGTGTTTTTGAAAAAGGTTGAACAAACAGAAGTCTATCCATTTAATTTCGATTTTAACGAATACATAAAGTTTTTGCTTATACTTATTCATGATGTATCAAACAAAATATTTGACAACAAAACGGATGATAAAAATAGTATAAACATTTCTTTAATCCCACTTATTTCAAAGAATGAACAGAATTTAGTTAAAATAAAAAATGAAGACCCTGTCTTAGAAAGATATTCTGAGTTGGTAAAGCAAAATCTGAATAAGAGGAAAAATTTAATCATTCAAATTTTTTCAAAAATTGCTGATATGGTAGGAAAGGAAAAAAAAATAAAAACGGATGAAACTGATTTATATATTGATCAGGTTTCGTATATTTTGTATTTCATAAAATTGATGGACGAAAATCTTTATCGTAGCATAATGGAAATCGAACAAATAAAAAAAGTCAGAACAAATCACGGGATTATAAAGGGAGAGAATGTTGGGGAAGACCCAAAATGTGCAACCTTGTTTGGTACGACTTTATTTGAATTGAAAAAAGAAGATATGGAATTCATTGCTTCAGAAAATGGAAAGAAAAATAGCGAACACGAAATGTGTTATGATAATTTATTTCTTTATGAAGACAAAATAAATTATAGATATAAATATAAAAGTGTTAATGATAGTATTAAAAATGTTACTAATAATTTAAAAAAAATGAAATTTAATGAAATAGCTAAATTTGATAATACAAATAAATATAACTTTAAAAAAATGAATAAGTTTTATAAATTAGATACATATATAAATATAGATATTTTATTTACTTTAGAAAAAAATGAAAAAGAGTTTTATCATTTTTTGATATTCTATCCATATGAATTAAAAAAAATAATTACAAATATAAAAAAAAATAAAATAATATTTACACATAGTTATGATGAATCTTTTTCTTTTTGTACAGAAATTTTATGTATTTATAATTTTTTAAAAAAAAAACATCAAACAAATTTCTCCTTCACCATTTTAGACACAACATCATTTGTTAATTTTTCTGAATGGAAATGTGAGCATGTAGAAATAAATAAAAAAATCAAATTAGTAGAAAAAAAACAACCAATTGATCCGTTATTTAATCAAGATTTAAATATTCAAAAGTTGAAAAAGTTATTGGAAGAAATAACTTCTCTATAATAATGTAACTGCTTTATTTGAGGAAAGATATTCCTTTTTTTTAAATATATAAAAGTTATATACATAGTATATGGCAAAAAATTTTGAAAACAAACTAGTCACTATAAATACACATATTTTTACTCATATCTTTAAGTATGTCTTCGAATTCGTTATCATTTGCTTTGTAATTTTCATCATCAGCATTACTTAAAGTTTCTATATGATTTTTTTTTTCTAAATATTTATTTTTAATAGAATTTTTTGAAAAAGATTGTGACAATTTTTTGTTGATTTCAATTTCTTCTCGTGATTTTCCTTGTACATAATTAGTTGTTAATTCTTTAATTTTATTTCTTTTCATTTTTTTTTCTTTTCTATAATTATTTACCAATATTATAAAATCATGGATTATATTAATCCATATATTTCGATCTCTATCTACTGTTTTTAAATATAAATAATTTTCTTTTTTTTCATTCTTTTTTCTGTATTTTATATAAAAATATCTATGACTATACATGTCACTATACACATTCTTTACATATTCAAGTCGTATGTACCCAACTCTATTATTGTCAACCTAAAAAAATGGAAAAAGAAATATTCACGATTTTTTACATAATTATAATAATAATTTTTTCAATATTGGGACGTGTCCCTGTTTTATAAAATTCATCCAACCTTTGCATCTGCTTCTTCGTTATAGTAGCACCAATAAAATTTTCCTTTGAAAAAATGCAAATAAAAATAATATTTGTTATAAAACGATTTTACATAAAAATTGCTGTGTAGTAAATGGCCGTTTAGGCTTTTGCAGAAAAGACGGATTTTATCTTCTTTGGGAAGGTTCGTAATGTTTTTATATATGGCTGCGTAAGGGTAAAATGTGTATAGATGTGCGTAAATAATATGGATATATTCATAGGTATATACATTATGCAGTATAATTGAGAAATACTTACTTGAACTAACGTCGAGCTCCTTTATTGCACTGAAATGTTCTATTCCCTGACTTATAAGTTTTTCTAATTGTTCGGTATTTTTATTTTGGTGTTTCTGAACGGATATAATAGTTTCAATAAATAAAGATGTATATATTTGATCCTCTTTCTTTATAGAATTTAAATTAATATAATGAAAAGACAAGCAAGCTGTTGCAACAATTTGATTTTTATTTACAACATTAAAATACATATTACAAGGGAAATATTTTTTAATTATATCATTATATATATCAATTTCAGCTGATCCAACAAAAGTATTTTTAATTGTCCCCTTTTTATAAACTTCAACTGTTATTGTAGTATTATTCTGTTTGATAACCAAATTTTTTCTTTCCTGTCATATGTAGGAAAATGGAAAAAAAAAAAAAAATATATATATATATATATATATATAACGTTTCATAAAAATTGTCTATACAATGGTAGATATAAGCATGAGCATATTGTATATAATAGTTTTTTCCATTTTTTTTTACCTCTATATGTATTTTGTTAAGGTGGTTTTTATAATAGTTCGTGTAAGAATATCTTGTTCCAACTTTTAAATGGAGTATATATTTATTATTATCATCGTCCCCAAATTTTAAATTTATATGATGAATTTGGACTATAATATTGAAGGCCTCATATTTGTGAATATTTAAAAGACGGTACAAATAGCCTACATATAAAAAGGTGTTGCATTATGAGTATTGTCAAATAATATTTATAATATATAAACAATTTTAAATTAAAAAGGTTAGTAAAACAACAACATTCGTTGTAGGATAAACCAAAAATCGATAGTAAATATGCACACATTATAATATGTAGCTAAAATTAAGTATTTGATTATTTTTACCAATGGATTTATTTTCACTAATATGTGGAAATAATTCACGATTTCTACAAACACAGAGAGTACATACTGAGGCAAGTATGCAACTTCCCGCATAAACTAAATTATGGGGGTATAGAGAAAACATAATTAAATAAAAAAATACAATAACAAAGCGGTTATACTATAATTATAATTAAATTATGCATTTATAAATCAATGATATTTATAATATTGATATTTGCCCCATAAGAGAGCGAACAAATAAAAAGACGGTATAATAAAATGAAATATATTAAACTGTAACAAAAACTAACATAAATAAATAAATACAATAAAACATTTGTAATAGACTTTTTTATATTTTGTTTAACTCAATTGATACAATTATATAAAATTGTATTATTCATTATTAAATATATAGACAGAAATTTGTGAGAAATTAAAAAAAAAAAATTATTACACACCTTTTTTATTTTTATAGACAACTAAAAATAGGGGGAAATTAAAATAAAAATTTTATAGTGTGTGCAAATATATTACATTGGAAAATTAATAAAGTGAAATTTGTTAATATTTAAATGTAATTATTAAACTGGTTGTATATTTAAAAAAAAATGAAAAGGAAAATTATTGTAAAAAAATTATTTTATTTTTCATAGTAACACCTGATTAATTATAAATTGTTTATAAGGAAAATGTTATGAACCATTTCGTTGTCATAAAATAGAACGAACTAATGAAAGGCAACCAAATATAAATTGTTTTCCTATACATGTGGGAAAATAGTGTTTATAAAAAAAGGTACACCTAAATATCAACGTGTTTATAAATTAATTTTTAATTAATTTAAACATTCTTAAAAAAATTTGGAAAATTCCACAGGTTAATAAAAACAACGTTATTCTCTCCATATATGGTTTTTATGTATGGAATCCAATTCGCAAAAAAAAAAATTATAAATAAAAAAATACAAAAAATGTTTTATTTTCTCATACTAAAATTAATATACTTTAAAAATTATATATAAAACTTGAATGTCCTTTTTTTCTCGTAATTAATATTTGTCCATTTATATATTTTTTGGGGGGAGCGGAAAATATTTAATTATGTATAATCAGTATATACATTATTTCTATGGGGTATAAAACGTATAACGAAACAACGAGAAAAATGGAAAATTATTATAAATTCTATATTAAATAAAATAAAAAAATATATATTACTAAATATATAATATATATATATTTTTTTTTAACTATTACATAAAATTTTAATGATTTAATTTTGTACCTGATCAAAATATAAAGCGCAAAGGAATATTCAAAAATATTTATAAAAAAATTGTATATAGATAATAAGTCTTTAAGAATTGTAAATGCTATATATTAACAGATTTAAACTTTAAATAGGTAATTCGATGGAAATTTATAATTACATAATTTACGCAATTAAAATGTCATTCTTAAATATGTAACATATTTATATTTAATCATAGAGCAAGAATAATAGATAGAAGATTTGTTTAGTATCCTTTCAAAAAGTGAAAAATTATATTTTTTTGTTTCCTTTTCTCTATAAAATGAATATTTAATTGCATCAGTATTGTTATATATGTAAATTATAAATAAAGCTTGAAGAGGTATACATATGCATGCATATACATTATTACGTGTGTGTGCCAAACTCAAAAAACAGCTACATAAACGGGTGAAACAATACAATGGAGATAAGACAAAAATTTCCAATAATGAAATATATTATTAATGTGAATTATTAAAAACTATTTTTATCAAATGAAGTATATGGTTTGATTTCTTTTGTCCATCATATATATTATTTTCCCTATAAATGCTTAGACTTACCTTAGTTTATTTTTCATTTTTTTAAAACCAAAAAAAATGAATGACCTATTTGATGAGATAAAAACATTGGCTATAAGGAAAAATAGTAAAAGCGCAAAATATATGAGCCCATGGTTAATTTTTAAGAGTAACAAAGTTATTGATAATAATTTGGAAAAGAATGAAGATACAATTATAAATATTTCTAACGAATGTAATAAAGATTTAATAGCTTATGTTGATAGTGTTGATAAAATAAAACAAGAGATAAATAAAATTTATGAAATTGCTGATGAAATATCAAATTTAAAAAATAAGATGAGTATAGCTACAACTGTAGAACAAGAAAATGAGACAAGTATATTATTAAATATGCAAATAAAAAATGGAAATAATATTATTCAATCTACAAAAATTGATATAAGAAATGTACGAAAAAAATTTTTATTAAAATCACATGACAATATTATTATAAAAAAAACTATACACGATAACTTAATTAATGTATTTAAAAAAGCTTTATATAAATATCAGTCAGTTCAAAATTTATATCAAAATAATGTAAAGGACAAAATATCAAGACAAATAAAAATTATGTATCCAAATTATACTGATGAAGATATTAATAATGTATTAGATAATGAAAATGTAAATACACAAAATTTAGTAAAATGGAAATTACAAGGACATGAAGATTTAAAAAATGCATTAATGGATGTAGAAACAAAATATAAAGATGTTAAAACGTTAGAAAAAAATGTATGTGATTTACATCAAACAATTGTAGAATTGTCAGCCTTGATTGAAATGAATGATGATGTAATTAATAGCGTATATGATAATATTGATGATGCTCAACATTTTACTGAAAAAGCGAATGCTGATTTAATTGATGCAAAAAATATTCAAAAGTCTTCATCCAAATGGATGTTTTATATATCTGTTGCTATCGTTGTTATTGTAATTTTTATGCTCCTGCCTATTATAGTAAAAATTATTTAAATTTATAATGGTAAACATTTATGGGGATATATAAGTTTTATAAACAATATTTTGAAACCACAAAAAAATTATGATGAATAGAAGGGATTTAAAAAAAATCTATTTTTTGGCCTTTTTTGTTTGTGTGCGCATATATGCGCTTTTTTATTTTTTTATTTTTTTGTATTTTTGTAAATAAGCTATATATATCTTGTGATAATATCAATTTGTTCGTGTCATTTGTATCATATATACTAAATTAAGATATACTTAAATAATATAGTATATCCTATATGTGTGAATTGCTACCTGTTCACCATTTTGTATTTATATAATGTATTTCATATTCAAATTAATTTATTTTTTAATATATATAACAAACTCTCAAAAATGAATTCAGTTTGATTTAACATATTTGGCTATTTTTTGGCTTTTCACATTGGTAGTAATATAGTAAGAGAAAACAATTCACAAGCAAGCGCTTTGTAATTATGGATTTAAAAATATTAGTACATGGGCATTGGTTATATATATTAATGTGTGCGTA
Organism: Plasmodium chabaudi chabaudi; assembly: GCF_900002335.3. NCBI lineage: Eukaryota > Apicomplexa > Aconoidasida > Haemosporida > Plasmodiidae > Plasmodium > Plasmodium chabaudi. Next base: position 340,821 of record NC_030103.2, read on the forward strand.
AAATTATAACTTCACGAAGCTCTACTGGTAGGAAAAGGAAAATATATCTTTTATGAAAGGGATTTTTTGATATATATATTTTCTGGAGTACAATAAAGTATAATATAATAATAACTGAATAATTTTACGTATAAGCAATTTTAACAATATTAATGATAAATTTAAGACATTCAATAGTTTTAGATTAGGTATATCAATATTAATATGTTTTTTCACTATTGCATCCAATGTAGAATGATAATTTTCAACCAATTTTCTATTATCTTGAAATGGAATAAATAATGGAATAGTATTATTTTTTGCTGTTAATGTGAAAAATGTTTTATATGTATGCATAACTTTATTTGCTGTATATTTATCAGTATTAAAATTTTTTAAAAGAAATATTTGAATATTCGTATTTATAAGACGTGTGATAATATTTAAACTGGGTAATAAAAACTTGTTATTAAACATGCCATGAAAATATAAGCCATATGTATTATATAAGTATTGGATAAGTTTGTCATCAATATCATGAAAATTTTTATGATCAAAACTTTTTCCTTCGTCAAGTGTGCTGTAATAATGATATTCATAATTTGATAAATGTCTATTTAACATATTATTCAATTCTATATTGATTTTTTTAAATTTATTTTCAAAAAATTTATGAATTCTTTTTTTATTCCAAATATATTTTTTTTCAAAAATTGTCATATTGTGAATTGTATTATTTAATAGATTTATCTTCAACTTGGTAGCTAAGAACTTATTAATTTTTTTTATGATATGTATATAGTCGTTTATTCTTAAAACGTAAAAAAATATATAATAATACAAAAAATTATTATGAAAATTGTGCATGAATTCGTTAAACGATACAGAGAAACGTGTATTTTGTTGTTTTTTTAAAATATGTTCTAGCTTGTTTAAAATTGGTTTTTCATTTTTTTTAATTATGTCTTTGTAAACCAAATTAATCATGTTTTTTTTTTTATTCATAGAAATTTCTTCCTTCAATGTGTTACATTTTCTTAACTGTTGTAACTTATTAAAAAGGTTTATAGCAAAATACTTTTTTCTTCTAGTATATGGTAACACTGTATTTTGAATTTTTGGGTTTGTCGTTTTTACAATGTTTATTTTTTTAACACATTTGACTTTATTTATTGTAATATATAGCACTAAAAAACAAATTGCAAACTTTTTAAGAAAAATCAATTTCATTTTATTATTTTTATTTCATCATCTTATTATTTTTGTCTCGTTTTATTCTTCCCATCATTTCAAAGGTTTACAATAAATTTTATTTGCTCTAAACACTTTTTTCATATCTCATAACCATATATTTTTTATAAATAATAAGTAACTATTTTGTTTAAACTGTTGTACAAAAGATAAACATATATAAGTATATCTTAAATTTTTTGTGTATATATAATCCTCCTTTCGATATGAATATTATTATTATATATATTTATATAGTTGTGCATATTGATTTTATTGTCCCTTAAATGCTGTTGTTTTCGTATGTGTGCTTCATGTTTTTTTCATCACTTTCTTTTGATCTATGATATAAGAATTTTTCAAACTTATTTTATTTTTTTGTACAAAAAAAATATCATATCGAGCTACCCCCATCAATTGATAAAATATTTTTATATAAAAACTAATAAATGTTACTAAACATAATTATATAAATAAAAATATATAATTTTTGTATTTTTTTATACTTTTGTGTGCTTTATATTTTTTTTCATCATTAATTTATAAAAATACTCCAACTTATTTTTACTTTTTTTATTTTCCTAACTCTCAAATATGCGCATAATTTTGCTGATTTTAATTGCGGAGTTTGGATAAATATTAAAATATAGTATACTTATTTATATATGGATCGACATAAATTTTATTTTAATTATATTTTTTTACATAAATACATCCCAAAAAATGGGAAATTACCATTTAAGCAAATAAAACATAAACGGCAAAAAAAAAAAATATATAGCTTGTCGGATTAATAAGTTTGTTAGCTTTGTAAGAATTTGGATAATTATATATAAAATTGCTTGGGGAATATAATGAAGTTTATATAAAATGTAGTTCAAATGGCTATACATTTTACCACAATAAACAAAAGGCAATTTATTTTATTATTGTAGAATGATGTTATTTTATTTGTATTTGTCTTGTTATGAATTCATAAGATTTGTTTACATTCAATCAGAGAGAATCTATATACAACATACAATTAAGCAACATAAATCGTTGCTGTATATAATCCGTTTTACATATATTCATCTTACATCGGTAGTTAAATAGGTTAGATAATTAAAAAAATAAAATCACAGCATGCATATGTGCACACCATGATGACAGTTGGGTAGGAAAACAAAAAAAGCAAACATTGATAAACAAATCGTCGTATTAAAATATAATAAAAAATAATTGTGTATATATTAAATATAAAAATTGTACGATACAAAAAAATAAATACGAAAAAAGGACAAATTTTATATTAACACAATTAATAATAAACACTTATTGTTTCGCATGAATAATGAAAGCATTTATTATTCTTAATATAGTTCAAAGGGTATAAGGAAAAGAGAAGTAAACATATATTGCATGGGAATACTTTGATAAAATTTTATTTTTTGGATCACTAAAGTAATCTTACACACTATTAAATAAGGGGTAACATAATTTATTATTGCGAATTATTGATTTATATAGGTCTAATATTACTCGAAATTTATATTCGTACTTCATATTTTTTATTATTTATATTTAATTATTAAATATGTGATTTATTTTTTTATTTCTTTTATTCTTTATCAATATCTAATGCTAACAATTTATTCTCATTTCCATCCCCTACATATACAAAAAAAAATCGATTATTTCGTACATCATTAAGCCTTTTGTATATTTCCTTAGAAGATTTTATAAGACATTTAAAATAAAAAAATGGCAATACAAAATGTTATATAGATAAGTGAATAAATATATATACACTTTAACTAATTAATGAGATCCATCTCAATAAGTATTTTTATTTTTATAGAAAAAAAGCTTTATACAAAAAAAATATTATTTTTTCATAGTTTTCAAAAATAAGGCATATTCTCTTATGCTAATATTGTTAGTTCCTTTTACTTTTATGAATAAAGAACAGGAGTATATTCGCTGATTAAGTTTGTAAATATTGTTTTTTTCTTTCTTTTCATTTAATTTCACTTTGGGGCTCTTTAATTAGTAATTCCTTTACACTTAACATTTTTATTTTTTCATGTTTCGCCATTTATAAAAAATAATGTATGATTTTTTGCCCATCTTTCTCAAAAATACGTATATAATTTATTAAAACACGTTGATTTTAAATTCTATAAAATATTACAAATCACGATAGCTATAATATGTTGTAAATAAAGAACTATTTATTAATCTTTTGCAAAATGTTTTTATCGAAATTTTTGTTAGCTTGGTCTAAACACATAAATATACCATACATATATATATATAATTTATTTTATATAAGCATATATGTATGTACAATATTAAATGCAATATAAATGGATTGCTAAAAATACAAATTAAATTTATTTTTAATTTGTTAATCTTTAAACGAGATAATAAAATTTTCACATAAAGGATATTATTTAAACTTTTTTGAAGTATTTAATCCTTTTTTATAATAATCATTTATTTTTTTTTCAGTATAATTTTCGTATCTTTATCTTATACTTTACAAAAAAAATAAATAAATTAGGTACAAATAATGCTTACAAAACATGGATTTTTATATAAATTATATTTATTAACACACTATTCTTTTATAATCATTTTATTTTTTTTATTTCCCGATTTATTCATACACAAAAAAATATATTTATTCTTCCTTTTTCACAGTATTATTCAATGACTCAGGGAGATTAACTTCTGTGTCCTTTTGCTCTTTTAGGGGGGATGGTACTTTATTTAATGATGTAACTATTTTAATTTTTGATAAAAAATATTTATTCATGGGCTTAAATTTTCCACTTGCACTTTTTCGAGCTTTGATGCCACCAATACTTTTCTTTACTCCTTTTCTAATTAATTTGCTTTTATTTAATGCACCTATTTTGCTTTTTTTTATTGAAAGGGCACTAATTCTGTTTCCGCTTAATCCGAAAGCTCGATTTTTTCGATGAAGTGAAATATTCAAATTGCTAAATTTTTTAGCTGGAAGTTTAACAGTTTTATAACTATTCATATTTTTACTAATTAAGGTTCTTGATGTAGGTGTATTTTTAAATAGCTTTCGTGATTTATTTCCTCTATATCCAATTCCAGCTGATTTGCTAATAGCTTTTCTGCTTGCATAATTTTTATTGTAACTACTTTTAAACTTGTCGCTTCCATAACGAGAACTGTAGTTACCCGATCCATTCTTAAAAAATTTTTTACCACCAAATTTACCAAACTTGGAATTGCTCAATCTCTTGCTAAAATATGGTTTCTTAAAACTTCTTGACTTCCAACTTGAAAATCGTGGTTTCCCTCTTCCTCGAAAACGTGAATTTCCAGATCCATCTTTTTTTTTTAAAAAACCTGGTTTAAATTCTTTTTTTTTGCCATTACTATTACTTAAAAAGCCAATGTTTCCACTTTTTTTTTCTCTATCAACTACATCGTCTAACGGGCAAGATAGATAATCCATTATTTTCTCATTTTTAGCACTTTTCATCTTTTATTATAGGAATATAACACAAATTATTATATATTGGGCAATATGGCATATATATAGTAATAATATATATTATATTTAGCTAATATATAAGCAAAGGGGGTTATAATAAGAGCAAAAAAATAAAATAATACTCAAAAAATGATTACAATATACAATATCTACTACAAAATATAACAATATTTCCGTGTATATATAGAGAAAAAAATGAAAAATTAAAAAGGTTAACAAATTTTATATTCTAAAATATAAAAGTCTTAAAAAGAAAAAGCGTATACTCTTTTGGGATATATATGTAAATATATATATATAATGTATAGTAATAAAAACAATTTAATTATGCCTTACTTTTTTACTTCAATAATTATTATTTATACAAATCTTATAACTAGCATTCACGTAAAAATAATTTTTTTTGCATTTACTACATTTACTTGTATGAATATATATATAAATAAATTTTATACAATTGCTTATGTATTAATTTTTATATATTTTTTAGTACAATTATTATATAATTATTTCCATGCATTTTCCACGATTTAAAAAATATTTTTTTTCGTTTCAAATAAAGTTTTTTTACATATATTTTTTAAATTAAAAAATTCATATTTTTATTCATACTTTAGTATACTACTTATAATAATTTTTTTCAAGCACGCTTTATTATATACGTTATAAAATACGCACTTACAAATTTTTTCATACCATGCATATATGCATATAATGTCAAGATCATGATGAAATTGCTAATAAATGGAAGAGTGACAAGTACGAAACTTAAAAATTGTATATTATTTTCATCCCCCCTTTAGCAGAATATAGCAGGCTTATTTTGGGGATGAAAAAATATTTTTTTTTCTCATAACCTTATAAAAGCATTTCGTAAATCATAATTCAAGTTTTTATTGGTGTTTTATATTTTCTCTAATTTTTAAATTAAGTTTTGATATGTAACAATAATAACTTAAAAATATTTGTCACTTTTTCTCTTGATACAATTTATTATTCAATATTGGCAATTTTGATCATAACAAAAAATATTTTAAGCATTAAAATTATATGATAATGCATTATTATATTTTGAAATTCATATACAAGGATGTAAAACTTTTATCTTAACAAAGCAACAAAAGAAATTATGTGACTTAAGTTTTAAAACGAAATAATAACATATTTTCATCATAAAACTCTGAAAGACATATATGAATGAAAACTAAAAAATATCATTCTCTTATCTTTTTCGTTTCTAACCAATTAAAACATTTAGGACTACATACTTATCTATAATATACCTACCACTCGTCTTACTTTGCGCGACATAATATCCTGTTAATAGGTCAAAATATCTTTTTATATGTTCTTTTATTTGTTGTATCTATTTGCGATAAATTAAAAATAATACATCGAATCTTATTAATAACCACATTTTGATTGGAATCCTTATATACATATTATATACTTTTTCTACAACGAAAATAATTAGTAAAGGTATTGTTACAAATTTATATTTATCATTTATTACGATTTGTTACCAATCCGTACACAGTGATTATGATATTTCATCTATTGACATATTATATTAACACTATAATTTCCCTTTATTCATTATATGGGTGTTATATTTATGTTTTATAAATACCAATTTATCTAATAATTAATTTTATTGTGAAAAAATGGGCTAATATATTCTCTTTTTTATAAGAGCACGGTACCGTACATATTATATGTCTTAGATGCAACCTTTATGAGGGAAATATTTGTAATTGCGTATATTGAATTTATACCTTATCCTTAGTTCTAATATATTTTTTCGTCTTCATGCATACAATTTTGATTAATAATATACCCTTTTAATTTATATAAGAATTACAAAAAATCACTTAATGAACATTTTATTTTTAATGATAATTATAAGTTAACCCTTTATATCTACCACATCTTTGTAAATGTATAAAACTCGTAATATCTTTTATTAACTAGTTATATTTTTATGTAATCAATAGCTTTTTCAATTAGACATTATAAAATAAATAACTATGGAAATACATCTACATATTATAATAGGAATAAACAAATAAAAGTGAAGTATAAATATACAGGTATAACCATTTAATACTATTGTCATATTTTTCTTTATTTATTGAAGCATGAAAATGATTTTATATAACTAAAACATCTTCATAAGTTAATAGATTACATGAACTTTGAATTCGTATTGACACAGATATGAGGAAACATTTTTACTGAATTTATACCTTTATTCATAATATAATAAAAAATAGACTGCATATGAGTCATTGCATCATAAACATGTATAATCAGGTATAAAGGAATATCTATAAATACAATATTGTCTATTAATATTAGTCTTATATAAAAAAAACAAATAAACATATCGTGTAGGTTATTTAAAAAAGGTGGTCATTTAGTTCATAATATATATTTTTAATTATATAATATTATATCCCTTTAAATGAAAAATGTATTACAGCATATTTGTGTTTGTATACATGCATATAAGCATATAATATATAAAAATAAATATTTATATAATTTAAATCATGTAAGTATTGTGTCTATCATAAACATTATATGTCAGGAATATTCTATAAGCTAATTCTATCAATTTTAACAAAGTTTTGAGAAATTAAAAAAGTGCAAAACCAAATAAGAGTTATAAAACTCATTTTTTCTACCATTTTCTAACGTGAGTCTTTTTAACATCATTCAAATTACAAGGGTGATATATTTGTATTCCTAGACAAATATGTATTCATTATATTTTTATTTTTAGTAATATAACTTCATTGTATAATACTGAAATATATTGTAGATACTTAAAATGATTTTATTCATGATGGCATTAAAGTCATCATTTATAGTAATATATATATTGCGAAGAAATTATATTTAAATAATTTATGCAATTTTGTACACATTTTATCAAAAATGACAAATACTATAGATTCTTTGTAGTATTGTAAAATTTTATCATATAGCATTCATGAGATTTATAATAGACATCATCATTTATATTAGAAGTAAAAAATGTGTTATGAAACATTGTTCATTAAGAAAATTATAGCTTTCTGAATTTATAAAAAACATATATATAGCTAGACAATGTTTTAAAATTTTTCCAAATAATGTAAAATATAAAAATTGATAATACTATAATTTTATTAGAAAATAATAAATATAATTATATTTCTTTACCATGTATTAAATAATTTATTATAATATATAAAATATTATGCATAACATTTTTAAAATAATAATATATTTTATAATATATATATTAAATATTATATTAAGAAACAATTTTAAAATAAATTAAATAATACAATAATATTATTTTAATTAATTATATTATATAAATTAATGATTATATATATTAAAATATAATATTTATTAAATTATTTAATTATATTAAATTAATAATATTATATATTAAATAAAATATTTATTAAATTATTTTATATTAAATAAATACATATTAAATTAATAATAATATTATATATTAAAATAATTATTTATTAAATAAGACATATTAATATTATTATATTAAAAAATAATTTATTAAATTATTAAATATATATTAATTATTATTTTTATTATATGTTTAATTAATTAATATACATATTATTGTTTAAAAATAATAATATTAATTGTATAATAATGTTTTTAATTAATTTAAATATAATTAATAAATAAAAATAATATATTTTAATAATATTTAATTAATTTATAATATTTTATTTATATATATATATTTAATTTTAATTAATTTAATCTTTAAATAAAATTATTAAATAATTATTTTATATTTAATTAATATAATATATATAAATAAATTAATATAATCATTTTTATTTAATTAAAATATATAATTAATTTTTAAATAATTAATATTTAATGGTTATTATTAATAAATATGATAATTTAATAATATATATTTACATTTATAATAATTTATTTAATATTTTATAATAATTATTTAATAAAATATAATATTCTTTAATTAATTTATTGTTTTTATTTATATTAAATATATTATATAATAATTAATATAATTTAAAAAATATATTTATTTATTTAATATTAATTTAATTACACATTTTTTATTTTTAATTAATTATATATTATTATTTAATAATAATTTAAATATATTTATTTTTTATTATATTAATTTAAATATTTTATTATAATATATTTAATTTTATTTAATACTAAATAATATAATTAATAAATTTATAAATATTATTTACTATATTATAATTTATATTAATTAATATATTTATTTTAATTTAAATTATTATTTTAATATTAATTAATGTTTTAATTAAATATTTTAATTATTTATACGTTATTTATTTTTATTAATATTATTATTTATAAAAATATATATTAATTTAAAATATAATATTAATGTTTATATAATATTTTATAATTTTAAAATAATATATATTATTCTTAATAAATATATGATTTACAGGAATTGTCTAATACAATCCATATAATATTATATTTATTATGAAAATCAATAGAAAGTTTATTATTAATATAAATGAAATATTTTATGTCTTAATGAATTCATGATATGTGCTATTTGTTCCTTTATAGCCTAGATGAATATACATAAAAACATTATTTTTCTCATAATATGTTTTGCCATATGAATTGTTACAACATAAGCAATTTTTATATTTACATCTTTATTCTATACCATAAATGGTGATTGATTTATATAATGATTGGAAAAGGTGAAATAACTAATAACTTCACTTTTCATTAATAATGAGCATACATTAAAATATATGGAAGACTATATATATCAAAAAATTTATAAGAATCAAACATAATCATATGCAATAATATTATGATATCCTAAGCAATTTTACGTTAGAAAAAACATGTATAAACCAATTTGTTTTTTTAGAAAAATGTAAGTAAATCTTTTACAAATATTGCAACCTTACATTATTTGCCAGACTCGTTCTCCCTGTTTATCATTTAGATTGTGTGAACCCCCCATTCTATGCTTTTATTTACATATCTTACAATTTGTTTTTATATGATTAGTAAATATTTAAATTCTAGATATTCAATTAAATGCTATTAATAATTCCGTCGTGTTTCCTAATTTACAATACTTCATAAATATCTTATATACAAGGGTCATATAGAAAACATATTTTCTTATGGTATGACTTTTTAACCATAAAATGTGGCTAATTTTTTTTTTAAATTAGCATATTATAAGAAAAATATAGAGAAAAGCATTGAATATGAAACTGAGAATAATGCTTATGTTATATGTAATATATGCAATAATTTAACGAACACATCTTTAAACAAATTAGTGTGTATGAATTTTGTATATAAATATACTTAAAAGAAATAACACCATATATTTATTTAGATGGATTTTATCATAATAATATATATAAATAATTCGATCATAATGGTATATTGGGTCACACTATTATTATATAGCATCCTGTTGTTTAGTGACTTTGCAATTTTTAAATCTTATTTATCGTAAAGAACGACAATATATTCATGAAAAAAATTTAAATATATACAATTTATACTATGAAATAAAAAATTTATTTTAGTTAAAGAAAATTCACGTTATTAATTAGAAATTTGTATTAAGTAAATAAATAAATTTATATATTTATAACAAAATGTATATCTATAAAAATATAAATATATAAAAAAGGGAATCCATATTGTTTGTTTCAAGGATTAGATAAAACATGAATGTATTAAAGAAAACCAAAATATTATATGCAAATAACACATTTTTCCCTTTAAAGTACGCAAATGTTAAATCAAACTTTTCTAGCATAGATTTTAATTATAAAAATACTAAGAAAAAAAAGGATTATAGTAGGAAGAATAAGATAAAATATATTTTTGATCACAGTTTAAGTGTATATGACAGACTGATAATATTTAAAAATTTACAGAAGGACAAACCTGTTAAAGGTGATGAAAAACTTAATAATAAATTATTATATACATACTTGTTAAATGAATACAAAAAATGCTTTGATTATATTAGTTTTAGTCAGATTATACAAAGCATGCAGATATTTGCAGAACTTGAAAAAAAATGCGATGATTGTGATTTCTTTATATCAGCAACAAATTTAGATAAAAATGATTTATGTAGAATACGTGAGTTTGAATTCAGTGACAAGGGTTTACACTTTCATAGAAGAGAACTCCTAGGAAAAATTTGCAATAAATTTATTAAGCAAGTGCATGAAATGAATGGAAACGACTTAATTAACTTTATCATTTTCTTTTATAAATGGAATAAAGATGATAGAAGGTTAATTTTTTTTTATAACTTTTATTTTAACCATGTCTTTGACAATTTATATCTTTTAAACCATAACATATATAAAATTCTGTTTATATTAAATACATATGTTACTAATAATGGTTCGGGCATGCTTTTTGATAAATCATTAATAAAGGGAAATGAACTTAATGTGCACTATTTTAAAGAATTCAAAAAAATAGATAATTATGCAATTAAAATGAGCAAAGAAGAAATTTACAACAAATCTTATCTGAAGGTATATGAGAATATAGATAAAATTGGGAATAACAAAATATTAAACATTCTAAAGCTATATATAGATAATTCAATTTTAAACATTAATATCGATGAAAAAATTATAAAGATTCTTCATAAGAATTTAATGAATGAAAATATAGGATATCTTATAAAACTGTTAAAGATATATTGTAGCATGATAAAGGCAGAGAAATGTGATAATACTACAGTAGTTTCTAAATCAAAAGAAGTCATTTTATGCATGTTACAAAATTTAAAACAGAAAACAGACAATGAAAGTGTATTATGTGACATAGATTACAGTACATTATTGAATTCAATAAATAATAAGTATATTTTAAGTAAACTTGTTGATAATAATTTTTCTTTATTTTATGAACTCTTGTTAAAATCATTCTTCAACATTAAATTTCAAAATCTTCAGTTTCTTTCAATTTCACTGATTTCTATAAAAAATATATATTTTACTTTATCAAAGAATAAATGTTATACTAACACTTCGTTATTTTTTTCTGTTATGAAAATGGGATTAAACATGTGTAATAATTTGCTAGAAGATTGTATCAGAATGAAAAATAAAAATGCAATATATATTATATCGCATGATAAGACTATAGACAATCATGTAAAGTCAAAAGATAACAATGAAGAAGTAAATGTGTCAAAAAGAAGTAATAGTTATTTTTATAAAATCGAAAATTATGATGATTTTATATTTAAATTAAAAGCTAATGATTTGTTATATGTTAAAATATTGTCTAATTCCTTTGTAAAAATAAATAAATTATACAGCTCATACGACTTTTACTTATTATTCAATAATATATCATGTATTTTATATTATTTTATAATAAACAATGATGTAATAAAAAGGTTTAATGATACACATATATACATTTTAAACGATCTATCTTTTGTCTATAAAAATATAAAAAGTGAAAGTTCAGATGCAAATATAATTTTAAATAAAGTTAAAGAGTTGGTATATAAAAATGTTTTAAAAGTTAGTAACCTATATATTCAAAATATGAAAGAAGAAAATAAATTTTTAAAGGAGCAATATGTATGTTTTTTAATTTTTTTAAACAATATATTTTTTGATAGAATTATTCATTTTGATTATATAAAGAATATCTGGTGTCATGTTTATAATGCATATACTTATTTCAAACATAATCAAATGATAAATGAAGACATAATTGCTTTACTTTTATTAACATGCTCTAAGTTTCAATTTTTTATTGAAAATAATTCAAATAGTAGGTATAATAGAAAAGAGCTACTGGATTTAAAATATAACATCATTGATGATTTGACTATAAATTATTTACAAAAGTACAAATACATTTCTTTAGATAATTTATCTAAAATTTTAATATCATTATCAAATTTGAAATACAGATATAAAATATATGAGCCCCTATTATTAAAAAGTTTGGAAAATGAAATTATAAGAATTTGTCCCGAAGCCCAAAATACCAATTTTTTAGACACGCCAAATTATACTAGTTTAAATATAAATTTAGAAAAGATTCGTAATGAGCATATAAAACAACATGTATTTGTAAATATGAGCAAAATTATTGAATGCTTAATAAAGTTAGATATGTTTTTATATTTAAAAGAAACAAATGTGTACTTAGATTTGTTTAAAAACACATTTTGCAATATATACATAAAAAAGAATTTATTAAAAAAAATACTTTATATAGCCAATAATTTGTACTTATATAATTTTTATTCGTATGCTTGTAATATCTTAGAATTTTTTTTTAAAAATGAAGAGATTTCCTACAATTTTAATAAAAATGTAGAAAATAAAGTATTTGAAAAAATTGCATGTTATATATCAGAAGATGATTATATTGAAATTTCTAACACAGCATTTGTATTTTTTTATGATTATTTGCAAATGATAAATAATGAAAAGTATCAAACGGATTTAAATTATCCCCAGAGATGTAGTACCAATTTGGATGAAATAAAACACAAGGACGATTTACAAAATGGTACAAACGCTTGTTTTGAAATTACAGATAAATGCAATGAAGCAGAAACAGATTGTAACGAATGGACAAGAAGTAATAGCCTGTTAAAAACGAACGGTAGACATAATACATGTCTTGATATAATGAATTTATTTAGATTTTTAAAGGTTGATAGAAAAAAAATAATATTATTTCAATTATATTTATATCTTTCTAATATAAAAAAGATCAAAGAAACTAATACAACATCTTCTATGTTCCATTTACAAGTATTGACAGTTTTAAAAAACATGAATCCAAAGTATTTATGTTTGGAAAATTATCAAATAAAAAATGAGCAAGGTACTTTTTTGTATACCATTGATATAGTGGTGTTCAAAGAAAATATGTTCAAAAAATTATAGTTGTTTTTAGTCTAATATATTATTAATTTGTTTTAATATATACACATATATATATTTATAATGCAAAAAGACAATTTCAATGCATATTTATTTGATATAAAAATATGTAAAAGGATTTATATATTCAAAATATGAAAAAATGTTTGAAGTGTGAAGCAACACACTCATATATATACACTATATAATATATGATCATTGCTTCACGCATATATATATACAAGGATAATTTAAATTGTGTATTTGAAACAATATCGATTTTATATTATAGTTTAATTATATTTATTTTTTAAATTAAAAAAATATAATTGTTTTATACAAATTATTATGTATATATATGCTTTATATGGCTATATAATGTTGCATACAAATGATATTTGATATCAACAATTTAGCAGCAATTTGTTTTTTGTTGTTTTTCACTATTTAAATTTATTAAGTTGTTATTTACTGTTTTATTGTCTGTGGTATTTTTACTGTTTATGATATTTTTATATATTTCTTCTGCAAGCATATAAAAAACATTTTTTATATTAAATCCAGTTTTTGCACTTGTTTGAATAAAAAGTAAATTATTTTCTTGAGCATATTTTTGTACCTCTAACATATCAACTTGAAACTTATTTTTATCTATTTTATTTGCAACTAAAATTATAATATAATTGCCACTTATTTTTAATTGGTTTACCCAAGTTTTAGCTCGGTCTAGGGTATTTGAATTACTAATATCAAAAACTATTATAGCGCATGTAGCACCTCTGTAATATAATGGAACAATACTTGCATAACGCTCTTGTCCTGCTGTATCCCATATATCAAATTTTATGTTATACAGACTTTCATTATTTTTATTATTTTCATCATTAAATGTTATATTATTATTGTTATTACTAGGATTGTCATCACTAGTATTATTAGTTTTGAATTCATTTATATTAACTACATATGTGCAAAAAGAAGCACCTATTGTAGTATTTGTATTATCATGAAAGGTATCCTTCGTTAACCGTAAAACTATGCTTGATTTCCCCACTGACGATTCTCCTAATAACACTGTTTTGTAACTACTTTTCTTTTCCATTTTTCATTTTTTTTAACTAATACATTATAAATAAGCGAAGTGAAATAACCATGGGAAAAATGTAATACAAAAAAACAAGTGAAAGATACAAAAATATATAATGGAACAAATAAATATTATGAATTATGAATAATATTTTTAGTGAAAATATAAAATACGTAAAAAAAGTGTAAAATAGTATATATATATTACCCAGAGTAATAAACGAAATAATAGGAGTTAAATGAAGTGTTGTACATTATAATTAAAAAAAAAAGAAGGATATAAACTAAATTAAAGTAAAAATACAACCTATTATTATTAATGTTTTTTTATTTAAATTATTTTTTTTAATATCTGTTATTGGATGACGTAGAAAAAAAGTGCAATTTTTTTAAAATACAAATAAATTATTACTTGACAAAAAAAATAAAAAAAATATATATAATAAAATGAAAAAAAAATACACATTTTCAGGGTTAAATTTTACATATTTTAAAGCACATTATGTATAATTATAAAAAAAGGAAAAATGTAAAGCCTACTAAAATGTAATTTATATATATGAAAATTTTTGTAAATTCCTTTTGCGCTTAATATAATGCAAAATAATATAAAATAATTTTTTAAGACCTTAAAAAGTATACCTAATAATAGTATAGTAATAATGGCATATGAAATGCAAAGGAGGATACACTAGGAATTTTTTACATATATAAGGTAAAGAATTCATTCTTATTTTATAACTGAAAAGATATGTATATATAAAAAATAAAAATATACAAATATGGGTTTATGCCTGCATGTGTAATTCTTTGATGTTAATAAGCCCTGGGTAATAATTTTTTCCCATCGTCATAGGGAAGATATTTGCTTTTATCTTTTGGGCGATAACCTAAAAAATTATTATAGAAAAAAATAGTTACATATGTAAGTTCCATTTTGTGTGTGCATTTTTCCTTTTCTTTTTTCGCTTCGTTTTTACCTCCATATGATATTTGCTGACATAATGCGGGCAAACGACGATTTAATTTTTTTTGATTATAAAAATCAGCCCTATAAAAAAAAGAAAGTATATTCATTTTCAAGACACACACATTTTTGCATTAATAATGTATGACCATATAAAAAAGGTGTTAAACATTTTTAAGAAAAATCGAACCATATAAAAGAGGCTTGTAAAAAATGGTCGCTTGATAAATTAAAAATGTGTCTCATTTGAAGTATACTATATTTACTCAACTCTGTGACAACAGGTCCAGATTTTTTTACTTTTTTTTCGTATAGGTGCCTATAAATGGTAATATAAACATACATGTTTTCGCTTTATATTAGATACGTAAATATGTGTATACTTATTTGGTTATATTTCATGAACTAACTCCCATAATATATTCTTTAAGTGTGAAGGGAATGTGTCGACATTGGTCGAGGCCTCATCTAAATGTACTAAGAACTGAATAAAAAATAGTATACAAAATTATATAGTTAAAAATTAATAAAATAAAAATATTGTATTTAAAAAAAAAAAAAAAAAACGAACCCCAAAAGCATATTCTTGACAATTTAAAAGTTCTGTATTAAAAGAATATTCTGGAACATCTTTTAAAAGCATCCAATCACGAACAATTCTCCAAGTTATATCAAAAATGTATGTATTCATTATTTCGCCTTGATAACATTCATGTCTTAATCTTTTGTTAATTATCCATAGATGAAGAATATAAAAATACATTTTCATATTAAATGATTCATCTATTTGAAATATCTTTAATATCTCTTCATTTTCCAACCGTTCTATTATTAGGTGAACTAATCTCCATGCGCATTCTCCATACTCCGTATGCTTTCTAATAATGTAAAAAAAGAAATAATTTTTTAATATTTTTTAAAGCAGCATAATTATATGATACCACTTAAGCATAAACCATTTTCATTTTCTGCTACTACATAATATGGACAAAATATAGTAGGAAACAATTTTATAACTGTTTTTTTTCTAAACACGTTTAACGATATAAACAATGAACACATGGATGCATATTCACATTCTATATTATGTGTCTGTATAGTGTAGTAATTATAACTTACAAAAAAACTTTATAAACAAGAGAACTGATAAAGGAACGATCACATTGAGGTATCGGTATAATATATTTTGATGACTCTCGAATACTAATTTTAGTATTTTTGTCTTCATATAAACTTTTGCTTTCTATAACTTTTATATTGTCATATACTTTTACTTGATTAGTAAAGGATCGAAAAAATGAATATCTTCTGTTTAGTAACAATGTTCTTCTACCTTTATTCCACATCCCATAAAAAGAATAAAAAAAAAAGTTATGGAAAATTTTAATAAATAATAAAAATAAGCTAGCAAACCAATATTGTATTTCTTTTCATTTTCAAGTTGTATTAGTGTTAGTTCATTTCTCTTTATATACATTCATATCCCATATACATATTACTATATTTTCACTTATTCACATGTTCGAATTTTGAATTGTTTGTGAAAGCATTTTTTTCTCACAAAGCATGTATATATGTGTATTTGCATTGGTTATATATGAAATAAATATAAGTTATAACTAAAAATTAAAAAAAATGCAATATTCCTCCTTATTGTTTTCGTTAAAAATTTATATAATAAGAAGGTATAGCAAAAAATGAATACAAGTGTTTATAAAAAAAAATAGGAAAAAATATTTTTAAATTTAATCAATTTAATATGTATAAATATATTTACTTATACATATTAAAAGTCACATTTTTTTTTTGTAACAAAAATCTATATCTTATTCGATCTTTGATAAAAAAAATGAAAACATGTTGTAAAAAATATATATAATAATTTTAAACATTATATCCATACATTTTAATATTTAAATGTAATGCATCCATACGACATTCCAGCCCCAAAACCACACATACATATAATGTTATTCCTTTTTATTTTCCCATTGAATATCTAAAAAAAACATTTAGTTTATGAAAAGGAAATATATGAATAAATAGAAATTATATATGACATATATTTCACTTAATGAATGTGGGATCACAATGTGAATATATATGGATATATTTTTTATTAAATATATTTACATTTTCCGAGAAGCATAGCGGTATTGAAGCTGCCGATGTGTTTGCATACTCATCCAAGTTTACTAAAATCTGTAAAAGGTAAAATCGCATAATTCATTAAAAACAAAACTAATAAGGCCATAATAATTACTACAAGCATAGCCATCATTTCTACACACAGATATGTATTATAAAGCGAAATAGAGATTAGATAAAAATATCGTTACCTTTGATTTTGGTATATTTAAAGTACTTGCAACTGATTCTAAAATTCTAATATTAGCTTGATGAAATATAAAATAATCAACATCATCTAATTTTAAATTGACATTTTCTACAGATTTTTTTAAAACTTTAGGTATTTTATTTATTGCATATTTAAAAACTTCTTTCCCATTCATATTTATTTTTCCATATTTATTTTGGTTTGGGTTGTCTAAATTATCCTTATCGTTTTCAAAATTAATTGTTAATAAATTATTTAGTTCACTATTTGATCCTAGATAATAGTCGTAAATATTATTTTCTTCATTTGTGTTTGTTCGTTGTAAAATCATAGCGCCTACGAAAAAAAGTTTGTAACTATTGTTTGGCAACAAATTGGAATGGCTAATAATAAAAGGGATAGTCATTTTTATATGTATAAATCATGTAGTGATATATATGAACATGTCATATGAAAAATGCAAACGCCACCTGCTCCATCCCCAAACAAAACGCACGTGTTGCGGTCTCTCCAGTCCACGAAGTTGCTCAATGCATCACTTCCAATGATTAAAATGTTTTTATACTTGGGTAAAAAATTGTATGCTAAAAAATGTAAGGGAAAAATATAATTATCAAATTATATGCAGATCATATTTTATTTATCATGTATATATAATTTTTCTAAGAACCCGTAGCAAAAGCAAAGACAAATCCTGTGCATGCTGCTGTTAAATCCATATTGACACTATTTTTACATCCTAGTTCATTACTAATATTATTTGCATCTCCAAATAAGTTTTGAGGTGTAGATGATGCGTTTATAATCTGAAAATGTGTATATTAAAAATAGGAAAGGTTTCTATATAAAAAAAAGGAATTTGACTACATTGACATTCTTACCATATCTATATCTAACGGATTTAACGACGCAGTTTTTAAAGCTTGCTTAGCACTTTCTACTTGTAGAGTTGTTATATTTTCATTTTTTTTTAGTATCCTTCTTTTTTTAATTCCTGTCCTGGTTTGTATCCACTACAATGGGAATTCAAATACGAAACCGGATTGCATATATATGAAAAAGTATCAATAAAGATATACGTATGTAGTAAATTATTTTATAAACTTTATGAGTGCACAAAACATAGTTCAGACAAAAAAGAAAAAGACACATAATATTACTTCGTCATTTGTATCGATATATTTTTTTAATTCGTCGTTATGAATTTCATGTGAAGGGTAAGAATGACCATGTCCAATTATCTTACCCCCAACTAATTTGAAAAAAATAAAAAGAAAAACATATTAAAGAGACAACAAAGGTGTATACACATTATATTGTTGCAAAATTATGTACATATATTTTTACCTTTTCCTCCTATAGCACGTATTTTAGTTGTATGTTGTATAGAATGAACATTATTTAAAAAATTATATTTACTATTCTTTATTTCGAGTGCAAAAAAAAAGGAAGTAAAATTATACAGAATTAATATAAATACGTAAAGAATCATTTTTATTTTTTTTTTTTCGGAATATTTGAGATATATTGTTTTATAACTTATTTTTTAATAACAAAAAATGTTTTTTTTTTATTGGGTTTTTGACAAAATGATGAGAATACATATATAATTGCGCATTTTTTTACTTTAGTATTTTCGAAATTGTTTACATTTATAATTTTAAATCATTTTATATTTTTTAAAAGAAAAAAAAGCCAACTTTAATAACGCACACTTATATTTATCTACATTTTATGAACGAAGCTTTCTATATTTTTTTATGTATTTATTTTGATTTGTTCTATAAAACAGGAGTAACATATATTAATTATACTTACATAGCAAGTAGCAGTTCTTATTATATTCTTCACCATTTTATGGAGCAAACCAAATAAACAACCAACCAACAGAATGAACGAATAAATATGCACACATTTATACCGTTGTCGAAGTGTGCTACCCATCATTAATTTATTATATACATTTTTTATAAAATGATTGGAAAATAATGTTATTTTTTAAAATAAATGCGAATTTTAAGCATGATACAGATTTAAGTGAAGGTGTAAAGAATTATTTCGCAAAACAAAAACATCATGCAATTGGATAGATATCCATATAACATAAAAAATGAGAGCCAACATAAATTGCTTGTTGCTTTCTCTTTTCGTTTTTATTAATAAATAAAAGCTAATAGAAATTGATTTTATATTATGTTATACCTATTTTAAGAGCATATTGTACTATACATAGAAAGACGAAAGAAAAAAAAATCATCCTAAGTACTGTATGTTTTGATGAGTAATATATGATATTTGTGTGTAATAATTTAAACTTATAATTTTGTTAGTTATTTTATTTTTATAAAAAAAGGAAAATAGTTAAATAGAAAAAATATATAATATATTTACATACACAATATGTTTTGGTTATTTAATTTGTATATATTTTTATTAAATGATTTGGAATATTTTTTATGTGTAATATTTTTTAAGTGCTATGTATGTGTGTTATGTAGCTTATTCCGCAATTATATTTATAAAAAATTTATAATATATTATGTTTTTCTTATTTACATTCTCGTGGTTAATATATATTATTATCATTATTTTTTTAATTTTAAAAAATATTTTTGTTTGTTGCGTTTTTCTTTGTATCATTTTTTAAATTAAAAGCAAAAGAGAAGAAAGAAATGTCATATACCACAAAATATATAATGCAAACAGAATGGAGTACAAAACTTAATTTTTGCTGACACAATATGAATATACATATATATTTAAATAATTTAAAACTGTTTTAAATGTGAAATATAGATATATAAAAAAGGTTGAAGAAAATGGTTTTATAATATATCTATAGATATAATAATATATGCATATATTAACATGACTAACAAATGATGCATATAAATTGAGAGAAAAATGATATAATATATAATTTTATATTGTAATCCCTTTTTTTAAAAAACAGTTTTAAGCACATAGATAAAGAAAATTCATATTTATTTTAAATATTATGAATGAAAACATATTAAGAAATATTTGGAGGTACAAGCCATGTCTATTTATAAAAAAAATTATTCGGAACAAATCAGTTTTGTGCTTAAAAATATCTTGTAATATTTCGAGAAGTAATTTGAAAAATGGATCCTTTAGGTTAAACAATTTTATCAATGTGTGGGGGATAAATGCAAAAAAAAAAGTTAACACAAAAAATAAATTAAAGAGTTTACAAGAAAATTATAAAGTAAATAATGATGTCCACTATTTAAATACAAACTTGCTTACACAATGTCTTAACAAAAGTAGCCACGTATTAAAACCCAATTCTCACCATATTCTTATTCACCATAAAATTTGTTCATATTCAACAACAAAGAGTGAAAAGGTTGCGAAGGAAAGTAGCGAACAAGATAAAAATCCAAATGATGAAGAAAAAAATAATGATATGATAAAAGGAAATAATCCAAGTGTTGAAGAAAACGGAAAAAAAAATAATGATATAAAAAAAATATTGAATATTATATTTTGTTCATCAATTCCAATGATAGGATTTGGATTTATGGATCAATTTATTATGATCCGATTAGGTGACCTTTTTGATGCATCGATAGGTGTAGCATTAGGTATATCTACTTTATGTGCCGCTTCATTTGGGCAACTATGTAGTGACACATTTGGAGTTTTTTTTGGATGTGCTATAAATTATTTACTTCAAAGATACAAAATTATACAAATAGAAAAATTTGATATAAAAAATAAAACATATCAATATTGCACATTAATCGGATCTGTATTGGGAATATTACTTGGTTGTTCCCTTGGTATGGTTCAACTTATTTTTATTGATACAACAAAAAGTGAAAGATTAAAAAAAAAAAAAGAACTAGACTTTATATTTCAAATGGTTATGTATGATTGTTCTGATATATTAAATTGTGAAGCTTCAACTTTATTTTTATATGACAAAATAAAAAATGAGTTATGGAGTAAAGCCATACATGGTAGAAAAAATATTATCAAAATTTCTGCTAATAGTAATGAAAAAAGTTTCTGTTTATGGGTTTTAAGAAATAAAGAAATTATTAATTGTAAAGATGTACTAAGTAATGAGTTGTATAATCCAGATCATGATAAAAAATTTAATTTTAAAACAAAAACTATATTAGCTGCACCTATATTAGATAAAAATAATGAAGTTGTCGGGGTCCTTATGTTTCTGAACAAGCTAAGATCACATGGTGGCTATTTTACATGCAATGATGAAAAGCTAGCTGAATTAATGAGTAAACATATCTCTATTTTTATGGAAAAATTTAATTATATAAGTGAAGGTGATAAAAAAATGATTATCTTTGATAAGGAAAAAAATAATCCACAAGAAGAAGAAGAGGATGAAGATGAAGACGTCACTAAAGATGATGATAATTTAAAAAATATATCAAGCATAATCGAAGAATTAAAAATAACTAATTTTAAAGATAAAAAAAAGGAAGAAAGAAAAAGAAAACGGGAACAAAATAAAAAAAAACAATATCAAACATTGCAAATATATGATGATGGTAAAATATTTGACGAAGGAAATGATAATGAAATAAAACAAAAAATGTATGAAGATTATGACGAAAAGGAAGAAGAAGAGGATGTCTATGACATTGAAGAGGAGGAGGAAGAGGAAGAAGATGAAGAGGACTATGAGCATTTGAATAAAGAAGAAAAGGATAAAGAATCAGAACAAGCTAGCATATCGAAGGACCTTGAAAATGGCCCCCAAAATGAAAGTATACAGTATAAAGAGGAAAAAAACAATTTGCCAAATTTGCTTAAAAAAGATAGTAATAATAATAAATGCCAATCAAGCGAAATAAAGCAAGTAGCAAAAAGCGAACAAATTAAAACATCAGATTCAAGCCTAAAAGAAGGGAACAGTAAGATCGGTGCTCAACAACAAATTGAGAATCAAATGAAGAAAACTGATACTACAACTGATTTAGAAAAAACAAATAATTTCTACCATATGGAAAACAAGTTGAATGACCATGAAGAAGATAAAAGTAGTTGCACACTTAATACAAACAAACAAATAAATAATTTATATAATAAAATAAATAAATTACAAACCATTAATGAACATAATAAAAAATTTAAATTCAATTTATTAATGCAAAATGTGTCTAAAAATGTAAATAATAATTTTTTTAACGAACAAAATGTTAGCAATAATGAAATGGAATATGAACAGAATATACCTATTTATATTGATAACAAAAGTAGGAAAGAAAAAGAAAAATACAATTTAAAAAAATATTCTACCATTAGTAGTGATGAATATATTGATCCATATATAATAGACAATGCCAAAATATTAGATACCCTTTTTAATAATATAGAAAAAAAAACAAAAAAAATTATTTTATGTACAAACTTATGTGAAGATAGTATAAACTTATGGGGAAAATGGAAAATATGTGGAGAAACTTATCCTAATAATTTTGTAGAAATAAAAAGTAATACTAAAGAAGAAAAAACAATTCCAATTAATATATCCGACGAAAATTATCATAACGTTTATTATACTCCTGAATTTAATTATTACTTTGAAAATAATTATGATACAGAATATGATTTATTTTATCAAAATCGTTTCAATGATGGATATAGTCATGCTCCCAATCGAGAGTGTATTGGTGATAATGGTGTAAATAAAAATAAGTATGAACATATTGAAAATATTGAAAACGTTGAAAAAATTGAAAACATATCACTTATAAAGAAAAATTGGATGGTGTATGATGTTGTTAAAACTTATAGTCATAACATATTTGATGAAAGTTATTTTGCTCAAGTTAATTTGGGAAAAGTATTTAATAATATGTCTCAAAAAAAAAATGAAATGAAATGTTTTAAAATGCTAAAGATTATATACAGATATAATCTAAATAAAATTTTCAGTAACCATTATAAATACATAATAATTAAAAAAAAAAAAAAATTAAGAAAATTTTGTTATTCTATAAAATGCTTTGATATACACCAAATGGATCAATTTTGGTTTACTATATTTTGTCAGAATAAGTTAAAAAGTATTTTTTATAAAAACTTATATTTCGCAATTAACTTACAAAATGCACGTATAATTGATTTCAAATTGATACACACATATATATTAAATACAATATATGAAAATACAACTTCCATTTTTGTATCACCAAGTACTTGTTACAATGTTAAAAAAATAGACTTTTTTTCAGTGAACAATTTATATCGTTTAAAAAATAACACAACAATGAATGATATAATTTATAAATATTATATATTTTATAATTTCCGAAAAAAATTAAAAAAAAAAAAAATTAATTACTATAATTATCAAGATTTATATATGGAAGAAAGTTTCTTTGGTCATAATACACACACAAAGAAAGTACCAAAATTGCTTGATGATGATTTAGGAAAAAAAAGTGCAATCATAACAGTGGAAAGATAATAGGAATATATATCCAGTACAAAGACCAAAACCTAAATATGGATGGGAAGTATACACATAATATATCCCCAAAATTATACCTATATTCATAATTAGTATAAGAATATATTGAAAAAACATATAGATAGAACTTTTCTCTGTTTTTTTTCGGAATGTTACTAATATTAGGGTGTGCCTATGTATTAATATGAAGTTTTAGAAAAGATAATACATCTGTACATCGTTTTTAATTTATCTACAATGGCTCGTGATGCTTATATGTATTATATCCTTAAGCACCATTTCCATGTTAAATTTTTAAAACGTATTTTTTTAATGCATTCATTTATACACCATATATATATTATAATTTACAAAATATTTATAATTTCCATTTGATGCCCCCAAAATTAGCTATATACCTATGTATAGCACACCTATTGTTTTTTATATATAATTTTTAACTAAATTATATTTTTTTTTATTTGAAATTATATCATATGCTTATATAATGTGATGTCGAATATTTTCAAACACATTTTTTGAATTATTATTTGTTTAATCCTTTTTCATATTATATATACATTAATATATTTTATTTTTTTGTTAATTTAATATTTTATTATTTTCCCTTGTCTAACATGGATAGTGCCTTATGAACATTTTCGTTGTTCTCATTTCTTTTACAAAACTTTTTCCCTTTTTTAAGTTGCATACACTTCAAGACGCTTAACAAAGTGTTACACAGGCGGTCGACATAAATATGATTTCCTTATAGTATATATTGCATATACCTATTTTATCAGATTTTCTCCATACTTACAGTTTTTTAGCTGTTTCATTTGGTGAAATAAATGAATATCTCGTAACATAAACCATTTAATTTCGTTTATTATTAACATTTTTAATAGTTTTATAGTATGGCTGTTTTAGCTTTAAGGGCTATATTATTTTAATATATATAAAGGTGGAACAAATAAAAAATGGATGAAACTGAGATAGTTATATTTTTGTGCTAAATTATACAATTTTATAAGAATATTTTTAAGGTAGGTTTATTACTTTCTCTTTAATGTAACAAAAGTGGAACAAATTTATACTTTATTTAATTTTAATTTGGCTAGCTATTAATTGTTCATATATCTAGCTAATTTATTAGTATTGTTAATATTTTTTTTTCACATTTTGCACACACTTTTATTTATCACACTTGTAAATAAAATAA
The DNA here is from genome assembly GCF_900002335.3 of Plasmodium chabaudi chabaudi. NCBI lineage: Eukaryota > Apicomplexa > Aconoidasida > Haemosporida > Plasmodiidae > Plasmodium > Plasmodium chabaudi. Next base: position 366,565 of record NC_030103.2, read on the forward strand.
TAGTGCCTATGAATACGAGAAATTAGCAGTTTCCTTAATTCTAGAATTACCATGTGTTTGTTATATGGGCATTAAGCTGAATGTGGATGCAAACATGTGTAAGTATACCCAAATATGTCGAAAAAAAGAGCTCATAGCATATAATTTTTTTTTTTTATGAACGTTCATATAAAAATATAAATTTTCAATCGTTTATACCTTTTAGCATATTTTAATGTGCTATATTTTATATTTTTTATATTCAAAAATGTGGCTATATAAAATTATGGAATGCTACGAAGAGTTAATTATAAAAAGATAAAACAGAATCTAAAAAATGCTTGTAGCTCTTTGTTGCTTAAGTATATTTATATATATATATTTTTTTTTTCAAAAAAAAATAATCTATAATAAAAATAGTGTACAAAATGAAGACATTGAAATTGGTGTAGTTCTAGGATCAGGAGGTCATACATTTGAAATGTTAGAAATATTAAAACTTATAAAAAATGATAATATAATTTTTCATTTTTTTTGTGCAAATGGTGATAATTTGAGTAAGGAAAAAGCAGAAAAAGAATTTGAAAAGTATCGAACAAATTTTGTCTTTATACCAAGGTGTAGAAATATAGGAGAATCATATATAACGGCTTTAATTAAATTTATATTTGTATTTATATATTGCATATTTTTAACATATAAATTGAATAATATGAAGTTATTGATAGTAAATGGCCCTGGAACATGTGTACCCGTTGTATTTTCATTATTATTTAAAAAATATTTTTTTTTTAAAAAAATAAAGATAGTTTATATAGAAAGTGTTTGTAGGATATATTCCTTATCATTGACTGCAAAAATTTTATATAGATTTACTGACATGTTTGTTGTTTTTTCTAAGCATTTACAAAATAAGTATAAAAAAGCAAAGTTTTATGGCTATTTATTCTGATTATTAATAAAACCTTATTTTTTTGTCTCACCTATTGAATATTTTGCATGCATATATGTGTAAACCTTTTTTAACTTAAAAAACAAGTTTTTAAATATGTTCCACAATTGATTAGAAATCAAATGGTGGAAACATTATATAAAAGAATAATACTAAATATGGAATTTGTCTGATATATATTTACATGCACACTAATAAAACATTATATGCTTTCTTATATAGTCCAACCTTTTCAAAATGGGAAGCATATACCAGTATGAAAATTAACACAATTATAAAAAAAATAGAAAAAGACTGACTAAAATATTTCCCCTTAACTGCCCATTTGTTTAATATAATATACATTATTCATGAAGTAATGCATATTATTCAAATTAATTATATTTCTCGAACTTAAAATTTTCAAAAAAATCGATAAAATATTTTTTATAGAGCTTTCATTTTGTTTTACTATTATTATTTTTTTTGACTATTTGCATGCTTATATTTATTTATATTTTTCCTGCATTTTATATGTTATAAAAATTAACGACCATATGAAATATGCAAATAAATGATGCAATAAATAAAACAAATGGCAATTGCACAATTAATTTTTGTTTAAAACAAAGATATAATAATTTTCATGGTCCACAAAACTTAAAAAAAAAAACATATTTTTGATGAAAGAAAATCGAGATAAAATTAAGTTCCTTTTTAAAGCTATAAAAAGTAAGAAATATATATAAATAATTATGCCAATTTTATTAATACAAATTAAGCAGGCATAAGTGGGAATATATATATGTGTAGGCATGACCAAGTAATAGAAAAAATGCTGTAAAATTGCTTGAGCAAACATAAATGAATTATATAAATTAACCAAAATGATATGGGAAGAAGAAAAGTATGGGGACAAAGTTATGTAAGAACAAATAAAGGTGTATATATAGGAGATATAGAAGATAAAAAAAAACATGGATGGGGTATAGCAATAAATAATAATGGAAATAAATATGAAGGGTTGTTTGAAAATGATGAAAGAAATATATTTGGTTCAGAATTATTATGTTGTTTATACAGACATAATTACAAAAATAAAAAAAAAGAAAGAGATGACGAAAAATTGGACGGAAATGAGATAGAACAAAATAGTGAAAAAGAATTTGAAAAAGGTAATATTTGTTTAAATTCAAATAGGTATATATATATAGGCAAATTTAAAAATGGAAAAAAACATGGAAATGGTGTATTAATAGATTATAATAATTATGTTATGTACAGTTGTATATTTTTAAATAATATTATTGCATATAAAGATATTTTATTTTCCTTAACTAATAATTATCAATCAAAATATGAGCCATCCCACTTCTTTTCATTTCATCATGATCAAATGGTATGCGAAAAAGAAAGTGGAACAACAGCCTTTTTTGATAAAGATACCCAAAGTGTTACCATCGAAAGTGACGGAAGTAAAAACACGTTGACAAACGAAAGAGACACGCATTCGCTCATAACAAATCGATATAAAAATACCACGTTTCATTACATAAAATTTTATGAACATGTAATAGGTAAAATTAAAAAATATGATTTACATGAACTATTTTTAAAATATGAGTCAAGGGAAGAGAAATGCAATTGGGATGACGAGATAAATAATGACTACACTCAATTAGAAGAAAACGAAATAAATCATCCTACCAACACAAATGACGAACCATTAAGTAAGCAAAGTATGTCCGATTGTGCGTACAAAAGCCATGATAACAATTGTCACAACATAATGATTAGTGAAAGTCAAAAGGACACAGACCTATATAACGAAATAAATAAAACCCTTCCCTCATATCTTAGAAAAAAAAAAAAACATAATTTTTTATCACTATCTTATGCACATAATAGTATATACTGGAATGTTTTTGAATTAAATTTTTTTTTATTTTTTGTTGGAATTCCTAAAAAAATAATCGAAATATTTATAATAAATGAAATAGATGGATATTGCTTAAAATATATAGAAAATAAATTATTAGAAAATATGGGAATTTCTGATAAAATTATTAAAAAGTGTATTATATTATCTGTTCAATGTTTATTAAAATTAAGAGAAAAATATAAACATAAAAAAAAAACAAAAATATCAAGCAACGAAATTGACAATAAATTACTTTTAAATAAAAATAAAATCTGGTTATTAAAATTAATAGGAAGAGGTGGTTACAATAATGTTTATAAATGCTTATATATCAATAACATCAAAAAAATTAGAAATATAAATCGCACACTTAACAATATCGCATTAAAAATATGTATAGACAAAAAATACAGTTATGACCTTTTTTCAGAACTCAACATTTTATCAACTTTAAGACATCCAAATGTTTCATTATTTTTAGGGGGCATAAAAAACCCACAAGCAATAGCATTAGAATATATACCATGTGGTAGTATATTTGATATATTACATAAAAAAAAAATAAAAATAAAACTTTTAGATATAATTAAAATGTGTAAAGATATAACAGCATTTATGTCATTTCTTCATAACAAAGGAATATTACATTGTGATTTAAAATCAGCAAATATTTTATTATCAGAATCTGGTGAAATTAAAATATGTGACTTTGGTTTATCAATTCAAAATTTTGATGATAAACCAAAATATTTAGGTATCGTAGGAACATATCAATGGACTGCCCCAGAAATATTAAGGGGTGAAGGATATACAAAAAAAGCAGATATATATTCCTTTGGTGTTATATTATGGGAGCTTTTACATCGAAAAATACCATTTAATGATTTAAAGCATCCACTAGATATTATAGCTCAAGTTGGATATTCAAACAAACATCTTATTATAAATAATAATATAAATAGCAAACTACTATATGTATTAACTAGCTGTTTACATAAAGATAAAAGGAAAAGAAAATCTTTTTTTTTTTGGTCTGAATATTTTGATATCCTCTACAAAGCTAATATATGCTGTGAGGACACCAACTTATCTTTCCTCTTGAGCTAGCCATTGTCACTCTTAAGGAGTGCCATCCACGTTTACCTGCACAATGCTTGAAAGTTTGAAAAATTTCAGCATTTTTCTGCATGTTCAGCAGGCTTCAGCATTTTTTTACATTTTTCACACCTTTTGGCGATTATGATATTGTTTTCCATTTCATATTCCTTATTTTCAATTTGTCAACAAATATTCATGTAACCTCATAAAACTCTAGGGGTAAACACTTTGGTTCCCCTGTTTTTTTTTAATTTGAAAAATGATAAAATAATTTTTTAAACAGCCATTTCAATACCATAACGACATTTGTGAAAACATTTCCCTCCAAAATATAGTATTGCCCAGTAGGGAAATAACACAAATATGGTACTATCTACTTTTCAAACTCTGCAAGAATATGTGATAGACATATGCAGAAAATATAAGTAGCCTTACAAACATGTAGGGCAAAAATATAAAATTTTTTTTTTCATATTGTCAATGCATAATCGAGCCCACAAACTGTTCACCTGTTTATGCATATTTATAAAAAAGAAATAAAAAAAATGCTAACCAAATGGGTATATACAAACATGCTACTAGCTAAGCAGTACAATGTAGATAAAATATAAAACTTCGACAACAATAATTTTCATGCATATTGTTGGATACATATCCACGTTCTTTTTTTACTAAAATGGCTAGCATTTTTCGCCTTACAAAATATATATATTAAATATGTTAAAATAAAAAATTTCGTTTGAAAAATGGTCTCTACAATAATTATGTAATAATAATTTACTATATCATAAACAAGTGCATATACCTTTTTTTTATTTGCATAGGCTACTGACAAAATAGGGATATACAGTGCGTTCTTCAAATACGTTATTACACAATTTGTTTGCATTTTTGAAAATCAAAAAAAAAATAAATAAATACTAAATAGTATATATAAAAAAAATTGTACATATAAATAAGTTAAAATAAAAAAAATATTTTTTATTCTATATATGGAAATATTTAATTTGAAAAGAAATATTTTTTATGCTTCTCCATTTATCTAGTCAAAGCATACCCTTATAAAGTTATACTATAATTTTTTTTATTTTACTTTTACAAATATTATAATCTTATTTATCTGTAAAAATTGAGAGTAGTTTAATAAAAATGGCTATCGAAGTTGATGAGGAAACACTGAAAATTGCCAAGGAGTTCCAAAAACAAAACGAAGAAGAAATAAAATTTAAAAAATTAAAACCGGAAACTGTAAAAGTAAATGAACCAAGTTCAAATTTATTAAAAATAAACGAAGCAGCATGTAGAGGAAGAATAAAAATATGTAACCTCTTAAACGTACCAATGAGTGAAAATGAATATAATAATAAAGATAAAATGGAAAAAAATAAATACATTGATCAATTGGTAGTTGTTTGTGGATGGAGTAAAGCAGTTAGGAAACAAGGTGGTGGTCGATTTTGTTTTGTAAACCTAAATGATGGTTCATGTCATTTAAATTTACAAATAGTTGTAAATCAAAATATAGAAAATTATGATAAATTATTAAAATGTGGTATTGGATGTTGTTTTAGATTTACTGGAACTTTAATTTTATCACCTGTACAAAATACAGAAAAAAAAGGTTTATTAAATGAAAATGTTGAATTAACATTAACAGATAATTCTATACATAGTTTTGAAATATATGGTGAAAATTTAGATCCTCAAAAATATCCACTTTCAAAAAAAAATCATGGAAAAGAATTTTTAAGGGAAGTAGCACATCTACGACCTCGTAGTTATTTCATAAGTTCTGTTATGAGAATTAGAAATGCATTAATGGTATCTACACATCTTTTTTTTCAAAGCCGAGGGTTTATATGTATACAGACTCCTTTAATAACTACTTCAGATTGTGAAGGAGGTGGTGAAATGTTTACAGTAACAACCCTCTTAAATGAAAATGGTGATATCAGTGCAATCCCTAAAACAAAAAAAAAAACAAGCAATAATCAAACAGTAAAAAGAGAAGATCAAACTGCAAACGAGCCAATAGCAAACACAACAAATAATACAAATGAATATGTAATTGATTATAAAAAAGATTTTTTTAGTAAACAAGCATTTTTAACAGTAAGTGGACAACTGTCTCTTGAAAACTTATGTTCATCTATGGGAGATGTATATACATTTGGGCCCACGTTTAGAGCAGAAAGTTCACATACATCAAGGCATTTAGCAGAGTTTTGGATGATTGAACCTGAAATGGCATTTGCTGATATATATGATAATATGGAAGTAGCTGAAGCATATATTAAATATTGTATTCGTTATGTTTTAGATAACCATTTTCATGATATATATTACTTTGAAGAAAATGTTGAAAAAGGATTAATAGATAGATTGAAAAATATTTTAAATGATGATTTTGCAAAAATCACATATACAAATGCTATTGATTTATTAACAAAATATTCCACTAATTTTGATGTGCCAGTAAAATGGGGTATGGATCTACAATCAGAACATGAAAGATTTATAGCTGAACAGATTTTTAAAAAACCAGTTATTGTATATAATTATCCAAAGGATTTAAAAGCTTTTTATATGAAATTAAATGATGATCAAAAAACTGTTGCTGCTATGGATGTACTAGTCCCAAAAATTGGAGAAGTTATTGGTGGATCACAAAGGGAAGATAATTTAGAATTATTAGATAAAATGATAGTTGAAAAAAAATTAAATATCGAAAGTTATTGGTGGTATAGACAATTAAGAAAATTTGGAACACATCCACATTCTGGATTCGGTTTAGGATTTGAAAGACTAATTATGCTTGTTACAGGTGTTGATAACATTAAAGATACAATCCCTTTCCCAAGATACCACGGACATGCCGAATTTTAGTTCCACCCTTCTCACCCATTGGATATGTTCGAAGGCCATACCACTTCCTTCGTCATACCATTACATCATTACATTTTTGCATTTTTACTTTTTTACTTTTTCACATTTATAAGGAAGAGGACTGTGACTCCTCTGCCCATGAGGGCAACAAATGAATTTTTTTAAGAATTAAAAATAGTTAAAAACAAAAATATAAAATTAAATTATAGAGAAAACAGTTTGTATTACAAACAAATGTGCAGTCATTCACGACACATTACAATACATTTTTCAAATCACTGAATATCAGTGAAATAAATTGGTGCATCAGAAGTGGTTAATTTACTAGGGTTTTTTGCCAATACTCCTCTTCTTTGTTTTTTTCGACTCCTCTTATTAATATCATTTTTTCCATATATTTCTTTCAGTAATTCTTCATTCTCTTCATCCAATCTATTTTGGTCCTTCATGGCGTCGTAAAATTTGTTGTTTTCGTCCGTCTGTAAAATTGTATTTACATCCTTGTCCGTCTGCAGAATTCCATTTTTTACACTTTCTTCCCCTATGGTACTTGGTTTTGCTACTGTCCCATTTGCGAGACCCAAATTATGTTTATTTTCCGTTTGTTCATCAATCAGTTTAATCAAACTGGAGGCACCAAATAAATGTAATGTGTCTTTTATATGTTTAGGAAGTTGACAAAATATTGAAATAAATTTATTACAATGTGATTCAAAAGTAACATTAAAACAGTAAAGGTGCAGTTTGAGTTCTTTATTATGTTTATGTAAAGTTTTTAATAATATTTTTTTTTCATATGCAAGGTTATAATTATTGTTTTTTTTTTCAGCCAAATCGTATACCAGATTAGGGTTAATTTTTAACTTTTTCTGAATATTTATATATTCATTATCACCAACTATACATGTATTTAAAGAATAAAATAATAAAGGCTTTATATATTTTGAATTATTTGCATTTATATATATTTTTAATAAGCTATAATTTTGTTTATTTAATAAAATAGTATTACTAATTACTTCATAAGTTAGAATTTGTAAATTGTTTATATTATTACTATTTTCACATACTGGTATCATAATATTTGAATTAGGCATATATTTTAAATGCATTTTTATTTCATTATGTGTATTATATTTTACTTTTACCTTCCCATAAACTAATGTTATAAATACATTTTTATATAAATGCTTTTTAATAAATTGATTTTTACAAATTAATAAGCAACCCCCAACAGTACTGTGTAATTTATATACAATTTCAAAGTTGTGTGCATTTTCATTATTTAATAACTGCAAACTTTTTATTATACTTTTCTTTTTTTCACTTCTTCCAAATGTAGACACTCCATATTCCTTTTCAATAACCATGTAATCGTTGCCATTGTACAGGATACTAACAAAATTGAAAAAGAAATCACATATATATATGTATTATATGTAATAACCACACACTGTAGGAATATTAGGCAATTATCAAATGCTTTTCTTACAGATTATTTATATCAAGCAAATTTTTTGTTGTCGAAAATCTTCTTAGCGTATTTCTCCTGAATAGCAATTTTAGCTGCAAAATAAATAAACAAAAATATATGAAATAAAAATAGTAACAATAACTTAAATCAATTGTGTATATACAAATTTTTAAATATAAAAAGTGAAAAATATTAAAAAAATTTTAAATATATATGGACAAAGCATATAAATAACAGTATATAGAACAAACTATATTTTAACAAATATACCATTATTTTCCTTTATCATATTTTTTAAAAATCGGAAAATAAATAAAAAGAAAAAACAAATTTCTATTTTCTCATTAAAAATGTAACTAAAAAAATATGTTTTAAGATTAATATTATAATACTAAAAAAAATTTAAACCCAATTTGCTGAATTGGTGTATGCTATATTTAAACTTCACACATACATATTTTTTTTTTTTTTTTTTTTTTTTTAAATTTAGAATTGCAACGAAAAAATTGTTTTATAATTAATAAGCAAATGCATATTCAAAGAAATATCAAATAAAAGTAATATATTTTTTTAGTCATATTTAAAAACAAAAAAAAAATCAGCGAATTATTATTAGGCATATTAAGCCTTACAAAATAAAATTATTTATATAAACATTTGGATCGGCAAAACTATTATCCAAAATTGTTTTATAACCATATTTCACTGCTATATTAAGTAAATATTACAATTTGTTTGTTAAGAATACGATAAAACTTTATACACATATTTACAATTGAAGAGTCTGATGATAAAAACTAAGGAGAATACATACTAAAATAAATATTCCTGTTCAGAATATATTTGTAGTTTATTTATATCCATAAAAATATCGTATATACTGAAAAAGATTACTTGTTATTGTGTTTCGTTCTTTATCCAATATAATTTTTTTTTGTCCTTAAGAAAGTATGGTGCAAGCATAATTGGGGTACCACGAAGAGTTAAACATTTTGGTTATTCATTTAAGTTGATAAAATAGACAATAAAATTAAATAAATACTACATAACAAAGCAATTATTTAAGAATGCCACAAAACATATATCCATATAGGAACAAAACAATGAGCTTACATTTCAAACAATATAAATTAAGTTTATTTTATTAATAATTTTTTTTCAAAATGGTGAATAAAAAACTTCCAGTATTATTTTCAATTATCACTTACTTAGCTTCATCAATAACATCCGTTTTTGTTAATAAATATATGCTAATAACAAATATTTTGGACACTATTTTCTTAATTTTTTTACAACATTTATCATGTTTAGTTTTTTTATTTATTTTTAAAAGTTATTTATCCAAAATTCAAAAAGAAGATGACGTTAAAAATGAATTTTTTACTTTGTATGAAGGGATAAAACATTTATGGCCTTTAATAATATCATTTAATTTTACATTGATTTTTGGAAACTTATGTTTAAAATATACTATCATATCATCTTATCAGCTAGCTAGATCTATGACATTACCTTTTAATTTCATATTCTCTTATTTTTTTTTTAAGCATATTAAATTCAATTTTTTTATGATCTGTTCATGCATTTTGGTCTCCATCGGATTTTTCATTTTCTCTGCGGATGCAATTAATACCAACCACAAGGCCGTAATATATGGTTTGTAAAAGAAATAAATAAATCCACTATGCATATTTGCCTATGCATACTTGCCTATCCATTTGCACACACACAGCTCTTTGATATGCATGTTGAACCAGTGAAATATGTATATAGTACCGTTCCAATTCAAATAGTTAACCAATTTAGTGCATTATATATACACCAATTTTTTTTCAACATTTTTTCAACATTTTTTCAACACCTTTAGGCATCATCGTTTCCATAGGACAAGCAATACACTTAAACTTATTAAAGCAAAAATTAATTGTATATAAAAACAAAATGAAAATGTTACACTACAATTTGATATACTCCTCCATTATTTTGTTTATATATTTATTAATAACTGGAAGAATATTGCAAATTCTTAATTTAACATATCACGGATTTACCTTATTAATTCTTTCTTGTAAGTTTATAACCAAAATAAAGCAAAAAATAATTCACACACACAAATGTAATTTTATTAACATGTACATATTTTTTTACTAATATAAATTTACAACCTTCTCAGGCTTATCATCCATTTGTGTAACATTCTCATCGTTTATGTGTATTTATTACACAGACAATGTTGCTTATAATATGATTGGAAATGTAAAGTCAACACTTCAAACATTTTTAAGTAAATTTTATAATTCAGAAGAATTTAATACAAGCACAATGATTGGAATAATATTAACTACATTAGGCTCGTTTACATATGGATATTCTAGCGAATATTCAAAAAAAAAAATTAATTAAAAAAAAATATGAACAAGTCAGGCAACATATGTCCATATAATCAATATACCCTCATCCTTACTATACATTACACTGTTATTATTAAAAAATGTAGTAATGTTAGGAATATTATTTTTTTTGTATTTTTATTTTTTGTTTTAACAATATAAATGAATAAACTGTAAAAGAATGCAATTTTATTTTTCTTTGACCTAATTCCATTTTTAACTCCATATATTTTATAAATTATGACTAGACTTTTACTTACATGTACTGTGCATGTTATTTAATATGTATTATAGTGAAATAAGAATTTTAAAATTGTTTATTATTACATATTCGATTGCCCATATTTTTCATTTTATTAACTTCACCTTTATTTGCTTTTTAAATATAGTTGGAACATTAAACGAATAGAGGGCAGACAACTATGCATAGCATACGATGAGGCCAACTTAAAAAATTCATCAATAACAATGAATACAATTCCTACTGTCTTTTATGAACATGTAATAATATTTAAAATCACAATGTTTTATCAACCTATTTTTCCATTCATTTATTTATTATAAAATATTCAATGTATGTGTGTTTGTATTTTAGTAACGCCTAGTTTATAATAATATAGCATATGTTTCTTCATGAAATTGGTATATATAAATATATTAGATTTGTTTACATAAGTTATACAAAATTAAGGTGAAAAACAATATATATTTTACATACATAATAATATTTTCACAATTTTTTATTTACTATTATTCTAGCTTTCTTTGTGTAAAAAAAATTTGGCTTTATTTTTGATATAACATTTTTACACTTTCTAAAAGAAAAAGATATATAAAAGAATTTAAGAATTCAAAAAAGAAATAAAAAATATGAATAAAGCCAAAGTATTAATAAAACAAAAAATGTATTGGTAAAACACTATAATAAATTTTATTTTCTTGCACTCAATAATAAAATAGCCAAAATACGTTCATATAAGTATACACAATTATGTGAAATATGAGACCCAGTTATTAAATTTATGTTTACATTTTTATATTACATTCTCCAGTTTTATATTTTTACAGTAATTTTAATATATTTTTCATACCCTTTTAAATTTGATTGAATTGCATGGATATGCATCATATACACAAAACATACACATGCTTTACATTTTTTTGTATTAATCCCTTTCCAATTGAAATAATTTTTATTTTCAAATTTTTATCTTTTTTCGTTTCATGTAATATGTAGCATTATATAGCATTATATTTTTTTCACACGTTCTTACACAGTTTGTTTCTATATATCTTTCTTTATATTTTCTATTCCCTAATTTAATATACTTACCCACACGTTATTTTTTTATTCTATTACAATTCCCTATCACCCAATCACATTACTTCTCCCTGACTCTATCTCACGTTTTTTTTCATTTTTGGATAGCTTTTAAATTGTTAATATATAATAGTCTAAATAAGAAGGATGAACTAACAAATTCAGACACTTACTTTCAACATATATATAACATTTGTTTCCTTTTTTTGTTTATCTACCGATTATCTATTCATATATTCCCGCTATATATTATTTTTGTGATAAAATCAAGAGCATAGGTAAAATGTGTATATACGGGCATGTAAAGATGCCAACATATATCTATAATTGAATATGAATATATAACAATAATGAACGTACATAAAATTTCTAAAATTTTTTTTATGAATGTTCAATGATACATATATAAAATATAATATATATTAAAATAGCTAACAACCGAATAGTGAATATTATGAATCATAAAAATAATAATATGAATTTTGATCCACCAAATAATAACCTAAACAAAGGCAATAACCATTTAAGAAATTTTAACAATACAAATCATGGAAACATAAATCCATTTAATCATGAATCATTTCCAGTTACTACCAATAATATAAGAAATTATGGGGATAATATTATTTCAAAAAATGTGAACCCTCGTGATGAAAATAATTTTTTTTGTAACCCACATATTCAAAATTACAATTATGAAATAAATGATCAAATTAGATGTAATAATAATATCATAGATAATTCGGGTTCTAATAATGGACCAATACATGGAGCTTATAATTATATGACACCTAAAAATCTTCAAAATGTGAATGATACAAATCCACTAGCGAATAGACAAAATAGTAGTATGATTCGACAAAGTAGCAATTCTAACAATCGAATGATGGGTAACATTCACAAAATAACCAATGTCAATGATATTGGATACCCTGGAAATATAAATAAAATACATAATATTAATACTATATTAGGTTCAGACAATTTTAACAACATGCATAGATTAAATAATATGAACACTATGAATCGAATAGAAAATATGACCAATCAAAATGGGCATGCACAAAATTATAATTATATTCATAATAATCATGTTAATAATGAAAATATAAATAATATTTATAACCCTATGGAACGTCAAGCTAATATAAATCATTATGCAAATAACAATATTAACGATACATATAATTTTGATGCAATTCAAAACATGAATAATATAACAAAGTTTAATAAAAATAATCCAAACGATATTGCCAATAATATTCCCTTTAATACACCAAATAAAAATAATTTTAATTTAGCTAGCACACATTCAGACAACAAACAAATCGGGGGTCACTACATTCCCAATTATCCAATTAATGGGACTTCGGATATAAAAAATGTAAATATCAATCGACTAGCCAATATAAATGATAATAATTTTATGTTCCATGAAAAAGCAAATGAAACATTTCGAAATCAAAATAATAATAACACCAATTTAAGTGATAGACAAATGATTAATGCACACGCTGGTCGGATTGATAAAGATAACTTGGACAGTGAAGGTAATTTAATATCCCAAAAATAAAACCAATAATTTTATTACATGCAATTTATTTATGAACATGTTAATATATTTGACTATTTTTTAACTATAAAAATTTTCAGGTAATAATAAAAATATATACACAGGTCATAACTATGCATATGAAATGGGAAAAAATAATATGAACATGATAAGCGGAATGACCCAAGGAGGTTATGATATAAATAATCAAATGCATAATAATAGATCTAAAACTAGTCATGTAAATAATACATTTGAAAATGAAATGATGAACTCATATAATATGAACATGTCAGGTAATTCTATTGCACAAGGCAATAATTTTTATGACCCAGCAAGAAAATTTGCACATAATAATTATGGTATTAGTAATGTTCCAATAAACAATTATCAAAATGGTATGACATATGATCAATATTTTATGAACAATTCAGAATATGAAAATGGTGCATATAACATTAACAATAATAATGAATATTATTACCACTTACAACAACAGCAACAAAACCAGATTAACTATCCAAATAATATTATGCTTAATCAAAGTATAATCGAAAGAATTTTACGAAATAATAAACAAACAATTGATCAAAATGTTAATGAAAATATGAACAGGTCATATACTAATTTTTTAAAAAGGGTTAGTACACCATATTTAAGAAAAGTGTCATCAAACCTACATAATATGTATAATAACCAATTTAATACTGGTGAAAATGTAATGCATAACAATGCATATAATTATCAAAATTTTAATAATATAAATGATCAAGGATTTGAAGTATATGATCTTAAACTTTCAAAAACAGTTGAAGGAAATTATGAACAGGCAATAAAAAATGATGGTGTTCATGTAAAAATGGAACCAAGTTATTATGATAATGCAAAAAAAGAGAATGTGGGAAGAAAAAAAAAAAAAAAAACTATAGACCCAAATAATCCTGATGAAACAGAAACAGGAAATACCAACTCCGATATTAAGGAAGTTAAAAAGAAAGGACGAAAAAGAAAACTTCGTATAGATCCAACAAATGAAGAAATCAAAAATGAGGAGAACAAAAATGAAGTTATGAATGATGTGCAATATGCTGATAAAGGAGGTAGCGATCATGTTGAAAATAAAATCAATGAACAACTGGACAAAGAAAATGATAATAACATAGTACACACATCTCTGTATAACGAAAAAAATGTAAAAGACATGGAACAAGATTATAAAGAAGAAATAAAAAATGAAACGACAAGCATATCCAATTGTTTAGGAAAAGCTGATATTGAAAAAACAACCCAAGAAATATCTTTATATTGTGACAAAATAAAAAGCGAAGAAATAATTTTTAAAAATAATTACGATAAAATTGGTATAAATAATATATTATCAGTTTTAAAAAATAAATTAAATAAAATTAGTGTTAATAATAACTCTTTAACTTACCATTCTGAAATAAATGTTTTAATTAATAATTTTTTATATGTATTAAGAATAATAAATAGACATCAAAAAATATTAGGAAATATTTATAGTTTTAATTTTAACATAACTAATGAAGAGGAAATAAGAAATTATTTTGAAAATCGTTTTCCATTTATTAAATGTTACAAAAAAAGTTACGAACTAAACGATAATATTTATGACAAGGATGATAATAAAATAAAACAGAATGAATGTAGCACAAATTTGAGAATGCCACAAGAGAATAGCAAGGTAGAACATGAAGAAATCAAAAATGAACAGACTATTTATAATGATAACACACATAATGAAGAGAGCTATAACAATTTCAATATGATCGAAGAAAAAAATTCAAATTCTTTTGAAAATGAAAATAATTATATAAATTTTACTAGCGAAAATACAACAACTTAATATGCTACCATTTTATTAGCCTCATATATATTCTAGTAATATAATAAAAACATAATTTTTATTAAAAAAAAATAGGAACTCCCCTATATTTTTTGGCTTATTTTTTTTACAAATTAATATTATTTTAATATATATAATACTATATTCTTTTGTTTTCGTTTGTTTAAAATATATTAACACATGAGAAGTTCATATATTACCATAGTCATCACTATATAGTAACACACATGGTATTATATACATTTTTTTGCGTATACTCTCATTATTTTAATATATTACGAACAAAAAATACGTAAAATTAATCTACGTTTTAAGTGAAAAGCATGGGGCAAAATGAATGCTTGAAGAAGGGACATGCCCGTGTGTATATGCATGCATATATCTATCGCAACTATACACACTGGCATGACATACATACATATTTACACTACTATGTAATGCGCACACTCATGAATAGTAGCATTTTTGCAAAAAAAATAACAGTATATATATTCAAATATAAGCATACACACAAGATGATATATTTTCATATAGTATACAGAAATATTTCCCGAATTTGATTTTTCTTACTTTTCTATTTCACTGTTTTTATAAAAAAAAAAATACAACCATGTCCTTCGCTTATTTATAGATTATAATTTTACACTTGTCAAAAAAATTTATATATTTAAGACATTTTAAAAAAATTTAATTTCATTGATATATTTTTTTTAATTATTTAAAACATTTTATGCTGTTTATATTTTTTTTTTATTTTATACTTATACATTATGCATATATGATATTTATATGCATGCACATCAAACTTATTTGTCTTTAAAGCCAAAAAATTTTAAGATTAACAATAAATACAAAATAATATATGAACATTGATTTGGGTATGGTGTATCCTACCATAGTGTAGTTCACTTATTTTTTCGACTTAACTCCAAGTGTTTTTAAAATCGATTCTTCACAATATTTACTTAACCGGGCTTACTCTAAAATGATTGTTGCTCCGAGGCCTTCAAAAGTCTTTTTGATTTCTTCGGCCTGCTCCGCCGGGACGTCTGCACGATGAGAAGTAAAGAAAGAGAAATATAAGAAATATAAGAAATATTACGAATAGGCGAATGCGCAGACGATTGCACAGACGAACAGTAGGTAATGGGCTCACTCTTTTGTATGTAGAAGGGGGCGCTCTCCACCATTTCCTTGGCTTCCTTCAAGCCAACGTTAGTTATTTTTCGAATCTCTTTGATAGTATTAATTTTATTTTTAACATCAAATTTTTCTAGCTTGATACTAAAAGTATTTTTAGTTTGTTTCTTTTTTTCTTCACCTTTGGTATTTTCATTCGTTTGTTTTATATCGGGGTTTTCACTTTCCACATTAGTAGACGTATTGGTTATGTTTGGGTTTGGCATATTAAGTCCGCTATTTATTGGTGGCATATTTGAAGCTCCGAAAAATGATGAAGGATGTGGAAATGGATTTCGATTTATAAAATATCCATTATTAAATGATTTATTCCCTTCTAATTTTTCTTGACATAAGTCACATAAATCTGCTGCTTCGATTAATGTCAAATTTAATATATCATCAACTAATTTTAATACCTTTTTTGATGGCTTTCTTTTTTTTGTAGATTCATTTTCTACATCATCTTGTTTATCATTCGAATCTTTGATTTTATCAAACACGTCGTAACTACTACTGCTTGTAGAGGAAAATATATTTCGACATATTTGAAAAAAACAAATATTTGAATTTTTTTGTATTATTTTTTTCAAACTTAATATAGGATCATTACCCCTTTTGTTATAAGCCTTTGAATTGTGAAGAAGTAATTTGGCATGCCTACATTTATTAATCATTTCGGTATAAAATGATTGTATTTATATTGCTGGGAAATGTTTATACAAACAAATTATTGTATACATGTCTTGGTCGTTGATTTGTTAATAGCTTTATAACCTATTCATGTAGTATTATGCAATAGGATAAATATATAATATTATGTATTTATTTCAAGTTTTTCTTTTCAAACGAATGTAAAACATGTTAAGAATACACATTTTTAAGTAAGCATATAAAACAAATAATATATTTTGTGATTCAATTTTGTTCTACATATATAGTTTTACACTTTTGCATATTTGTGAAAATGCATTTAAAATATAATTGCTATTTCCACTCCTATACATACAATGCTACCTTTCCACAATCACACATACTATATATATACCCCTTACTTTTACTCAATTCAAATATTTTCATTTTATACATATATATAGCTATATTTTTTTCAATACCTTTTTATTGCTTGGTAATAATGTAAAAACGAAAAATAAAAAAAATTCAGAAAAAGTAGTTAAAAAAATCGCATGAAAAAAAAATAATTAATTATAAACGAACAGTATGTGTATATATATTAACTGCATTTGTAAATATCCATTTTTTAAAATTAAATAAAAATTTTTTGTAGGCATTCTAATTTTGTATGCCCGATGAAGAAGTGCCTCCCCCTTGTAAAATAAAAAAAATTTAAACGAACAGAAAAAAGAAAAAAAAAAAAAAATATGAAAAAAAAATAAAAAAAGTAAAAGATCAGAATAACAGGAAATATATTATTTTCTTTATATTTAAAATTTTTTTGAAAAATATAAAAAAAAACTATATTATTTATTACATTTCCTGTGTTAATATATGTTTATATTTATATATGACTTCCCTTTCAATTCATAATTTTTTTATATTAACCATATAATAAAAATAAAGCGAAATTTACAAAGTTATAACTAATCATTTATAAGCATAGATTAATAATAAAGCGAAATTTACAATGTTATAACTATTCATTTACAAACATAGATTAAAATATATTTCTTTTTTTCTTTCTATGCATATAAATATAATTCGTGTAGCTAATATTTTATCTTATCCCTTCATATTTGTGTATAGTTTGTAATTTTGATATATGATATCATTTATTATAAAAAATAAACTCTGTTTTAAAAATGTGAATTATATTTATTAAAACAAAAACTATATTTTTATATATTATGCGTCATACTCTATATGTTTATATAATATACATCCATCTATTTACTTATACATTTTATAATATATATTTAATTCTTTCAAACCCTTATTTAAGCAGTATAATCTTTCGTCAATTTAAAGTAAAACATTCTTGATATACCATATAACTTTTATATCTCCATTTGTTTTCATCTATGATTATTCAATTCCCTTGAGGCATACATAATTCATAGTGAACGTAGGGAACCATTTTTTGAATTTTTGACAAATTTGAAAACTTTTTTTTTTAACTAACAAATTTTAACAACCATGGAAGTCGATCGTGACGCAAATGTTGAACAATGGAAAATAAAAAGACTGATCAAAAAATTAGAGAACGCAAAAGGGTAAGCATAATAAACATAAAAACGGATATACACATTCATATACCTCCTTTTATGCACTATCACATATACTTCCCACTATTTTCCTATAGAAACGGAACCAGCATGATTAGCCTTATTATACGAAGCAAAGATGAAGTATCGAGAATCAACAAAATGTTGGCTGACGAACTCGGAACAGCTTCCAACATCAAAAGTAGAGTCAACCGACTCAGTGTGCTATCCGCGATTACCTCGACCCAGCAAAGTAAGCAGCCCCCCAAAAATCGGAAAATTTTTCACATTTTTCACATTTTTCAACGTTTCCAACGTTTCCAACGTTTTCAACCTTTTCAACCTTTGCTTCCCCCTTTTTAGAGCTAAAGCTGTACAATAAGACTCCGCCCAAGGGGCTCGTCGTGTATTGTGGAACTGTGGTGACCGAAGATGGGAAAGAAAAAAAGATGTCTATAGATTTTGAGCCCTTTCGACCAATCAACACTAGTTTGTATTTGTGTGATAATAAATTTCATGTTGAAGCACTAAAAGAATTATTAGAAAGCGATGATAAATTTGGATTTATTATAGTAGATGGTAATGGTGCATTATTTGGAACAATACAAGGAAATGCAAGAGAAGTTATTCGAAGGTTTACAGTTGATTTACCAAAGAAACATGGACGTGGTGGTCAAAGTGCGTTACGTTTTGCACGTTTAAGATTAGAAAAAAGACATAACTATTTAAGAAAAGTTGCCGAAGTATCTACATCTGTATTTATAACAAATGATAAAGTTAATGTCTTAGGTATTGTGCTAGCAGGAAGTGCAGATTTTAAAAATGATTTATTACATAGTGATCTATTTGATCAAAGATTATATGCAAAAGTTATAAAAATTGTAGATATATCTTATGGAGGTGATAATGGATTTAATCAAGCTATAGAACTTAGTGGAGAGGCTTTACAAAATGTGAAATTTATACAAGAAAAAAAATTAATAGGAAAATTCTTTGAAGAAATTGCACAAGACACAGGCAAAGTTGTATACGGTATTGAAGATACTTTAAAAGCATTAGAAATCGGAGCTGTTGAATTATTAATTGTTTATGAAGGTTTAGATATTATTCGATTGACAACAAAAAATAATGTTACCAATCAAACGAAAACGATGCATATATTTCCTCATGATGAAAAACAAGAATCGTTATATAAAGAAAATAATGTTGAATTAGAAGTTGTAGAAAAAATTTTATTAACAGATTGGATTATTAATAATTATAAAAAATATGGTGCTTCCTTAGATTTTGTTACTAATAAATCTCAAGAAGGTGCACAATTTCAAAAAGGATTTGGAGGTTTTGGTGGTATGCTTAGATATAAAATCGATTTAAATTTATATGATGAAGATGTAGATAGTGATGTTGAATTGTTTTAAAACATCAATACTCCTATTTCGTTACCCATAAATTATTTCATGTACTCATTGTCAAAACATTTCACCAGTCCATGCTGATGTTGAATTTACAGAAAGCGTGGGCCTTGGCCCATCCCATTTCACACCATTTTTCACACCATTTTTTACATTCATTTTTACATTCATTTTTACATTCATTTTTAATTGTGCGAATTGAAGATGAATTCATTTTGCTGCGTATTCCATTTTCTTTTTTTTCGGAACCCCTATTTTGCACCTATTTGTTTTGTTTAGTATTTCATTCCCTATTTTATGCTTTGGGCCTATTTCATCGAATTCGAATTTTAAACGGAACGGGCGCGTAAACAATGAAAGTCATTTTTAATTCGTAAAATATGAAAAGGAAAAATAAAAAATTGCAAAATAAAATAAAAAATATGAAAAATTGCAAACGTCACAACGTGACAAAGCCACTACTTCTTGTGCATGTTCACGATGTAGTTATAAATGAGGGTGCACTTTTTTTTGAAACTGTTCGTGCATATGTTGGAAGGCAAGAGAGTCGCATTGATATGAATCAAATAAGAGCAAACGTTACTAATTAAGATCTGTTTTAAACATGAATCTTCACATAGAATTTTTAGCTTATCTAAAAGGAAAGCACCAAGAAATGCACTTCTCTCTAATATTTCTTTTAATATATTATAATATGTTTTTAATTGTATTATTTCGGGTAAAAAATTAAATAGATTATCATTTTTATATATACGTTTTGTATTTATATATTCATCTATCGATTTATTATATTGTATAATTTCTCCTGAATTATTTGATACATCACTCTTGGAATTATTATCACTTAGGTATTGACAAAAACTTGATGCCTTCCCTACAGCTCCTCTTGTGTAATATATCTTCTCTTTCTTCTTTTCTTTCATCGTATTTATTATGTCAAGGCATATTGGCACATGTGACACTCCGTTGTTTGTTTTGACCTGCGAGGGGGAAATAATATGCACACAACCATGTATATTATAAATAAATAAATAAACAAGTGTGTATACATGAGCTGGCCCACATGTAGGAACCTGCACAATGTGAATGCAATAAAAGGGCGTACCGTCCGAATGAGGGTCGTGTTTTTCCTTCCAAAGTGCTCGATAATTGTTGTAACTAGACGAGTCGATTTTAATATTAATATATAAAAATGAATAACGAAGTAGGAATGTGTAAAATATTGGTTTTGTATTATATTTAATAATATAGTATTATAGTTAAGTATCGATTTATAACAAATATATAATATTCTTTGAGTAAACAATGATAATTCGTTTTTTTTTATTTTTTTTTGATCCATAGTATCTTGTGAATTTGAAGATGCAGATACTTCATATTGACTATAAGGTTCTATAATCATTTCTTTTTCAAAAATAAATTTTTCTAAAATTCTATTTATATAAAACAAATGATGATCTACTGCTTTATCCATAAGGGAAATTAAAAAATCATTTATATTATACAAACTACAATAATATGATATCTTTGTTAATAATTCAACATATAAATATGATTCCTCTAATGCTGCTAAGCAATTGATTTTTTCAATTTTTGTAAATATAAAATTAATTCTATCCGACAATTTACCAATTATATTAAATATAGAGCTTAAGAAAAAGACAACTTCTTTATTTGTATATCGTCCTCCATCTAGTCCTTCTTCATTTTTGTTATCATTTGCTTGGCTAGCTGCACTTTGTTGTGTTCCTGCTGATACCTCTTTTGTATGTACATCCTCAATTTCGCTACCTTCTGAATTCCATTGATTTTTTTTCAACTTGCTTGAAAAATGATATGACTTATTTTCAGAAAAAAAAAACTCAGCATTCTCTTCAAAGTTTTTATAATCATTTGCATATATAAATAACATTTTAATTATCAAAACGATTAGAGAACAAAATGTGATATGATTTTTATTTCTTACATATACACCATTGGATATATAATAAATTGAATTAAAGCTCTTGTTATTATCAAACATTGAATGATAAATTACTGGAACATATATAAATTTTGTTAATATATCTGTTTCAATAATATGTAAACATATCTGTCTATTTAATGTTAATAAAATCAATGTATTAATATAAAAATAATAATATTGATTATTATATAAAAATGTATTTATTTTATTAACATGGTCATATAATATATTTTCTAAATTTTTATATATCCTTTTATTAACCATATCAATTATTTTTGTTTTTTCAACTTTTATACATTTAAAATAAAAACTATATAATAATTCATATATAGTATTTATTCGATTATATAAAAAATATAATAATATATGTTCCATAAAATATGACATTTTATTATTTTCTTCATTTTGCATGTACAAGTCATGTGATTCATAACATTCTGTTAATATCTCTTTCAATGTTTTTATATATATATTAAAACTAAACATATTTTCATCCATATTATCATCACTATTATATGCATTTGATTGTTTATTTTTCACAAGGTGTACTATCTTTTTGTTAGTTTCTTTATTCTTTTCGTCTACCTCATCAAATTTAAAATCCCCATCGAGTTGTCTTCCTTGATTTATTTTCACAAAATGATTGTTGTATAATCGGATAGAAACATAAAATACTTCCAACATGTTTATAAACAAATTGATGTTAAAATTTTGAGCTGGATATATATGCTTTAATATACAATTAGGGACATATAATGCATTTAAATTTTTTAAAAAATAATAATTTTTACTATGTAATTTAAAATAATGTAAATGCATAACTATACATCTTATAAATAAAGAAAAAAATAAAGACATATTACATATCATTTTTGTATTTTCATTTAAATTTTTATCATATTTCTTTTTCTCTTTATTGTGTGTCCTACTATTTTGATTATCATCTGAATTGTTGTCTATATCACTACCAGTTTCACTCTGTGATTGCCATCTCAATTGCTTTCGATACATTTCAAAGATATAATTCGTCATACTATGTAAGACATAAAAAATGTTGTTATTGTTATTTTTAATATTTGTAGAGTAGGATTCGTACAAAAATATATCACAGTAATAATTATTCTCAAACTCATCATCAAATAGGGTATCATTATTAATTGTTTCATTTTGCTTATTATTAAAATGCGTTGACGTTTCTGTATTAGTGTTACTAGCAAAAGGGTTTTTGTTTTTGTTTTCATTTTCATTTGACAAAGGAATGTCTTTCTTCTTCTTTTCGTAAGAGTGCATATTTATAATAAAAAATAGATTTACCATAATGTTTGATACCAAAACATAATAAAATGAATTTTTATTTATCTGAATAGAGGGTACCAAAAATGTAGCCATAACTTCATATATAAAAAAAACAAAAGGCACATTTAGTTTTGTATTCGATTTCTTTAAATAAGACTCTTCCTCTTTCTTATAATTTTCATTTTCAAATAATTTTTTATATTTTAATATAATAATGAATTTATACAAAAATAGTAACAAACGTATTTTGTTATCATAAACACTTTGTGTTATATTAATATACTTCATGCATTTAATTTCATTTTTAAAATATTTTGAAAACATAAATGATTTGGAAGTATGATCACTATATTCATAGTATGTTGTTTTTTTCTTATCTTTTTTTTTTCGTTGAGTTTTTTCAAATTTATTATCTTTAATATTGGGTATTCGGTCTATTATATCATTCCAATTGTCTACCTTGCTATCCTCATTGCTATCTTTTGAAAATTTTATTTTTGTATTAACTTCATCCGATTTTAAATTTGTATTTTCAAATATTGCATCAATGTTTTTCAATATACTTTTATATATTTTATTTTTTAAATTAATATCAGAATTTGTTTCATTATTACAATGCATATTTCCATTTATTAAATTTTTATTGTGTGTGTGAAAATTAAGGACATTCGTATTATTTTGTAAATTATTTTTCTGAACGTTCAGGCAATAACAATAATTTTTTATATCAAAAACAAAATTTTTTTCACCATATTTTTTTTCTGATTTTTTTTCAAAAAGTCTTTTACTTATATAATCATCTTCTAATAATTCCATTTTACTTTGTAACATATTTTTAATTGATAAAGAATTATTTTTTCTTTCAAAAATACAATTTTCTTCATTCTGATCATTTCCTGGTTTGTGTTCATATAAATTAAGTATATATTTATAATCATATTTCTTTTCGCTAAAAACTTGAAATATATTTTCAATTAATACATCATCCGTTATAGATCCATGCTTTTCAATTAAAACGTTTTTATTATTACGTAAGATATCCTTTACATTATCAGCAGTGTCTATTTTTTTGTTGTATATTTTGTAATAAGAATTTAATAAATTATTTAAGTTTACATAATTAATATTAAAAAATATGTTACATATATTTCTGTTATAACATATTTGAACTATAAATTTGTAAATATTAATTTCTTCTGTATATAACCCTTTAATAACTAGATCGAATATTTCGCTAATTACATTAATATTGTACATATAGTTATATAATTCCTTTTTCACATTTTTACCATATACTGGCATATGTTCATATGATTTAATAAATATATAATTATTTCTTTTTAATTTATTTATAAAATGATTAAAATGTAGTTCTATATATTTCCACAATTTTTGTTTCTTTTCCGACATACTACTATTTTTGTGTGTATCATCATTTTTATTCTTCTCATTAAATAAGTTCAAATATATACCGTTCACGAAATGTAGAGATAAATTAAAAATTTTTAGTTTATTATATTCACACGATTTTATATCATAGCTTTTGTAAATATCTTCCTTATTATTTCCTATCTCAAAATATTCTATTATTATAAAAAATAGCAAATCAAATAATTCTTCATAAATCGATATATCAATTAAATCGTTATCTCTTATAAAAAAATATAAATATTTTAATATTTTTAAGATCCTTTTTGTATATTCAATTTTCATATTTTTACATTGAACTTGTTTTATTTTATTGTAGTAAAATTTTATTTTCCCTGTGAACATGCTTATAATTGATAGTAAGGGAAAGTATCCTTTACTATACTTACACATAAAATATATGCTACTAAAATTGCTTGAATGAAAATATTTATTCAAATTATCATATAATGTGTATATGTTCTTGTAATTATGCATAAAGAAATAAAACAAGGATATGCTTAAAATTTCTCGTTTTTCACTTGAATGTTTTTTTTCAATACTTAAAATGTCGTTGTTCAAGGACTTACTAACTATGTCATTCTGTAAAATTATTTAAATAAAAAAAATATGAATTAAAATTAAAAAAAAAAATTGTGTACAACAGGAGGAAAATGTAAAATGGGATGAAAAATAAAAGGGGTTTACCTTTGGAAGAGAATTTAGGGAGACCTTGGAAAATAAATTATTTATTGGGTGTGACGTATCAAAGAGTGCAAATATTTGGTTAGCTATATTTGTTGATATATTATTTATCTCTTTAATAAATTTAAAACGATAACACACTTCCAATATAAGGGAATACATTAATAATACTCGATTAATTATTTGTTCATTTAATTTTTGATAGTTTTTATACTTTGGATTTTCAAAATCTATGTCCTTATTTTTATAATAATTAATGTTGTAACTGTTTATAAAAAAATTCATATTGGAATAATAATTATCTGAAATGTTCAGGCGATATTTGAATATTTTCTTATTTTTTTCTGACTGTTCATAATGTACAAGTAAAAAATCACTCAAAAAAAAAACATAATTATTTTGAAAAATAATTTCCAATATATTTATTATATGACAAAAAAAGTTGAGAAATATTATATTATAATTTATTGTATTTTTGGGTACCATATTTAAAGAATTATCTTCTAAAAATCCATTAGTTTCAAAACGAGTCCTATCATAATTTTTATATTTATTGGACATACTTTCATTTTCCAAAAAATCATTACTGTTCATGCTAAAATTTATAGGTGATCTTTTTTCAAACTTTTCAATACTATCATAATTATCTCTATAGTATGAAAAATTGAACTGACTAGCCACTGACTCCTTTTGCATACATAGCATATCAGTGACATGACTCATTTTCGTGTTAGTAGATAAATATTCATTTTCATTTGCCATAAATAATTGGAAAATATTTATTTTTTTATGTAAATATACTTCTGGCTTGCTAAGTAAATTTGTATGATTTATAATTATATTATTAACAAAATTGTTGAAAGTTATTGTATTTTTTTTACTTAATTGTAAATCATAAGAAGTATGTTCAATTTGCATATTCCCATCTTTATCATTCCCATCACCTGGATAAGATAAAAATAACGAACTGTTATTTCTTATGTGACTTTTTTCTACCCCTGCATTTTGTAAATAAAATTTATTTTGACTATTGTAACGTGTGTAAAACTCTTTAATAGTGTGTATGTTTACACTTTCTGAAACTTTAAGCATATAATTAACTATATATAAAGCTGTATTTAAAATTGTGAACTTCGATATTTTAAATATGAAAGAGGATGAGAAATTATCTATAAATACTTTGTTTATATATTTTGAAAAAATGAAAAAGAAGAATTCATTAAATGTGTTGTTACTATTATATATTTTAATATTACTTAAAAAATCATTTATAATTAAAAAATAATTTTTTAAATATTTATAAAATGATATAAAAAATAAATTCACTAGCTTATTTATATCTATATTTTTTTCTCTTTTAAATGCATTATCACAATTTTCAAAAGTCCATTTCGTCCATTTCTTAACTAATATATTAATACTATCTAATATCTGTTCAATTTTTGTTTGAAAATATTTATAAATATTTGAATGAAAGGATATACTAGTTTTTTTGTTAATAACTTTTTTAAATAATTTTAATATTCCTTCTGTACATGGAAATATATTTTTCTTTTTTTCTTCTTCATATAATCTTAATAAGTCTGTAACAAAATTTATTTTATTATTATCAATTTCACATAAATGTATTAATGTAATAATAAAAATATCTTCGAAACTTATTTCTTCAATCTCATGATTTGAATTTACAGTTTTTTCATAAGAACTCAAATTTGGATTATAAAAACTTGTGTATTCATATTTATTTTGTTGAATTGTGCCCATTTGATCTATGTCTAGTTTATTTAAATCGTAATCCTCTTCTTCAATATATTCTTTTTTATGATTATATTTTGATGAATTTCGTTTTTCACTATTGCCATACACATTTTTATTTTGTTCCGATTCATTATCATTCATATTTTTATGTAATCGAACCGTTTTAACATCATTAATTAAAAAAAATATTTTTAAAAATGATATATCAATTCTAAAATTTTCTTTTATATCCATAGATTCTTTTTCAATTTTAAAATTTGAAAAATTAACATAATTCATATTATTATTTTGACCATTTCCAAATGTGTCATTATTATTCTGATCATGTTCAGAATCATTATTTAAAAAAACATTTGAATTAAATACATTATTATCTACATCTGTATTTACATTTTTTGCCATTTCTCTACGTTCCATTTCTTTATGTTCTGAATATGAAAATATCTGAAACAAATATGTATTTAACTTATTTATATTTACTTTTTTCACAAGAAATAACAGTGTCTTAACTATTTCATAAGTAAATGATTGGAGCTCTTTATATTTTAAAGATAAAAAAAATAAATATGTAAATATGCTAACAAAACTATTCTGAATTCCATAAGGTAATTTAAAATAACTAAATAATTTGATCTCAATTAATAATGGAAAGCATTTATTAATTTTTAACATCTTACAAAAAAATATGATCATATTTTTAAAGAAGCAAAAATTAAAATTGTTATTTCCAAAAAATTTCTTATTCCCTCGATCATAATTATTATATAAATATTTACTATAAAAATCTATTAAAATATAATAATATTCTATATATGTAATATATATATTTTTTGCATCTAAATTTTTTGTTTTTAAAATGTTTGTAATTTTAAAATATAAGGTATCTTCTAATATTGTGACTATATTATCTGTATTGTTACTTAACTTGGATAGTGATTCTAAGTTACTTTCAACTTCTTCAAAGTTTATTAAATCCGCACTAGTTCCAATTAATACATTTAAAATTCGATATATAGATAACAAATTATGATTAAACATGATTAGTGTGTGTATAGGAAAATTACAAATTTTATTTGCAAAAAATTCTAATAATAATTTATTTACATTGTATAATATAATTGGATGAAACATTCCTTTTTCAGTTTCTTCTTCATCATCATTTAATTGATTTATTATATTTGATACCTTTGTATTTGCTTCTCCATATGTTTTTAAATAATCATATGCAAAGAAAAGAGTTGATACTTCAAGTAATATATTTTTACTTTCAACTGATATATATGGAGAGACATGTTTTTTTCGTTCTATATTATTTGCAACTAATTCTGTATTTTTGTAATTATACGAATTAAAAAAATACTTCAATGAAAATACATCATGATGAATATTATCATCTTTTATATAATCTAAACATGTCTTTATATTTTTATAACATTTCTTAATATCATTTACAAATAAAATAAAATCTTCTCCACTAAATAGGGATATACATATTTTTAAAAATAAATTTATATCAATATTGTTTTTAAAGAATTCTTTTTTTTTAATATACTTTTTCATATTCTTTACTAAATATTTATTTATATCTCTATCTAATGAATAATCATTTCTATTTAAACTGTGTTCATCTCTCTTGGATTCACCAGATCTACCATTTGCTTGTTCATTATGTATATCATCATCTTCTAAGATTCCTTCATCTTCAATACTTACACTATCGTCAACGACAAGAGCACTATCTAGTAAGTCCCCTAATATTTTTTTATATACAAAATTATCATTTATAAATATAAAATTTGTAAGTATATCATGAAAGTGTGGTAGGGAAGTCGAAAGTGTACGTATATTCTGTTCATAAATATTTTCTGAATTTTTATTTTTCTGATATATTAAAAAGAATTTAAATAAATTATTTGATAATGAAGATTTAATATACTTATTTATGTCTTCTAATTTTATTATATTATTTACAGAAACTAATAAAAAAAATATCGAATATTCTTTTTGTTTTAATGTGTATGTAATTATATCATTACAAATTATTTTGTTAGATATACTAGTACTTGGTGTGGATATAAAAATATTTAAAAGCGATTTAAAATTATTTTTTGATAATATATTTAATCTTAACTGTAGAAAAAAAAATATATTTATACAATATATTTGAATATTTAAAAATAATAATATATATTTATATAACCATGGATAATTTTCTGTATGTGTTGTTTTCATTAGTTCGAAATAATTATTCGTATCGCTATATGTATCAAAATATATTTGTATAAAATTTTGAATTTTTATTTTTTTTTCAATTATATTAAACAGATCGTAAATTAAATTATGTTCATATTCTAAATCATCTGTTTTATATTTTGTGTAAGCATAAAAAACGTAACAGCTTTTTAACACATGTAATATATTTTTAAATATATAAAAGTATTCATCAAAATAAATTAAATGTAACTTTTCCATATCTATAAGTTTAATATTATCTTCTAATATTTTGAATAGCTCCTTATCTGTTTTGTTACCACATCCACTATTCATACTGTTCATAATCCCAGAATTAATCGCAGTTTTACTTTGTTGTTCGTCACATTTTGTTGTATTCAATTCTATAATCAAATTTTCATTATCTGCTAGCTCATTATAAAAATATACTTTTAAACTATGTACTAATAACTCTTTAGAAAATCCAAAAAAATAAGATTTTAAGTTTCCAAAATTTAAGTTTTCATTGATGAAATGCTGAAGCTTTATCGATATTATATTATAATAATTATTGTCTTTATTTAAATAATTCAACAAATTTGTATATCTAAATTCGAATGCTTCCTTAATACTATTTTCATATCCTTCATAAGCTTCACTACTAATCAGGTCATATATTTTTTTGTTTGACAAATATCGGCTTTTCATGATGCATTACTTTGTTTTATACAATATGCAAAACGTTTTAACGAGTTTGAATTATATTATCAAGCTTTGTTAATTTGTAATTATGGAAAGCCTCTTTGCTTCCATGCTATGTATGGAAACTATCAGTATGTGCCCTTTACGGGATATTTTATATTCACAAATTTGTTTGTATGTATATATGTTCGCTCTTTTTCACCCCCTTCAATATGATAATACATTTGTAAGGGCAGTTAAAAATGTTGGTTAACGCATTTTCTCAAGTGCCAACATGTTTATACATAATTGTATTCATGTATGTATTTATGATACATGCTTTGCTTTCACTTAGCTACCCCCTATTTTATGTAAAACAAAAAAAAAGGAAGCTTAGGCAGGCTTGAAGAATAAAGGGAAAGCAAATGTGAAAATAAATAAAAAAAAAAAAAAATAAATGAAAAAGCATATATATGTATATATTCACATTTGTTTGTAAATATAATGAATTTTAACAATCCTTGTTAAACAATTTAAAAAATATATTATATATACATAATTATACAAACTAAGGTGTGGAGTATACTATTTTGTAATTTCATGTTACATATTTTCATAACCTCAGAGAGGTATATCATAAAAAAAAAAATACATTTTTATAAATATATAAATTTATTTTAATATATAATTGTTTGTTATAATAAATTCGCGAAAATAACAGAATAAGCAAAGCCAATAATTTAATAATAAAAAAAAAATGCTCTCTATCTTTTTTATTAAAAAAAAAAAAAAAAAAAAAATATTTATGATTTGAAAATAGCACACCATACATATATGTTTCTTCCTTTGTTTACTATTATATTAAAATGTATTTTTTTTGTTAGCTTATCATTTATTCTTTAAATTTTATTTTTTTTTTCAAAGATTTGTATTTCCATTATTTTAGATAATTATATATTTATACTTGGTTAATATTTATTGGCATTATTTTTTCATTTTGCATTTTTCATTTTTTGTATACTTACCATTTTTTGCTTGCTTTTCCATTTTTTTTATGTTCCTTCTTTGTTTTACTTTATTTTATTATTACTATTACATGTTTATCGTTTTATTTTATTTTTTTTAAAAATATTTTATATTAATATTTGTATCTGCTCATACAAATGAAGAATATACATGTTTAGAAAAACGAAGGAAAAACAATTTGGTATCAATTTACCGATTATAAATATTGTGACAAAAGGGCATAGTTGGGTTATTCAACAAATCACAAGTTCGAAACATTCTTTATGCATACAACTTCGTACATGTATATAACTCCATGCATGTATGCACGTATTATATATGCGAACGATATATAGTTTAAAGCTAGTTCGCGTTTTATCATATATTTCAGAGTTTGTTATAAATATATGCCCATCTTGTGTGCGCGGATTTTTGAGGTTCTCTAATTTATGAATCATATTAAAATATATAATATAAAACTTTGACAAAATCAATTACTTAAAATATATATTTGAAAACTATCCATAGATGTTTTAGTTTATACTTTAAAAATAAATAATACAAAAACTCATTTTCAAATATCATGGATGAAGGGGATTCTCAATTTGATGCAGAAAGTAGTGCTAGCAATGAATACGAAAATGAGGAAATAAATTCAAAAAAAAAAACTGAAGAATCCGATCGAGATCGTTCAAGCGACCAACACAGTGACAGTCGACGCAGTGACAGTAGGCGGAGTGACAGCGGACGTAGTGATAGCAGACGTAGTGACAGTAGGCGAAGTGACAGCGGACGTAGTGATAGCAGACGTAGTGACAGTAGGCGAAGTGACAGCGGGCGTAGTGATAGCAGACGTAGTGATGACAGTGCAAGTCGCAGAAGTGAAAGCCGCGAAAGTATAAGCCGAAGAAGCGAAAGCCGCGGAAGTATAAGTCGAAGAAGCGTAAGCCGTACTGAAGAAGAGTCTAAAACAGAAAGAAGTCGCGACTCCGATGGTGAACTCAGCAGGAGGAGCAACAGCTACGACGAAAGCGCGTCGCCAAGGCGAGATGAGAGCGACCGAGAGTATACAGAAAGAACGGGACGAAGCGGAAGAACCGGGCGAAGTGAAATCAGCGAAAGGACTGGAAGGTCGGAAAGGACGGGAAGAAGCGAAATTACCGAGCGAACCGGGCGAAGCGAAATTACCGAACGAACCGGACGAAGTGAAATTAGTGAACGAACCGGACGAAGCGAATTTAGCGAACGGACTGGACAAAGTGAAGTTAGCGAAAGGATCGGAAGGTCGGAAAGGTCGGAAAGAACGGGACGAACCGGGCGAAGTGAAAGAAGCGAAGTTAGCGAGAGGACTGGAAGAACAAGCAGAAGTGAAAGGACCGGACGAACTGGAAGAAGCGAACGAAGCGAACGAAGTGAACGAGAAGAGGCTAGCGAAGCTGGCGAAATAAACGAAGCTAGTGAAGCTGTTGAAGCCGAAGAAGCTAGCCAAGTTGTTGAAGCTGAAGAAGCTAGCGAAGTGAACGAAATTATAGCACAACAAGAGCGTAAAAAGAAAAAACTAAAGAAAAAAATGGCATTGAAAAAATATAGGAAATATTTTACAAAAAATAAAGGTGAAGAAAATGAAATAAAATCATCATCCGATGAAAACTTCTTTACAGCAGAAAAAAAAAATCGAAGAAGAAATGAAGAACGTTATACTACAAATAATAATGTAGAAAATAATTGTGATATGTCTATATTTAATGATCAACCAGTGAATGATTCATTATTTTCAAGACCACCAAATGCATCAGAAAGTGAAAAAGATTCAAGTGATAATATAGATGAGTCTATGTATGAAGAACATCAAAGATCTGAATATAAAAAAAGTACAGAGACATATAGTAGGAAATATTCCGAAGACGATATTAGTGATAGTATACGATCTAGTCGTAGTTATAGTAGCAGCAGTAGAGACAGTCGATATAGTCGTAGTTATGATAGCGATCGAAGAGGTACAAGTATATACAGTGAAATGGAATCTAAATCAAGTTATAAACATTCAAGAAAAGGTTATAAAAAAACGATATCAAATAAGGATAGTAAAAAACATGATATGAAAGGACAACCAAAAAAGGTTAATAAAAAAAGTGAAATATTGTTAAATATGATATTCAATGCTAATGAAATTGGTATGAACAAGTCAGGTATTTTAAGAGATAATATAAAAGCTAAACAAGAAAATAGAGATAAACAATTTGAAAATAATCAAAAAATTATTAAAACTATTTTAAATGTTCAAGAAAAAAATAAAGTTGATGTTTATTATAATGATGATAATTTTACACAAATATATAAAGAAGGGAAAGATGAAAAAGGTGAACCTATAGATAGTCACAAATTACATAGACAACATAAAATCGAAAAAATAAATGAAATAGATCCTACTAAACCAAATATTATAGGAGGGAAAATGTACGATATAAGAGAGAATGAAAAATATTGTTTTATTAAAGATAAAAATGAATTATTTGTAGGAAATGAAGAAGAAGAATTTACAGAAATAAAAAAAAATTATAATAAAATGTATGAAGCAACAAAATTAGAAAAAAGAAAAGCAATGAATTTAAATTATATATATAATAAATATAAAATATTATTATCTGAAATCAAATCGAGTGAATATTTAAGTTCAGTAGAAAGAAAATTAAGTCTTATTGAAGATTCTTTATTTTGTATATCTGATTTATATAAAGAAGGTAATGATGGGGTTGTTGATTCTAAATTTGATATAACACAAAAATTATCAGAATTATTTGAAAATGTTGCTGAAAATGTGTTAGATGCATATGATGGAACAATTAAAGGAAGAAGTGGTGATAATAAAAAAAGCGGTCAGACAGAAAAAAAAAAAAATGAACAGTTAAATTTATCATGTGATTTTAATTTATTTTTAAGAGTTTGTAAAATAATTTTAAGCGATGAAAATGTAGTATATACAAATAGCAAAAAAAATATATTATTCTATAATAATATATATAAAATAAATTATTTATTTAATTGTGTAAAAAATAATGATATATTATTTAATGTATACTGTAAAGAATTAATAAATCCATTTGATAAATTATTTAAGGGATATAAAGAAATAAAAAATGAACTAGCTAGAAATATAAATGACACAGCTCAAATAAATTGGCCAAATTTTGCTTATAAAAAAAAAGGAATTATTGAAAAAATAAATATTTTATGGTTTTATGAAGTATATGATGAAACACATTATTTACATTTATACAACTTAAATAATATAAACAGTAAAATGTTAACTATAACTATAGACTCACCAATTGAGTGTATTGATATAGTTTTTCTAAACAGTCTTATCCCACTAGATTCGTTTTATAACTCTATAAAAAATTATTACTTAATGCTAATCACAGAACAAACATTTTATTTTTTTAATATTCATTTATATTTCAATTGTGAAGAAGATTATAATATTTCTTTAGGGGAACGATTAATATATCAAAATATATATCCTTTTTATTTTAATATATATTTATTTCTTTTATTTAAATTACCAAAAGGCTCTAAAAAAAAATATGAATATATAAAATCTCATGAAAAGAGTGAGCGAATATTTGTGGTACAGGATGATGGAAATGTACTTGAGTTTGTATATGAAAAAGAAGACATTTTAAAGCCTCTTAACATTTTTAAACATATAATCATTAATACATTATCTATATTAGTAAATAAAGTAAATGATGCATTCTTTTCGAATAATAGAAATTTAGAATATTATTCGGATCGAGATGAAGACGATGATGGATTAATAAAAGGTGATAGACACAGGTATAGACAACATTTTAGTAATTCCCGTAGACATGGTTCAACACACAAGACTACTTCCAATGGATCTATCATTAGTGACAGTGAAGATGTACCTCCAAATAATACTCGAAGCAGTTTCATTGATGAAGATGATAAACATTATTCAGATAGTCAAGTACGAAAAAGAAAAGAAGATGAACAATATTTATATCAATATAATAAAAATATATATTGTGATGATGTTCAACAATTTCCTATAAAATTTTATTTAAAAAAAGTTGTAAATCCATATTTTATACCTTATTTTTATTTTAACAAAACTAAAGTAAAAAAAATATTAATAGATAGCGAAAGATCAATATTGTATGTATTATATGAAAACAGCGATTTGTATATAAAACTATTATCAAGTGCTTCTAGTAAAAATAAAAATTATACCTCCGAGACTATCATATTTAGTAAAAGTGATTTAGTACGTGAAGTGGGAAGTATATTTTTTGTAGATGACACAAAAGCTTCACAGCATGATATATATATGAACTCTAATTCCAATAATAATATGAAAATTTCGAATGATCGAAGTTTTTATCCATTAAATGTTAATATGAGTGGTATTGGAAATTCAGATGAGTTCATTGATGCTAACAGTGCACCTCATGGTGTTAATACACATCTTGGAGATAAAAACTTTAGTGCCACCAATAATTTCGCTAGCTATGGAAATAGAAATTTACCAACCAGACAAGGAATAAATAATGATCTAACAGGAAATCCAAATATGAAAAATAAAAATAATAATATTAATAAATTTATGTATCCATCAAATATGGATCAAGCAATACTTAATAAACTCGAAATAATTGATATTCATATTAATTATGTTTACGAAAGAAATAATATATTTTTAAAAATGATTGATAATAATTTAAATATATATTATATCTCTCTTATTAAAAATATAGAAAGTAACAGTTTTAAAGTTGTATTGAAAGATTTTCAAAATTACCCTCATAAAAAAGGACTTAAAATTAATGAAAATGAATCTCAGGTTATATTTACACACCAAATAAAAAATTTATTTATTGTTTTGAAAAAAGTTACAAAAGGAAAAAAAAAAAAAACTACTGACGGAAATGCAGGTCCCTCCGAAAGTCAAACAAAAGACGAATGGAATACGGCAAAAAGACCTGACGAAGTTAACACGAAAGGGCGTGGTATGTTTGACAAACCAAACACCTTTGGGTTTTCACAACCTCCACCTTTTAAATTTATGGGCGATAATATTATGAACGGTCAGGAAATAAATTATAAAAACAGCGAAAATGAAAAAAAAAAAAAATATGTTAATAAAAAAATGCACAAGCAAGGAAATAGAGATGATGATATAGATTGGGAAGATGCTCATGGATATTTTGATCCAGAAGATGAAAATAAAGATAAAGATAAAAATGATGAAACAAATAAACAAACATCATCAGATAATAAGCAAAATAAAGAAAAAGAAGAAGTTTATTATAAATTAAAATTGCTGACCAGTTCAGATGAAAGTGGAAGTATTCTGAACACTAGCCATTCAAGTAACTCACCAAAAAGTAAATTTCTTTTTAAAAATATAAATGAATATATAATAAATGAGGAAATTATTGGTATTATGTATAAAAAAAAAAATTATTATTTTCATGAATTTTTTGAAACAACACCAAAAAATAATGCTATAAAAGATTTATATATGAATAAAATGAAATATGATAATATTAATGAAATACCAGGTGTAGGTAGAATTGGAAATATTCCCCCTATCAGTGGGCCTACCCCAAATTTAGGAATGGGTCCTCATAATCCAATGCCAAATAATCTGATAAATAATTACACACAAAATCCATCTTCAGCTCCACCTAATAATATGAATTTTTTAAAAAATGAAAGAAGTGGAATACCAATGTATTATTACGATAATACAAAAAAAAATATGCCATATTATTTAAATAGTCAAAATAATTTCATGCCCAATAAAAATAATTTAATTATTAACGATAATTTACTTTTCAAACCCAATGCTAGACCTGGTATCGAACATAAAGATAGTATAAAAAATATTCCTCCTTTCTATTTAAGTGAAAATACGGTTAGTGAATATCAAGAATATTATGATGTATTAATAATAACAAATAAAAGTATATATTATATAAGTAGAAATACAAAAGTTCAAAAAATTGAAAAGATGATAAATAATTATTTACCATATAGAATATCATTTGAAAATAGAAATATTAAAGATATATTTATTAGTGAATTAAAAATTAAAGAAGCTATGATAGCTAGCGAAAATGCAAATCCAGAAGGAAATAATTTCCCACCGCAAATATTAGAAAAACAAGTTCTAGCATATGTTAAAGAAAGAGAGAAAAATGGAAACATCCCTTTTAACAAAAATTTGGGTGATAGTAATATAAGCACAGGTGAAGAAGATAGTACATCAAATTCGATGTCAGTTTTTTTGAAAAAAAAAAATGAATATGAATTAATATATGAATATTTTATAAATCAAATAATACAAATGTCAACTAGCGAAGAATTTTTGTTTATTATTTGGTGTCTTCTCCTAAACCATGTTCATAAATATGAAATCATGTGTTTTAACAATATACACAATGTTGCGGGTTCTGGCAATTCAAACATTTCAGGTAGACATCCCGATAATCGATCAAGTAATAAAATGGATGACTCACAAGCTGCATATTATTGGGGTTCTTCAAGAGGATATGACAATAATATAAGCCATCCAATACAAGGAAAAAACCAACGTAATAGCACTTTTGCATTTACTCAAAACTTTGGTAACAATGATAAAGCATTAAATTATAAACAGCCATTCAACAGAAATGATATGAGTAACATAAACGGACCTATTCGTAGTTTTAATTATTCAAATAATAACAATTTTAAATTAAAGGAAGGAAATTATGATATAGATAATGGGCATATCGATTATGATATCTTAAACAGGATATACAAAAGAACCCCTTTCAAATTTGGATTTCTTGATAATAATGCAGATTATATTATAAAACAAGGTAAATTACAAAAAGCAATGGAATTAGAAATAAAAACAAGAAAGGTAAAAGGTATAAATCATTTATTTAATGATAATATAAATGAATTAGATAATGAAATGACAAAAAATGGAAACAAAGGAAATATAAATTCAATTGAATCTAAATATCAAGGAACCAGTGATAGTATAAATAAAAAAACAGTTCATTCAGATGCTGGATATACTAATTTGTATAATATGTATCAAAAAAAAAATACAAGAGATAAATTATTAACATCAGAGAAAAATAAAAGTGGAAATTTTGCATTTGAATATTTAACAAATAAAAATTTTGATATATTATTTTTAAAAAATGTAAATATGTATAATAGTTCGTTACATATAATTTCAAGGGGTCTCTTATTATTGCTTAGTCGATTACTTAAACCAGTTATGTTTATAAATATATTTAGTTATGAAAAATATAGGGATACCCAATTTTTCAAATTTTTAAATCATAGTAATGAAAAAAAAGAAAGTAGATATGATGATAATTATACAGAACAAAGTAGTAGATATAGATCTTCTTCAAAAGGTATGAAATTTCAAAAAATCGGAGAGAAAAATTCTAAAAATTTTTATAAAAATGGTATTTCAATTATTTGTAATGACAAAGATGATGAACTTGAAGAAAGTTTTTATAGTATGAAGGATTATTGTGTTGTTAGAATAAATGATGATTATATAGTTAATTTTACAAAAAAAGGAAATAAAAAACGAAAGAGAAGTGTATACGAAAGTAATGATATATTAATACTTAAGGGTGTCATTCCTTTAGATTGTTGTCTTAATTTAATTGAAAAATTAAAATGTTTAAGTATATGTGTTAGTATAGTATTAACAAATTTATTAAAAAGAAAAAAAGATTATGCAAATAAAATGAAAGGAGTTACAGATGTATCCATTATTAACATCTACTACGATTACACAGTTATAATGGTTAACGAGATAAATGAGTTTTATTCAGTTTTAAATTTTATTAATTTTAGTATAGAATATTTATTAATATATTCGATCATTATTTGTGATTATTATAGATGTAAAAAAATTATTAAAAAAAAAAATGCTGAAAAAAAAAAAAATAATTTTTTATATTTACCAAGTAGCTTATTTGATTTATTAACAAAATGTAACTTTTTAAAAGTTTACATGAGCAAAACATATAGAGAAATTTTAAAGCAATGTTTATTTCATTTGATAAAATCAGGGAAGTATATACCTGTGGATTTTTTTCAAGGATATATAATACACAAAACTGAATTCCTTGCCCTATTTTTAATAAAAAAAATCGAAGAAGAAGTATTTCTAAAAAAGAAAATGAAAATTAAAGACACCTTTGAATATTATAAAAACGATGGACGTTATGACACAAAATATGATGAATTCCTTGCATCTGAAAAGAGAGCAGAACATTTTATAAATGCAAATTTAAAAGATTCCCTTGTAAATATAAATATATTTAAATTAGTTATTCTATTATATAAAGCAGATTATTATAGATGTGCTAGTACATTGATATCCTTTTATATTGATTCTTATTATAAATCATTATCAAATGATGAAAAAGATGTAAACAAAAATAATTCAAATGAAAACAATAGAGGATTGAGAAAAGGTCATTACATTGATAAAAATATTAACGCATATAATTATGAAAGCATGTTATTTAGTACTGCCAATGGACATATAGATCACAAAATGGGAGCATATAATAACAAAGCAGTTATTTCAAATATTGGCATCAAATATAATAATCATTTTTATGAGTTATATACCTCTTGTTTTTTACCAGTAGACAAAATTGTACATGTAAATTATTTGAAATATTTATTCAAACATGATGAAAGAAAGAAAAATAAAATAAAAAGATTTTTAATAACACTACTAGAATATTCAAATGATATTAATTTCCATTTTTTTATTTTTAATTTAATTTTGTATAAATGTAAAAATGAATTCCCTTGTTCGATTTTTGATTTTACAATATCACCATATTTATATTTCTATGTTAAATTCAACGAAATGAATATTAAGGATGCATATATCTACTACTTTAAAGAATTGAAATATCAAGACATTGTGATATTCTTTTCAAGAAAGGCATTTAGAAAGTGGGAACTATCACCAGATCATATAACATCTTTAAAATCGATTTCAAAAACGGCTGATTTCAAAAAAGAAGAAAATATAAATAAGGATGAGGAACCCAAAGGAGCTCATAATAATCCACCTCGAAAAATCGACAACTTGGAAAAACCCAAAATAAACGAATCCTATATAACAAAAGAAAAACAAATTGATACAGAACATGATAAGATGAATAAAACTTCAGATGATAAATTTGTGGATCCATCTCATTCTTCTGTTAAAATGGCTAGTCAACAAAAACATTATGAACAAACAATAAATATAAATAAACATATGCTATTAAATGAGCTAGCTAGAAATAACTACCTTTTTGAAAGCAACTTTGTAGAAAATAATAATTTAACAAAAAATCCATTATATAATAATGAAACAAAAGAAATATTTTGTAGTATTTACAAATATTTATTTCGTATTATTTCATATCCTAGTTTAAAAAATAGATTAGAATATATTGACAATTGTATGAAAGCCAAAATATTTTTTATTCAGAAAATTTTTTATTTTAAAAAAAAACAAAATAAAAACGATCCACAAAATATGATACCAATTAGTTATACAAATGGTGAAATATATGGATCAAGTACTGAAGTTAAATCAAAAAGCGGAGGATATAATCGATTAGAAGCAGGTCGAAGAGGTGGTAGCAAACCAAATAACAATGACGATTTCATAAATGATGAAACAGTTAGAGTCACAGGTAATGGTAAATATTCAACGGTACAAGATATATTAAATATTAATTGTTATTTAAAAAAAGAAGTTTTAAAAAATTATTATTTAATTGATAAAACAATAGCATATGATGATACATTCTCAAATAGTATCAAAGTCCTGTTTTCAAATAATAAATGTCTTTTTAAATTAAAAGATGAATACATATCTAATCATAATAATTATTATTTAAATTTGAAAGATATCAAAAAATTTAGAACCGCCTTGAATTATCAAAAAATGTTATTTTATGAAATTGTTAACTTATTTGTATTTTATGTTTTTAAATTTTGTGATTGGGGTTTTTTAAAAAATTATTTTGATATCCTTATGAATGGAACGAAAGAAGATGCACAAAAGGTTCTCGAACATTTCAACAATATTAATAATGAAGAAATAGATGTTGTTAATAAATCTTTTGCAAATATGTATGATTATTTATGTCGAAATAAATATGAATATGTCGATGATATAGTTCAAGACTACAATAAAAAAATGAAAAACATCAATTCTAAAATTAATATATCAAGAATAATTGATATCATTGATACATTTAAAGAATATCTAGTTATTATACAAACAAATATATATACAAAGGAAGATTTAAAAAATAATATATTTTTTAAAAGCAACTTTTTATTTAAAAATTTCTTACCATCATTTAATTTATTAAGACTAATAATATTATGTGATAAAAAAAAAGAAAGGATAGACAAGTTAAATAATAATTGTTTTTCGACAGTAAATGCAATGTTAAAACGAGATCCAAAATGCAATTCTTTTTATTTTTCAAAATATTCTTTCTGTTTCGAAAGGTTATTAGATTTTGCTTTCTCTTTAACCATATGTTTTGAAAATGTTCATTTTATTATCAATTATATTGGAGATATTCTAAAACTATATGATCAAAGTTTTAATATTTCATTATATTTACTAGTCGTTTTAAAGTTACACAAATTTATGAACAACCTATTTGAAATCAAAAAAATACGACTTCTTTTACAAAAGAAAATTGATTATATCAAATCTCAAAAATATAACGAACAAATGAAATTAATTTATTTTTTAAATTGCATACCTTTAATTTATCTAGACCCACAAATGAATGTTATACTAATAAATGAATCATATGAATATAAAGGAAATCAAGATAAAATTATTTTTTCAAAATTATCTCCGTTCTCTTTAATCTCGAAAATGGTTAACAACCAACTAAGGAGTGTCTATTCATATCATGACTACACAGATAATTATAATGATGTAGAAGAAGGTGGAATAAAGGAGGATCCAAAAAAAAATAAACAAACGAAGCAAGATAAAAGAAATGAAAGAAGTAGTGACATATCCGATGTTGATCATGTCCAAGGTAATAGTGAGACCGATTCGAATGATGTCGATGCTTTAAAAAGAAAATTAAAATCTGGTGATACTACCTCGATAGATAAAGAAGGCAGAAAAGCATTATATTACTTATACAATGTTAATTACTGCTTTAATGAAGGAAGAGATGCTTTAGGAAATACAGGACGAGGAAGAAAAGCAAACTATCCTGAAGTAATCGTTTTAAGTCATCATAATTATTGTTTCTATATAACATGGATATCAAATCTTCTTTTAAACCATAAAGTAGAATACAAATCATTAATAAATGTTTATTTAAAAATTCATAATAATTTAAAACATAAAAAAGCATCTAATTTAGAAGAACATGAAATATCTATTATTATTTATTATTTATTTACAATGTGGATCAATGGAGATAAAAATAATAGTTCCTTCTTTTTTTATAATGAAGAACCAAGTTATAATGAAAAAAATAATATTGGATATTTTTTAAAAGATAGATATGGAAAATTAGAATATATTAATAATTATTCTTTGATAACTTTATTAAAAGAATTATTATCTAGAGCAGAATTTTATTTTGAATATACTTCAGATGCAGCATCAAGAAATTATGATATTAGTTGTATAATTTTAGATTCATCTATATATGATCATGAAAATTTTAAAAAATCTTCTGTCGATATTTTGGCAAAATTTTTTGATGAAATTTATGTAACCTTTAATGATGTACTCACAAAAATACCATTTTTAAATCATATTGTGGAGTTTCAAAATATAAACGAATTTTTAAAA
This sequence comes from Plasmodium chabaudi chabaudi, assembly GCF_900002335.3. Classification (NCBI taxonomy): domain Eukaryota; phylum Apicomplexa; class Aconoidasida; order Haemosporida; family Plasmodiidae; genus Plasmodium; species Plasmodium chabaudi. The sequence continues at coordinate 409,734 of NC_030103.2, forward strand.
AAATTCAAAATCTATTTAGAAGAAATAACATACAAAGTTACACTTAGCGAGCAGACCTACATTTGAAAATAAACATGAGGTCCAACCAGCCCAAATGTGTACGTGGCAGTTTACACTTTTGGCCTGTTCACTATTTTCTATATTTTTTTTCACATCCTTTCACATGTTTTCAAGTTTTTTTTTCTATATTTTACATGTTTTCAAATTTTTCTACATTTTCCACATGTTTTACCATCCACTGTTTATTGTTTACTATATGGCTTGCAACCATCAACTCTAAAATTAAAAAAAAAAATATATAATGACACACAGCCCTCCAAAGGGTAATAATTTATCAAAATTTATTTTAATTTAAAAATGAAATAAAAATTTCCAAATTATTATACCAGTTTGAGATTTTATGAGAAAAAAAATGTAAAGTATGGGTAAATAAAAATTTTATGTGCACAAAAAATATTTTTTTCCTCTTTTTGTTCTTTTTGATCTTTACTATTTCAAGGGAAAATATTAATTCGAATAAATACAGTTACATATAATATAAAATATTTCATTATGTATTTTTTTTAAACATATTAAATTTTTTTTATCAAAATTTTTTGATCATTTTTGCTTTATTTTCCAATTTTATGTTTTACCAATTTGGCTGTTTTTTTTTTTTTCAAATTTTACAACTGTTGCAAGTTGAAAAAAAAAAAGAGAAAAAACTTTTATACCCTTTTTTAAGGAATAAAAAAAATTATTAAAGAATGCACATATATATATACCTTTTTTCTATTAATTTTGGAAGCAAATAAATTATAATTAATTTATTTATTGTATATTTATATATACTACCAAATAGTAATAAATTTAACCCTTGTATGATGTTGCAAACAAATTTTTCTTTCTCCTTATATTGTTTTTTTTTTTTTTTTTTTTTAATACAAGCCTTTTCCATTTTTCATATATACATATAACTATTATTTTTTAATTTTTTGTCGTAATTTTTACTTTTTCTCTAGCTTTACAACCAAATGTGTAATTCCCATAATATTTCCATGTGAGAAAATATGATAAAAAAATTTTTTTTTTCTTTTATTATTTTAATGTGATGACAAACCATCGAATAGTGCTGTTTTTTTTTTGTTTCTTTTTTTTAATACAAAAAAAAAGCAATCAATATAATAGAGATTATTCGAAAATAAATTCTATTGATACTGATGAATATGAAGATAAAAATAAAAGAAAAAGAGACTCATATATCAAACCTGATGTTGGTGCGGACACATGTGTAATATTTTCTGCTAAGGAAGGAGATCCACACAAGTAATTATTAAAAATTTTATTTATCAAAAATAAATATGCATAAATGTACACCAATTTTGCTTGCAAAAGCAGAAAATGATATATCGAGTGTTCTCCAATTGTTCTACACCCCCTTTTAATTTAATTTACGATTACTTTGTGCTTAATTTTGTTAAATTATTTTATATGATACCAACTTAAAATTTTTACGTCAATTTTTACGTCAATTTTTACGTCAATTTTTACGCCAATTTTTACGCCAATTTTTCACGCCAAATTTTCACGTCAAATCGGTGTGCATGTCCTTTGTGTATGCAAAATATTTTTTTACCTGAACAAGTCATAATTTTTTCCATAAATTTATGTACGCATATTTTTTTTAGTTGCTGGTGCCCACGAGGATATATCATGTGCAGTGAAGAAGATGTTACAGATTTACAAACAAAGCTCGAAAAAATTGAAGATAAAAATGCAAGAACAAAATTAACCCCCTCATGGGTTAAAATATTATGTGACGATTCTAAAGAATATGGTTTTAAAAATATGTCAGTAGTTATAGATTATGAGCTAGCTGTTATATGCAAAGATATGTCTAACAAAGAAAATCCCGATTTTGAAATCATAGGAGCATCCGGTTATATCCCCAACGAAACAGTTATTAATGAAATGAAAGCAGATCCAACATATGTTCCTCGTAAATGCACTGTTAATAATTTTTATTTATGTAAACAAGTGGAAAATGATAATGTCAATTGTCAATATAGCCCCTGGTCTGATTGGACTCCATGTATAGATAACAAACAAAAAAGAATGAAAAAAGTTGTGCGTTCAAATCAAAATAATACCAACTTTTGTTTATGGAATAATAAAAAAATTCCAAGAAGTATAATAGAGCAAACTAGATCGTGTGAATAAAGTAAAAGACTTTTTTTTTTGTTATACAAAAGGTGGAGCAATGGTACAAAAGTTGTGTAAGCATATGACCATGTTTATACTCCTATTTGGGAACTTATATATATACACACACTGAACATACCGCTTTACCGTTTCACCGTTTTTTATATCCTCTTTTTAAATGCATAGGTAATCTCATACTTTAAATATTTTTAGTATTTGTTTTTGATTTAAAAATGTGTGAGGTTTGTATATGCATGCATTTGTGTGTTTAACATTTGATGAAAACATTTATAAACTAACAAAATTAAAAAAAATTAATTATCATAATTATTACTAAAAAAAGGAAAGGAAAAAAAGAAGAAAACATAAATCATGAAAAATTTATTTTATTAATTTTTTTCCCTCGTTGTGTGTGCAAGTAAAGAATTATAAATGTTAAACCAAAATATGAATTGGTCAGGTAATTTTTGAAAAGTTGTAATAGATAGATCATTAAAAGCATGTACTTGTTCAGAACAAATAGGAAATTTTATTTCATTTAAAAAGTTTAATATATAAAATATAAAATGGGAATATTTAAAATTCTTTTTCAACCTATTTAAATGCGCAATATCCCATTTAATAGTTTCGGATTGTTCACTTTTTTGTAATAATTCAATAGCAAAATCGGGAATTCCCAAAGGTTTATGTTGATATATATGATCTTTGTAATAATCAAAACTGTTTCCAATATATATTGTTTTTTCAGGGGTTAATAAAAAATCCATATTAGGATAACTTAATTTTTCATCAATAAATATATTGTATAAAACTTCACCATATAAACTTATATCACAATGTGGCATAAATAATAAGACATGTTCGTTTTCCTTCAAATTACATACTGTTATTTCTTTTTCATTTTCCGCTAGCTGTTTTGGCATGCTAACATAGGAACTAAGAACCTGAACGTTCAGAATTTTATACACACTTAAATCAGTATTGCTAATTTTTGGGTCATATATATATGTATCCCTAATATTATAATTTTTTGAAACCAATAATATGAATGCTAATTGATACATACATGCATTTTTATTATTAATATTTATGTCTGTTAAAGAACCTAAACCTAAACAAATAGCAGATTGTATTTCTACACTTTCTTTTTTAATCTCTTTAAATTTTTTTTTAAAATTTTCGAAAAATACACTTTTTTCTACACTGTTCATAATTTTTTTAACTCCATTATGAATATGTTCTACATATTTATTTTCATCATATGTTTTTTTTTTTTTTTCATATATCTCAGTAATATCATTAGTCGTATTTTGATCATCCACTTTTTCTTTGTTCAAACCCTGTTTCACTTCATTTTGTGTCCATATATACTTTTTACTTTTACTTTTGTTTTTGTGTTTTGGGGGTACATTTATCCATCCATCCATTTAAAAAAAATAAATATTTAGTGGCAAGCTAATTTTGAAAATACTGTTTTTTTTTTTCAATGGATACATATTCAAAAAAGCTAGTTGCTGATTTCATGTCATTTATGTATATACGCACATATTTTTTTATTTATTTGTTTTGTTTTACATATTTTAAATACTTCAGTTTTATATTTTCATAATTTGAATAAAAAATGTAAATTATATCATAAAAAAAAAGTATATATACACATATTTTTAAATCAATAATATTGGTCATGGGCAATTATAGATATATATTATAAGTGTGCTATGTTTTCATATATATAAAAATGTATTAAGATATATTTAGCAAGCTTATATTTATTAAAAGTTACAAAAAAATATTTTTTTATTTCGAACATATTATACCGGTATCGCTATGCATTTTTTTCAACGAATTAAATTATATGATAAATATGAATAATCACAAATAAATATATATTTGAAAAATATGACACTCAAAGCTCGAAAAAATGATGATAAAATATGTACATGGAAATCTAAGTTATATATCTTTTTTAAAATATGTTAATTCCAAAATAGTTAGAAACAATATAGATTCAAGTTCTATTGTTTGAATAAAATTTGATTCTAAATGGTGTATTAGTTAAATAGAGGAAGCTTACGAGAAATAACAATATGAACAGTAATTATGGTGGGTGTGCCAATGCTGAAGGGGTCGCAAAAGAAGTTGGGTTCGAGCCACAACTCCCATCTCGAGGAGGGCACTAAAAATGACCATACAAATGATAAAGCAAATGATAAAACAAATGATAAAACAAATGGACGTTGCAAAATAGGCTTAAGCAAAGATGGAAGTGAAAAAAAATTGTTAAGAGATGACAACAATTGTGTGCAGGCAGATCGGAGCAAAATAATAGGAATAGGCCCAAACGATAAAACGAATAATGAAAATAGGAAATGGTCAAATTTAAAAAAAGAACGAAATGAAAAGAAAAGTTTTTTTACAGTGTTTGTTAAAACAATAAGTATGTTATTTACAGAAATATTTGTGAAATCGTTTCAAACAATGTTATCATATGCTATAACATCATCATTTTTTATTTTACTAAATTTATATATATCTAGTAGTTGTAAATATGAAGAAATAGCTGGATTCGGTGTTTCTTTATCTATCATATCATTATTAAATTCTGTTGTCGAAGGATTTTGTAGTAGCTTAGATTATTTTTGTAGTCAATCAATAGGAATGAAAGATATATATAATTCTTTTTTATTTTTAAATAGTGCATATTTTTTATTTTTTATATTTTATCTATTACTTATTTTAATATTTTTTTTAATAAGATTTTTAATTTATTATGCAATAGATTCAAAATCTATTTACATTTTTATGAGCATTGAAATGGGTAATGATATTACACAAGGATATTACTTTAAAACGATGAGAGTATTTTTTTCAAGTTTCAAAATGCTATTATTTGCTTTTTATCCATATTTTTTATTTGAATCTACTAGACGCTTTTTAATTTTACATAATAATATACATCCAAGTTTATTTACATCTTTTCTTTCATTTTTTGTATTAAATTTTTTGTGTTATATTTTTGTTTTTATATTTTCTATGAATCATATTGGTGTTTCTTTAGCATGGCTTATAACCAATATGATTAGTTGTTTTTTTATTTTATATTTTTTAAGAAATTATATTCAAGATTGTTCTCTTCTTTTAGAGTCAGATGCTAGAACCCCTTTTCTGCCTCCAAACTATGAATCCGAAGAAAATGTCGTAGAACCCGTTTTTCTCTCCCCACCCAATGACACAGATGCACACCATTATTCTCAAAATAAAAATGATCATTACCATGCACTAGATATTGAACAAGACGATATAAATACAGGGTTATCAAAAAATAAAATATGCAAATTAAGCTTCCTATTTTTCCATATTCCCTCGAAAAATATTAGAAACAAATTTTTAAATATCACAAAAACAAATATTAAAAATATATTCTTTGAAATTCTCTCATTTGAAATGCAGTTACTTGAATCCGCATATTTAAGTCTAACATCTGTTGCTGTATTTATTCAAATAAATAATATGTTGGGTCTTGTATATAATGTATCCCATTCCTATGGTATATTCTTAGCAAAGCTTATGGGAATATATATATCGAGAAAAAGGAAAATACAAGAATCGTCAACAAACAATAAGATAGAAAATGAACAGAACCCACCAGATGTCACAGATTCAGATTCAAATTCAAAACAAATTTTGTTAGATAGAATCGAAATAGGAACATCTTTTATTTTGTTATTACTATTCCTTTATGGGTGTCTAGCAGTTGTATATATATATCATGAAAATATTATTACGTTCTTTTATAGTGATATAAAGATGCGAAATTATTTAATTAAAGTTTTTTTTATAATAATAATTGAATCGCTTTTAGAAGTCTTGGTAGCTTTTCTAAATAATATAATAAAAGGGTTAGGACTACAAGATAAAATTTCTTTTTTCACATTTATGAATTTTATGTTACTAATGCAACCATTAGGAATTATATTAACCTTTTGTTTTTCTATGGATATCTATGGATTTATATATTCAACCATAATTAGTATGCTTGTTCAAGTTATTTATTTATCCGTATTTATATTCAAAGCCCTTTAGATATCCCAGCAAGTTCAGCCCCACCCATTGCATTATTCCACTCTTACATTATTTCATTTTGTTTACCTTCACATATAATTCTGCATGTATATTACCTCCTTACATTAGTTACGCGCCCTACTCTTTTCATTATTTGCTTTAAGATTATGTAGCATATTTAAGTATTAGTTTGTATGCCATACTGTGCTATTGTTATTATTTTTTATTTTTTTCCATTCTTTACTTTTTATATTTTTATAACTCCGAAATAACTATACATTTCTTACGACAAAAAAATATTATTTCATTTTATGTGGTACCTTAAGCGTTCTATTTTTTTTTTTTCAATTTTCCAATTTTTTTTTTTTTTCATCTTTGCAAACAAAAAGGGAACATAGTGCACGCAAGCATAGCATGCGGGTATTATTTTTTTTTTCGATTTTTTTGAAAATAAAATTTAATAAAAAATAAAACATAAAAAGGAATATCTATTGTGATAGTTAAACAGAGGAATAAATAATTTTTTTTTATTTCACTTTTATAAATTTTATTATATTCAGATTAATGTAACTCTTTTCAAATAAATTGACTATACCTGTATGGAGGTAGAATATATTTAGTGAGCAGTAACAAATAAAAATTATTTTTCCAAAAATTATATAATACTTATATATAATACCTTACCCCACTAACATACTGAAGATAGTGTGGTGATATAACAACTCGAGCCAATGTACATGCATGAGAATTGAAGAAATGAAAGGGGATGAAGAAATAGAGGATGTAGAAAATGATGGAAATCAATATAAGGATGTAGAAAATTGTGAAAATCAATATAAGGATGTAGAAAACGATGGAAATCAATATGAAGGTGTAGAAAGTGATGAAGTTCAATACGAGGATGATAGTTCGCCGGAAAACAATAATACAATATCCTCTGGTGATGATAAAAATACAAATATTGATGATAATATTAATATAAATAAAATAGCTGCAATTATGTCAATTAAAGAACCTGAAACATTAACAAAGATATTTAATCTTATGAAAGCTAATAACTGTTTAAGTTATTACCCATTACTTACACCATATCATAATATAGAAAAGCTAGTAGATATGCTACTTGAAGAAAATTATGAATATGAAAATACTTGGTGTGTCCATTATCATGCTAGTTTTATATGCAGATTATTTTATGAAGGTTTTATACCTGTTGCTAGTAAACAAAAAGTTCAAATTATAGAAAACCTTGAACCTAAAATATATAAAGAATATTTATTGATACCCAAAATTCATTTTATACGATCCTGTATGCACCCTAGTGAAATACATATATCAAAAAAAGTAAAAAAAAAATGCAAACAATTCTATATTACTATTAATAAAGATTTTGATGGAGTAGTTAAAGGCATTGTAGAAAAGCATGGTCAAAATTGGTTATACCCATTTATACAAGAAGAATTTAAAAAAATATTTGAAAAAAAAGTTAATTATAAAAACGTACAAATGCATTCTGTAGAGCTATGGTGTGACGATGAATTAGTTGCTGGTGAATTAGGAAATACAGTTGGATCAATTTATTCAAGTTTAACTGGATTCCAAAGAAAAAGTTCAGCAGGGACTATACAATTATGTGCCTTAGCAAAACTATTAGAACATCAAAAATTTCAATTATGGGATCTAGGAATGCTATTACCATATAAAAAAGAAATTGGATCTAAAGAAATATCAATGAAAGAATTTTTTGAACGACACAGAAAGTTCAAATATATAGATGCCGAATTTAAAGTCCCATATACGGACAAACTTAATTGTGCAGTATTAATACGTGGTGTCGACCCATCCGACCCAACTATCCAACCAAATCAACCTAACCCCACGTAAAAATTCATAAATATTTTAAAACAAAAACAGAAATCATTTCAGCACCCATTTTGTTGTAGATTTCTAATCTTGTATACTATATATTTTACATTTTTTTGTAGTTTAAAAAATTAAAAAAAAAAAATATACGTCTTATATATTTTGTGTGTGTGCATTTATGAAAATATGCACGTTTCCCGCCATTTTAAGGTCTGCTCATCTTTTTATATTCCTATTTATTTATAAATATTTATTTTTATTTTTTTCGTTTTTCTATATTACTATATAAATTTGCACAATTATGTATAAATTAAGAGAAAACTATTTTCAATTAAATTATCACGATAAGGTTATATGCTATCAACATCGTCATGCATCAATTTTGTAAATGCTGAAAAAGTTGTAGCTTACGAGAGTAGTGGAAAATTCCATCTGAATTCCTCATCTACAACACTGTTTTGTTGGTATATAATTTTAAAGCATTTCGATCCATGACCTGATTTTTCTAAAATTAAAAAATAAGTACTTAATAAGTTTGTTTAACATGGTTGGAGATGCAAAAGTTATATTTTATTCAAAGCCGTCAAAAATAAATATATAAATATGCACATTATTTTTTAATTCCCATATGCATACTAAACAAAATAATTTTCCCACCCAGTCGACCGAATTTCTAATTTGTTTCTTGCACTTCGCTACTTTACAAATATGTGAAAAAAAACAAATTTTATAAATTTGAAATAAAGAAATGGCAAATATTTTTCATATAATTTCGCATTCCTTAATATCCTTATAATTTTTTTTCAAATGTTTTTATAGCATAATATAGTATAGGTCAAACCAAGAGTAAACAATCGATAGGAAGGAAAACAAAATGAAAGCATATAATTAACTTGTTGAAATAAACCAAAATGAGAGCATATGATTATTTTGTCAAAGCTAAACAAAATGTAAATAAATTTTTATTTTGGTACAGAACATCAAGTATAGGCCATCGAAATTTTGTTTGGGTATTTGTTGGATGTTTTTGTGGATATGTATATGGAAAAGTTGAATATAATAATAAAAAGAAAGGCAAAGGAATATATGGAGATTTAATATGTGTTGATGAATATATAGTTAATAAAAAAAATATAATGAATTTTGAAAAAAATTATAATAAATTAAATATACATGCATTTAAAAATAGAGGATATGAATACACTAAACTATTTAAAGCCATCAATTGGGAAAATTCGCCTTTAAGTTATTTACAATTACGATTGTGGAGAGATCAACCAAGTTATGATGCATATTTTAAAAATAAATCAGTTAATGAATTATTAGATAATGTAAAAAACGAATGTACATCCTATAAAAGTGATCTTTATGAAACCATTGTTGATGACTCTATAGTTCGAATTATCCAATAAATTTACACCATATCTATATTCTTCAACTTTTGCGTATACCACTGTAAACCCGCTTTAGCTATTTCCCACAATTTTCAATCGACCAATTGCACACATATTCACATATATGACAAATTTAAAGCGAATAATAAATGTATCAAAGAATTAGTTATTCAAAATTTGATGTTTAAAATGGAGATTTCATTAACTATCATATAAATATGTCTGGGTACGGTGTTGCTTACACCCACCTTTGTTTCGTTTTTTTTTTTTTTTTTTTCATTAAATTAAAAGTAACAGCTAGCCATAGCTCTATCATTTTATTATTCATTTTTTTTTTTGAAAAACTTTATCCACCATTTAATCTTTGAAGTTAATTTATTTAAAGCCTTTACGAATTGCAATATGTGCATGTACAATGCATATTAGTGATATGATACACAAAAGAAAAATAATATATTTTATACAAATGTTATATCTATTCATTCCACAAACTAATGAATGAACTTATTTTCGTATAAATTTATTATAACAACTATTAGGTATACCTAAAAGGTGTTATTACTTATGAATGGAATAAAAGCTAGCTATTATTCTAGCCATTTTATGTATTTTTTTTTCTGACTTGTTAAGGTAAATTTTGTTCATAAAAAATGTGTACAGAATGGCTAAAAGAGTTAAAAGAAAAGAGAGATATAATACATATTCCCACATACATATGCATACCTATATATATAGAAACATAGCCATACATATAAACAAAGACATATATGCATGTTTATGTTTGGAGGAATAAAACTGGGGTATCCTCAAATTTTCAAACGACAGTGTTCTACTAACCATAAACAGCCATTTTGTTAAAAAAAATAAAATAATAGATTTATATAAAAATATTTTTTTTTTTGAAAATTATTATATTAACATAATGGAGGTGGAGACGAAAAAGCTGAAAGAAACAAAAATGATGACAGTTAAAAATAAATAATGTATATAAGGTAATAAAATTTAATAATGGATGAATAGAGTAAATTGGGAAAATGAAGATATATATTTTTTTAACTTATATACAGAAAAGAATATGTAATTATTTATAAAAATATATAATATATTTATTTATGAAGCCCCTCCTTTTTATTAGTATTACATAATCATTCTCCTATTTTTAATGGGCTTATGCATATATAAGAAAATTTGATGCGGATATGCATATTATTATTTTACATTTGGTACGCCTTAATTTTATGCTATAAAAATGCATACAAATATTTTCGATATTTTTCATTTAGCCAATAATGTAAATATTTAATATATAACACATATATTTAAGAATTATATTTATTTTTGGAAAATAAAAAATTTAGCTGTAAAATGAAGTTTTTAAATTAAAAAAAAGAAAAGAACGAAAGGGAAAACAAGAATTAGGAGTTTTAAAATTTAAATTTATTTATACTTTTTTTTATGGGAGTAATTTTATATCTTATAAAAAACTGAATGTGAATATTTTTCTTTCTTTATTTTTCCGGGATACAAAATGGGAAAGGTAAGCAAATGAGCTACTTCCTTTTAATAGATACTACATTAAGCGTGTATAAATATATAGTGATATATAATGTGGTATATAAATATATGTACGTATCCATATATCTATACCTTTGAAATGACAAAATCAAAAACCATTCTCAAAATTGGTTAACTAAAATATCCTATTGCTGTAAAATATTGGGATGACATACTTATATTTATGCCCATGAAAGAAATTGAGAACATCACTTTATATTTCAGTACATGAGCATATTTAGATTATGTGTATGAGAAATGGAATGTATATCTATATACATTTCTCTCTATAAATAATATGCCAATCTATGCTCATGCTTTATGAAAAAAAATTATGTACTACGTCCATTTTTTCTGTTATTTTTCATATTATTCACACTTATCTATCTTTTTCCATCTTTTCCCCAATGACAGGACTACTACTCCATACTTGGTGTCAGCAGAGACTGCACGACAACTGAGTTGAAAAAGGCTTATCGGAAAATGGCCATGATGTGGCACCCCGATAAGCACAAAGATGTAAAGTCTAAAAAAGAAGCCGAAGAAAAATTTAAAAATATTGCTGAAGCATATGATGTTTTGTCTGATGAAGAAAAAAGAAAAATATATGATACATATGGAGAAGAAGGTTTAAAAGGTTCAATACCCACAGGGGCTAATACTTATGTTTATAGTGGCGTTGATCCCTCTGAATTATTTAGTCGTATTTTTGGATCCGATGGTCATTTTTCATTCTCCTCAGCATTTGATGATGATTTTTCTCCCTTTTCAACTTTTGTTAATATGACATCTCGAAAACCTCGACCTTCTGGAAATGCAAGTAAGTTTCTTAAATTTATAAAATACAAAGTTGTATTAAACATTTTGTGCAAAAATATATGTTATGTGCATGCTAAAGATGAGAAGAACTGCACGCCCCTTCTATATCTACTTCATATTTTTTTTGAACGTAATTTTTATTATGTACAGATATGAATCACAATAACTATAACGCCAATAATTATAATGCCAAACCCGCAACATACGAAGTTCCTTTACCCCTTTCTTTGGAGGAACTATACAAAGGTTGTAAAAAAAAATTAAAAATAACTCGAAAACGATTTATGGGAACCAAAAGTTATGAAGACGATAATTTTGTAACAATAGATGTAAAGGCAGGATGGAAAGATGGCACAAAAATAACATTTTATGGTGAAGGTGATCAAGTATCACCAATGGCTCAACCTGGCGATTTAGTTTTTAAAGTTCAAACCAAACCTCATGATAGATTTACAAGAGATTCAAATAATTTAATTTATAAATGTCCAGTACCCCTTGATAAAGCATTAACTGGATTTCAGTTTATTGTAAAATCTTTAGATAATAGAGATATTAATGTAAGAATTGATGAAATTGTAAATCCTAAGTTTAGAAAAATTGTAGCTAATGAAGGTATGCCTTCTTCAAAAACTCCTAATATGAAAGGAGATTTAATTGTTGAATTTGATATTATTTTTCCAAAAAATTTAACTAGCGAAAAAAAAAGAATAATAAGAGAAGCTTTGGCTAATACCTTTTAAAGGCTGAAAAAGAAAAATAGAAAGATAGACCTTATAAATTTTTATTTAAAAAAATGTCTTTATTTTTAACTTGATTTTTTTAAATCACAAAATATTTGTTTATATAACATTTTAATGTTATTAAAAAGAAGGGAAATGGAGAGAACAAATCAAAAGAAGTTAAATTTGCATGTAATTTTTTATACTTGCATTCTCTTGAAATAGGGATACAACATTGTAGTGAAGATATGAAAAAAGTTGTATACACACACACCCTCGTTTATTTATAGAATGCCGTTATTTGTATTTATTACCTTTTGACACTTTTGCAAAAACTTTTCTTATAATGCTACATTTTCATGCTTATATATTTTTTGCTATTTTTAATCTTTTTAAAAATATTATAATACCTTTATATGTAATTGGTTCGTGATATTTCATTTTTTTTTTTATATTATTTTTTATTTCCTAATTGTTTATTCATATAATTTCTGACCACGACCGATTCTCACCTTATTTTATCTATTTTGCTTTTGCATAATTATTAACTATTTATATATTTCCTTTGTGCATAACACAATTTTGAAACAATTTTCAAATGCTTTTTATGCATAAATTTTTATTTATTGTCTCACCAAATGCAAAAAAATAAATTAAAATAAAAAAACATGTACATTGACATTTTTACCTGAACATGTCATAAAAAAGAAGAGAAAAAAAAAAGAGAAAAAAAAAATTATTTATTTTTCTTACTAATTTTAATATGCACACATAATGAATGTATAGTAAATATTTATGTGTCAATTTGTTCTAAAAATTATTTAATTAATTCAATATATTTTTCATAGGATGCATTTCCATTATGTTTAAAAATATTGCTTTCTTCTTTTGAAAAAAAGCCAAAAAACTTTTTCACCAAATTAACAGGTAAAAACTGGTTCCAATAGGATGACCTTAATGGGTTGAATAACATGTCTAATGCACAATATCCAACAACTCCGAAATAAATAAAAATTCGTAATGATTCACATTTTTGCTTAAAGTCATGATAAGTATATGATTTGTCTTTGAACATATCCATAGCATATGCGAAATTTTTTTTAATCTGACGAAGGGAAAAAAGGTGTAAAAAAAGTATTAGTATTACTATGAGCAAATATTAACAACATACAAATTTATATTACACATATGTTATTCCTTGTAGTACCTCCAACGATGTGGGCCCCCTAACTATGTTGCCTAAATATCTTTTATGGCTTAAGCATGGAAGCTTACTAATTTTATTAACTGTTCGATAGTTCATTTTTATTGTTATGTAAATATAAGTGTAGGTTTAGAAATGTACGGTATATATCATTCACAAAATACAGATTAACACGTTGCTTATGTTCCTATGCTGTTTTTTATTTCAAAATTCTTTTTATGTTAGATGATATCTGGTATACAAACCTGAAAATAGGCAATAAAATAAATTAATATACTGCTGTTTTATTTTTGGTAAAGCTATGGGATGTTTGATGCCATATAGCAAGTGAATTTTTTTTATTTACCTGTTAGGCCAAAACCCTGGAAATTTAAATTGCGGTGGTTCTTGTTCGATTGGCAAAATTGTTCTTTGATATTCGCTCCGGAAAAACCTGAAAGTTTTATTAAGTTTTTAATAGTGTACCAAAGTTAGGTAAAAATTGAAAAAATTATGAAAAAAATTATATATAGAGAGGGAGACATATTGAAATAGTATCCCTGTATATACACATAAAATTGCATAGTTTATCACATTCGTTTGTTCATATGCTTCCGTTTTATTGAGCGCACACATGTCAAATAGTAGAATGTTGGTAACATGTTTAATCTCTTTTATATGCAAAATGCTTTATCATTTTTTTGTATGCACAATAAAGATTATATGAAAGATAAAACAATATTAGTTACAATGCTTAAATAAATGAAAACAAATAAAATCAATCTTACCATTCTCTTCTTTTTAGCCAATTTCCCACCAGCTTATCAAAAAAAATCGTATTCCTTCGTTTTTTACACTTATGTAAACTTCTTCTTTTTTTTGGTACAGCCATAATATACCAAAACAAAAAAATATATAGTACGCGAATATATGCATACAATATTAGGAAATAAAACTAGCCGTTGGAAAATGTACACGCAACAAAATTCATTTTTTTTTTTTCAAAAATTAACCTATATTAATATACCCTGAAAATATGAGGGAAGTTCTAGGCAATTATGAAAACATAATTCATCTTAATAAATATAAAAAAGGCGGAGATATTTTTATAAACGATTATAAGATCGTTAAAACTATTCATGAGGGTATATAAAAAAAAAAAATAATTTTTTTATGCATAATTTATACGTATATATTAACACAAAAAAATGTTATATCCACCATTTAAGTTGTTGCTACATATTTTTGTACACTATTAAAAAGGATATACAAACCCTTAAATGATAAAAAAAATAATATTAATAATATTTTTATAATTTATTATTAGCGCTAGTATTGTTATTATTCTGTTAATTCTATTCATACCGCTGCGACAAAATGAAACATCATTTTTTTTTTCCATATCTATCCCTAATTTCTCAGGAGAATATTCCAAAATACTAATGTGTGATAAAGATGGGGAACTATATGCTCTTAAAAAATATGAAAAAATATTTTTGGAAAAAAAAAGAGAATTTCAAAAGAAAACGAAAGATAATAAAGTCATTATAAAAACAAAATATGATGACTTGAAAAACGAATTAAAAATAATAACAGATATAAAAAATGAACATTGCTTAAGCTGTATAGAAATTATTACAAATAATGATGAAATCTACATTGTAAATAAATATATGGAAAATGGATCTATATTAAAATATGATCATTGGTTTTTTATTTTTCATCCAAATGAGTCATATTTTATTCCAATTCCTGTTATAAAATGTATGATAAAAAATATTTTAAAATCTCTCCTGTACGTTCATACAAAAAAAAATATATGTCATAGGGATATTAAACCATCAAATATTTTGCTAGACAAAAATGGCATAATTAAATTAAATGATTTTGGTGATTCTGAATATATGGTTAATAAAAAAATTAAAGGAACTAGGGTAGGTCATTTTAAATCAATATCATAATTCGACACTTCATAGTTATGTCCAAATAGGTGTGATAAAGTTATTTTGTCTTTTTTTTTGGCTAGCTAGCTATTATTTACAATTTTCCAATTTTTTTTATGCACATGCCAGCTTTGTTCATAAATTATTATTTATTTTTTTTTTTAAGGGGACATATAAATTCATGCCGCCCGAATTTTTTGTTAATACGAAATGCTATTATGGAGAAAAGGTTGACATATGGAGTTTAGGAATTTGTATATACGCTTTGTTTTATAAAGTTTTGCCATTTTCGAATAAAAATGGTTTAATTAATTTATTTCAAGAAATCGCTAAGGAGGAAATAAAATATCACATAGATAGAAATTATTTTTTATCAAAGGTCAGGAAAGAGGCTACTAAAACAAGTAGTCATAATAGTTTATCAAATGAAGATATAAATTTTTTGAAACTTTTTTTAAAAAAAAAACCTACTGAACGATGTACTGCTGAGGAAGCTCTTGTAAGTCTTCCACAAAAATACAAAATGATCATTAAAACGTCGAAAAAATTGTATATAAAACTAGAGTAACAAATGGGAGAAAAGTAGATCTGCATATTAGTTGCACATTAGAAAAGGGATGTATACCCAACATGTAAAATAACAAAATAATGTATATATGTATTCATTGCCCCCTTTTTTAGGAACACAAATGGTTTAGAGGCATGAATCAAAGGGATATTGAAGAATATGCCAAGAATGTTTATAAAAAAAAACATATACTTCATAATTTTGAATAAACAGTGTCCTTTAATTTTTCAACTTCTTTACGATCTAAATATTCCATTCCCTTCATGTCCATAAGACTAGAAACCTGCAAAAAAAATAAATATATTTTAAGTTGATATACAGTGTACAATTTGTTTTTCCATCTATGCCCTAAATTTATTATAACATATATAATAATACAAATATGCATATACATCGGCAATTGGTGAGAAAGCTTTTTCCTTTTCACTAACCTGATCAATTGAAGGAAGCTTAAATTTGCTACTGTAAAAATGTGAAAACTTTATATATCTAAATAATAGCTTTATTAATATTTTATGAGCCTGATAATATATTCCATTTATATCATTATAAATATCTATATCAATCGGATAAAATAAATGTTCTGAATCTTTTTCTTCATTTTGAGTTGGTTCATCTTTCAAATTTTTTATTTTTTCTTTGTGCTCCTCAAAAAAAGAAAACAGAATATTCAAAGTCTTGCATATATCACAAAGAGCACTTCGATTTTTTTTCATTTCAACGAAACAGACACTTCTGTTATTTAAAACCGTACAATAGTATATTCCCTTTTCGCTAAAAAAATATGACCAAAAAAAAAAAAATATGAACACGTGCATGTTATTAAAGGATATATATACAAAGCTAGTCGAATATGCACAACAATCATATTATTATACCAATTTGTGTTTCATCAATTTTTTAACTTACGATTCTAAAGATTGAAGTACATCGTTGTAGATATCAATAGCAGAAACATATTTCTTTTGAGAAAAAAGTGTGTCTGCCTTTTCTTTTAATTTTTTTAAATCATAGTCCCTGAAATAATTTTTTGTTTTTATGTTTTCTTTTTGGATATAAACTGATAGTAATGTATTGTCTATAAATAAATTTGTAAATTTGGTTGTAAAATATATTATGTCGTTGTAAATGTCTGTATAATTTAATTTGGTTGTTTTTTTTTTCGAATTATCATTTTTTTGGTTAGAGCCATTATTTATCGACATATCATTATCTTTATTTTTTGTTTCTTTTTCAGGACTTTTAAAATCGTAAACTTCTTCAATCAAAAAATTTTGTTTATATTCTTTTTTTTCAAATGATATATTTGTTTTTTTATTTTCTATTTGTGGACTATTAAAAAATAAAAAGTTTTCTTTTTCATCTTTTTGACACAAATTTATTAACTCTGAACTTTTTTTTATATTCCTAATATTTTTTTTTTCGTCATCACTTCTCTCATTTATGTTTTTTTTAATATATTGTGAATGAGACTTATCCAAATGTGTTTCTTTATTGTTGCTTTTTTCATTTTCATTATTCTTTTCGTCTTGTATGGAATTTTTTTTACTATTATATATTTTTGTATATTTTTCAAAATTTTCAAAATCTTTTAAAGCCTTATATGCTTCACATATTCTGTAATAACTTTTCAAATTGTTTGGATCGAGTTCCTTGGCTTTTATCGCATCATCCAAACTTTTCTCATATGCCCCAATTCTTTAAAGAAAAAAACGAAAAATAATTAAAAAAATAAAGTATATTTATTTGTCTAATTGTGTGCATATACAGTGAATATTATGACTAGCCATTTCATTGTGTAAAAATAATATTTTTATTTTACGACTAGCCATTTCATTGTGTAAAAATAAATATGTTTATTTTATAGCTAGCCATTTTTTTTTACTTATAATATGCCAAAGATCTGTTTGTATACAAAATAGACGACGTGGGTACATAATGTATGCTTCGAGTGTAGTGGAAAATAGATAACTACAAAATTTTCCAAAATATACAAAGAGATCGAATACAATGTGTATAAACATGTGCATGCATGGTTATAGAAAAAAATGCAATCATTAAAAATAAATTGTGAATGTAGAAATGTATATACGGAAAATATGAATATATAAGCATAAAAAATTCAAATAAATGATAAAAAATAATAATAAAAATTTCATTTTATACCTCATAGTCCCCTTGTTTAAATAAAATATTCCCTTGCTCTTTTTCTTCCTCTGATTTTAGTAGAGAGTTGATATTTGCATTCATCATAAATAATAAGATAAGAAAGTAAAAATAATATAATTTTAAATAAATATTTTCACCAAAAAAAATTGAGGGCTAACCGTCTGATTTCCCTCTCTTCTTTGTATATCCAGGAATACATTACACATTCATATTAAACACGCATATAGATTCATATGCAAATATATGACTGATAAAGGATGTGGATATATATATTTCACACCTCCAATTATTTATAACAATATATAATTTTCGTAAGGAGAATATTTTTGATACTTTTCCATTTATCAACGAAAACCATTTGGATGTAGTTTGTAGAAAAAAAAAACGTTTTGAGAAATCAAGAAATTGGAAAAATAAATAAAAAAATCAGATAAATAATGAAAATAATAAATAATACTAATTGATGAAAGAAAAATATTATATGCATAAAACGATAGGTGAGAAAGAATATTATTTATAAAACTTTTTCAGTAGGGTACTTTTTTCATAAATTTCCTTTGTACGTATTCCTTTTTTTTTAGAAATATTTTTTGTATTATAATCAATATAATTCGTATGCAAATTTTTTAAAAATCCATCACAGGGTCCCCATAAGATAATATCTGTTATATTTTTTTCATTTTTCTTTTTTTTTTCATCATTTTCTAAGCATTGTATTAATTCTTCGTCAAGTAAAATTTTGTTGTTATCCCCTCGACTTTCCTTTATTTCATTTATTTCGTCAATTAAGCTTTTTATATTTTCACCGAGCACGGTGTTTTCATATTTCTAAAAATTGTAACAAAAAAGAAAAATAACAATAATAATAGCAAGGTATTATATACAAATTTTATCTCATCCAGTTTATAAAAGAAAAATGTGGTTAAAACATTGTCCAGCAAATATGTTCACACCCATATAAATAAATGCATGTACATATTTATATTATTACTATTGATGATATTTTCGAATTCAAATTATTAATTTTGTCACGTAATTTTTGCTCAGATAATTGGAACATGGCTTCCTTGTTTCTCTTTTTCGTCTCTAAAGAACTTATGACATTATCTGAAAATCGAAAATCAATTCATATAGACAATTTATCCATGCAAATATATATAAAGGTGTGTAGAGAAATATTTTCATTTTTTTTATGAACATGTTCATATTATTTCGCTATTTTTTATACAAAAATGGCTAGCATAAACAAAAATTTATTCCTGTTCAGGTAAAAAATGAATATGTTAATAAAAAAAAGTTGCATAATAGGTATGCATATTATTTTATTTACTTATATCACAAAATAAGAATTCACAGTTTTCCTTCAAATATTTAACATCATTAACTTCTTCATCTATGTCCATTATCAAGAACTTAAAATAGTCATTTTTTATTTTGTTCTTATAAATTTCTTTCTTTACATTCTATAAAAATAATAAAATAAAACGGAATAATAGCTAAGCTAAAAAAAATAATATTTAAAATGTTTGGTACACAAAATTGGGGGGAATATAAATCATTACTTTAATATTTTTTTGTAATTCATTAATTTTCTGAATTAATTGATTAGTGTCTAATATATGTTTTTGAATAACTTTTTTTTTTAAAAAAATATTTTTCTTTGAATCGTATTCGAATCCGATAATCTGTTTAAAAAAATATGTGTATTTATAAAGAAATGGGAATATACTACATAGACTATATGTTATTTTTTTTTCTGATATATTTATTATGTTAATTTTTATACATGTTCATATCTTTGTTCCATGAGGACATCAAAATTTGCACATTCATGAAGAAATTTTTTTTCAAAATTTTGTTTTCTTTCAATTATAGACTCATTCAATTTTAGGCTTTTATTATATTTCTGCAAAATAATATGAAAAAGGTTGTATTGTATGTTTAACCAATTGGATCTAATATTATATAGATTAAATAATTTTATTTTTACACATATTTACCAATATTAGGTCCCCTTTCTTTTGGTTTAAAACTTTATTACATGACTAAACAAATAAAATATAAAAGAAAAAATATCATCTTGCTTAGATTAGCTACACCTACAACTGTATGTTCCTATGATTGTTACTAATTTTTTAGATGAGCATACCTCTTTACCCTTCAAAGTAGCTATCAAATCGGAAATGCCTTTTAAATTGTTTTGGATTTTATTTTGTTTATTTTCAAATTTCTTCAAAACTTTCATTTTAGTATCCTCATTTTTTAAAAGGGAATAAATAGAGATACAATAAAATTCGTGTAACATTATTTGCTTATATGTGTTTGCCCTGAAAAAAAATTCAAAGTTAAAAAAATATTATATATCACCATACATATGTAGAATAGAGTATGATCATTTATATATCTTTATCAACCAAAGTAATATTATAAATAATGAAATTTTCCTTTTTTGTTTTCTACTTTTGCTTCCTCAATAGTTGTAACTTTTCATTGAACTCGTTGCACTGGTTATTTATTTGATATCTGTGTGTAGAAATAAAAAGGTAATGTAAATCGATGAAAAATGATTTATAAAAAAAACACATTAAATATTTAACAGCGAAAGAAATAGTAACGATTAAGGAATATTGTAAAAAGATTACTAACATATAATTTTTTATATCTATGAGTTTATTTCGTATATCCTCTTTTTTCTTGTTATAATATTCTAATTGTTCTGACAGTTCTTGTTCATTATTTTTAGTAGCCTTTGAAATTTTCTGAACATGTTCAGGTTCACTAAAAGGGAAGTAAATAAATTAAAATTGTGTATTTAGACAAGTTTATTAAACGAGTGCATGTTTATATAAAAAATAAGTTAATATAGATTTATTGTAAATTTCTATTACTCCTCGTTTAGGGACACATCATCTTTTTTTTGATTTATAAATTCGTTCGATGTGCTTTCCTTTAATGTAGTAGTATCATTATTATTATCAAATAGGTGTTGACAATTTTGATTTTTCTTATTATTTCGGAACTTTATTTTATTTAAATAGTCTTTTAAAATATTTTTTGGGTCGAGATTATTATTAATAATATCTGTATAACATGTTTTTACAATTTCAAATATATCATGTTGAAATAGTTTTAAATCTATTTTATCTGAATAAGAATGCTCTAAATAATCTTTTATTTCATCTATGGATTGTCTTAATTTAATTGTTAATAATTTTATTTCATCAAAATAATTTTCTTTTTCTTTTTTCAAAATGGTGAACTTGTTATAAAATTTTAATTTTTCCTAAAATAAAAAAATTAAGTAAGACGAAATATGGTGAGTCTATAGGATCCCATATGTCCCATAAAATACGTTGTGAAAATATTTAATTGGTGTCTAACCTGGTCAATCAAAATACACAAAATGAAACATTGTATTTTTTTTCTTGAACTTGTAAAAAGCTCATAAGGGTAATATAAGAGATAATTCCAATGTAGAGTCTGTGTTTCATTATCTTTATAAGTTGAATTAAATAAATTTGAATATAAAAAATTTATATTAATATTTTTATATGAATAATAATGCACAAAGAAGAGAGATGATAAATTTTCTAAATATTCATCAATATAATTTTTAGGATTTTTTAAATAATATAAATTATTATTCTTTTCAACATTTTGCATATAATGCATTTCTTTAATTTGTAAAAATCTTAATGTTTTTATTTTGTTTATGAATTTTGCATACGTTCCAATGTTGTAGACAATGTTTCTATTCTTGTTTGGTGATTCATTTATTTCTTCGATTTTGTTTGTCTCGTTCATTTTGTATAGACTTGTTACAGAAAGCCCTTTACGAAAACCATGAATAAAATTGATTTTATCAAATATATTACATTTTTTGTTTAATATATTAATAATATTTTGTTTTTCTTTTTTTTCTATTTCAAAATAATTTTTGATTTGTTCATATTCATTTTTGATAATTTCTATTTCGTTAATATATTTCTTATCAAAAAAAAATGCTTCTCGATTTAATTTCATATCATTATAATTTTTTTTATTTTCTTTTATTAAATTTTTTAATTTGATTCTTAATTTGTTTATTTGGCTAGTCATCTCTTTTTCTTGTTTATTTAAGTTGTCTAAATACCCTTTATCTTTACAATTTTCTAAGCATTCATATAAGTTTATGTTATAATCATTTTCATTTGTAAATGTGAAAATTATTGTTTCATCATCAAAGAAAAAATCCAATGGCTTATATTTTACTTCGTCTTTCATTATTTTCACATCTATAGTATCAATAAATTTCTTTTGTTTTTTTCTTTTTTGCTTTTTATTATGTAATGCAGCACTACATATTTTAAAAAATACAACACTCAAATTTTTATAGAAATAATTTTTTTTCTCAAGCATTATTTTATTGTAAAATTGAAGATTCACAGTGCTGTTTGTTTGCATTATTGAATTTTCATTTTGTTTACTGCCACATGTTTCTACATTGTTTGATTCAGCAAGTGTGTTTTCATTTGTTTCCAAAATAGAGATGGATTCTGAACTTGCATTTTCTTTTTCAAAATGTTCTAAGTGAAAGTACTTACCGCCATTTAAAATAAAATCGTGCATTTCATTTTTGTAGTTGTAGCTGTAAAAAAAGTCTAAGCTAGCCAAATAAGGATATGCCTTAATATGTATATTTTTTATATTTTCCAATCTGTCTAGCATACAATTAAAAGAAAATTTTATCAAAAGATTTGTATCCGTGATAATATAAATAAAACATATTTCTTTCTCTTCTTCATTTATATGTTCATTTATGAATTTAATTTTAAACGTGTTTTGAATATTTATTCTAAAACTTTCTTTACCCAAATTTATATGAACTACATCAATTATGCTTGTTTGTATTTCTGTTGATTTGTCATCCTCATCATTTTTGTCTACCTGTTCACTAACATTTTCTGTTTCTACCCTTTTGATGTTGTTATTTTTTGTTTTTTTTTTTGATATTCTTGTTAAGAAGAAATTTTCAACTTTGTCTTCATAGGATTTATAACGGGTCGTTAAATATTTTTTATTTATTTTCTGTTCATTTTTATGTGTTTCTTTTTTTTCTCGACCCAATATAGTGGGTGCATTATGAGTCGACACATTTTGAAAATGGCTTTCTGTTAATAAATAAAAAGTTATATTCAAAAATTTGTCTACTATAACTAAGTAGTTACCTATCACTTTTGAAAATACAACATTCAGATTTTGAATATCTAAATAATATATAATTGTACTATTATAGTATTTTATTTCTTTATCTTTGTTCATATTTTTTTTTGCCTTTTTTTCCAATATATCTCTTTCTCCAATCAATTTAACAAAAACTATATAAAACTTATTATCTAACTGTTCAGAAATTGTGAAACAAATATAATCGGCTTCTCCAGTTTTATACACAGACGAATTTAAAATAGTAAGACCGTGTGTGTGATCCGTTTTTCTTTTTCGAACATCGTTGTTTATTATAATGTTCAATAAAATTTTATATATATTAAGTTTGTGAATGATATATATAAAAAATTTTTCATGAGATTCTGAATAAATTAAATAAAAGAAATAAAAAATATTTTTTATTTTCAAATAGCCATTTAGTACATTATCATTAACCTTATTAAAATAAGCCCATTCTATATATTTTTTAGATACAGAATTAGTTTTCCAACGATTTTTTCGTTTTAAAATATTCTCTATCTCATCATATAATAAAATTTGTTTGGTGTCTATATTTGTAAAGTAAAAAGAACCATTTGCCAATGAAATAAATAAACAATTGTATTCTTGAAGGATAGGAAAAACATCAAAAAAAATTATTTTTTGATTTGTATGAACAATATTTAAATCCGATTTTTTCAATGAATAATATTTTAAAACATGGGCTTTATCTAAACTGAATATATTTCCATTATTATTTATTTTTATATTTGTAATTTTGTGTAAACAGATACTTGTTAAGTAATAAAAATTTGATATATTATATAGTCCCCTATTTTGCTCATCATAGTTTTTATTATAATATATTATTCCATTGTCTAATAATATAAATATATAATTATAATGCATGAAAAAACTATATATTTTACTTCCTATATCTTTTTGTAAATTTATAATTGATATATATTTCAAAATATCTGTTACTTTATTACTTCTATAATTTAAATTAAAAAACATTTTTTTTTTTTTTTTTTTTAAATTAAAATATATTTTTTTTTTGTCTTTTTTATTTTCAGACTCATATATACATACATTTTCTTTATTCATATTATTTACACCTTTTCTACTTTTCTCAATTTCAAAACGATTTATATCGCTATCTTTCCATCTATTATTATTATTATTATCTTCTGATTCTAATTCATTTAAAGTTAAATTTGTATCGTCACTGCTACCAATATTAGTATTGCCATTCCATTTTGTTTTCTCACCATTCTTTAAAATGAAACTACTTTCTGTGTTTAACTTATGTTCTAGCTTTTCTATATCTTTAAGTATATTATTAAATGCATTTTTATACTTTTCTTTTTTGTTTGTTTTGATATTTTTCTCAAAATTGTTTTCAACCTCTTTAGAAATTAAGCCTGCATCTAATGTGTTGACACCATTTTTTACCTTCCCATTTTTAAGTGTTCTTTTCTTTTTCTTTTTAAATAGGTACTTCACATTTAGGTAGTTCCCTTCGATTGAGTTTGTCTGCATGATTGGTGATAAAAAGGATGTAGAAAATGAAATGGAAAAGAATCAAAAATCAAAAAGTGAAATAAATAATGCCTATTATGTTGACCAAACTACTTTCCAGTTTTATAAAATTTACTTACCCTTTTAAAGGCATGCAAATCTAACAATGAATAATTAACTTTGAAACAAACGATTTCTTTTGTAGTGAAGGAAACAAAAAGGAATCCATTCTTGTATAAAAGACAAGTCACTTTTGAATAATTATTTAAAGTTTTGATAAAAAGAAAATGTCTTGTATTATTTTGGAAGTTAAAAAAAAGTAGTTGATTATTTGATAAGCTTATAACAAATATATAAAAATCAAGCCAAGTAGATGTAACTATATTGCTATTAAAAATAAGTTCTTTAGAATAATCTCCATCCCTTAAGTTTGTATCTTTTACTTTTGTTTTATAACTTTTTGAATTAACAAATATGAGACTCTTTTTTGAAAGTATAACTATTTTACTATTATCATATGGACATATCACAAGTTTTTTTAATTTTAAAGAACTTGATGATATTAACACCTTTTTTATGGCTTTTCTTTTCCCACTATTTTTGTTTTCTGTTTCAAAGATTTGCAATGAATATTCGAAGACCCCTTTGGAAATTTCGTTGGAGCCTTCCCCATACTGATAACCGCTTTGGTTTGTAGCTGCACACGTCTTAGTGCCTGCTCTATTATGTATATTATTAATTTTTTTTTTTACTAAGACAAAAATATATTCTTGTGTTAGTTCAATGCACTTTATAGCTGAATCAAATTTTTTTATAAAATTTATTTTAAACGATTCAAGATTGTCATTCTCGTTAAATAATAAATGATATAACAAATGTTCATTGTTTTTATTTAAGACAATTATTAATGATTTACTATTTTCATCACAAATAAATTTATGGATATTATATAAATTATTTATTTTTTTATTACAATTTTCTTCAATTTTTATTATTATTTCATTTGTTTTTTTATCAACATTATTAGATCCTTCTTTTCCTTCCTCCTCTTTTCTATTTTCACAAAACTTTATTTCTTCAATCTCATACTTCCTATTTATATCAGCATTGTCATTGCTTATTACCCCAAAATATTTCTTTTCTAAATTTGACAAATTAACAAAACATATATAATTACATTTTATAAAACAAAAAATGTCTTTTTTTATAAACTGAAAATCGGACCTTGAACTATATTGCATTGTTCAGAAATTTCTCAAAAATCGGTTGCCTTATTTTATATGTATATATATATATATATATATATATAATATGGGACGATCAAAAAAGAAAAATTAATTAGTATCGTATACTTAATATGGCTCTACAAGCTAATTTATATTCATCACACAGTAGTACATATATACATGGTATTGACATACAAATTCAGATACTTATTTGCTGACGGGGTCGAAAATGGGTTACATTTTATTTTTCTTAGCTATCTATATATGGTCAGCTATATAAATTCTCAATTTTATTGGATTCTTATATATGTCTTATTTCGATACTGCATTAATCTTAGCTTGTTTTTCTTTTATTAATATTGCAAAATATGACATAGGATAAAGAAAAAAAAAGACATCCAAAATGAATAATAAAAATATATATTAAAGAAAAAAATAATATTATGAAAAAGACCTAAAGAAATTAAAGGAAAACCTAGCTTTAAATTTTATTATTTTCTCCTATGAAATAATATTTACAGATATATGCATGTGCATATAGAAATTTTTTTTATTTTAATAATGTGGAAAAATGTGGTCGGGCATTATCGGTATGATATGCTTAAAAAATAATGGAATTAACTTTTGTATTTTATAATTAATGATGAGAAAAAATATACATTCATTCCAATTTATATGTTTGTTTATAAAGCATATCTTTATTTTCTTAAATTCATTTTATTTCTTTATTCACCCCTTTTTTGGGTATATATAGAGACAGTGTTATTTACAAAAAGGGGAATCCATTTTCAGAGTATAAACATTTTTTTAATTCCAAAGACATATTTTAAAAAAATAAAGGGATACACAAAGTTAAAAA
This sequence comes from Plasmodium chabaudi chabaudi, assembly GCF_900002335.3. Classification (NCBI taxonomy): domain Eukaryota; phylum Apicomplexa; class Aconoidasida; order Haemosporida; family Plasmodiidae; genus Plasmodium; species Plasmodium chabaudi. Next base: position 436,979 of record NC_030103.2, read on the forward strand.
AAAAAAATAGCTTTTATTGGTTCATAATTTTTTAAACATTTTTATAATATTTTGAATGGGTTATCAATAACTATCACATATTTCGTTTTTAGGGGACATATGTATTCTTAAGGATTTTGAATTATATATATTTTATTTTCTATAAAACAATATGCTTGTATATTTATAAAAATTTGGCTTATTTCCACACAAAAAAATATATATATAATATCATTTGCATGCATATACTAGCGATATCAATCTACATACATATATAATGCGTAATCTCTCACACTTGGATATTTGTCCTTTATCTTTTTGAGCATATTAAAAGTGTTCTCAGTTTTTTTATAATTTCCTTTTTTTAATTAACATTTTAATTTATTCATTATGTAAGCAAGACTTTAAAGAATATTTATAAATAAACATGTACACTGTTTATATGACTAGCCAAAAGGTTGTTAAAAAAGAAAAAAAAATTTTTTAATAAAATTATGAACAGAAATGTTAAATAAGCATAATTAAACGGTAGGGGAATATCATCATTCCATTGTTGGAAAAAAAAAATAATAATAGTATGCATATGCATAATGTAATTTTTTTGCTTGTTCATAAAAAAGGGGAAAAAAATAAAAAAAAATAAAAAATGCGAAAAAAACCTTGCATGTTAAGGCAAAAATAATATATTTAATCTAGTAATTAAAAAAAAGTATTACAAATTAATAAAAAACAGCCATTTTATATAATTTTCAAAATAAATAATAATATATACTTTTCTCTTTTTCCTTGAAAGCCAGAAAATAAGGAACATACGTGGTATATATTAATATATGTATGAACAGCTGGCTACCAAATTAATTAAAATTTGATGTTATAAATACTACTTTGGAAAAATGTCATTTTTAAGTAATCCCTCGACAAATCAGATGATAACAAATTTAACGAAAAGAACAAATGAATTTCAAGCCAAAATCGATGCCATATTAAATAAAATAAGCACAGAAAGTTTACCATTTCAAAAAAAGTCTTTTGTATGTTGTGTCAACTGCTTTGACACATATAATACCGATTTTGAATCCATAGGAAAATGTGTTAATAATTGTCAAAAAGGAACAGAGCATTTTGTTCAAGTTGTTCAAAATGAAATGCAAAATTTGCAAAATAATTTACAATCATGTCAACAAGTAAGGAAAAAAAAAAGATAGAAAATAAGTACATATACATATGCATGAATATACCTATATAAACTAAATATGCATTATCAACCTTTTGTTTATTCTCTACCCTTTTTTGTAGTCATGTTTTTATAAGTATTCACCAAATTATGCAAAGAGTAATGCAAGTATAGATGGACCAACTATAGAAAAAGAAATGGAAGGATGTGTAGTAAAATGTTTTGATAAGCATGAGCCAATGTTACCAGAAATATCCAATCGATTGCATAAAACCTTAAAAGAAGAAATGAAATAATATGTTAATCTATATATTGTTTCCAAAATGTTCATGTTTTTCTTCTCTTCCTTTTATATTAATATTGTATAGATATAAACAAATCCCACATAATAAATATATGCACACACATTTATTGTGGTTATTCATAATTTATTATGACCTTATGCCAGACAAGACAAAAAAGAGTCATGTAAATAAAAAGGAAAGAAAAAATACATATTTGAGATATAAAATGAAAAAAGTAAATATATATCTTCAGCAATAAATTTATACAAAAAAATTAAATTATAATTAAAATATATTTATAAAAATTAAAAAAACATATAGTGTTTGAAATTAAGATATTGACGTTGTTTTATTTTTTTTTTTAAGATATATTTTTTTACAATTTTTTTAGCATATACTATTCCCTCGTCTTTTTATGAATATTTAATATTCATTTTTTTTTAATCTTTAAAATATTTTTTTTTATAAACATTTTTAATTGTAATTTGTTCAAAACAATTATTCACATAAAGATATTTACAATATATTTATCTTTATACAACTTTTACTACAAATGGATTGTTATGATATTTTATAGATCATTCAAATTATTTTCTTCAGTCCCCATTTTAAAGTAAAAAAAAAGACAAAAATATTGTTAAGAGAAAAAATAATATTTTATTTTGTACAATACTTAGCATATGCAATTTGGTGCCTAAAAAGTAAACACACACACAAAAAAATATACTATATGCATAAACTTTGAATTTTTGAGAAACCTTATTTATGTTGTAGATTCAATTATTTTAAAAGCGTGTGAAAAAAAGGCCTTTATATATGCATATGCAAACTTTCAACGTTTGTAGGATTGTCTTATCAAAAGTACATACTCTCATTTAACCTCTATTTGTTGTGGTTATAGTGATTTGTTTTTTGTCCTTACCTCTTATTTCTCAATCTCGTTTGTTTCAATCTTCATAACATATAGCCCACTCTTTATGTCACGAATACAAACGAATGAAATATTTTCTGAGAGGAAAAGTTCACGATGTCTTTGAAAAATATGATTGTGAAAACGTCTTAAAGGACGAAAAAGAGAAGAGCTCAAAGGAAGAGAATAATCCTGATCTATTATATTATAAGGGTTATGGAAATAGTTATATAAATAAAGACAATAATTTATTATATAGAATAAAAAATAAGCTACATACTTCCGATGTAAATAAAAAAGATGATATTATAAAAGAAAATATAAATAGTGACAAAGAAAACCATTTGATGTTATTTTCAGAAAAAAAAAATTATTTATTTATCGAAAATTATACATCAGTTATTTATGAAAATTGTGAAGACAAAATAAATATAATTTTATCAAATGAATATATACCTAATGGAAATATAGAAATACAAATAAAAGGTAATGATACTTTTATAGTCCCTTGTAAGATTAATCAAAATATATTAAGTTGTTATTTACCTCAGCTTATTAGAGGAATATACAACATATATATATTTATAAATAAAGAGATGGCATATATAAAATTGCTACGTCCTGGATTTTCCCTATCAGAAGATAGTAAATTTCTTATATTACATGTAATCGAAATAGTTGATTTTAGTTATTGTGAAAATAGACAAGAAAAAAAGGAAAATCGAAAAAAATTTTGTGACCTGAACAGTTCATATGATATAGCATCAAATAATAACACATTTACAAATAAGGAATTATTAAAAATATATAATAATTTATATAAAAAATATTATACAAATAATAGCGATAAATTAAAAAGTGATCGAATAGCCATTGGACAAAATTATAAACTCAAAATTACTAACGATAATAAATTTTATGAATTTCTTAATTCTTACAAAAATGAATTTATTAATCATTCTTTTAGAATAAAAAAAAATAATACTAACATCGATATGAATAATATAAATATTATTTCGCAACTTAATTTAGAGAATTGCACAACTCAAAACAGGATACCTATTTTGTATAAAAGATTATTATATGATACTTGTATATATGAAAATAAAATTATTATTATGCAATTTCATTCTAAAATTTTTGAATATGATCCTTTTAATATGCTGTCTGCACACATATTTACAAAGGACGAACTAAAAGATGGTTATACAATTTTTGCTCTTAATCTGGTACCTACATGGGAAATTGAAAATAGAACTACAGATAATAATAGCGCTAGTAATAACAGAGATGCAGACTTAAAAAATATGGAATATCTTAACCCAAATGATTATCCAATAAAAATTATGAACATGTCAGAAAAATATATAAAAGGAAAAAAGAAAAAAAATTACGTTAGCTCTTTGATGGTATTTCGATCTGATGAAACAAATTGTGCTGATGTACGTTTATGGGAATATATAAAAACAATAGATTGCGCAAAAAATAATATTTGCGATAATTTTTATATAAATAAAAATTATTATAAAAACGACATTCAATGTCCTGTACCTGATGAGCTAATAAATAATAAAAATATTTTTAGAAAATATTCGCAAGGTCTTAAAATTTCTGAACAAGTCAGCATTTTTTTCGAAAATTGGAATGAAAATTTATTGCCTGTTCATAAGTTTGTCCAATCACAAAAATATAATCTACCTTATTTAAAAACGCAAGATTTATCAAATTTTTTAAAAAAGAAAAAAGAAGATATATTATTGATTAGCGATTTTTGCCAAACGAAAGAGCAAAGTAATATGCCCGATTCGGAGCAAAACAAGGAGCCTCCCTATAATTCCACATTGTTGGGCAGCAGCAAAGATGAAATAGTAAAGAATAACGATGCCCAAAACAACGACGCTGCGTGCTTGCTAAATAACTTCATCTCATTTGTGTTTGTCCTTAATGGAAAAATATATCATAGCGTTGTGCCAATTAATAAGTTACTTTTATTGTTTATAGTTAACTATTGGATGCATTTTGTTAATACAAGCAAAAGGCGATAAACTGATGAATGAAATTATGATAAATAAAATACATTGAATAAAAAACGACAAATAGAAAACGCTTATATGCATTTTTATATTTTAATTTAGGATAATTATTATCCCCATGGATATATATCATACAAGTGTATGTATATGTGTGCTCATGCACAACTTTTTTTTTTTTTTTTTTTTTTTTTTGGAGGGGGTGCTTTTTTCTAAAAACACTACTATGATGAAAATATATAATTTAATAATAACTACAAAAAAAATGTAACTACAACTTCATTTATACATAAAAAATAGAATTAGGAAAACATATGTAATACATATATATGGTCGCAGATTGATTAGTAAAAATGGTTTTGAAAAAAAAGCATAGATAAATCATTTAACTCATCTCCTTCAATTTTATTTTCCTGAATTAAATAATCTTCAGCTAATTTAATATTATTATGTTCACATTTTGGTATTAACTCTTCTTTATGCTTTTTGATTGCAACAACAATAACACAAATAATTGATTTGTAAATAACTTTTTTAAAAGGGAGCAAAGGTTTATGAAATAAAAATGTTCTACATACATTTAAAATGATTGAAGAAAGAAAATTAACATATATAGGTATATATTTAGAAATATTATTAATAAATTCATTTTTTCTTTCCTTTTCTGCATCGTTAATAGATTTAGGAATAATAAATTCACTCTTCTCAAAAAAATAAACTGTATATTTTGATATATTACTTGTAAATATATCCCATAATACTACATATAATGACATATTTTCATAAAGATTTCCTCCTTTAGCACTATGTAAATATTTATTTGTTACAACTTCATCTCTATTATTTTTATTATCATCTGCTATATCAGTTTCTAATGTATCATCATCAGAAATCTCTGATTCAACAGTTTCAGCATCTTCTATTTCTTCTGATAATTTATTTTTTACATCTACTTTCGATTCAAAATCATTTTCTTTCAAATTTTCGGGTTCTTCTTGTTCTTCCGTAATGGGACAAGGGTCATCAAAAAATGCTGAAATCGGATTTTTAAAATTTTCAAAATATTCTTCTTTAATTTTTTGCCTCCTTTCCATTAATATGCTTTCTATTTCTGCCATCTCAACCTCATCAAGTTCAGGAGGTTCGCTAACTTCGGAAGGTTCATCATGTTTGTCCGTTGTAGCCAATTCATCATTATTGTCTACTGTAACTGTTTCATCGTCGACCTTCTTTTCGTCGGTGTCCACACTATTTTTCTTCAAAATCGAAACCTCATTTAGGTTACTTTTTTCAGGAATGGGATTCTCTGAATTTGATTGTGTTTGAACAAGATTGGAGTCCAACATTTCGATGCTCGATTTTTTATCATCCGTATTTTCTTTGGCTAGATTATTGCTTGTTAAGGTTGTTTGTTTTTTGCTTGAACTATTTAGTAGAATAACTTTTTTTTCTTGTTTATTTAACTTTAAATTAATTTCATTCATTTTTTGAGAAGCAGTATTTATCATTTCTTCTTTTGTATAATCGAATCCTATCATTTTTGTTCCATCTAAAGTTGTTTGTTTCCATATATTTTCAAAGGAATATTTTTTATTAAAAATCATAGAATTTCTGACTTGTTCATATATTTTATTCATTTCGTCTTCATGTAAACAGCCATTTGTGCTTTCTCCCTTTTCGCTACCTTCAAAGTCTTCTCGCTTTTCATTGCGCTCGTCGCTAGTGCCCTGTTGATTCAGATCGTCATGCTTTTCTTCACGTTTTTCTTGGCCGTTTTCTTGACCGTTTTCATCATTGGGTCCCTCTTTTGGAGATCCACTTTCAGCTGCCTCCTTCTCTTCCACTTCTTTACCTGCCTCATCGCAGACATTTGTATCCACTTGTTCAAAGAGACGATTTGAAGTTTCGGATTTTATTTTGGTTTGATCAATATAGGCTTTATCTATCGAATATTCATTAACACAATCATCTTTAAAATATCGAAACATTTTTATATCATCACTAAAGCTAACCGATTTCGTTTTTTTCTTTACAATCGTTTCTCTTTTTTCATTCGTCCCATTTAGTTTGTTATTTACATCAAATTTGGGAATTTCATTTTTGATTTTGGTGTCGTTAACTTCATCGGGTTTGGAATGGTCGGTCTTCTCAAATGTTTCTGATGTAACTCCATTGATAAATGAAATTTTATTATTCACAATTTGAAGTTGATCAATGTTATTAAACAAAAAGTTAATGTCATAGAGTTTAAAAAAAGGAAAAAAGGTTAGTAGCATTATATGAATAAGCTGACATTTTTTTTTAAGATTAATATTTTCTTTATTATTTTTATTATTATTAATTATTTCTTTAATTAAATATAAATTATAATTCATGCAATTTGCAGAACAGAATATATCATAGTATTCTCTTAAATAGATATGTTTATTTTTGGTATCTATTTTATATTTACTTTTATTTATATTATTTAAAAATACATTATCACATGCATAGAACCCACATTTATTATATCCTCGTCTGTTTATACATACATCAATTAAATCGCTTTTTGAAAGATACAATGATATTAGGTTGTTTAAAAATATAAGTAAATTTTTAATAAAAATATTTTTGTCTGCATTTATTTTTATATCCTTATCTTCCAATATATTATCACAATTTTCAACCTCTTCAGATTTAGATATTGTATTTATATAGGAGCATACATCTTTTATATTACTAAAGAAATCGTTATAACATATATAATCTTTCTTCTTCTTTGGAATATTTATATAAATCAAAAGTGCTTCAAGCTTTCTATGATATATCTTCGATAAGTTAATTATATTTCTTTCTCTCTGCACAGCATTGGATCCCTTTATATCGAATTTCATTTTGGAAAATTCACAAAAGAAATACTACAAAAATTGTGACTATTATAGACGAGTCCAACTATGTCTGCTCATGCAAACGTGGCTTCTTCTGGGGTTCCACCGTAAAGGTTCAAAATTAGGAGAGGTATGCACAGGATGTATAGCATGAAACAGGATGTACAACATGCACAATTATGTATGACATGCAAAGGTAGTACAAGCATGCAAAAGCAGGCACTCCCTTTCTTGAAGGACTGCTTCACCCAAACGGACTCACGCCGCGGTCAAATATTAGGATATATAAAATAAATAAAATAATCGATCAAAAAAATATATATTTTAAAACTATTTTAGGTTATTTGTTACAATGCAGAAATGAAAATTTCATTTGGTTACTGCATTTGTTTAAATATTCATACAAAATAAAGCATCATAATTAATTATTGAAAAATATTTAGCTTTAATAAGGTAAGGGAATTTTATAATTTTTTTTTTTAATTATATTGAATTATGGATTTGGGAAAAAAAAAAAAAAATATAATTTAAATATTCATTTCCAAAATTTTGATAAATAACTTATATAGCAATAGAAATGAACATAAACAGTAAAATATATACATAAATATAATGTCATGTCATATAATTTTTTACTTACATGCTTGGTAGCATATTATTCATATACTTTTATTATATATGACTTCCAAATAAATAATATGCACTAAAAAATAATTTAAATTTCTTTTTCCCAATCCTATAAAAATTAAAACTGTACTCCTATTCTTCCCTTGTAAATTAAAACGACAAATAATACGTTTTCAGTACGTGCTTGCATATTCTTATATTATTATCATTTTTTGGGGGGCAGGTAAAAGCCCGTTATATTTAGGAAATATGCATAGAAAAATATGTACATATGTTTACGTACGTTTTTACGTACATTTTTATGCGTAGTACTTATGGCGGTATAAAATTAAAAAAAAAAAAAAAATACATAATTAGTTAAACAATATACATTATACTATATATATGGTAATGAAAAAAATATTTTATAGAGAAAAAAATATTTGTGATTGTGTTTTTTACAAAATAAAACAAGATAAAGAAAAATGCTGATAATATAATTACATTATTTTATTTAAACATAGCCACGTTCAAAGCTCCCACTCTACATTCTTATAAATATATACATCCAAATGTTTAATTAATTTTATAATTGATAAAAATCGTTGTCAAAAAAATTATGCATTACATATTCATTCTTAACTAATCATTGAACATACATATGCATATTTGTGAACGAATTAAAATACATACACACACATATGTACGTATGCATTAGTTTATTTACATATCCATACTCTATTGCTCTCTCCTAGTACCACTAATTATAGCAAACCCTATAGATAAAAAAATTGGCTTTATTTTTACATACCATATATCACTATTCCTGATAAGTTTCACTTTTTTTAAAACAATTTTCTAATCCTATAAATTCGGTTGAAAATGGTAAGAGCCCCTTAGAATGCATTTCCTCTTGTGTTTATTCCCCATCCTTTGTTAAACTTTGTCAAACATCCCACCTTTTCACTTCTTGTACAGTTCGCGAACAAGCTCGGAATGAACGCCCTCCTAAAGGACGGATACAGGGTCGTGAAAAACAGCGAAGATGCGATTTTAAAAAATATCGAAGCTTGTAAAGAGATATCTGCAATATTGCAAACATCACTAGGACCAAAATGTATGAACAAATTAATAGTTAACCATATAAATAAAAAAATAGTTTCGAGTGATTGTATAACTATTTTAAATGATTTAGAAATAAACCATCCTGTTGTTAATATTTTAAAAAAGTTATCTGAAACAATGAATTATGAATATGGTGATAATACAAATTATGTTTTTACGATAGCTACTGAAATGTTAGAAAAAGCTAGCTATTTAATTCATGATGGGTTCAATGTAAATGATATAATAAATGGATTCAAAATTGGATATAATGAAATAGATAAAATATTAACAGAATCAACTAGCTATAAAATTGAAAATTTTTATGATGATAAAGAAATATTTAAAGTTATAAAATCTGCAATGGGTACAAAAAAATTATCAAATAATTATGATACATTAATTAGTTTATTATCAAAATGTTTATCAACTTTGATGCCAGAAAAAATTGAAACATTTGATGTTGATAATATAAGAATAACGAAATTAAATGGAGGGAACTTAATCGATTCTCAATTTGTAATGGGTATGGTTATATCTAAAGAACCAAATGGAATTGTAAAAAAAAAAGAAAATGCACAAGTTATGATACTTAATTGTGGATTAGAAGCAGCAACAACAGAAACTAAAGGAACTGTATTATTACGAAATGCTCAAGAGTTAGTCAACTTTACTAAAGGGGAAGAAGATCAAATGAAAAAAATTATTGAAAATATTAAACAAGCTGGTGTTGATGTTATAATTGTAAATGGTGCAATTTCTGATATTGCTCAACATTTTTGTGATGCAAATAATATTATGACATTAAAAATTACATCTAAATTTGAAACTATCAGAATATGTAAATTGTTAAATGTTCATTCGTTAGTTAAATTAAGAACCCCAGAACCCGAAGAAATCGGAAAAGTATCCTCTATTTATGTAACCGAAATTGCATCTAAAAAAGTTACAATAATTAATTCTAAAAATAAAAAACTCGGAACAATCCTTTTAAGAGGTGCTACTAACAACCTTCTTGATGAAACAGAAAGATGCATACATGATGGAATCAATGCAGTCAAAAATGCCATCAAAAGCAATTCATTTGTTTATGGAGGTGGATGTACAGAAGTTCAATTATATTATAAAATCAAAAAATTATCACAAGAATTAAAAGGAATCGATAATTGTTCTGTTAAAATGTTTGCAGAATCATTTTTATCTATACCAAGAATACTAGCAACAAATTCAGGATACAACAACACAGATGTAGTTAATCGTCTTATTAGCGAACACTCTAAAGGCAATGTTGAAGCTTGTGTAAATATAGATCGAAACGATGAATTTATTACATCAGCAAAAAAAAATAATATATATGATAATCTTAAATGCAAAAAATATGCTATAGATCTTGCTTTTGAAGCTTTACAAACGATACTTAAAATTGATCAAATTATTTTGGCTAAGCCAGCAGGTGGCCCTAAACCTAGGGATAAAAACCCAGACTTTGATGAAGATTTCTAATCTTTTAAATAAAAAGAAAAAATATTTACATTACATTTAGTCATCTACTTGTTCAATTCAATTGTACAAGTTCTTTTATCTTAATATTATTCACAGTTTTTCATTCTTGTGAATGCTATTTTTTTTTTTTTTTTCTCAAAGCAGCTAGTCTTTAATCTTATATTTATGACATAGCTGAGTTATTGATTGTTACATTGCATTATTGTGTTAATTCATTAGTTATTTAGTTTTTAAATTTAAAACTCACAATATATGTACATTGAAATAACAGTAAAAAAAAAATATTGCACATTCGCACGTATGTACAAACATATCCATGCGTTTGACAGTGAGAGAAAAATAGAAAGGGCTCGACAATGGGGTCCTAGCATTTTGGGATAATGCACTTTAAGCCCATGATCCTGAATGGAAAATGGAAAATGGAAAATGAAAAATGGAAAATGAAAAATGGAAAATGAAAAATGTATAGAAGCATTAGGTCACCAAATGAATAATATCACAATGTAAGATAAGGACACATGCTGTCCTCATTTCTATATTTTTTTATTTCGCTATTTCCGAGCCTTACCATGCCTTATTGCTTCCATCCCATAAGTTTCTGCTGATATCCATCAGATTTTTGTTAGCCATTTTAAAATCATTATCATTTATACTATTTGCCAAACTTATTAATATATTATTAATTTGCTCATTGAATGCACCATTATAAATTTTATCAAATAGTTCATTGACTTTGATCGAAATATCGTCCGCTTTCTTTTTAACTGGTTCTTGGGCTATATATGCATTTAGTAAATTAGATATAACTTTTTTAATATGCTCTATATTGTTTCGATTCATTAATACTCCATTTTGTTCCTTTGCCGCGGTTTGAATTTTTTTATTTTCACTTGCCGTTGACTGCGTCGTTGAGCCAAGCTGTTCATAAAGCAAAACAATAATCAAAGATGTATAAAAATGAAAATATAAAGGCGACACAATGCATCGGTTTATTCACATTGCACTTGCCTAATTACTGCATACAACGTATTGGCTGCTTATTACCTGTTGGGTTGTTGTTGGTATTGGCCATGGGACTGGCATTCCTGGAGTTATGGACATCGCGCCCGCTACTGGAGATGTTGTTTTTACGCCTGCTATAATGGGAAGCATAATAATGGAACATATCGAAATGAAAAACATGTTAATATACATTTTTTTGTGCAATGAAATTAGTATTCTTGTATGTATTTGGTTGCATGTGGCATACCTGTGGGGGGAGCGAATCCCATTTTGTTTTGAGAGTATGGCTGGGGAGGTGTAAAGGTGTTTTGGTGTGACATTGGAGAAATTGGAGGAGGTGTAACGGGATTGTAAACTTGAGAATCAATTGATTCTCTTTTATTTAATTGTGATTCTGGAGTGAAAGGCATATTTGGTTGAGTTGGATTTCCCATTGGTGTTGCAACAGATGCATGCCTATTTCTTTGAGGAAAAGGTGGAGGGATATTACTTTGTGGAGTTGAAAAACTTGATCGAGGAGCACCTGGGATTTGATTAGATATTGGTGGTGGTGCTACAGCTAAAGGTGGTGGAGCCACACTATTTTGCATTGCTTTATTTACATTTGAATAAGATTGAGATTCAAACATAGTTGGTCCTCCAATTTTATTATCATGTTCTAATTTTAAATTTTGATGTGATGATAGATGTGATAAATTTGGTACTGATGCATATGGAGATGATGAAGGATTAATTGGAGTTGTTGAATGGGATGGCATACTTGGTGGAGGTATATATAAGGAACCTGTTGCAGGAGGAGGATATTTTACATTACTTCCAAAGTTAGATGTACCATATCCTCTATTAGATGCAGAATCTGTAGAACCCATAAAATCTTTTTGTGGTGGTAATCTAGGAGCACCAGGTGGACCACCAATAACTTGAGTACTAAATTTTGTAGGAGGAGTATGGCTAAATGGAGGCATAGGTCCAGGAGGTCCATGGGGTTTACGCATTTCAGACATTGAAAGAGGAGGAACAACAGATGTTAAACTTTTATTCGGATAGCCTTGAGATTTATTATAAATACCATGAGCATTTGAATTCATCATATTATTATATTTATCTGGTACACCAAATGGTTTAACGTCAAAATATTGAAAAGGTGATGGCGGAGGTTTTATATGAGGAGGCATTACATGAGTAGCACTATTAAATATTCGATCTCGTAAAGTAAGACTTTCCATTGTTTTATCATCATCGATAAATGATAAAAATGTCATAGCTGCTTTAAGTCGTCCTGAATTTGCTAAGAGCTCTGCATATTGATTTATTTTTTGATTCATTGTTGAATTAAATTTATTATATTTTATAACCATTTTAAGAACTGTAATTTTTTCAACAATATCTTGTAAAGCATTTAATAAGGTAGATTTAGATGATGGCATACTATCCCATATTTCAACAGTTTCAGGAAAATTAGATGCACATAAATAACAAATAGATGCAGATCTAACATCAAATTTTTCATTTTGTAATCTTTTTGCTAATATCTCACATAAATTATTAAAATTTGGATTATTAATTGCATATGTACATAAAATAGATAAGGCTTCATCCCATGATGATAAATCAATTGTTTTTACTAAATGCTCTAATTTATCATCTAATACATAATTAATATTTCTTAAAAAACTATCATTTTGTTTTTTTATATATATATTTTTTGTTTTATGCCATAAATTTTCACCACCAAAAGATGATAATAATAATGCATCTGCCATTCTATTTTGATATAAACATAATTCTACTGCTGCTTCTATATTACCAACAAGTAAACATTCTTTTATAATAGATTCTATTCCACTATTCCAATTATTACTATTTGTTTTGTTACTATTTGGTTTACTGTCTTCATTTATTTCACCAAGACTATTTTCTGATGTTTGACCTCTAATTGTATTTATCATATCTTTTGTATTAAAATCAGAATTGTTTATTTTATTTCCAGAACCTATTAAACCATCTTTTCCAGTTTTATCATCTTTAGATAATTCATTTTCTTGATTCTTTTCAATTTCATTTTTTTCTCCAAGTTCTCTAAAAAACTTTTCTGGATCTAAATCAAATGATTCATTAAAATTGGGTTCATTTTCTTGCATCTGAGAAGTTGAAAATTCGCCCTGCATATTATTTCCATAATTTGGATACCCAGGAATATTTTCTCCATTACTTAAGTTGCTCATTCTTGTATTATCATGTTTATTATTTATATCAGAATTCATTTCTAAATTATTAGATGTAATATTACCAGTACCATTTATATTGTCATTAGTTTCATTTCTATATTTTTTAAATATAAATCCAGATTCTTCACCAATATTTTCAACAATCTTCTGATTTATTTCATTCATATCATATCCTATATGTTTAACTATTTCTTCTTTTTGAGATGTACATAATAATTGTAAAATTTTCCAAGTTAATTTCTCATGATAATCATCGCATTTAGCTATTTTATTTTCACAAAATTCTTGATATTTTCCACATTCTATATATTTTTCAAATTTATCTGCTTCCTCTATTAAGTCTACTTCTGTTGGATAGATATGACATTTTATCATATACGGACTATTACTATTTCCTTCTTCATTTTGCAATCCTTTATTTTTATTAGCTTGCATGTTTGTTTCATCGATACTGCTTTGATTCGAGTGACTCATTGGGTTCATGCTTTTATTTGCAGCATTTTCAGATGTAGATAAATGGGTAGTGTCACTCTTTATGTTGTCAAAAAGACAGATTTTTCCACCGAACCCAAAACATATAGATGCATCTTTTTTATAAAAATTAGGTATATATTTACTTGTCATTTTACTTCCATTATTTATACTATTTATTTGTATAGTATCCACATTTGTAGAGGATGCAAACATATCTGGAATAAACGGGGACCATTTAGAATAAATATTATTTGCTGAATTATTTACTTCATTATATATATCAAAATTATTTGAATTTAGATACCAACATTTGGTTACATCTTTCCCTGATGATAATAATAAATTGGAATCTACACTACTAAAGCATATATTGTTAATACCTTTTGAATGCCCTATTATTTCTTTTATCGGATAATTGGAATTTCTTAAATCCCATAATTGTAGACATGGATTTTTATCATCATCGTATGAAATTAAAATTTGAGTTGGCTGATTTTCTAACCAGCAAAGTGATGATGTTTTAGTTCTACTATGTGGATCCCTAAAACTAACTGCTGATTTTTTTATTTTCAAATCCCATATAACTGTATTTCCATTATTAGATGAAGTAGCTAAAATATGAGATACCTTTTTATTCCAATTTAAACATGTTATTTTTTGTAAGTTATTTTTATCTAAATATGGATCATAAGAAGTCGGAGCGAATATATTTTCTATATCAGTAATAAATAATTGTCCATCATTTCCACCTGTTGCTATTAAATTATTTTTGTGTTTATTACATTCTAAACAGTTTATACCACTTTCATGTAAACTTGCTTGGCTTAAAATAAAATTATCATAATTTACACCATCGTTGGTATCAAATAAATTCTTTGCATTTAATAAAACAAGATTTCCATTTGTTAATCCTCCTACTATTATACCTTTACTTAATCCACTCTCATTTTCACTTTCAACAAAATTATTGCAATTAATCCATTCAAAACTTGTTACATATTCGTTACTACTTTTTTTACTTGATTTATCATTTCCCCTTTTTAATGCTTCTTCAAAATTTAATTTATGTACAATATCTAGGGTCCTAATATCGCTATTCAAATTTATATCTAATAAATATGTATAATTATTTAAATTGCCATTATTTGAGTACAGTAAATTATGTGAGTTGAAACATATCAGGTAATTTTTGTATTCTTCAAACGGGCACCAATCGAAATTCCCGCTAATGTTTATACTTTTTAAGGCCATGTCGCGCCAAAAAAAAAAAAAAAATAGCTAGCTAAAATGTTAAGCAATGTAACTGGTTATAATATAAAAATCTGCCTTCTATGGAGGATACACTAATTGTTTGAGCAACGAACTCATGTAACAATTAAGCGGTTAAATTGGGGGTATGATACGCAACTTTGAAAATTCTTAAATCGTGAAAAAATTTAAAATATTTTAATCTTTCCAAGTACGTAAAGATTTAGCTCGATTTCCATAAAAATATGAACAAGTCATAAAAAGTTGCATTTGCGTAGAAAAAATGCAAATACGTCGCTACACATTTACATATATAAAAAATTGCAAGAACTTGCAAATAATTTTACAAACTGTTTGTTGTATATGATCAAAATGCTCTATATGCATATAATATATTTGTACATGCTAAAATGTAGCTTCTTTCGTTCTTTTATTTATATTCATTTACTAAAATAAATTTGAAATATATGCATAATATTTTATTTCTACCAGTTTGCTGTATATCTATGTATAATTTTATCTTTTCTTCATTCCCTATTTTAATTGAGCAATGTTTATATAAAAACCAAAAAGAGGGAAAGGGAAGAAAAGAAATATTCAGGATAAATGAGAATCATTTAAGGCTATTATATATTCAATAAAATATATAATTTTATAAACTAAAAAGAAATATATATAAAAATAGGAACATAAATTGAAGAATATGCATAATATAATATATATAAAAATGTACAAGAATATAAAAATAAATATTATCATACAATTTATAAATTATACTAACATGCAAATAATAATCGTAATTTTATACTACGCTTAATTTTTTTTTAAACCGTATACCATAAATAATATGTATATTACATAATATTTTTATATAATTAAAATAATCGAAAATTAAAAAGCAATAGCGCATATATATGATAAATATGTATAACCTGAAAGCACGGGTAGGCTGCATCTCCGGTTTACAATACAAAAAATTAGAAATAACAAAAGGCAAACCAGTTAAACAATATATGTATAAAAATAGTAAAATAATAAAAAAAAATTTTAAATATATTTTTTATGCTACATTTATAAATTTTTTTTTTTTTTCAATTTTCTTCCCTTTCCCTAAATGTATAGTATAATATATGATTAGCATATTTTTACTATAGCTTTTCTCTGCTCTATTAATTTCATTTTTTTTCACAAAATTTTTTAAAAACAAATAATAAACAATGTAGTACTAGTTAAATGGGATCTTTCCCATCATTCTGTTTATAATTTATGTATGTTCATGTATCTTAAATAAAATATGAACAGTTCATACATATTTATCATTTGCTCATTAAAATGTCTTAAGCATTTCTATGGAATAAAAAAACGAGTTTTAGACTATCCAATGTGGATAGATAATAAAAAAAGGTAGCCCAAAAAAATAATAAATTTTCGGCCAACCTTTGTATGTGCTTAGTTGGCAATAGGAATAATAATCATATAAATTATGCTTTAAAATAATATATAAAAAATTGTATATTTTATGGGTATATGCACAATTTAATGTATAACGGTATTATATGGCTTAACAAATTCTAATGAGGCATACTTTTTTAATGCCCCATAAAATGAATTATAAAATATGTTCAATCAGATAGTTACTATAAATGTGTTAACGATTTAATACTGTAGAAAATTGATGTAATACTTAGTCATAAATTAGAATGAAAAAATAATTAAAATAAAGCACAAAAAATAGGAACAAATATGGGTCACTATATAGACTCACTAGACAATAGTAAACGTTTTAATATTTGTTTGATCTGAATCATTTTCCAATTTTTTTTTGGGAACAACTACTTGCGGTATACCCCAATGTGGATGTAATGCACCAGGATAAACAAAAAGCTTACGATAATATATTTGTCTTAATCTATTATTTGGTAGCATTCTTTTTACTGCCAAATTTAATATCATAGATGGATTTCTTGCAAAAACTGTTTTACATGTTAATATCTTATGACCTTTTGAATGACTTTTTCGTGGAAATTTATAAATTTTTGTATCCCAAGTATGTCCATAAAATTTAAGATGAATTGCATTGACTACTATAACACTACTACTATTTACTCTATTTGAATTATAATCAACTCTATACTTCCCTTGTAACAATTTACTGATACATACACTTAAGCTTCCAACACTTTTATTATATGCATCAATCACAAACCAGTTCCCTTTCTCTTTATCAAATACACTTATTGCAGTTTTCGATACATGGTCCTCTGCAAAAATATCAACCTTAGGCATGTTCTTTTTTAAAAATGGAAAGCTTTTCCTGTAAAAATAAATAAAAATATATTCAAAAAATTTAAATCATTAACTTGTGTGTATAGGATG
This sequence comes from Plasmodium chabaudi chabaudi, assembly GCF_900002335.3. NCBI lineage: Eukaryota > Apicomplexa > Aconoidasida > Haemosporida > Plasmodiidae > Plasmodium > Plasmodium chabaudi. The sequence continues at coordinate 454,764 of NC_030103.2, forward strand.
CCCATTCCGATGAATAGCCTCCATAGGGTTTTCTCACAATACTCATAGATTCCACAAGCTCTTTAAATATATTTTTTATTTTTTCATTTTTTCATTTTTTCATTTTTTCATACCATTGTACATTTGAAAATGGATTTATATTTTGCTCATGAAAGGAAGCTTTAGGATATCCCGCCAATCGTGCCAAACTTTGTTTTATCATTATTCATTTTGTTTTAATACTTATAAAAAGTTATCATAAATATCAGCTAGCTCATCTTTAGCTTTGCAAAGTTTGGATGTAAAATACAAATTAAAAATAGTATGACTAACTTAGTTTCTTCTTTTTTTTATTTACCTCCTTTTTTTTAAAATATGTTAAGAAAAATAAATTTTTATTTGGCTTACCCAGCAAAAAAAAATATATACGCACATATTCACACCGCATAAAAATATATTGAAAAAATTCCACAGGGTTTGTAAAACGTTCAATCATGTAGATCTTAGCCAAGTAAAAAATAATAAAAAAATTGATAGTAAAATAATAATAATATTTTAGAAAAAATTTTCGTAAAATAGTGTAGCAAGCCAGTTCGACATCCTAAGGGCCACTGAGGCAGAGATGGCATAGAACTAAGTCACAGTAAGTCTGAGAATTTTACAAACATTTTTAAAGCCAATTGTATTTTCGATTATTTAATTCGCATTTTTTTATCTTATATTTTAATTAAACGTTTTAAAAAAAGGTTGTAGAAAAAATTATGACACACAAAACAACATAACATGTAGTATGGAAAAAAAATAAAATCACATGAGGAATGAAATGCTTAAAAGCAAAATATATATTTAATTAATTTGGAGTTTTATTTTTTAATTTGCAATCATTATTGCTGTTTATCGATAAAATAACTTTATCTTTGGATTAATAGTTTTACAAAAAAAATGAAAATAATATATCATTTTCATAACTTAATATATTTTACATTGTCTCGAATATCGAATGGGTTCACATTCTTATTCATCAGCTTCTTTTCATTCTGCAATTCAAAAAAAGGAAAAATTAATAAATTATTAAAATGTATGTCCAGCTTTATAAAAAGGATATGTACATGTACATATTTATATCCAAAATGAAAGAATACAAATATTGTTTTATGAGTATGAATATATGATAAAATATTGTTACCTTCATAATTAACGAATTTTCCTTCTTTAACTTCCTATTCAATCGCTGTGCCTCTTTAACTGACTTTTTTCGTTCGCGCTTTTCCTCTGGGGTTTCATTTTTGTCTCGTTTCGTTTTTATCTAAAAAGGTTGGAAAAAATGTATGTAAATAAATAGGTATTCATATGTAGGAGCATTTTTTTTAATTTGTTTGGCTTTGTACCTGATCAAGGACTAGATAACGCTCAAGCTTGTTCACACTATCATTTGGCTTTTCTTTAGTCTCTAAATTTGTATTAAATATTTTTTTATTTAAAATTGGCGTAACTTTTATACTCTTAGGAATTATTAATTTACTTGGGTGATTTGTTGTATTCGTTTTTGTTGTCAAAATTGTTTGACAATCATAAGATAATGAATCATCATCTGAGGAATAGGAACTTGAAATATCCTGATCTACTACTATTTCATCATTTTGCATATCAACAATTTTAAGTATTTTTTCTTTATCATTATCATTTATATCTATAACAATATTTTCTATATTTTGTTTATTTTTATTTTTTATTTTTTTACTCTTTCTCATAATCCTTTTTATTTCATTTGTATTGTCATTTGCTTTGTCATTCACCTTTTTTAATTCCAAATTTATTAAATCGCTTAGCTTTATTGAATCATCATTTTTTTCATATTTCATTTTATTCTCAATATTAGGATTCACATTTTCATCAAAAATTATCGTTTTAGAATTTTTTTCATTTTTGTATGACCACTCTTTATCATTGTCTTCATCTAGTTGAAAATGGCTAGTATTGTTGTCGTTATCCTTTTCAATATTTTGTCCTGATTTATCAAATATATCGTCACTAGCATCTTCAACATCTGAAACGCCCTGATCAGTTTCTTCATCTCCAACTTGTGTAGAACATAAGTTACTATCGGGTATAAAGAGAAACGTTTCAGGATCACCCCATATTAATTTATTATCAACATGTAATTTTTCTATGGTTTCAACATTTTGAGCTTCATAAACAAAATTGTCATTCAATTCTTCATAATTATCAGCTTCAAATGTTTTAAATAATTCTTTTTCTTCTTCATCAACTGGTTTGATTTCAAAAAATTTATTTTCACTTTTTGTTTTTACTTCTACAAAATTATTACTTATAGGTTTTAAATGTTGTTCATAATCATATCCATCATTGGGAAAGTAACAATCCCCGTCTAAATAGGAAAAATTATCATTATTTTTTTTTTTTTTTTTTTTTTTTTTTCCACCAATTTTATCATTATTAACATTGTCTTGAATATCATCATCAGTAGTAAAATCTTTTATTATTATATTACTGGAAATTTTTTTTATTTTAATATTTTCATTTTTTTCTTCATTGTCATTGTCCCCCTTATGTTCTGATGAAACATTTGTATGTGTCCTTCCAAAAATCTCACGAATGATAATTTTTTTTTCACTTTCTGTTAGCTTATCTTTAATACCAAAATCGGAGGGGTTAAAATTTTTTAACATATATGACATATCTTCTTCGCTAATACCATTTGAATAGTCGTTTATATCATTCTCTTCTTCATTTTCAAAAAGCGTTTCATTAAATTCATGTTTTTCATTTTCTTCCGTATTCTTAGTAATACTTGGCTCGTAAAACGATACCTTTTTGTTTTTATTTTTACTTTTCATCATCGTTAATTTACTGAAACATTGATCAAAATTAATAAGGCATGAAAAAAGGAAACAAAATATGCTTCAAACTTTTTCAAATTAATTCAACTTTTTCAAATATTATGCGGAATGAAATAAATAACACTATTGTGGAATATCATTGAGATAATAAAGCTTATTATTTTTTTGAAAGAAAAATTATTTATTATCACTTTATTTCTATAATATTCTGAGGTTGCCAAAATGCAAACTTTTATTTTTTTAATTCATTACGCAGGTCAGTAAACAATAAATAATACATAAATAAATAAGTATATATAAATAAGTATATATAAATAAGTATATATAAATAAGTATATATAAATAAGTATATATAAATAAATATATAAATGTTCACTTTTAAATTTATATCGTTATTTTTTTATTGCCAAAAATTTTGCTGACTGGTCAGGAAAAACAACGTTTTCGAAAACATATATTCACACCTATATATTTTTTAAAGAGCTACAATTATTTTTTTTTTTCAACTTGTGGGGCATCGCCTACTGCTATTACTCATACTATTTATTGTTGCTACTATTTTATTTATTATTTTTTTATTATGCATTTTTTATTAACAATTTTGCTATGTTAATTAAACAGTTTTAAGTTTTATTTATAAAAAATTTATTATATGTAGCCATTCCATACAAATAGCATTTCTCAAATGACCAGCGAAATAAAATTTATTTAAAAAAAATATACATAAATTAGTACGAAAAATAAAATGTAAAATAGAACAGCTATTTTGTTCATTTATTTTGCTGTTAAAAAAATTAATTAAAGCAAAGCACAACAAAATTGTTATATTAAAACAATTAGGCAAAACATAATCGCTTTAAAGAAGTCATTATGATGCTGTGTATGATACGCAAATATGCATTCATATAATATGCTGTACATGCATATGTGCCAAATATTTCTCCTCATTTTCAATATAGCTAGCTCATATGTATGTTTACTATTTTTATGTTACCCCATTCACAATCATATACTAATTATTACATAATAATAAGTTTCATTATGACTTGATGAAACAGTATCCAAATTATATCTTCTATACATAATGGGTAAACACAATTTGGTTACAAAATTTAACTATTTTTATTATAATAATATTTTTTTGAAAAATAAAAGAATATGTACAGTAGTAAAAAATATTTCATTTTCTTCACATTGCCAAGATAAATATGAATTAATTAAAAAGAATGAAGAGGCATATAATTTAGAAGACACATTCATTAGGTCTATTCGTAAAATGAATAATACTTCTTTAGTATATGCATCCGAAGATATTAATAAAAATGGAATGAATAATAAATATTTATGGGAATTAATATATAATAGAGCAAAAGAAATTAAAAATTCATTTTCAATAAATGAAATTGTTGTATTATTTCATGCATATTGCAATAGTTTATCTTATGATATAAATTGTATACAAATTATAAATTTTTTTTGGGATTTATTAAATAATAAAATGAATGATTTAAATTATTCATCATTGCTAGCCTTATATTCATGTGCTGAAAAAACAAAAAATTTCCACAAAATAAAAGAAATTAGTAACATACTTTTAAAGTATATGTTAGACAACCCTTCAGAAATGAAACTTACAGAAAAGGGGGTGAATATTATTTTGAAAATGTGCATCCACAACTACAGTGATAGTATTGCTACCATTGACAATATGAACATTATGCATATTAGTAACTATATACAAAATGTTGACTTAAAAGATGCTAAAACGGTTATGCTATGTTTGCATTTTTTTATAATATTCAATTCATTTGGTGATCCTTTCGTCAACTTATTAAAAAAAATACAATCCTTATTAATTTTTAAAAAAATAAACCCATATATTGTTTTAAAATATTTATATCTCCTGAATAATATTAACAATCACCCTATTGCAATTAAAGAGGTGAAAAACACGATATCCATTATTTATTTATTACACCAAGCAAATAATTCGTAGAACTACCATCGAAAGTTATCCAATATGTATATGCATATATATAATATTTTTTTTATGCATTTTTCTTTTATTACATAATTTTGACATTATTATTTTTTTAGTATTTTGCTTGTTTTGTTAATTTTTTTTGTATAATTCCATTTTTACTGATCACATTGGTTGCCTAAATTTACGTTTGCACATCAAACCTATATATACAGGCATAAACACATGTGTATCCGTTTTACTGGATAAAACAATTTTAAATAATTTATAAACTTATTAAGTTATAGCACATTATAATAGTTTCCCCATGAAAAATAATACACCATTTCTCAAACATGGATATAAACATACAGGTGAAAATTTGTAGAAAATTTTTATTTATATGTCTTTCCTTTTTTCCTTTTACACGGTTATTTTGTGTAATATAATTGTTTAAAAATTATTTTTTATTTTTTTATACCTTTTATAATTAAATTAGCTTGTCTTTAAAAATTTAATTTAATTAAAATGCAGCCAACTTTTATTTATAGCCACATATTTACATGAACTGTTAATAAAAAAGCGAAAATAAAAAAAAATAAAGGAATATGAAAAGCTATATTTTTTATCACATTTTTTTTTGTTTTCCTTCTTTGCACACATTTATAAATGCATGTATACTTGTCTTTTATTTTGCTAATTCCTCTTTACAATTAATTTTATTACATAAAAATTATTATTAATTATTCTGTGATTTCTTTTTGAAAATTAAAATATGCTTTATTTCCTTTTTTAATGGAAAACATATATAATTAACACACTTTTAATTACACCAAAATATAACAAATAGTTAAAAAAGTATGTAAATATGTGTATATTCTTAGTTAGCTATAAATAATACCGCTGTAGACGTTCGAATTAAAAACAATTCATAAGAACAATTCTGTTTTTTTTTATATTTTTTTTGAAAACATATCTTAAAATATATTGTTATAGACAAATATGTAACTTTTTGAAAAAATTACGAATAATTTTTTTAATAACTATTTATTTTAAATATATGAACGTACATATATATGTTTCCATATTTTATGTACATTCATAATATTTTATTTTTCATTTTTTATTTGTGTGCTTATTTAGCAACAGATAAAAAATATAAAAAGCTATTTTATATTAATTATTCATTTATTGCTGTAAAAAAAAAACACACACAAATAAATATTTAAAATGTTACAACAGAGAAATCGATTTATATTTTGTGTAATTAATTTGTATATTTTAATGAATATAAAATTTATTTGAAGACGATTAAATTAATGAAAGCATTTCTATTTTTTTTTTTTTCAATGTGTTGACGGTGCATATGCGTGTTCACCGTCTATTTATTTTTCATAAAGTGATGTTATTTTATAATATATATGTTTATGGGTACTGTATAGTAATAAAAAATATTTGGTGTCTTTATGTTTTTGTAACTATTTTTGGTACAAATTATAATTAATTTTTTTTCTACATATTATATTGCAAAAATATAAATTTTTTTTCTGCATAAAATCGTAATTTTTGTTATTTAAACTTTATACATGAATACATATAAATGCACGCATATATTTGATGTATATGTATATTATTATATATATATATGTGTGTGTACTGTTTGCAACGCCGTAACTTCTTTAATTTGTTAGGCCTTAATCTTTTGTTTCAATTGTAGCTCTCTCCTATTTCTTTGATATTTTTAATTCAACATAGATTTATAATTATATTGAGATGTAATACCTTCACAACCTTTATCCATAAAATAATATATGTATACAATTCAGAAAGACGAAAAAAATGATAATGAGGATACCATGCAAACCCATTTTGATAATACGAGCCTTTAATTTGTTAGTAGAAAGGGTTGAAGACAAAATTAAATAATAAAATTCAGCATGTGATACTTTAAAAAGAAAAAAGTATCTATAACAACCATTTTTTTTGTCTATCTATGCATGATTTAAATTATTTTGTTTATATAATTATATTTTTTATTAAATCTGTTATAAATTTACTCTGTTAGTTGTAAGCTTTTTAATTTTGTTTTTAATTTAATTTTGTTCTTTAATGTTATATAATACGCCATATTATACATTACGTATCAATGTATAATGATTTATTAATATGATATTGCAGCATATTCCTATGTTGTTATTTTATATCTATATGCATATGCATGCATATGTATATATTTTTTTTCAATTTTCCATAATTAAAGTGCATTTAAAGACACCCTGTAATTTCCGTTGACCTAAGTACCTATTTTGAAGTTTCAAATGGATCATTATGAAGTGTCAAACAATTTTAAATTTATTACATCCTATTTCGACGAAAATAAGGAATTATTCATAAATGGAAATACAAGTAAATTAAGCAAAAAAAACGAAGTAATTAATAATCAAAATGAAGGAAACGTATATAGTCAGAAAATAAACAAACTGGAAAATTTTAAACGTGATAATGATGTCACAATAAATAAAGATGACAATAAGACGTTTCTAAAATCGTTTTATGAAAGTTGTTCGAACGTAATAACTCCTATTAGTAGTTATCCTCCCAATCAAAAATTATGTAATAATCAAAAAAAGAAAGAAAAAACAAACTTAATTAGTTGCTATAAATATAACAATTTATTAAACAAAAAGAATGAACCCCAAAATAGTAACGAAACTAATTTGAATAATCTAAGTTACGCTAGAAAAGATTCTGTTAAGAATAACTATAATAAAAATTTGTCAGATGAGTCAATAAATGAAAAGTTTATTCAATTATTTGAAAATAATAGACTTATGTTAAGTAATGAATTGTGTAATATTTCATCAAATGTACCTCCAAAAAATAAAATATATGCAAATGAAAAGGATAAAGCAAATAAAGTACAATTGAACCAAATAAAAGATATGGGAAAAAATGATGAAATAAATAAATTTTATAGTTCAAATAATATTTATTCTAATCATAATATAAATCTTAGTCAAGCAAAAAATGTTTTTTCAAAATGTTTTATAAACGACGATTTCACATGTAGTGACAACTTTAATAATCAGAAGATGTGTCTAAATAAAAATGGAATAAAAAATACAAAAATGTTAAATAGTTATTTTGAGCAATCGGATAATCAAAATGATCATAAAACAACTAGTCGAAGCACATCTACTAAAGTATTTAGAGATCCGTTAGTTCGAAAAGACAGCACCTTAATCGTCAATCCAGATGCAACTAAAAAGGTAACTCCTTGCAGTAGTATATGCAGCATTAGCCAATTGAAAAAAATGGTGAATACAAATGAAGATAGTGCTGATTCATTTTTTTATAAAAATCGAAAATGTTTAAGTGGAAATATGGAAGATGGCGAAGAAAAAAAGAATGAAAATGTTGAAAAAAATAATAAGTATCATAGTAAGATGGACCAAAATAAAATAAACGACAATTATGAGGTGGTTGATATATATGATCCATGTTTTAGTAAATGGAAACGTGTGAAATATAGAGGTGAAAAAGGAAAACTATATAGAAATGGTAACCATGATAAAATTTTCAACCTTTTAAACAATTTAAAAGAGACATCAATTTTTTATTATAAAAATAAAAACCGATATAGATATGATTCATCATGTGATAAAAGAGATATTTATTTTGATAATTATGAAATTTCTAATGATACAAATATAGAAGTTTCAACTGTTTGTAATAAAAGGGATGATACTGAATTGATCAAACCATTGCACGAATCAGAAACATGTTTATTTCTTGAAACAAAAGAAAAGGAAGATAAAATGAATAATACATTAGTCATGACTATTTTAAGCAATGATAATGTATACTTTTCATCTATTAAAAAATGTAGCAGCTTGAATCAAGACGGTTTAATAAAAAAAAATAAAAATTTCGATTTATGCGTGCATTCTAAAAGCATGGTTGTTATAAGTATGAATAAATATGATATATGTGAAAATAAAAAAATGTTTACTAATAATATTTTGTGGAAAAATAAAGACTTTCAAAATAAACAATTTGAAATGGAAAGCATTAATAACGAAAAGATGAAAAATGAAACTGATGTACATAATAAAAATACGAAAAGGGATACCTCCCAGAAAAAGGGACGATCAAATGATAAAGGAAAGAACAGTTCTTGTGGAGGTAGTAAAAATAATGGCACAGGAAAAGATGGCAATAATAATATGGATGCAGGAGATAAGAATGGGGACGGAAATGGTAATGATAATAACGAAAATAATGGTAAAAATAACGGGAATGAAAATTATAGCAGTGCAAAAAGTAGCAGTAACTGCTCTAGTAGTAGCAATGGTAGTAGCAGCAATGACAGTAGCAGTATTGCTTCCGAGAAAGAAGGACAAACAAATCTTGATATTTATTATGAACCTGGAACCAAAATATGTAACTCAATAAAAGGGGTGATTGAAAATAATTGTTTTGAAAATATGAGAAAATGTTTAAATGTAAAAAGGTGTGAAATAATATTCGATGTTAATAAAAAAACAACATCATGCTTAAGTTTTCTAACTAAAAAGGAATATGAAAATCGGAAATATAAATTAAACTTAAAGCATAATATAAAAAAGAAAAATATTCGAAAAAATAGAAATGATAAAATTATGAATACAAAAAAAGAGAAGTCCCAATGTTTAGGTTTAAGAAAAGATAGTGAAAATATATCACGAAGAAAATTAAATAAAAATAAATCCTCGTCTTATATTGAATTTTATACAAAAAAATGCAACTCAATAAGCTATATAGATATAAGAAAAAATGGAGTTAATACATATTTGTTTAGAGAAAAGGTTCAAAATAACAAAGGATCATTTGGATCGTTTGAAAAGGTAGATAAAATAAAGGAATGTAGCAATACTACATTCAGAGAAATAAACAAAGAGAATAAAATGGGGTTGGAAAATGGTACTATAACAACTGATTTAGGAGGGACATCTTTTAGGCGTTACAAATTTTGTGAAAATGATCATAAGACAAGGAAAGAGGCTATTCGTAATAACAATAATTGGAATAGTGGCACTGAAAAGAATGGAAAAAATGTTAAAACAAGCAATTATTATTATAAAAATAATGCCATTTGTGAGGATAAAGCTAAGACCTGTGAAAGTTTAGTAACAGGAAAGGATCCTGTGGCAAGTAACAAAGATACATCTAAAAAATGTCATCTTTTATCGTATAATAATTTGATCAATAATAGTGTGAAAGAAAGGGGTATAGAAATGAAGATTATTCGAAAAAAAAAAAATAATATTAACAATATTAATGATGATGGTAGTGTTAATACTTATTATCATGCATGTGTGGGTAAAGGCGAAACTCTTGAAGTAAAGAAAACAATAAAAGAGAAACGAAAAGAAAAAAGGAAGGAGTTGAGAAAGGGCAGTACAAAAACGAAGAAAAAACAGATGGAAAAAACAGGGCGCAAAAATACGCGGGCAAACAAGCGGGCAAACAAAATGAATGTGAATGAAGATGCCTCGGAATATTTAGCTAAACCTAGTTGCCCCATAAATGAAAATGGTGTCGTTTTTAATAATCGATATTATATAATAGGTTTAATATATTATGGAGATAATTCACAGGTATATAAGTGTATAAATATAAAAGATAAAAAGACATATGCTATGAAAGTTGTGTTAAAAGAAAGAGAAAATCATAATAATGGTAAACAGAACGGATTGAGTATTGATAAATTTATAAAAAAATATATGTTTTTAAAAAAGAATCCACATAAAAATATTATACCGATATATGATATATTTAGTGATAACAATTATAATTTTATTATTATGGAATTTTGTAAAGGATCAACATTACTTGACTATTTCATGTCGTTAGTACCGGGTTCTTTACATATATATGAAATTAAAAAAATAATGAAAAATATTTTTTTAGCATTAGACTTTTTACATTCTAGAGGTTTAATACATAGAGACATTAAACTTGAAAATATTATGTTTACAAAAAAAAATATGAGAAATTTTAATTATAAACAATGTGATAATTTTGATTTAGATAATTATACGGATCCTTTTTTTTTATTTGAGGAGAAAGAAAATGTGTGTAATCGTAGAACAGTTCGAAATTCAGTATTAAAAAAATGTGAATCAAAAGTTGGCCATAATAATAAGCAGAATAGTGATATATTTTTACGAACGAAAGAAAAGGGGGCGATCCATAAGGTGGACGTAGACAAGTGTTGGAGTTCAAATGGAGAGGTTGAATATGAAATTGATTTTGCCACATCTAGCAGTGACAATATCGAATGGAGTAATGATTGGCGTGATGATCATTATCAAAATGAATCTGAATCGTCATACAGTTTTGAAAATAGTAGTAGCAATATGTCAGAAGCTAGAGAAATGCCACGATGTTTTGATACATATAATAATTTACTCGACAACTTAGGTTCGTATAATTGTGGTGGGTCAAGCAATATAGAGAATAGTAGCTTAAACAGCATGAATAAAAATTTACTAAGCATGTTGGATCGTTCAACTATACAAATGATAAATAAAAATAGTTTTCAAAAAAACAGTATAGCAATAAAGAAAAATAGTTCTTTAACAGCTATTAAATCGAAGAAAGTAGAGGAGCAATATTTAATAAGTTCTGAAAAGGAAAAATATAAAGATAAAGAAAATAGAAATGACTACAAAAAAAACAGCTTTAAAAAGAGAAGGAAATATCTTCCATATAATTTATATGACAATTTATGTTTAATTGATATGGATATGATGGAAGATATTTCTAATAATAATTCGAATAAAAATAGAAGACAAAATATAATTTGTGGAACAGCACCATATATGCCACCAGAATCATTTGATGGCATTTTATCAGCAACTAATGATATATGGGCATGTGGTGTTATTTTATATGCATTGATGGACGGACGATTTCCATATGAAATATATAATACAATGCCTAATTATTTAAAAAAAAAAGTTTTAACATATACAAAACCTAATTTTGATCCTTTTATTTGGCAAGAAAGTCCAGATTTACTTGATTTATGTTTGAGACTTTTAGATCCTAATCCCTTAACACGAATTCAAAATGCCAGAGAAGCTTTAATTCATTGTTGTTTTTCTGATATAGTATAAAAATATTTCTGTAATTTAAAGGATTTATGGGGATAAACGAAAAAAAGTAACCCTTTTAAATTCGCATATAATTTGTCTAGTTATTTAGTTATTCACTCTTCTCATTTTTTTTTATTTAAATGTTTTGTGTTTTTTACATACATGTACATATGCATTTATTTTTTAAATTAAACTTGAAATATTTTTAAATACGCATGATGACTTGCTTATTGTTATTTTTAATCTTATTTTATTTTGCATTTGTTTTCTTTTCATTTTTTATGGATAATAAAGCGAATTAACGCTAAACTTTTGTAAATCGAATATAATTTTAAGATATACTAGCAGTTTTGAAATAAAACATTCGAGGAAGTGTCTATTCAATGTTTTCTGCAAACACCGGTTTGGCTTTCTGCATGTCTATCCATTTCGATTCGCTTCTTCACTTTGATTTATTTAAATCGATGAACCAGTCTATTTTTCTCTTAAATATAATTCCAATTATTATACTAAGATAATTTTCCTAAAGCCGCTTACGAATTCATATCCAAATAATATGTCGTTTTTATTTTTTCAAAAGTAACAGTTAAAAAAATAAAAGTGAACTGATCATTGGATAGATAAATAAATTAATAAAGAGACAAAGAAATAAGTGATAGAGTTAATGAAAATTAATTTAACAAAGTTTTAGATAAAAATTATAAAAAAAAAAAATAAAATAAATTAAAATATTTTTATCATAACTATTAAAGATTACTAATTTGTAAAAAGATAAACAACTAATTAGAAATTCAAAAAAATATGTATACACTTCATAAATCATAAAATATTGGATTATTTAATTTTTTAAATTAGTAAGGAGCTTTTAAATTTGTCCAATTCTTCATTTATGGTCTTAATCTTTGAAAAGAAAACAAAAAGAAAAAGAATATAACAAAATAAATTGAATAAGGATATGCAATTTTTCACTTGTTCAAGGGTAATACTACATATGCACATAATTCATTATATAAAAATTTTGCATACCTCTGAACAGTTTTCTAAATTTTTTATTAACTTCGAATATTGGTCAATCATTTCTGTAGGTAAAAACATTAACCAATATCTATAATCCTAAATATATATAAACATTTTTAATATAAATTTGATTTTTCTAAATTTACCTTTTAAATGAATATTCTCTTTTTGGACATCAATCATAGACGAATTAAGGGCAGTTAACTTTTTTTCCTAAACAAAGGGAAGGCAGAATAGTAATAAGTGGCATATGTAGTGAGTGACACTGCTTATGCTTGAAACAGACATACTTCAAAGACACAAACTCATTAACATTATTTCGTTGTTCTTACTAGCTCTTCATTTATTAAGTCTTTGTTTTTTTCGATGAAATTAAAATTTTGAGCTTTGAGCATCTCGTTTTGTTGATATAGTTGAAAATTCGCATTCTATACAGAAAAAGAAAAAAACAAAATTAATAAATCAAAGAAGGAACAAAAATTGTAGATTGAAGCGGTCTATTATTATCTATATTTTTTTTATTCCGCTTTTTTTTTTAAAAATTCACATTACCACTGCTTCGTAATATTTTTTTGAGACTATTTTTCTCTCCTCTATCAAATTTTTATGGTCTTCGATTAAGTTTGCTATAAGCATTTCTTGCGTGGCATTAAGATTTCCCAATTTCTGCATAGACGTATATATATGCACATATATATGTAAAATATGAACAGTTAGAAAGTATAAAAAACAAAAAGACATAATTAATATGCTTACTTCATATATGTTTGGGTCGTCGTAAAATTGTTTTAGTGTTTGTCTTAAAGGTTCCTTTCCCGAATTCCTAAAAATAGTTTAAACCAGGTAACCAAAGTAAAATCGTCATTTTTTAACCAACCAAGGAATGCATTACAAATGTGCACATACCCAGATTCATAATATTACTATAGATTATATAACAAAATAATAAACTTTTAATTTAGATACTTTGTTTTATATGTAAAAATTGTATTATACTCACAGGTAAGCATATCCTATTGATTTCATTTCCAACCACTCGTTTTCATAAAATTGTGATTTTTTATTCTCTGAATTCATAAAGACCGCCTATAAAAATTTATCAAATAAATTATAAATGCCACATCTTAGGCTCTTTTGAAATGTGTAATGAAGACATATATACCCACTCATGCATTTTGCTACTCCTTTTTTACCTGAGTTTCTAATGCCTTTTTGTAGTCCAACTCAATGTTTTTTTTATTTTCTAAAAATTTCAGCAAACATTTTTTTTCATTCTCTAAGATTTGGATTTTCTGTAAAAGCTTTTTAACAAAAGAATCCTCATAAAGTACATCATTACCACCTGGAAATAAAATAGTTATTTCAATTATTTTTACTCCACTATTATTATACGTCTTAGTGATTGTTATTTGGGCAGAAAAATGTATGGATATATATCGGCAATATTGATGGAGGAAAAAATATAAAATTATGTTGACAGCTAATTATTACCTAGGTAGAAGTTTTTGTTTTTATTGTTTATAGACGAAAATATATCACAATCTGAAAATTTGATGTCTGCCCCTTTTTCTTCACCAGTAGACAATTCTGTGTAACGTGATTTATTTAGAAATATATTATTCCCATTATTTGTAAAAGTTTCAATTATGTTCTCTTCGCTTACGCGAAAATCATTTATATTATTAAATTTAGACGAATAATTCATATTCAATATGTTTATATGCAGTGAAGTTATAAAAAAAATGTAAGAAATGCATAGGAAATTATTTTTTCGATTTATATATTTTATAACGAAAAAAAAAATTGTATAACAGATAAAAATGAATAATCTACTTTTTATATATAAACTTAAAAAAATATAGACAATTTTAACATTAATTTTATATGTTAATTACACAAGTTATTACATTTTTTTTATTTTCCAATTTTACTATATTTATTATTAGTACTATTATAATTATCAAATTGTGTGTGTGTGTTTTTTTTTGTTGTTGTAAAAAAATTATGTTACCATTGTGTGCAAACTATGTTAACATTTTTTTATTGCCTGCAATGTTTTTTCCTATTTTTTCATATTTTTTCTTATTTGTTCATATTTTTTTTCACTTTTTTCACAATTTTTTATGACTGTTCATATTTTTTTAATTTTTTTCTGAAAAATTTACTAGCCAACTTAAGCAGCTTTGAACAGGTTGGAAAAGATGCCTATGACTATTTACTCCTATATAGTACATACTATATTATTCGCAAACACATAAATATATAATGTTATTAAAAAATGTGGATGTAGAAGGATGGCAGAAGGGTGTACCCCCTTTTTCAGTTCGTAAATAATTATACATGAATTTATTTGATATACCACAATTTAGCACAAAGTAGTAGAACCAACTGCTAAACAAAGAACATATTGCAAATTTACTAACCTGCGAAATTACTACCATTTCAAAGTGCTTTATTTTACCGTATTGTTTATATATACATTTTCTACAATTTCCTGATTACTATTTTATTAATATTACTAAGACATGCATGATTTATAGGAGTTATAAGAGTGGTCGATATTTACGAAAAACGTTCGAAAGAATAATTAAAACCAATCATTTGTGTAATATTCCCACATTTCCTATCTTTATTGTTTATACCCCAAATGCAATCATAAAAAAGGTGTAGCGAGTAAAACGAATGAGATAACTTATTGTAACATTGGTATGGTATTTACTATAAATAAAACAAAAGAATATCGTAAAAGGTTATACAATTTCTTATATTTCATTTGGAAATATATTATGATTCACTTTTGATTTGACACAAATTCTATAAAATGGAAAATAGGATTTACCTACATATTTTTAAATATATTTATACATTTTAATAGTTTAAAAAGGAAAATTACATAATCACAATAATATAACTATTAAGGTGTTATTTTATATTTTATATTTTATAGAAGTTTTATAAATAATTTCGATGGCCCATCGTTTTTTTTAATATTTAAAATAGTACAGGTTTATTAATATGATTAAACAGTTTTATTATTAGTATAGTATAAATTTTGAAATAATTAATATTGTTATAATTTCATTTTTTTTAAACTTTTAACAATCTAACACAATTTATTTTTGTGTTATTTAATTATAAAAAATATATACAATTTATAAATAAGTATGTTTTTTTTTTTATTTTTATGAAATTCATATAATGTACATTTTGCTATGTTAATTTTCCCAATGTACGTTATGGTCCCCCAATTAATAAATTATTATAATATATTATGTTATATAAAAAATATATAAATTATATCAATTTTTACTGTGTTTATTATTATTTTTTTTTCTTTTCCTGCTCACCTAAATCTCCTAACAGTTTTAAATTTACTATAAAATAATATACGTTATTTGAAAAATTCAATAATTCGCTAAATTTTTACTTATATAGTGCTTTGTAAGGATTTTTTTTTAGCGTCATGGCCGTTTTTATATTTGCATATTTTATTATATAATGTTAAGTTTATAAAGATATAAAAAAAATCGTTTCTAGTTTTTCATAACTTGTTTTTCGTTACTATATAATATTGAATTTTTTTTTTTCATAATTTTCTAAATTTTAATTGATTTTCCATAACTAAGGCCCTCTATTTTTTTTTTATTTTTCATATATATTTTTTTAATAATGGTAATAACAATTGGTAAATTAAATTATATATATATAGTATTTGATTTATAGAATACAATTAAGTTTGCTCCCTATGTTAAGTAATAATTATTTTTATAGCTTATGAATTTGATAATAATTTCAATTTTTGAAAAAGGAAGGGAAAAATTAATTATATAATATATATATATTTATATTTCTATATTATTATGATGATTATTTTGCCCATATATGTATATATATGTGTTTTAAAAATATAATTTGAAGTATATATTATATATAAAATTTATATAATTAAATTACACATTCTATTAAAATGAAACATAAGTTAAATTTTATAGAAGCGGATGGGCTATTTTGTTTACAAAAAAATACATAATCACATTTAAAAAATAATAGTTCAGAACCATGGTATTTTTTTATAGCATATATAGCGCACTCATGAAGTATATGACGAATAAATTGAGCTATTCGAGAAAGCAAAAAATATTTGTAATTAACAACTGTTTGTTTTTTTCGTTTATTTTGTTTTATATTTCTTATTATTTTTTCTTCAATGGACTTATTTACCCTGCAGTGAAGATCGTGTTTCATGGGAGTAAGAAAATAAAGAGAAAAAAAGCTTGCTTATGCATACTTCGTTTTGTTAAATATAATTAGTGTGATTAGTTCCCAACTCATTCCGTTGCTTATTACTTATTACTTACTGTGCAGGCGTGATAGCGAATCAGACCATAGTGTATAAGAACTCAATTTTGGAATCAATATGGCTGCTATACACAAGCGGTAGTTATTTTAATATGGGCGTGCTGCTCATATTTTCAGTAATAATTCCGATTTTAAAATTTGTTATGGTTACTGACAATTTTTATAGCTTCTTTAAGCTATATAATTTAGGTTTAAAATTTAATGAGAACGATAAAGATGATGCAAAATTAATTTATTACATTAACATTGTAAATGAGAATGAAGAATTTGCTTTAAAGAAATTTAGTATTTTAAGTTCGATTTCGCGATTTCAATTTGTAGATGTATTTATATCATTGTTTATTGTGTCCTCATTGAACTTATATTTGTTAGAAGCAAAGATATTAATTGGAGCTTACCATTTTTTAAACTATTGTGTTTTATCAACAATATCCTCTTATTTATTATTAACATTTATGAAAATAAAAATAAATATATTTAAAGAAGGCAATATAAAAATCTTTTCATCTCGTAATGAAAATTCAGTAGCTGGAAAAAATTCAGACAGCATGTTATGTAATGGAAAGAGAGATATATTAAAGAAAGAAAGTTCAAAAATAGAATTTAATAAAATATACGATAGTAATAATACAAAAGAGAGCCACCAATGGAATAAAAAAAATAAAAAGAAATCCAATAAGGAAGATCTAAATAGTGATAACATGAATGTAACACATAAAAAAAAAATGACATCTGAGAAGGATGATAAGATTGGTCATATAAATAGTAAATACAAAATGAATGATAATGAAATTAAAAGTTTAGAAGAAGATACATCCGCTGGAAAAACAACAGGGGATGAAAATATGTCACCAAATAAACAAAATGATTGTGAAGATATAGATTCCATTGATGGTGAAAATGTTATAGAACATAATTCATATGAAAATAATATTTTATGTTACAACAAATTACAATCATTAAATAGTGTAAGTTATTTATATAAAGTAATGAAAAATAATGATGCATATATTTATTTAAAAAAGAAAAAATTTAATTTATTATTAAGAGAGAGTTTTCAGAAAACTCGTTTTAATACAATAAAAGTAGCACATACATTTATACTATTATTTTTATTATGCATATCTATATATTTTATAACATCAGTAGAAACAGATATGTTAGGAATATATATATATTTAAATTTTTTCAATTTTAATATAGAAAGCGTAATGATTGATTATATAGATATGTTAAATATATTAAAATTAAAAGTAAACCAAAATTATGTGTTTCCATTTTTTTTTATGTTTCCGTTTATATTTCCTTTAATCATAGCCGTATCTTTTATGTTAAGTGTATTTTTTATGAATTTGTATTATGTCAATTTTTCAGTATGGTATAAGAAAATTACAGCCTTTAGTGATGAATTAGTATTTGATCCTGAAGTACAAAATAATCAAAAAATAACAATATCCGAAAGACATAACTATTTATGTATTAAGAAAGAAATTGAAAAGAATGATAAATTATCAAATACATCAGATGAATTATCTTCTCATAATAATTCCACAATAACAAGTAGTAAGAGTGAAGATATCAATACTGAATTTGTTTATAGTGGGCTTTTAAATTTTTATTTTTTAATGTCATCGTTTTTTGCTAGCATATGCTCAATATTATTACACATGTCGTTAGGAGAAATAATTGCAATAGCTATTATAATTTTTTATCAGATAGTTAAACATACATATAATTTAAATATTTTAGTATTATATAAAACCGATAAAATTCATTTTTCAAAATTTATATTATTTATTGCCTTTGGCTTGATTTGCTTTTCAATTAATATGTATGTAGCACAATGGGAAAAATTAGTAAAGAAGTTACAAAAAATAAGAAAACAAATATATCTTTTCGAAGCTAACAGATGTAGTGAAATTGTTGATTTAAATATTCAAAAAAATAAAAACTGGACTATACCCATTTACACTTATTTTTTTAAATCTCTAATTAAGCCAAATCAAATTGTTTTTAAAAAAAATAAAAAAATTGATATATCCGAAGATAATAACACTCATATAATTCGAACCCAATCTAGTAATATGTATGATTATGATGAAAACAGGATGTATCAAAATATGCAATCATCGATTGATGAAGAAACATTAAGTTATTTAAATTCGTCTTCTATTACTAATATTAGGAATAAGAAAAAAAATAGCAGTAAGAAAAATAAAAATTCTACTGAAGATCCAGCAGGAGTTATAAACAAGTATAATATTCAAAGTAAAGGAAATAACGATAGACTTATAAATTCTGGAATGAGAAAAGAACAGTGTGGGCCTGTTAGTTTCTTATTTTCTGAAGTTAAAAAAAGAAGTACCAAGCTTGGTAAATCAAATTATAATAAAAAAAATAGAATTAGTGTCCAAAGTTATGAACAAATAAGAGATGGGGAAGATGATAATATAGATGATGATGAAGATGGAATATATGAAGAAGATAAAAATGAAAATGAAGATACCGAATCAAGAGAAAATGATCCTATTGAAGGAGGTCATAATAATTCTTTAGAAAAATCGAATTCTCAAAATATACCATATATTAAAAGCTTTGTACCAATTAAATCGATATTATTGATACAATTAGAAAAATTAAAAGCAAAGAAAAAAAAAGATAGAGGACATGGTAGCAAATATGGAGATAAATCCGAACCAATAGATGTTACAAAATTATTTTATTATTTTCATATTTTATTATTTATTTTAATTATATCAACAACGTTAATGGGATTCTTTAAAAATGAGAGTGTACTTAAATTTAATATGAATTCAGTTAATAAAAGATTAAATGATTATTTTACATCTCCCAATTTTTATGCATTCATACCTACAAGTGTTGGAAAATGTAAAACTAAAAAATATTTAGCGAAAGAACCTTGTTATGAAGTTGGCCGTATATATCATGAAGAAAAAACATTTTATCATGCTACACTTTTATTTTTACAAGGTATTAGTTCAATCAATATTGATAACATATATTTTTATTATGATCAAGGGAAATATTATTTAACATTCAATGGATATTTTAAACATATCATTGGTCCTTTGTTTTTAAAACTATGTTTAGGATCCAATTTTTGCCCTATAAGTACTTATGCATATTTAATAGGCAATAAACCAACATTTTCTATAACTATAGAAGCTCAATGTGATGATTATGCAGCACCAAATTATATTAGTAATCTAGTTGTTAGCGATTTACAAATTACAAAAATTGAAGTTATAAAACATTCTGATATTATTGATAATGTTGATATAAAATTAGATGATATTCAAGAAAGAGTTCAAGAAAAAGTTAATGCAATGCTAGCTGATCATCTTCAAATTATTATATGGAAAAATCAAAAATATGATTTAGAAAGCTTTGTCAATTATCTGATTTCAAGAAATTCTCTTTATGGTTTTAGTTGTGAGCCATATAATTATTAGTCATTTAAAAAGTCGTACGTTCATGTGTTTATGTTTATTTTGTGCATTTCCATTTTCACAATTTTGAAACTTCATTACATATTCCAATTTTGTAAACTTCATTGCATATTCAAAATTTTGTAAACTTCATTGCATATTCAAAATTTTGTAAACTTCATTGCATATTCAAAATTTTTGCTTTTAATTTCTTTTCATAATTTTTCTATTCTTTGTATTATATATATATATATCCTTATCCTGTGTTGCATTTATTTCTTTTCCCATGTTGCATCACTAATCCGTTGTCTGATAATTTTTGAATATATATTATTTGAACTATTTACAAATTAAAATTTTTTCTTTTTTTGTTATTTCCCATTTTACAAAAATAATATTAAATGATGTTGGGATGGTTATGTATATATTGCCATTCATTTTGTAAAGTTCCCATTTAGTTAGCTGGTGAATGCACTTCCTGTGCATACAATTTTGTCTTTATCAATTTCGTTTTCTTCTATATTTATAAACATAATTTGATGAAAATAAATGTCTATTCACAACATTTAAGTATAATAGGTCATGTAATACATTTGGTACATCAATCGGTGTTGAATTCTTTAAAAAAAAATTTGAAAAAAATTTTGACTTAATTTATAAAGGTATGTAATTATCTAAATTATTCATGAACATCATTAATGATATATAATTATGTGTATAAATAAATTTATTAAAATTGGAGAGAAAGAAATAAAACTAAATAATATTATATATGTTTAACAATTTTTTTGGCATAAACAAATTTGAAAAATTGTAAGTTCAAACCGTTGGAATGTTTGATTAGTTGGTGTAAAGAAACTCGTTTTATTTATCAAAATTGAATATTCTTAAAAGGCAATGCTTTGTTAAATGTGTTCTCATTCAAAGTAAATAAAAATGCATTATTACTTTTTTCTTTTGTTTGCACTATGTGCTAACGGACTATTACGAAATAAAGGTAGGACCAAAAAGTGGATGCACCCGTAAATCACCCCCATGATTTCATCATATCTGCTCGCTACATTTTTTCATCACATTTTCTGCCGTTTTTAGGCTCTGCTAACTTTGTAAGTAACAATGATGAGGCCATAGGAAATTGGAAAGACATGGATGCATTTGGTATGTCACAGAATGGGACATTATACTTAAACAGTGATTCAAATTTAAATGAAACATCCAGTGAAAGTTTTTTAGAAAATTGTAATATCAACAGTTGTGTAGATATAAACCATGAAAATAGTAACCCAATAAATAATCAACAAATTGACCATCCCAATAATAGTAATCATAATAGTAATCGTAATAATGATCATAGTAATGATCATAGTAATAATTTAAAAGTGGGACAGCCAAACGGAATAAATAATAACCTATTGAAAGCAGAAATAAATAAACAGAATTTGTCAAATACGTTAGATGGCAATGCCACACATGTAAATAGTGTTAATACTACTATGGAGAAAAATGAAAATTTAAAAAATAATACAGAAGGTGCAATAAATATAATGCACACACCAAAGGAAAATTTACAAAATGTGAAAAAAAATGAAATAAAAAGTAACAACAAAAATAAAGACAATAATTCAGCTGATGATGAAATAGACGATGAAAAGGATGATGAAAACTTAGATAGTTCTGTGGAAGATGAATATAAGGATAGTGAAGATGACGACCTTGATGAAGATAAGGAAGAAGACGAAAACGAAAATGAGAACGAACAATCTAATAAAAAGGTTGCAGCAGATAACAACAAAGGGACAGAAATAAGTGCTAGTAACAATGCGAAAGAGACCGAGTCCACTCTTGGAAAAAATGCAGAAAAAACGGTAGCGATATCTGAGGCAGGGAGTAATCACCAAGCCCCCAAGTTTCAGATTCATAATGAAAAAGATAAAATCAAAACTATCAATGAAAGATTTGAAAATGGTAATAAACCTATTAATGAATTTGATATTACGAATGATAATAAAATGGGGAACACGAGCAGTAGAGAAGTGGGTAATGAGGTTAATAATGCATTGGGTCGTTCTAATATTCAGAAAAATTTTCATGAAATTCAAAACAATCCAAACGGCAGTCAACATGGTGCAAAACTTCAAGGAGAAAAGGTTGAAAATAAAATGCTAGGCGATAAGAAGTTGGACGATGAGAAGTTGGACGATGAGGAGTTGGACGATGAGAAGTTGGACGATGAGAAGTTGGACGATGAGAAGTTGGATGATGAGAAGTTGGATGATGAGAAGTTGGATGATGAGAAGTTGGATGACGAAAATTTAGATGAAAAAAAGCTAGATGAAAAAAATCTAGGTGGAAAAAAGCTAGATGGAAAAAAGAAAAAAAAAAATGTCGAGGATGACGATTCTGAAATGGACCAAGAAAATGATGAAGAAGATGAAGGTGACGAGGATGAACCAATAGTTGACGACAGTATCAAAAATAAAGAAACAAATAATGAAAATAAAAATTCAATTTCAAAGGAGATAAAAAATATGAATGAGTCTACAAAAAACGAGCAAGTTACAGATGCAAATCAAAAGACAGTTCTAAATGAAGATAACAAAAATTATAATGAAACAGATGCAAATTGCTCTAAAATAGTGTCTGATAAAGTAGAAAATACCATTTTGCAAACTACCAAGATTGATCAGGATATTCATGAAGTTAAAGAAAGGGAAGAAAATACAAAGCCCTCTTTAAATGCTTCGGAAAATCATGTAAGACCCTGAATACTGTTTACTCGTGAATAAAATTGTATAGTCTTTCATTATATATACCTATTACATTTGATTTTTTCTTACCATTTTAGGATCCCAAACCTGAACAAAATTACGAATCGAACATGTTTACTATCGATAAAAAAATGCACAATAAGTTGAATAATATAGATGGAATACTTCGTGGGTTAAATGATAAATTAAGACATCACAAGGATTTAAAAAATGTAATAAAAAAATAATTTCATCAACATGTTTGGAAATACTTTAATTGTTATTTTTTCGATTTTTCATTTATTCATTTTTTGTTGTCTACATTTGGATGCTCTAATTCGATAAGCAATTACATCATGCTCAATATGATTTTCCTTTTTAGCTTGAACTAAAATTAAAATTTGAAGCCATGGGAAGAATAGAAAAATATAAAATGTATAATGAAGTTATCCAAAAAGCGATAGAAACATTAACTAAGCGTTTAGCAAAAGTAAAAATAAAAATATATATACTTCACCTAAATGTATACCATTTTTTTATTGAATATTTTTTCATATGCAATATTTTTTTTTTTTCAGGTTAACGATGATTTAAATAAATTAAAAGAAGTTTCATCCATTTCTCTCCAAAAATATATGAATGAAACAGGTGAGTTTATCTTTTATATAAATATAAATTTTTATTTTTAAAAGTTTGTTGTCTTTTTATTCGATCAACATATTTTATTTCCTTTTTTTGTAGGCTATGGATTGGAATCATTAAATTTTCCACAATCGGATTTAGATCCAAAAAAAGAAAAACCAAAAACAACTGCATAAGCACATACATGCATAGTATTTTCTAACGGTTCTCATTATCATTTTTGTAATAACTTATTTTGTATTGAAAAGGGAACCAAGTTGTAAATAGAACGAACGAAGATGACAAATATTTCTTTTACATGTCATATATTTATTATCCTATTGTTTTAGTATTTATACTATTTTTCAGATGAAGGGGAAATTATAATAATATGCTCCCCCCATTATATAATTTGAAAATAATTTAAAAATTTAAAAATTTAAAATTGAAAATATTAAAAAGTTAAGTATTAATAAACAAATTGCTTATATTTTATGTGCATATTTATTTAACATAATCCATTATTTTATGGAAATTGTCAAATAAATATATAAACCAAAGAATGGCACAACATTTTTTATGTGTAATAAAAGCAATAAACAAAAAATTTTTAATTATTTAAAATAATTTATAAAATTGGAATTATAAACAATTCCATTTTATTTTCTGTATAAACATAAAACAAATTTTTATGTAAGATATAAAATGAAATCCATAATATGGTTATAGTTTATTGTCGATTAACTTTTTGCAGGAGCTTTTTGACCTTTTAGTTTGTCTTTATATTTGGATTTCACCTTTTGGAAGTAAAAATCGTAATCATTGATTAATTTAAATCGTTTTACTTTAAAAGTTGGTGTTAAATAATTGGATGTATCCCATATTCCCATTGTGATATATATATCATTAATTAAGTTATATCTACTTAAATTTGTTTTATTAAAGGTTTCTAACATATCTTTTTTAATATAATCAACATATTCTTTTTGTTTATTAACTTCTTCATCTAGTACTTTATCCACAAACTCTTTTCTAGTTATATTTAATTTATCAAATATACCATCATTTTCTAAATGTTGTGAAAACAAATTTTTATCAACAGATAAAATTGCCATAGGTCCATCCATTGTATCATCAGCATATGCTACACAATAATTAATATATGGAATCATTGAATATAAATTATTTATAGTTTCTGTTTCTATATATTCACCTTGAGATAACTTAAGTAAACCTTTAGATCTATCTAAAAATGTGATAGATCCATTTTGATTAATTTGTACAACATCACCTGTTTTAAAATAATTATCTTTTGCATATGAACTTTTTGTTAAATCATCTTTTAAGAAATATCCTCTAAATAATTGATCGCTTTTAATTAATAGCTCTCCTTTTGGTGGTTTGGATTTAGCATCATATGTTTCCCATGTTGATACTTTATATTCAACAGACTTTACATGAGGTCCACCAACAGTATTATCACTTTTATCTCTAGGGTCTTGTACGAAAATTGGACCAGCTGTTTCGGTCATACCAAACCCTTGATATATATCAATATCTAATAGAAGAGATAACTCTTTTTCAACATCGGATGATAATTTTCCACCACCATTAAGAAACATTTTCAATGTTGGGTTTATTTTATTTCTTATTTTTTTAGAAATACCTGTGATCGATTCAACAAAGCGATCAAGTTTACCATGTCGATGTGATCTACGTATGTCTAGCGCTTTGTTTACAAAGAATCTTTTTGCTGACGAAAGGTTAGCTATTTCTGTTTGTATACCACTGTAAATTTTATTAAAAATTTTAGGAACACCAACTATTACACTTGCTTCTGATCCTAGCATATCAGTACTGAAATAATTTATATCGTTACTAAATATATTTATTGAAATCCCTCTCGATATACAAAAGTATATAACTATTCTTTCTAATACATGTGACATAGGTAGATAAGATAAATGAAATTTTGTTGGAAAGAAATCAAGTAATTTGGAATTATCAGATTCTAAAACTGCATTATATAAATTTTTGTTACTTAACATAACACCTTTGGGTTGTCCTGATGTTCCGGAAGTATAAATAATAGTACTGATAAAATTTGGCGATTTATTTTTATTCTTTTTAGCTCCACCGCCCTTAGCCAATTTTTCCATAGCATATTCCATCGTAAATATTTCTATGTTATGTTTTTTTGCAGTTTGTTCAACTTTCATATATGTATCGTATAAATTTTGTTTACTATTTTCAAGGAGTTCTTTATGTTTTGCTTCTTCAGAAGTAGATGATGAGTCCTTCGTTTTACGGGAACCTTTTAAGGATTTTTGGTCGGTATTATCATTTTTATTTAATTCTTTTTGCTTCTTAGGATCACTATTTGGGATATGATCAAGTATTATAAGTTTTTTTAAATGGGGCAATTCTTTTAATCTTTCTAATAATGATTTTGCATGCTTTAAATCTAAACATAACCATTCTAATTTCGATTCATTTAAAATATTAGTAACTTCATCAATACTAAATCTCGAATGCATAACTAAGCTAGTAACACCACTACTCATAGCAGCAAAATCTGCTACTAGCCAATTCATTGAATTATTTCCATATATACCTAATATTTTAAATTTACCATCATTTTCTTTTTCGTCATATAATTTTTCAGGAACACCTCCATCATATGAATCTAAAACAGATGAAAATGCATTAGCCTTATCCATCAGATGTTTGTAAGTATATGTTTCAATACGTTTTCCAAATGCATTTTCAACTACTGCAGTCATATTCTGGTTTTTTTGTCCTGTCTCCGTTAAGAAATCAAGAATATGCTTATATCCTGAATCTTGTTTATCTATTGCTTTATAAATATCTGATTCATTTTCGTTGGTTGATGATGTATGCACTTTAGTATACGTAACAAGACCCTGTTTTTTTTCTTGGCATTTATACTTCGATGGGACCAGTGCATAAATTATGATCCCCAGCAAGCTATACAGCTTCATGTTTTTTATTAAAAAATTCAATTATAAATAGTTAGATTGACTGTAAACGGTTTGTCATAGATGAACAATTATATTTTTTTCATGATATATAAGAACAATGACAATTAAACAAACGGGGAGTTGACAAAAAAGACTAAAACATAAATATTGTGGGTATTCTAGTGCATTTGTTTTTTTCAAAACAATTTTAAACAGCTATTTCTACTTCAAAAATATACACTAACCCATGTATTCTGAGCAGTAGTTTAACAACTTCAGATTACAGTGAACTATTCTATTTGGCCACGCATGAATTTATATATACTTATATATGCATACAATCATAAATAGCCAAATATATATATAACCTAACAAAACAAACACAATTATAATTTTTTTGAGAACATTCAAATTAATTATAATTTATAATCCTAAAATATATATTAATATAATAATATATTTTATTTACATAAATCAACGATTTTATATATAAAATGTAATAGGCCTTTGGTCATATATAATAATATGCATGCGTAATAATTTATTTCAGCGCTTTTACATTTTTCCCCTTAAAAATATTAAATAGGAATATGACTTGAAATAATATAATAATTTACTTTATTATATACAATTATTGTAAAAATTTTATTTTACATTTTTATTATTTATCAAATTGTTATATAACACATTTTTTTTATCATTATTAGTGTTGCGGTAAAAGTAGGTATTGAAAAAAAAAAAATAAATAATTATCATATATTTAAAAATTGCATATTAATAAAACAATAATAATAATAATAAAATATATAGGAATAAATAAAAAATCAAAGAAAAGGAAAAAGGTGCCTACATATATTTGTATTGTAGAAATATCCATTATTTTAATTGCTTCAAACTTATATATGATAAAAAAGGAATATCATCCCATCTCTCTCTTTATTCAATAGGTAATCCCTTTTTGTTGTCAACTGCAATTTGCAGCAATCCCTTAACATCTATATGTGTAAAACATTAATTGAAAATGTATAAATAAAAAAAAATTGGTATAATTTTTATATCCTCACACTATTTATTTTGTTTTTTTAACTTATCAAACAATATATACATACGAATATAATCTTTACAGCTATATATTTTTTTTAAATAATTATAATATATATAAAAATATTTAACATTACCTTGCCTACAAATAGGGCATTTTGTGTTTTGCATCCTAACAATATTAGCACACTTTAAAAAAAAATAATAGTAAAAAAAATGTTAATATGTTTGATAATATTTACATATATTACATATTTGGCATGAACAACTAATAATTATTTCGATATCAAATATTAGGTGTGTATTAAAAAGGTGCATAACCCCTTTTCATGTAAATATAACAGCATATATAAATTTAAAACATATTTAAATTACCGTATTGCAAAGACACATATGCCTACATGGCAATATAGCAGTGTTTCGTTCTTCTGTAAGGCAAATTACGCATTCTCTAAAAAAAATAAATCAGAGTGATATGTGCAATGTATACATGTGTAGTTATACATATATTATCATAAACCCGTTTCAACGAATTAAATATTACTTTCCAGAGAGAGAAGCATCAACTGGGTTGGGCTGGGGAGTATTTGATTTTTCAATTCCAAAAATCTCTTGAACCTCAAAATATTTATTTGCAAATTGTATTTTTTGCCTATAAAGAACAATTCGATATTCTTTTGCTGATTTTTGGTTTTCTTTTGTGCCTTTTTCTTCTAAATACGCATAATTATATTGGGCCTGAGGTACTGGTGTACCTATAGCTTTAAGAACTATCAAAATTGGTATTATATATTCATAATTTGGTTTCGATTTTAAATCGTTTATATCAAATAAATTTAAGTTAATTCCTTCATCGGGTTGGCTTATATACATTTGATTTATTTCTTTCGGAAATACTTTTGTAATAGTTTTATATTTCCCTGGAGAGTAACTGCATATTGTAACAACGGGGTAAAACATAAATATAATATAATGGAATATATAAATGTGCATATGCGTGCTCCTAAGAGAGTTTGCCATATCCCTCTTAGCAGTTGTAGACCAAAGTTTGTACTAGCTATGAAGTAAAACCTAATTTCATAACCTATTGGTACATGTATTATATGCATTTTTCAGTTTAATTCTTACAATAATTCTCGTCTTTCTGTATATCCTTCTTTGCAACAAAAATGGATTGATATTTCAACGTCATAAAGAGCGTCAAAAAAAAAATTTATTAAATAAACATTATTCCCATCATTAATAATTTGCAATGTCTTTCTTCGTAAATTTACATAGTTTCGAACTACAGAGGTCCTTTGGACATTTATATTTGGTCCTTGGGGCGGTAGGTCATACAATTGGTCACTGCTTGTTCTCTACATATGGAAGTTATTGTGTATATAAACATGTTTAAATGAAAATGTGCTGAATTTCATGTAAAATTTATGTAATAAAGTTAAAGAAAAGTGAAAACTATTGTGCTTACACTAATGATAGGGGGATTAAATTGGAACGATCTTGTCTATCGAAAAAAAGAGAAGATGAACAATATCAAAGTTTATGAATAAAATAATATGCACTGTGCAGTTAAAATATGATAATATTATATGAATAATAAAACATTTTTTCATATTTTAATTTTCACAAATCTTACATTATTATTTTCATAATCATCATCTATATTATTATTTGGGGTAGAATTGATTATTCCCATTATACATAATCAAACAAATTTATATAGCATTTTTTTGATATATAATAAGTGGATACTTTGGTATATTTTCTTTGATGCCCATTCCACATGCACACGTGGATCTGTTTGAAAGGTGGCTGTCCGAGTATTATTTATATGTGATACAACCAAGGTTTCCCTTTTGTTAGGGTATTGCAATTCACAAATTCACATAAAATTGATTTTTGGAAGTATATCAGATATTTTAACGAAAACAAAATCTGATAAAGCCATAAATGAGAACAAGTGCAATCAAATATAAATAACTTTTAGACCAATTTAAAATGAGACTAGTAAAATATACTTTCACATGCTTAATAAAAAATATTCAAGTTTCATAAGTTAAAAATATGAATTGCCAAATTTAAAGGAAAATAAGGATGTAGTATGAAAAATAATAATTTATTTAAAATTTATAATGCTAAAAGGGAATAATATATATGAGTCATGCTTACAATTAAAAAAAAAACAAAAAAACTTTAAAGAATAACAAAATATATTGACTCCAAAAATGAAATTAATAAAAATTATGGAAAATAAAAAATAAATATTTTTAAAGGATATTTATATGTAATCAAGTTTTGTTTAATTTTTATAGCATAAATTTAATTACCCTTTATATGTAGTAATTTTAAAAGGGAAATATTATGCGGGCAATAAATGGGTAATGGGAAAAGATATAATATATATATGTATGATTATGGAAAATTGTAAATTATATATCAAAGAATAATTTTTACAAATTATTAACAGTTTTACCTAAGGCAACTAAATAAATAAATTACATTATGTATAGCCATTTTAATTATGCTTTTTGCATACCTAGGTAAATGCATTATTTAAATTGTAACAAGTAGCATATCCAAAGATGAAACTACAAACATATAGTCTTAGTTCCTTTCCATTCGTTTGCTAATTTTTTCATTTCACAATCGATGAATAGGCTGGCTAATGGAAAATAAGCTCGTGTGTTGCCACATGAGATATATAATTTTTATTTTTTTAATAAAATACGCATATTTTTTATGAACATACATGTTGGTTATATAATTTTGGTCATAAAAATAAAGACAATTTTTATTCTTTATTGTATTATATTTACTGAAGCTTGATATTTCCATATAATTAATATTTAACACATGGCTAGTACATTTATTTTACGTTAAAATGGCTATTTATTTTAGAAAAGTGGAAAAAAATGTGTATAAAATAGCTATTTTGCTTTAAAAATTATGTACAATTCAGAAAATTTAAGGTTAAAAAAAAATTAAAAAAAAAATATAATAAAATAATAGAAAGATTAGTAGCACAAATAACAACATTGGCTTGTTAACAACAATAATAATAAAATATGACACGAAAATAAGGTTAATTGTAGGATTATTATAAATGCAATATTAATGTAGAAAATCGATGAATGTTCCTAAAATAAGTTAACATTTTTATGCTTATTTCATCGTCTCTTTGTTTAATTTTATTTGTCCATTTTACTTTTTTTTATTATATATGCTAATTTATTTCATAAAAAATAATAGCATTGTTGTGTACATGTCTTTGCACATTTTTCTTTAGTCAATATCGCTAACTTTACATTGAAATTGTACGAAAATCGTTGTTATAATAAATAAATTCGGTGAATAAATAAACTGATAAATGTACAAAGATTGTCTATAAATGATTATGAAAAAAATACCTTCTAATGGACACTATTATTTTTAACTTATGTATATAGTTTCCTTTTTTTTGTTTTAAATATTAATATAATTTATATTGTTTATTGTGAAATTCTTTCTTTTTAATTTCGTTTGCACAACTATCAATCCCCCTTTATTTCAATTTTATCCCTATTAGTAAAATGCGGAAAAAAAATATGAAAAAACTTTGCTACCTCGATTCAAAGGGGGCCCTTTATTCGGATGGGATAAAAAAATATGACCAAGGCGAACATACCTGGGCAAAAGATTATGTACCAAATTATAATTTAGTCGAAAATTGTAATGAGCTTCAAAATATATTAAACAAAGAAGAAGAAACATATGAATCTATAAAAAGGGAAATGGATACACTAGTTAAAAGGAAAGATCTATTAAACTGGAATATATGCAATAATACTAAAAGATTAAGTATGAAAAGAAGTGAAAAAAAATTGAAAATAGAGACAAAAAATAAATTAGAAATTAGATTAAAAGAATTAAAAAGCAAAACCAAAATGTATAAATTTGAATATGATACTTTAGAAGCTGAAGTTAGTAAAATGGAAGAAGAACTAGAAAAAAAAATGGATCTTAAAAGTGAAATAGAAGCTAAGTTTAATCGTTGTTTAGATAAAAAAGATGAATATTTAAAAGATATTACAAAAGAAAGAATAGGTGCATTTAAGGAACGAAAAAAAAGACAAATTCAACTTCGAAAATTATTACTTATTATCAAGCAAGAAAATAATAAAAATTACAATATTGATTATCTCAAAAAATATGAAAAAAATTTAATGGATGAAATTACCAGTTACAGAAATTACAAGACCTTTGAAACGAAAGCAGCAATGGATCTAATTAAAGCACATACTCCTAACGACCCAAAAATAGGGTATTGACATGCTCAAGCGGATTATTCCCTCCAAATAAACTAAATATGGCTATATCCCTTGATGCCACATTTGCACCTCTATACATTTCAGCCATAATTTAATTACCCATTCTTTTATTATGTTTGCTTTTTGAATTAATCTTGTATATATTTCCTTACTGATGTGAGGCGATATATGGTATTGATTTGTTTTATTTGTACTTAGACATAATTTTATATTTTGTTAGCCTTTACATACAAATTGTAATTAAATTGTTTTAAAACTGTGGACTATAGTTACTAGATATAGTTAGGCATGTTTAGGGGATTAGTTTATTGCAGTCCCTATACAATTTATTTAAAATGTAGTCCTACTTTTATTTAAGCAAACAAAGAATAACCACATCATTCGACGTATTGTACAATGAAATGTTAATTAATTTTTTTTTTTTTGAAGTTTTTATTTATAAAATTGGATGGATGAATAATTGAATTTACAATGTGATTGTATATAAGCGGGGTGGGGTTAAAAATATATATTAATAAAATTGCATAATGATATGAAAAAAAACACATATATATATGCACACAAAAAAATGAATAATATGGATAAGTAAATAAGGTAAAAGAGATATTTAAAATTGGTTGGACATTGGATTATATAGTATCATAAATTCGACATAATAGAAATTAAAATGTTCATATTTTGATAGCATACATATGCATATGTATGTTTGCATGTATGTATGACCATATGTTTTTTCTTGAATAATAAAAACAAATCATTTAGGATCGTTATCATGTTTAAAAGTGTTTAAAATTTGTGGGACAGTAAATACTACACCACTAGCATCTCCGACAAAAGCTACATTAATATTCGGATCAATGTGTATATAACTTATAGGAACATGTGGTTCAAAATTTTTTGTATATGTCTTAATATAGGAGAAAATAAGTTCTCCATCAATTTTTTTTTTAATACTTGTTATACATACCGATCCATTATTACATCCCGAAATTAATATGGCTTGTTTATTTTTCCATGAATTTGGTGGTTCTAATATATATATTGATGATAATAATAAATTTTTAGTAATTTGGCTAGTTGGAATTTTTTTAATTTGTTTTAAAGATTTTGTATCCCAAATTGATATATAATCATTTCCAATTAATATAAGAACACCTTCTAATATTTTAGAATATTTTAAATCCATGATTGGTTTTTTTGATATACGTGTATATAAAAGTAATTGAAAATCATATAAATCATATACTGCTATATATCCATTACCAAATCCAACCCAAA
This sequence comes from Plasmodium chabaudi chabaudi, assembly GCF_900002335.3. Lineage (NCBI taxonomy): Eukaryota > Apicomplexa > Aconoidasida > Haemosporida > Plasmodiidae > Plasmodium > Plasmodium chabaudi. The sequence continues at coordinate 488,506 of NC_030103.2, forward strand.
GTTCATATTTGTGTGTAATTGCAAGAATTGCTGATACATAACATTTATCATAAGCATTCTTTTTATTACCAATCATATTTGTTTTTTTAATTTTATCATTTAAATAAGATTCAGAATTATTTCCATCTGAATCAGTCATATATTGATCATTTGAAAATTCACTAAAATTCTCTTCATTTTCATCTTCTTGGCTTTTTTCTTCCATATCACTAATACTACTTTCACTAAAACTGTAGCTACTTGATTCTTTAGAGCTATCAGTTTTACCTGAACTGTTCATGCTAATATTAGAATTTGGGATGTTGAGGAAATTTGAATTTTTTAATGTTTTCGTTTTTACTATATTTAGATGTTTTTTTTTTTTTTTCCTTTTTTTGTAGTTAATATTTGCATCATAAGGTTTATAATAATCTGAATTCAATGGATTTGTTACATTTTTCATATTTGTAAACATATACATTGGGTGCATTAAAATTTTGACAATATTTCCGCTCGGAACTTCCCATATAAAAATATGGCCTTTCATATTGCCCGCAATAATCCAATGAATAAAATTTGCAAAAGTGGATTTTACGGATATACCGGATATTTGATAAGATAAATTGTTATGATCAATGAGACCGTTAGACTCATTTTTGATTTCATCTGTTTCAATTTCAGATGAAGAATCATCATAGATATCAGGAAAATATTTATCATTATGATTGTTACAATAATTTGCAATGTTATTTTGATAATCCCAATCATCCATTGAATCTCTTTGTGTATTTTTACTAAAATAATTTTTCAAAGATTTTTTTGAATTTAATTTTAATATACATTCAAATCTTTCAGCTTTATAAATTAATATATATCCACTTTGGGTTCCTAAAATAATAACTTTTCCAATACCTCCTATATTTCCATAAACCATAGATGTAATAGTGTTTGGATATAAACTTTTGTGTTGCAATAATTTTCCTCTTATTGTATATTTTTCATAAACACATGGAGTTTGAATTATAATATTTGTATTCGGATTTTGTTTTGTATGCTCAATATTAATAGCTATTACAGGACCTGGTTTATTAGGCTGATTAGGGATCCCACATATTTTAGCGACATATATATGATTTTTTATAACTATCGATTTTATATTTGTAACTAGATTTGAAAAACTCCATTTATTTTGTTCATCCCATTCTTCATTTTGCTGATCTATTCTTATCAAATTATCATTTGTACTATCAGATCTTGTAAATTGTTTTTGAAATCTATCTAAAAAATTTGTTTCTTTTTTAATCTCTGGTTTAGTTAATTTGTTTCCGTTTTCTACGTTTTCATTATTATTTCGGTTGTCATATTTTTTTCTCTCTCCATTTTCAATCGCATCAGGGTCTCGTTTTTCTATTACATCCTCTTTGTAACTTGCATTTCGTTTGGTGGAATTATTTGTGTCGTTGTTCTGATTTTCTTTACCATCACTTATTTTCGTTTTTGGTGGCAAACTGAACGACTCACCATTTGTATATATTTCTCCCATATTATTTTGCGATGCTATTTGTTATTATACGTGCTTGACGTATTTTTTTTGACTATTATTTAGATTGATAAAATTTGAGAGGGGTGTCGGAAGGGTTCCGAGAAACGTGTGCATATACAAAAAATAGAACAGGTAAACATAATTTTAAAAACAAAAACAAAAATATAGATCTATCAAATATGCATGTACATATAGTTAAATAAGAAAATGTTATATTATGAAGATTGGCTAGTATGCACTTGCATATTTGCATTTAAAAAATAGGAAATATATCCAAACATGTGAAAAAAAAAAAACAAAAAATATCAACTTTGAATAGTGCTATAAAAAATGAAAGTCACATATTTTTAACAATACAAGAAACAAATAAAAATAAGTAGATGAATATAAACTGAGAGAAGCATTGATCAAGTATATCAATCCAAAATGGTCATGGTATAAATGGTATAAAGTACGAGTACATGTTGATGTTCATTCGGTAAAATAAATATACTTATATCAATGATTGTGAGCTTGTAATTTAATAAAACAACATAAAATATGTGAATATATAAACCCACAAAAAAAAATTGTCATCATATTTTATTTGTCTACTGTTATTAAAAACTGGGTACAATACTGTATTAGTAAGTATATGCCCAACACAGTTGTAAATGCAATTAAATTGTCTATTAATTAGATATTTAATATGAACAATATATATATGTATTATATATATTTTCAGATAGGTAAGTATGCATGTTTTCCATGGTATATCAACTAGCCATATGCATAACACGCAATAATATGTATGAACGTATATAAATAAAAGGGTAAGGAAGTAGAAAAAAATAACGATTGTAAAATTAAAAAGTTTTATAAATAATGAAAAATCAAATACTTAATCAGTAATATAAATAAGATTTACATTATCATAAAAAAAAATAGCTGACTTGATCAAAGTAGTATAAAATATGAACAAGCAGCTTACTCTATATAAAAAAATACACCTTTATAATTAGTTAATGCCATTTTTCGATGTTGCCTATGGTCATATATATATAAACATAATACGGTAATATATTTATAAGTATATATTTTCTTAATGTGATGTTTTTTTTTTAAATAAATAAAGGAACAGAATAATATGTTTAAATATATTAGTGGATAACATATGCATCCCCAGAGTTTGTAAATATAAATATATAATCATTTAAAATGACAAAAAATAAATAATTTAACACTATAATTTTTATATATCCATATTTTATACTCATAGTAAGTATATAAATGTAATAATATGTTAAAAAAAAAAAAAAAAAAATAAAGAGAAAGCAGCAAATGCACATATATAAATTTGACTATTATGCTAATAATATATGCATACTTAATTTATATAAAGGGAAAAATCCTGATTCCTTTTTTTATTTTATAATTTCTTTGATGTTTATTTTTTTTTTATTTTAGAATATCTACTTCAATTATATGTTATTCATTTATTGTAAAATTTTGTGAACAAGCCCCATGTTTTATCAGGTTGGCATTTCACAAAAACAAACTAAACAGTAAATAAATTACAAAATAAGTAGAAAGCATTTGCATACTTAGTAACATAGGATGATCTCCTTCGGCATAAATATTTTTGCAATGCCATTCATCGTATGAATATACATTTTTAAAAGAAATTATTTATTTTTTTTGTTGGAATTAAATAATTCGAAAAATGAATTAAAGCCATATTGAAAATAAAAAATAGGAGAAGGTAGAAATGGGCTAACAAAACTCGAAGCAACAATAAATTGTGTTAGCATATTGTTTACATAATTACTTGGCATTGAATTGTTTTTATAAAAATAAACTCAGTCCGAGTAATCCATATAGTTAAATAATATTTTATAGAGCATATGGTAGCTAGGTCTTAACCCTCATCCATTTGTTTACAAAAAAAATCAACTTGATAAGTGTGCATAGATAATATATGGATAAACCCCAATTTGTACACACAGTTGAATAAGCAGATATATATAATGGAGAACCACGATAGGGGCAAGTATAAACAGAAACATATTTCAAATCAAGAGGAAAGTAGAAACTATAGTACATATATAAAAAGTAATAATACAAACGAACCGAATTTATGTGATAATATGTCTGCTTATGAAAATGATAAATATATAAATGAACTATTAGAAAAAGATAAAAATAAATTTGATATGTTTATAAATTTTTATGAAGAAAATAAAACAAATAATATGAATGATATAAATGATTGGATATTAGGTAAATGTAATCAAATTGATAATCATACAATAAATTATTCTAAAGTTATAGCTAGCTGGTTTTATGATAGATTATTAAAATGCTTAACATTCAAAAATAAGTTAAATTTAATTTTTATCTATCATGAAATAGTAAGAAATTTAATGTTAAATAATAAAAATAAAGAAATGGTTGAGTTTAAGAAATATATGCATCCAATGATTCAAGATGTTTATACATGTGCCTATTATAAAGATCAAAATTCAATAAGTGTTTTATTACAAATTGTATATAAATGGAAAGAATTAAATATTAATGATCATAACGAAACAAAATTATTATTAAATATTTTTCACTATAACGAACATAATGGATATGCTGATAATTCAAATGAGTTTGATAACTCATATAATCAAAAAACAAATAAATATAAAAACAGTTCAGATTATAATATGAATAATAAATATAGATATAATAATACATTTACACAAAATAATAGTGTTCCGCCTCCACCCCCTCCTACTGCTCCACCACCATCTGCTTACTTAAATAATGAATCAAAACAAATTTCCATAAATGATAAATACAAAAAAATAAGAGATTCAAATGATGGTGGTTACAGTCACAAAAGTAATAATAATCGAAACTTTTTTAATAATTCCGAAATAGATAATGATTATAATAAAAACCCTGAAGATATTTCTGTAGGATTTTTAGCTACCTTACTAAAACTTATATCAAAAAAAGGAAAAAAACAACAAATAGCTCTTGTTCCTTATACACCTATAGAAATTTCCTATACATATCAAACCCCACCATCCACAAATATGACACAAAAGTTAAATGAAAAAATAAACGATTTCTATGAAGAATTAAAACATATTGTAAATGATGAAGATATCGAAAGTAGTGACATTTCTGATACTAATGAAGTTATGAATGCATACGATAATTATAAAAAGTTTATATCTACAAATAAAAGGAAAACTGGAGGAAAAGATGGAAAAGGAAATAAAAAATCGAAAAATAATGACAAATTATCTGCTGATCAAAATAAAGAATATGATGATTCAAGTGATACTAATACAACATTTTCTTCTGTTGAACTTTTTGATAATTCAATGGTTGAACTTTTAAACGATGATAATGATATTTTAAAAAAAAATAAAAAAAATAAAAATGTTAGCTTTAGTCAAATTGCTATTGAAAATGCTCAAAATTGGAATGAAGAAACGGATAATGCTATGGGAGGATATAATTTTGATTTTTATCCAATGCCAGGAATGGGTGATAATTCAAACATAGAAGATGTTTTCGAAAATTATAGACGAAATAAATCTAATGTTTATCATGGGTCTATTGCCCAAAAATTTTGAAAAAAATAGGAGCATAAAATTGTATTTTTTTGTCGTTTTTTTAGCCTTTTTTTTAACCTTTTTTTTAACATTTTTGTTCACAATTTGTCTACACAAATGTGATGTTTTTTTCTATAAATATACAACTCTTATCTTATTTTATTACGCTTTAATATTTTTCGCATTTGTTTTTTTAAGTCATATGAAATAGGCTATAATATATAATAAAATATGAACCGTTCAGGTAAATTTACCCATTTTAGTAAAAATTTACATGCACAAGGCATGTATATATTTTATTAGCTAGCTTAATGAAAATGCGCATTAAAAATATGCACACACAATTGGATTTAAAAAAAAACAAATAATTTAAAACAAAAAAAATGTTACTTAGAGTTTATAAAAATAAAATCAACATATATTATGTCGAAAAATACATGGATATGCATATTTTTCGGTTTTATGTATTCCATTTTTACATTATATGATATTTTCTTCTTGGAAAATTGGGGTGTATGTAAAAACAGAATAGCTATGAAATATATCATCAAACAAATGCGTTAAAAACATGAATAATATATATGATTTTATTATACCCACGAAAAAAATAGAAAATGTTGATCCATTATTTAAAAGAAAAAGCAAAGCTTCAGATTCATTTTTGAATTTCTTTTTTATATTTTTAATATTTTCTACTATCTCATATATTGTCATATTTTCTTTTTTAAGATATGAGCGTATATCGACAAGAGAAAATAATAAATTATATAAGAATGAAAAAAAAATTAAAAAAAATCTGGAATTCAAAAAACGAAAAATCATCTTTTTATTTATAAAGGATTTATCAATATATACAATTTTTTTGTTGTCATAAAATTTTCGCTTTAAAAGGCTTATCAATACAGAACATATTATTAATATAATAAATTGGATTTGTTTTTTTCCATCAATTTTAATTGGCATTGTATTTTCACTTGCTTTTGTCTCGTTGCTATCTTTATCATTTAACTTATTAGCATTGTCATTTGTTTTGTCTATATCTTTATGTTTTTTTTCTTTTGTATGCCTTTCTTTTAAATTCGATTTTTCTTTCTTATCATTACCTTGAGATAAATTAGTTTCATCCTTTTTTAAATTATCTTTTTCACTATTGCTAGGATTACTTTTTTTATCTTTCAGAGTGTCAGAATTTTGGCTTGCATTTTTATTTTCGCTCAAATCTGATTTGTTCTCACTTGCCTTATCGCCATTTTTCTCGCTTATTTTGTCATCATTTTTTTCGGTTGATTTTTTCTTTTCTTTATTGTCGTTGTCTTTTGTTTGGTCTTCTTTTAGGTCGATATCATTTGTTGTGTCAGAATTGGATACTTTTGCAGAAGATGCATTTATTTCATTAATTGTATCCAGGTTTGAAGTTTTTAATTTTTCATCTTCTTGCTTTTTATCACTGTTGTCGATTTTCTGTTCGTTGTCTTCCTTTTTTTCTGCATCCTTCCCTTTAGATATGCCCATTAAAATGTCCATACGCTCTTTGTTTTTTTTGAGCAATTTATTTCGTCTTTTCAATGCCTGTTTATCCATTTTAAAACTGTTTTTTATACTTATTAGTTATATAACTATTTCCCAAACTGCAAACACACATATGCAATCTGTTCATTCGCTATGCATGTACGTACGTCTTTATGAGAGCGCGATAAATACGTATATAATTATAGTAACAATTTCCAACTTGTTTAAAATGGCTGCCAATTTTGATATACTAAACAAGGTTGAAGGTGTGTATTTTTTGGCATAGCAAGATATATGAGGTTGCTATATTTTTTTTAAATTTTCCGTTTTAAGCATATAGCTAAATTGGACGTACACACAAATATATCATAAATGTTGAGACATACAAATATGCATAACTAGGGTCTACCATATAACTATGGGTATAATACTTTGATAAACCATTATAATAAATCAATATACTTATTATAAAAAAGGATTATAATAATAATACATCATTTTAATCTATTTATTTTAAAAAATATATATATCAATATAATTTATTATGGTGTTTATAAATTATATGTAATGCAAAATTCGTATTTTAAAGGAATTAAAAATTTTCCATTTTATTTAAAATTAAATTAAATGATTTGTTTTGTTGTAAATGTTAATACATTTTGTCAGTCCCTAATTTTGTGAATATACTTAAATAATTTAAAAAAAATTGGTACTGAATTTGTTTTAAATTAAAAATATATCTAAGATATTTATTTGATATATTATGCTCGTTGTATTTTGGCTTCCTTCAAATTTTCCATAATAATTTTTTTTCATTTATTCCTTAGCAATTACATATGATTATATATATATTTTTTTATTTTTCAATTTATTATTTATATTTGTTTATTTAGGATTTTTATTTATCTTATTATAATTAACTCTATATTAATTTCAACTATCGTTTTATATACATACATATATGTATATATATTTTTGATATATGTAGGGTGATAAGGGACTACCAATTGTTGCCTTGAAATTTTTTATTTTTTCATAATATTATAATCTATATATTTATTAAATGTTTTATAAATATATAATACATATTATTATTCAAATTAAAATTTATAGATTTTCTTTTTGTCAATAATCCTATGGATGGTCATAAATTTGATATTTAAATTATGTTATTAATTTGAGTTTCAAAAATATGAACATACATAATATATTATGAAAATAAAATACTTATAAAATGGTATATTTATAAATATACCCTTTTTTTGTTTTATTCTATCAATCGAATAATGTTATTGCAAAAAATAAATGCAAAACACTTATTGGAAAAATATATATAAAAGAGTTCGATATATTTCATATTGAAAAATATACGATTGTATATTTTAACAATACCTACGTGTAGATATAAATATTGAAGAACAATAATTCGATTATTTAGTTTTAAGTTCTATATTTATGAAAAAAAAAAATATATTTTTTCAGTTTAATGCTATAACTAATATAATACTGAGGCAATGCCTCCCAAAATATATATGGACACATTTGTGCATATATTACGAATTTCGTATTCCTTTATTATTTTTTTTTTTTTACATTGATTTTAACAAATGCATGTTAAAATTGAAAACCCGTATCCCCGCCCTGATTTTATGAAGCCAGGTAAGAATCCCAGCTATGCCCCATAGCTTGTTCATGCCTATTGTATAGCCATTCATAGTTTATTTTTGAAAAATATGTACATGATAAGTATAAGGCAGTAAACATACACATGCATGCGATCCCCTTTCCTTGTTGCAGACCCAGGCATTGAAGATCTAAGTGACAAAGATGATGACGATCAAATCAACGAAGAAGATAGTTGGGTTGTTATAGGGTCCTTTTTTGGGAGTCATGGTTTAGTGAATCAACAAATTGAAAGTTATAACGATTTTATAGAATATAGAATGCAAGAAATAATAGATGAACATCCACATATTGAAATAAAACCTCAACCACAATATAGACCTGATAAAGATGAAAATACAAATATAATATATTCTTTGAAATTCGGTCAGCTATCATTAGATAGACCATTTTTTGATGAAAAGAATTTAGTTAATAAAAATTTATGGCCTCAAGAAGCCAGATTAAGAAACTTAACTTATTCATCTGCTATATATATTGACATAGAGCAAAGTACATATATGATTGATGAAACTACAAAAAAACAAATTTTAAAAGAAAAGTTTGTATATGAACGTATAAATTTAGGTAGAATACCTCTTATGCTTAAATCTATGTTTTGTTGGACAAAGGGCTTGCCAGAAAATGATATTTCAGATATGGGGGAGTGTAGTTTAGATCAAGGTGGTTATTTTATTGTTAATGGTGGTGAGAAAGTTTTAGTTGCTCAAGAAAGAATGGCAAATAATTTTATATATGTATTTAAAAAAAAGCATTCTTCAAAATTTGGATGGATTGCAGAAATTCGATCTCAAATGGAAAAATCACAAGCTACATCTGGTTTTTCTGTAAAAATGAAAACAAAATCGGGTTCTAGAAGTGGTGGTTCTGGAAGATCAAGTGGTGGATTACTTGTTGCTACATTACCATATATAAGAACCGAAATATCAGTCGGAATATTATTTAGGGCATTAGGTTGTACTTCGGATAGAGATATATTACAACGTATTGTATATGACTTTAATGACAAAATGATGATTAACATAATGAGAGAAACATTAGAGGAATGTATTGATTATCCTACACAAGATATATGCTTAGATTATATCGGAAAAAGAGGACCAACAGTTGGTGCATCAAGAGATAAAAGAATTTTATATGCAAAAGAATTGTTACGTAAAGAGGTATTACCACATATGGGTACAGGAGCCGGTGTTGAAAGTAAAAAATCTTATTTTATTGGATACATGATAAATAGATTATTATTAGCTGAATTAGGAAGAATTAAAGAAGATGATAGAGATCACTTTGGAAAGAAAAGATTAGATATAGCTGGTCCACTTATGGCAAGTAGTTTTGCTACTTACTTTAGAAAGATGGCAAAAGATGTAAGAAGAGTATTACAAAGACAAATAGATAATAACAAACCTTTTGATGTAGCTGGAGCAATAAGAAGCTGTTCACAAATAACACAAGGAATGCAATATCAACTAGCTACAGGAAATTGGGGTAAGGATAAAGATGGAAAAGTTATAAGAACAGGAGTAGCTCAAGTGTTAAACCGATTAACATATTCTTCATGTTTATCACATTTAAGAAGGTTGAACACACCATTAGGTAGAGAAGGAAAAATGGCGAAACCAAGACAATTACATAATACCCATTGGGGTATGATATGTCCTTTTGAAACACCAGAAGGTCAATCTGTTGGTTTAGTAAAAAATTTATCTTTAATGTGTGATATAAGTGTTGGTACATCTACGAATAATATATATGAATTTTTAACAGAATGGGGTCTAGAATCATTAGATGAAGTACCACCACAATTATTGAATGAAAAAGTGAAATTATTTTTAAATGGAAAATGGGTTGGTTGTTTTAATCAAATAGATAACTTAATAGAAACTTTGTACGAATTACGAAGAAGATGTGATATATCACCAGAAGCATCAATTGTTAGAGATGTGAATAGTAAAGAAATAAAAATTTTTACAGATTCAGGTCGAGCTATGAGACCATTATATGTAGTAAAAAATGTAGGAGGTAAAAATAAATTAAAACTAACAAAAGAGCATATTAGAAATGCTACAAAATATCCAGATAAATATAACTGGGATTATTTTATACAAGAAGGTATTATTGAATATATAGATTGTGAAGAAGAAGAAACAACTATGATAAGTATGTTTATAGACGATTTAAAAACTGGGACTGGTTATTATAATAATTATACACACTGTGAAATACATCCATCTTTAATTCTAGGTGTTTGTGCATCTATTATTCCATTTAGTGATCATAATCAAAGTCCTCGTAATACATATCAAAGTGCAATGAGTAAACAAGCAATGGGAATTTATGTAACAAATTTTAATATACGGTTAGATACGTTAGCTCATTTGCTATATTATCCACAAAAACCATTAGTATGTACAAAAGCTACAGAATATTTACATTTTAAAGATTTACCAGCTGGAATAAATGCAATTGTAGCAATTATGTGTTATACAGGATACAATCAAGAAGATAGTTTGATCATGAATCAATCATCCATTGATCGGGGGTTATTTAGAAGTGTTTTTTATCGTACTTATACTAGTGAAGAAAAACAACAAGGTAGTTTAATTATTGAATCGTTTGAAAAACCATCTGTAAGAGTAGTAAAAGGATTGAAGAGAGGTGATTATACAAAATTAGAGGATGATGGTTTGATAGCACCTGGAATTCGGGTTCTTGGTGATGATATTATAATTGGGAAAGTATCTCCAAGTATTGATGATGAAGAAGATATAATAATTCAAAAAAAAATTCCTAATGCTTCTTTAACCACATCTAATAATAAAAATATTTATGATACTACAGTTGGTAGTGATAATATTAGTAGTAGTTCTAGTGTGATGGGAAGTCCATCTTATACTTCTAGTATGTTAGATGTAGGTTCTGAACCCAATGGAAATGAAAGATATACATCTGGTAGTAGTAGTGTTGGAAGTGATACTGCATCTAGAATCAATTCAGTGTCAGGACAATCACATACTACATTAGTATCAGGAGCAGAAAGCGATAGATATGGTAGTACTGCCGGTGCTACTATTAGAGAAGATGTAGAAGTGCCGACATTAACTATTCGAACAACTAGCGCAATGAAACAATATAAAAAAGATTGTTCTTTAAGTATACGATCAAATGAAAATGGTGTTATAGATACAGTTATGTTATCATCAAATAGTAGAGGTAATAAATTTGCTAAAGTAAAAGTACGATCAGTTAGAATACCTCAAATCGGAGATAAGTTTGCAAGTAGGCATGGACAAAAAGGTACAATCGGTATAACCTATAGAATGGAAGATATGCCATTTACATCTGATGGTACATTTCCTGATATTATTATGAACCCACATGCAGTTCCATCTCGTATGACTATCGGGCATTTAGTTGAATGCTTAGCTGGTAAGGTAGCTGCTATTGAAGGAGGAGAAGGAGATGCAACTCCATTTTCTAAAATTACAGTTCAAGAAATTTCGGAACGTTTACATAGATTAGGTTATGAAAAATACGGTAATGATATATTATATAATGGGCATAATGGTAGAATGCTAAAATCTAAAATATTTATAGGACCAACATTTTATCAAAGATTAAAACATATGGTGGAAGATAAAATACATGCCAGAAGTAGAGGACCTCTAACTATGATTACAAGACAACCAACAGAAGGAAGATCAAGAGATGGTGGTTTAAGATTTGGAGAAATGGAAAGAGATTGTATGATATCTCATGGATCTGCTAAAATGTTAAAGGAACGTTTATTTGAAGAAAGTGATGCATATCGTGTTCATGTTTGTGATAATTGTGGTTTATCCTGTGTAGCAGATATAAATAAAAATGCTTATGAATGTACTATATGTAATAGTAAGACAAATATTTCACAAATTTATATTCCATATGCATGTAAGTTACTTTTTCAAGAACTAATGACAATGGCAATATATCCGAAGCTTGTTCTCGAAGATATGTAAGCACCAAAATCAAGCATTTTTATATAAACCCAAATCTTTGAATACTTAATTTTACAATTTTTTTTTTGTAATAATTGCGCTTTGCGTTTTATTTCTATTGCATGCCCATTCTCAAAAATATGTCATAAAAATCGAAAAAAATTTTTCATTTTTTCCTACATAAACGTTAAAATGTTTCACGGCTTTATTTAAGCTACATTTTAAACTATATCTTATAACTGCATCTTATTACTAAACAAAATATACTGCATCATTCGCCATATTTCCGTCTTGAAATACGAACACAATTTTTGAAACACGAATTATTTTAATAAAGTTTTTAAAAAATTTGTGGTTGTGTTTGGGTCCTTGTTTGGCAAATGGAAGTCGAGCAACTACCTCCATCATCAAACAGGACATAAAAAAATTAGCAAAAAGTTCGAAAAAGAGTATGCAAATTAATAAATAAACATGTTGGTAATGAACGAATAAATAAATGGATGAGCAGGTGGTGTAGTAATATGCCAAAGGAGGGAGTCTAATTGGTGTTGGTATGTCACTTTTAATTGATTTACAATATCAATTCGTCAAGCGGTATCTTGAGTTCCTTCGAAATGGTTCTGATTGTTTCCTCTGGGACCTGAATAGTCAATTTTGTATATGGGTCGAGAGGGTCGTAAGTAATTGAATTATTAGTTTCACAAAAAACACTATTATTTAAAAATGCAAAATTATTTGCTGAATTTAAAAGTGTACTGCCACAAAAGCCACTCCACTGTACTCCATTCATTAAACTATTACGCACTAGACAAGATAAATTATTAGGCGTATAATAAGAAACAAATCCTAATTGTATTAACGAATTTATTTGTTGGCATATTAAACTATTTAATATTAACTGTTCATCAAAAAAACATACTAATAAACAATCTGTTAGACATAGCCATCTTATAAATGTAAAAATTTTAGGAATAGATTGGCCTATTAAAGTTAATATAGATTCATTACTATTTCTTGTTTTCCTTTTTTTTGGCAAATTAAATGCACCTCCTTTTACCGTTGCATTAAAAAAACGTTTATCAGTTAATGGTGAATTTCTAGATGCTAAATATGCACCTAATAATAATATCTTTGAATAAAATGATAAATCTATTTTATTTTTTAAATTTGTCTGATTTAAAAAAACTGAATCTGTTAACTCGAAGGTAAAATGGCTAGCATGATTATAAGTAGCAACACGAATATGAGTATCTATATTTCTTTGTAATGCATTCATATTTTCAACAATGGGTTCTAATGTTCCATCTATTATTGGTTTAATAAATAAAGGCCACATATGAGAACATATAAATAATAATTCATGGAAATCACTTTTATAATCCTTATATGAAACATTTATAATATAATCAATATATCTACACCATATATCATATATAACATCATTCTCTAAAACAACATTATTTTTTTTTATTACAAATTCTTTTCCTGTACTTCCTTGATTCTTATTTGTAGTATAATATATTTTGAGATCTTTATCATTATATGTTAGTAAAGATTCAAAACACATAGTACTATATAATCTATATAATATATTTTTACACATATCAGATGTATATGAATCAAACCAAACTGTTGGAGGTTGTGGTAATCCATCAAATATTTCATCAGGTAATGGTGACCTATTAATTAATATTACACATAATCCTCTTGTTGTTTTATTAGCTTTACTTAAATCATTATAAGGACCTTTAATATATTCATGTATTCTTGTTAATGCATAAAATAAATCAGGATGGGTTCTAACCAAATATCTAATATTATCTAATATAAATACAACAGATCTATCATATAATTTATCTTTATAATAATTTTTATTACTATATATTTTTATTCTATTTTTTTTTGTATTATTTTGTTCGTCTTCTAACTGTTTTTTTTCTGCAGATGAAATGTCTTGTGATTTTTTCCCAGCCTTATCAAGTTTGTTATGCTTTCCTTTTTCATTTATTTTTATATTTTTACCTCTCTTGTCATTTCCTTTTATTTCTTTATCATTCTTTTGCAAGTTAAATTCATTTTCTGGAGTAAAGGACAGTAGCTTATGCAGTGTACTAAAAAAAACATCAGTATTTGATACATGGTTAGGGACTAGTTTTGTTGGATCATATTGATAATCCGTAATATTATTAAATTTTTTATATTCATCAAATTCTTTTAATAAACTAACACTTAGATCTTTGAGTATTGTATGATATATAGCATTTTTTGCTGATTTTCCTGATTGATAAACAGCCATTAAACAATTTACATATGCATATGGTACATTTAATAATTTTATAAAGCTTTTAACAACTTTTGTTTTTCCCATTCCAGGTAATCCTAAAACTTGTATCACAGATATAGGATCTCTCAAATCTCCTAACAGATTTATCATTCGATCTAACTGTACTTCTCTTTCAAATCCACATGTTTTTAAACATGTTATGTATGTCCCTAATATATCACGTGGTATTGCTGGAATTATTTCTTTAAAATATTCTTCATCAATTATTTCATTTAATTCTTCATCATATAAACTATTCTGTTCATCCGTATCTTCGTTTTCTTTAGTATCGTTTTCATCGTTTTCATCCTTTCCATCGTTTAATTCTTCTGACTTGTTCATATTTTCTTCATAATCTTCATCATCTTCTTCTTCGTCATTTTCCAGTTGATATTCACTATCCTCATCATCGTTGTCATTCGTTTCTTTGTCTTCATTACTATCATTTATGTATTCACAATTCTTTTGTTTTTTTTTTAGCCTACTAATGCTGTTTTGGTTACTACATGTGGAATCCGTATTTGATGGCAGTGTGCTCTCATTTTCTTTTGCTCTCGAATTTTGGGAACTATTTGAAATATTTATTTTTTGTTTTTTGGGGGAACTAAAACTGTAAATACAATCCTGTGCCGTTGCATTACAATCATCTGAATTTATATCACTTTCGCTATCCTTTATTTTGTGCATTTTCTTAATTTTTATCTTATACAAATATCATTTTAATAAAATATGTACATATATGTATAATGAGGTTGAAACAAATTTGGCACTAGCTATTGTGGCTATCAGTAAAACTTAAAATAAAAAATTAAAGGATCATGCAAAATAAGGAAGAGCAAAAATAAACAACTAAATGAAAGACGAAAAAGGGAAAACCGCTTTATTTTCCGAACTCATCACATATACACACACATGTACACAGACATATACAATAAGACCGAATATAATGACTAATAACTAGGATTCATATTTTATTTAAAACAAAAAAAAACGAATAATGTAAATGTATAAATAGTTTATTTTTTTATGTGTGAGAAATACATATAAATTACAAATCAACGAACTTTCATATAATTTGAATCTAAAAATAAGGAAGAGAAAAAAAAATAAAGCATAAGCATATATCAAATAATTATATCGTATCAAATTAATTTACACATCAAAATGAAATTAGAAAAATATTTATTACATTTAGTGAAATATAATCCAATAAATGTACAAATTAAGGAAAATTGTGAAATTAATGCAATGCATTTATTTGGATCTTTTTTCATATTTTCCTTATTATATCATGGTGTGCATTTTTTCCAAGCATATTAAAAAGGAAGACATGTGTATTTAAAAATTGGATTATTTTAATTCATGCATATATCAAATGTTTTTTTTTTAATATTTTCAAATATTTTCAAACATTTCCAAACATTTTCAAACATTTCCAAACATTTTCAAACATTTCAAGCATTTTCAAACTTTCCGCTTTTTATAACAATTAATAAGCCTTTTGCGAAAGATATATACAAGTCCTTGTGTAACAAAATAAAGGATAATAAATGTAAAACAGTGTAACAAGAAAAGATTAATTTTAAAATGAAAATAAAAAGGTATATCCACAAATATGTGTATGTAACTAGTGGTGAATAATGTAAATATGTAAAATTCAGTTATACTCAAATTAATTATATACAATAAGAAAAAATAAGTATTCTTGTAAAATATATAAAAATATTACTAATCATAAAAAAAAAAATATGTACAAATTAGCTAGCTGGTATAAAAATAGTTAAAATAATATTCCTGTTCATAATTTTTTATTTTATTTTTTTTTTATTTTCATTAAAATCGTCCACTAAATTGTCCTTGATTTTGGCATCAACAGGGATGAGCCTGAAAGTAGTTGGAAAATAAATGCAATCAACAAAAATGAGAGTATGCCACTTGGCTTATACTGTGGTGTTACGAAATTTGTAAATGTATGCTGATTATGTACATGTGCATGTATTATATATGGTACCATGTGTGTGATGCTTCCCCAAAGATTTCTATAAATGATTTAGAAAAACTCTGTTCTTCTCCTTTTATATTTTTCAAAAATTCAATACCTGCATGTATTTTGAAATGCACAAAATTGGTATAGCTTATAATATTTTTATAATTGACAATGTGAAATTAAAAAAAGGTGTATATTAGCAAATGAATAAATATATATAATAATTATTATTATTCGCGTTTTTCGAAACCTGATGTATTCGTTTTTATTCCCCAATACTGATCGACAAGCATAACAAAAGAAAATATTCCAAATATTAATGAAGATATAGAAACAACCTTGAAAAAGTTAATAAAAATAAAATTACGTTTAGAAAACTGTGTTAATATTGTTGCTATAAGGTAGTAGCCCTTGATTAGTGACACCATCCTAGCTGCTATTTCATTTTGCTTTATTTTTTTTTGTTTTATTTTTTTTGTGGAATTACTATGATATGGAAAATGTCCATTTTAAGGAAGTTGCACTGACAAAAAAAAGTGAAAATGCCACGAAAATTTTAAGAAAAATTTAGTATATACATATATATAAATATGTGTGCATTTTCTGTTTCTCTCTTTTCTTATTACACTTTCATCTTTAAAATGGGCCCGCTTTTGAATGCACATGATCAGTTTGTAGAAAATTATGAAAGCACAATTACAACACATTAATAAGGCGTACTGAAAAATAAAAATAAACTCAAAATTTGATGAGAGTTATGTTTGGAAATATTTGTGTGTGTCTATATGGAGGATGATTATTATAATTTTGTAAATAATTAATGAATAGCTTTTTTACAATATTTAGGAGAATGAAAAATTTTTGGTTGTATAATCCAACACAATTATTTATCCATGTGCCTAAATTAGTAGACAATAAAAGGTTGAGGAAAATTATAAAGTTATTAATATTGTAAGGGTATTATGAAAATATTTTTTTTTTTTTATTAATATTTAGATTTGTATACGTACAATGGTGGTCCATTTTTTTTACGCACTTATTACAAGTTGAACAATGATGAGCTCTTTTTATTTTTGGCAAATTACATTTTTTACAATAACTTATATTATGGTCATATATATTTATATTTTCTCCTGGAAAATCTATGAATAAAAATATATAGCAATAAGCATAATTAATATAAGGAAGAGAAAAAAAATAAAATAATTGTATTCATAATTAATATAAGGAAGAAAAAAATAAAATAATTGTATTCATAATTAATATACCAGATCTGTTTAAATATCCTGGATTTTTTAATAGACATTTTATATGACACCATAAAGTCATACATGTTGTAAATCCAAATGAGATCAGACATGCTATTTTGATTTTTGTCCTATATAAAGAAAAAATTATAGAATAAAAAACGAGAAAAGAAAATGCTGTTATTTTAGAAATTCCAACATATATTATGCTTGTTTTTTTTTTACGAAAAAGTTAATGCACATTTGAAACATAAATAAGTTGCTTGAATGGCTAGCCCATAAACCTGTGAATTTGCAAAATGAAAAATGGGTAGCATAATTATTTTTTTATTTTATTTTTTTGGCTCCCTTGTTTTTTTAATTAATTTATACTAATAAAACAATAGCGGAGTTATATAACACGCGGAAGGTGGCTTTTATTTTGTTTATCATTTTATTTTCCTTTATTTATTTTTCTTTATTTATTTTCCTTTATTTATTTCCCTTTATGTTCGTTTTGTTATAAGTGTCTTTCTCCAATAGTAAACAAAGAGAAAGGAGAGGAAAATATGGAAATTTACGATTGTTTGGAAAATTTGATACAATTACATATTCATGGTTAATTAAAAAAAAAATTATCTGATTTATTTCACAATTTGTTTGTGTGTTTTTTTTAATTTCCCTTTATAGGGTAAGAATTAAAATAATTCGAAAACGAACTAAAATGAAATACCATTTTTTATAAGGAATATTAAAATTTAAATGAAATTATTTTGTATACACAGACAATATAAAATAACCATAACAAGAATAAATACAAGACCGTATTTGCATGAAATATTTTGTTTTAATCACACATATGTGTAAGTAAGTAATAAATTAATAAATATAATTATTTATTATAAGTAAGGAGAAAACAATGACCCGAAAATATAAATTTCCATTTTTTTTTACACATCAATAGTGAAATAGGTTGGTATAATATCCTATTTGTGTGTAAGAATGTGTTTTTTTATTTTTTTTTGGAAAAATTGTAAAATACTTATAACATTTTTGTACTACCTAATAAGGATATATAATTAATTTTTTTAATGCTAAAATATTGTATCTTTAAAAAATGGGAATAGTCATTTTTCAATAATATGGACTGGAAATAAAATATGTATATGCTTTGATAAGGCACTATTAAATATTTATAGAATGTTTTTTTTTACAAATATTTTGTCATATAATATTGACATTTTTAATCTCTTTAAATGTGCAAAATATCTCTTTTATCATTTTTTTGTATTTCATAAAAATTAGCTTATAATATTTATTGTCCTTTCTCAAAAATCGTAAAAAAATGTAATTATTTAAAAAAAATATAATTATTTACAAAAAAAAACACACACATGCAGTAGTATAGAATGCACTTTGTATATTTTGCACTGCATATATAGAATATGAAGAAATGGGATTGTAAAAAGAATTATATGTCGAAATGATAAAGGATTAATAAATTAAAAAATATAGCGAAATATAAATGTAGTTAAAAATAGAAAGACTAGTATCAAATATATCGTGTACTTATTTTTATATATTTTGGACAGCTCTTTGTATTTCTAAATTTTTTTTCTTATCTCCTAATAGTTTATCTTATATAATTCTATATGTCATTTATTTTTTGTAAATATTTACATTTTTATATGATTTCTTTTGTTTTTGTTTTTATTTTGGCAAATGCCCAAATAAAGGAATACTTAAAACTTACAGTCCAGTAATTCACAAAAATAAAAGCAAGCCAGATTTTCATAATCTGTGTTTTTGTTTTTAACTATTTAATTTTAATAATATTATTTTTTAAGAATAAGACAAATTAAGTTTGGAAAAAATATGTCTATTTAAAGTTATCGAATTATGTTAAATCATAAAAGTTGGTAGCTAGCGAAAAAAGTCAAAATAAAATTTTGAAAAGTTATTCAAATTATGTCACTCCATATGTATACATAATAATGCTAAGATGTTTTCATAATTTTTCCTATTAGCAATACACTTCTCAATTTTTGTTTTACATTTTACGAAAATAAGTAAGTGTGCCATTAGTACCATCACTGACTTGTTGCATATTTGCATTGTTGTGTCATAGTGGATAAGCAAAAATACGTTCCCTTCACAACATGATTGGAAATTGTGATAAAGAAAATTTAGAGGACGAGTCGGAAAATTATACCATACCCCTTTGTCACAAAAATGAAAAAGACAAGTATGATAATATAACTAGCATTGGCAAAAGTATAATGTGTAAATCTTCGCATAGAATTGAAACAAGTGTAAATAATGAAATTGAAAAAGAAAAGGAATTGGACATATCTAAGTATGTCTATTTAAGCGAACATTTACAAATACGAAAAGATAAACAGATTTCTATGAGCTCATCATTAAATAAATATATAAATGATAATATAAATTTTATTAGACATTTTACTGAAAGTAATAAATCGTTGGAAGTTTCAAAAAAGGATGTATCAAAACAATTTGTGGATATAGGGGTAAAAATACGATTTTTACTTTATAGAGATAAAATTAAAAAATATAAAAAATACAAAAAAAAGTATGAAGAAAAAAATGCAATGAAATTAAAAAGGTTAGGAAATAATGTAAACGAGTTATATGAAAAAGTTATCACATCTAAACAAGATACTATATCAAACCAAGGTGTTTCAACCCATTGTGGGAACGAATCTAACTGTTCAGATAGTAGCTGTCTACTATCCGATTCATCAATCGAAAATGGAAACAAAGTTCCAAAGAATGTAGAAGGTCAAGATCATCGAATTATAAAGCATTTCAATTATAAGGAAAGTGATTTACATACTATTAAAAGGTTGGAAAAAAATAAAAATAAATATTTTGAATATCTAGATAGTATGTATATAAAATATGGAATGCTTAACAATATGAATATTTCTTATTTTCAAAACATCCAAAATATTATTAATAAAAATGTTTCAGATATTAATATAACAGATAAAGTAGACAACGAAATGAAAAACATTAAACAATTTTTTTCAAATCAAAAAACTATTAAAAATATTGAAAAAAATCAAAATATGCTAAGGACCGATATTTTAAATGCAATGTTTGGATTTAATATAATTAGTGATACCCAATGTATGAAACTTCCAATAAAATATATAAATCGTGATTATGAATATAAACATAAAGAAGGTTCAGTCAAAAATGATGGTCTATATGACCACGACTTAATCTCAAAAAGTGTTGACAATGAACGAAACCCGTTTTTGCCAAAGCTTAGAAATGTAAAGGAAGGGAAAAAAGGAAAAGAGGTTACTACAAAAAGTAGAAACAATAAGGTTGTGAAAAAAGCTGAAAATATTATTGACAAAAATACGAAAGAGAAAATATGTGAATATATATATGGGTTGCAAAAAAAAAATTGTAAAATGAATGGGAAAATAAAAAGTTTAAAACAATATGTATTATTAAATAATTGGAAAGACTTTAAAAATCACAATATATATATAAATATGATAGATCGTCAAAAAAAAGAAAATGAAAAGTTATTTGCAACTTTATGTTATGATCAAATGAATTATATAAAAGAAAAAAAACAAATCATTTTAGAAAAGGAAGAAAAAGAACGATTAAAATTGTTAAGAGAAAATAATATGGATGAATATATTAAATTAATTAAAAATGTAAAAAATAAAAGAATACAAGAATTGTTAGATGTAACAGATAAATTTCTTAATACTATGTCTCACTCTGTATTGCATCAAAAAGGGGAAGCAGCTTCTACTCTTTCTACTGCATCTAAAGAGAATACTAATGCTAGAGAAAAGTATTATGATATTGCCCACACTATTAAAGAGAAAATTACAAAACAGCCATCCATATTAGTTGGTGGAAATTTAATGAAGTATCAATTAGAGGGTCTTGAATGGCTAGTCTCTTTACATAATAACAATCTGAATGGAATTTTGGCGGATGAGATGGGGTTAGGAAAAACAGTGCAGACGATAAGTTTGTTTGCTTATCTGAAAGAGTTAGAAGGGGGTGAAGCCTCTAGCCAATTTAAAATGCATAACGAGGTTGGAAAAAACTTGATCATCGTCCCGTTGTCCACTCTGCCAAACTGGTCAAACGAATTTGAAAAATGGTGTCCATCTTTAAATGTTATAATCTATAAAGGGAATAAAAACGAAAGAAAAGATATTAGTAAAGTGTTGCTAGAAGAAAACTATGATATTTGTTTAACTACATTTGATATTATAATTCGAGAAAAAAATATACTAGGAAAAATATCTTGGAGTTATATAATAATAGATGAAGGACATAGAATGAAAAATGATAAATCAAAACTTCATTCTATTCTTTCATTGTTTATTAGTAAACATCGTATATTATTAACTGGTACACCTTTACAAAATAATATGACTGAACTATGGGCTCTCTTAAATTTTATACTTCCAAAAATCTTTTCTTCGTCATCAAATTTTGAAGAATGGTTTTCACTCCCATTATGTAATGAAAAAAATGTTTATGAATCTATGACTGAGGAAGAAGAATTACTTATTATTAATCGGTTGCATACTATACTCTTACCTTTTATGCTTAGACGTTTGAAAAAGGATGTACTTGAATTTTTGCCAAAAAAATATGAATATAATATATATGTACAATTATCGTTATATCAAAAATTGTTATACAAACAGATTGAAGAAAAAACTTTTAAACAGGTTAATTCTGATGGTACAGTAAATACAAAATCATTTCAAAATACAATTATGCAATTACGTAAAATTGTTAATCATCCATTTCTATTTACAAATAATTATGATATTAATGATTGTATAATAAAATCAAGTGGTAAGTTTGAAGTGCTTGATAGAATGATACCAAAATTAATAAAATTTAAACATAAAATATTATTGTTTTGTCAAATGACAAGAGTAATGGATATCCTTTGTGATTATTTTGAACTTCGAAGATATAAATATCATAGACTTGATGGTAGTGTCAGCTTATCAGATCGTAGACAAATTATCGACAATTTTAATGAACCTAAGTCTGTGAATAATTGTAAAGAAATTGATCAAAATGATATCAATGATTTATCAAATCAAGAATTAGATACTGATGAAGCTATGATATTTATACTTTCTACAAGATCTGGAGGTTTAGGGCTAAATTTACAAGCAGCAGATACTGTAATTATATTTGATAGTGATTTTAATCCTCACCAAGATATTCAAGCAATGTGTCGATGCCACAGAATAGGACAAAAAAATGTTGTGAAAGTTTTTCGATTTATCACACTTTCAAGTGTAGAGGAGTTAGTCTTTCAAAGGGCAAAAGATAAACTCAATATAAATGATAAAGTTATACAAGCAGGATTATTTAATAAAATATATAATGACAATGATAGACAAACAAAATTAAAAAATATTATTAAAAAAAATCAAAAATATGATACTACTCTTCAACCAACGAATCCTATCATGCTCAATGAATATATGAGTAGAACTCCAGAGGAACTCGAATATTTTCTTAACTTTGATCGAAACTATTTTGGTGAAGACCTGTTCGTACTCTTGCAGTCTATGCGTCAGAGGGAGACACAAAAGTCCCAGTTCCGCTACGTCAGCGAAGACGAGGAAGAAGGAGAGGAAAAGGAAGAAGAAACTGCTGCCAACGTTGATGCTGGTGATGCCGCTAATGCTGACAATGCTGACGACGCTGACCAGATTGAGCAAATTTTGATAAAATCGAACAAGCTAGTCAACGAGGCGGAGTTACCAGTTCATCTATTTTGTGAAGACATTGTTGAAAAACCTGAAATAAATTTTAAGAGAACACGAAAAGTAATTAATTATAATCTTATGTATGAAGAAGAGTTAACTGAAGATCAGTTCTGTGAATTGATCGATCCAGATTCCCCTCAGCCATTATCTCAAAATAATGTCAATGACCCTATTGAAATTCAAGATTGCATAGAAAACGAACAAACGAGTGATGTCGTACTTTTAGAAAACCAAACGGACGATGCCGTACTTTTAGATAATAATCAGAAAGAGGAACAAAATAGGAAAGGTGAAATGACCGATATAGAAACTATTTATCTTGAAGAGGATCAAAGAAAAGATGAATATGAGTTGGACAATCAGGATAAGCAAACGGATGTGGAAAGAGAAGAAAATGGTATTAAGAAACGAAAGGGAGATGAAAATAGTGTCAACAATTTTGAAAAAAAATATTCAGAATTTTCTGAAATGTTTGATATGTTAAATGTTTCAACAAAATTACAAGAAGATGAAAAAGAAAACAGAGAAAACAAAAAACGAAAAAAAATTAGTGGACATGAAATGTAGTTGCTACTATTTTGTTTTGGCACACTACATCACATAGGAGAATAAAACAGAAAAAACATGTGCATCTTCGCATTATTTGTGTCATAAAACGGCATCGATTTTGTTATTTTGTCATTTTGTTATTTTATAAATTTGTCGAATGCTTTGTATTTTTCATAATATCTTGTTCGAAACCATTTTTTGCCTGTCAAAGGATGTGTATGTTCCTCTATATGCATACACTCAAATTAACACAAAAAAAAAATATTTTAAAAATCATTTTTTTATGCAAATATCAATTTTAAAAGGGTGAAGAATAAATTCGCTTATTATTTCTTTTTTGAGATTCTGCAAAAAGGTAGAAAAAAAATGTAAATAAAAATAGGTCTAATAATTATCCGATTAAGTAAAATAAATTATTTTCTTTTTTTTATTACTCACCATTTCATGTAAATTTGATAATATATTTTTATGCATTTTTGATGAAGATATATTTTTATTATTATTCATAACTTCTTCAATATTTAAAGACAAATTAATATAATAAGAAGCTATTGTATAAGCTTCATATAATATTTTCAAATCTTTATATGAAAAGTTTATTAGCATTTGTTCGTGATATGAAAGTGATGGGTGTGTAGAAATATAACTATTGTTTGTAAAATAAAAAATAAGGTTATATATTATTATAATTATATTTCTTGAGAATGCTAATTTATCAAAATAGTTGTTATTTTTATATATCCTGTAAGTTTGTTCATATTTTTTGTCACCTTTATAATGATCACTATTATTAATATCTTGGATTTTATATGAATGTGAATGAACTGTTGTCTGTTTATTTATTTCGTTAGCAATATTTTTTGATCTTTTTTCATTTTGCTTTGTGTCACCATAAGGGAATTTTTCAAGGCTAAAATTTTTGCAACTTGGATTCTGACCATTCTCTATTTTATAATCAAATACGTCTTGCACTAGTTCAGGACGATGCATTAAAGAAACGTCTTTTCCTTTTTCAGCATTTGCACATTCATTTTCATTTCTTACTTGTACATACTTTTCTTTCTCTTTAGTAAGAATGACATTGCTTGTGTCTGAAATTATTTCAGTGGGTGTTGCCTCTTGTGATGTTGCATGGTTGTGCAAAAGTAAATAATTTTTTAATTCTTCAAAAGTAAATATTTGATTTACATCAATCTTATTAATTTTATTTATAAGTGCTTGTTTTTTTTTTCTTTCTTTTTTTTTCATATATTTATTATTTTTATTTTTTTCATATATTTTTAGGTCATGCACATAGAAGTTTTTTTCTTCCATTTTGTCGAAATTATGATCACACGAGATGGCTAGCTGTTCTAAATTATTTTTTTCTAAATTAGTTGTTTCACCATATTGGACTACATTGCCACTTCCAACCATACTTCTTCTATTTTTGTTACCCTCTTCGTGTGGATCAAATTTTCTTTGAGAGCTTTTGATGTATATGTCTAAAATGGTAAGGATCAAAGGTCTAGTCACATTGAATGTATATTTATTGTATATATGAAAACTAAGAAATAAAGTTATTTGCAAAAGAGACGGAAAATCATAAAATAAAGGAAGTTTTTTTAAATTTATATTTTTATATATATTATATTTATTATTAATATTATTTAAAAAAAAAAAATCGGAAAAAATATGTCTAGACTGCATATGTGATAATACATGAAATAAAAGATCCAATAAGTTTTCATTTACTATTATATTAAATTTTCTTTTTATTAAATAAATAAAATATTCTGACCAAGCTTCATTTATATATATATTATTGTCTGCCAATATTTTTATAAATAACAATAATTTTTTTATTTTCACATTTTTTTCAAACACCCTAAAATATTTATCATCATGTTGATATTCTAAACATGTGTGGCTTTCCATTTCGGCAGTTTGATTGAATTTATTTTTTATTTCACAATTGTTGTTATTTTTTGGTTTATTTTTATTTACCATTCTATATGATATTTGTTTATCTGCATGTTTTATTTTAAAGAAAGCATCGTTTATTTCATTGCTTACTCTTTTTGGCTTGTTAGGAGGTTTATACATGTTCATAATTTGGTACAAAAATTGGCTGTCTTTGTTCTTTAATATTATGTACATGTTAATAATAAATTGGATTAAATCCTTTGAACTTATTGTGTGCATATTTTCTAAAATATATGTACTTATATTTGTTAATAAATTTTCATTATAACGATATTTGCATTTTGCCAATATTGATATAAGATCTTTTATTTGTTTTATATTGTAATTATTTATGTAACTACTTTTTTTTAGCTTCCCATTTGATCCCTCCTCTTTTATGTGCATATTATTTATGAGGTAGCTATTTGGTAAATAGTTGGCTAGCTGTTTTAATTTTTTTTTTTTGTGCATATTTTTTTCGATTTTTATAAAATATTTCATAATAATTATCAAATCATCAATACTAAAAAAAGATATATCCTTTTTTAAGAAATCCAAAATTTGCTGATTAAATTTATCAATGCTTAATATATTCCATGTTTCATAGGTCATATATTTCTTTTGCAAAATTTTAACATAATCTACAACTTGATTTTTTTCAATATTTACACTTAAGCAAATGGAAATACATTTATTTATTAGATCTACACAATTGTTCATTGAATTTTTATATTTTCTCATCGTATATTTTTCGTAATTTAAATTTTTATAGTACATTTTTTTAGCCAAAAAAAAGTGGACATATTTTTTTTTTTTTATATTATTTTTTATGAAATGGTCTACAAACCCATATGGTACTGTTTTATATAAAGGGAATTCCACACACGCTTTATGTCTATTACTTTTGCCATTTTTATTATGATAGTTAGCTATTTTCATATTTCTAGAATATTGGTGAGATAATGAATGGAGAGAAGATGATCCATCCTTTGTTGTAATACAATTTCGTAAATAATAATAGGAGGAAGAATTAAGAAAAAGACTTCCATAACAACTAATAAATGACTTTTGTGCTTTATTTTTTTTTAATATTTTATTTATTTGTATTTTTAAATTTACACATGATTTTAAAAAACTAATGGATAATTTGTAGGGCATCATATATATATTATTTTCTTTTTTTATGTCTTCAAAATTGTAATATATATATCTTAAAAGTGTATTTAAAAAATCGTAGTAATATATTTTTGCATATACATAATAGTTAAATAAATTAATTATATCTTCCACTGTTATATACTTGAATATGGAATTATTTTGTGTTTCATTTTTTTGGAAAATTAATTTATAATGGAGAGGGGGTAATCCCTCTATAAATGTGTGGCATAATAAACGATTTATTTGTAGATCATTTCTTCCCAATAAGAATGCGACATTTTTCAAATTTAAAATTATAATTTTAAGCATATAATTGTGATTGCTACAGCTGGTTATATCCAGATCGTTATTAATTTGCTCACTCAGGAGCCCACATTTTTTATTACAATTTATGTCATTGTATTTGTTTTCATGCTTTATTATACCAGTTTGGCTCTTTTGAAATGTATTAAAATGTATAGTAGTACTATCTTTGATAATGTTAAGGTTGGAAAGGTTTGCTAATATATCTGTTTTGGCATTCTTTTTAAAAAGATATAATTTTCTGTGACTTAGTTTTTTTCCTATTTTAAAGTTTTTTTTTTTTTCTACCCATTTTATTATTGCCCTTTGAAAATCCATGAGAATAATTATATAAACAAAGTTTAGTTCACATAGAATAAAAATAACATCATCTTTACATTTTTTATTTTTTAAAAGTTTGATGAAAAGATTATACAAATTAGTGTACATCCATTATTGCGTGATTACTATAAATGGGGAAAGGCCTTACATATATATATAGAGAGAGAGATTGATTTTGAAATATATAGAAATGACGTGGTATTTAATTTATGCATCGTCTTAATGCTTACTATTATTCGTTCGTTTATTTTGCTATTATTTTTTTTAAATGCCCATGTGAAATGGGATAGTGAAATTGTTCCGTTTTATAAGTGTATATTTTATGGAAGTGATATAATTATATTACAGAATAAATTAAGTCAAAAAAAATGTAAAAAAAAAATAAAAATCGCATATTTTGGCTAGTTTTTTAAAGATACTAAATAAATGGATATATCCATTTTTATTTAACAAAAATAAAGTATATTAATTTCGAATGGTTTACAAAACAAGTTAAATTGGTGTGGTATATCATGTACCTTTATAATATAAAATGATGGGTATACATTGGTTAAAAAAAAAAAAAAATATGAACATAAAAAAAAGGTAAAATATATTTAGCTAGTTTTATTTTTTTTTTTTATTGAAATACTAACATATGTTACTCTTCTTTCCTTAGTTCTCTACAAAAAAAAAATAAATGGATTACATAAAATGTGTAAATACTATAAATAATGTATAAAGATATTTAAAAAAAAAATAAAACATTTTAAAGGAAATTAATACACACACATTTAAGTTGGTATATTATAAAATATGGATAGATAAGGTTATGTAGTTGTACATAATAATGATGGAGATATTACCTCTGAATATTTGTGTAGCTTAGGATTGTATGGTGTTTTTGCAAAATTTATTAAACTATCATAATTGTCATTTAAAAATATATCATTTATAATATAAGTATTAGATATTATATTATCATTCATTGATAATGTTTCACTATTTATATTTATGTCTAAGTGGGCTGAATAATCGGTGTGTTTTATTTTGCCGGGAGCTTTAGTATTTGCATTTTTATTACTGGTTGCAGATATGTTAGTATTATTCGTTTTATTTGTATTTGTGCTTTGTTTAGTGGCACTGATTGATGTTAAGAATTTACAATAATAATTTACAATATCCTGAAGAAGATAAGACGATCGAATAATATTACTTCCTACTGCATAAATACAAACTTGTTCGTTTGGCATATCTTTTGAATTATTTACATTTTTATTATTCCCTTCTATAATATTTGCTACTTGATTTGTATTAGTATTTAATAATTTTATAATTCTCTTTTGATATATATTAATTGGCTTGCTAGATCGTATATATATATCTGTATTTTTTTTTTTATGAACATGGTCATATTCTTTTTGAATTGTATCAATAATTACCTTGCATGTTTTTTTTTTTTTTTTTTTTAAAGCTGTTTCCATTATTTTGTCATAATATTTTATTCTTTCTTCAACTAAATTTATCGAAATTATTATATTTAATTATTAATCAGGTCTTTGTGCCTATTTTTAAGTAGTAAAGGATGGCATATTAAAATGGCGAATATTTTAGTTTGCAATTTTTGCAATTTTTGCAATTTTTGTAAATTTTGTAAATTTCGTAAATATTAAACTGTTTATATGTTCCATAAATAATGTTCTTTTGTCGTTGGATTTGTCATTATTTATTTTATTTTTTTTACTTTTGTTTTTTCAAATTTTTTTACGGGCACAAAATTATCCCATAGGAGGAAGCACATGTCAATAAGGAAATATTCCATGATCCAATATAGCAGTAATAAATAAAAGCGGAATGAAATAATAATATTTTCCAAAATTATATTTCACAATATGTTGTATATGAAAAAAAAATAGCTTTTATAAAACCACAATAATTTATTATCAATTATTTTAGGAATATAATTTCCTTTTATTAGGCAATTTTTTCTCTATATACATATTCATTTGTTATTATTTTATATTCCTATTTTTGCAACCTTGTTTTATTTTGAAAATGTGCCTTAACTAGCCATAATGGTAAAAGGGGAAAGAATGAGAAATGATTTGAATATAATATGATTTTAATAAAATCGAAAGCCCACTCTACATTTTGTGAAATTGTAAAAATAATTAACAACATCAATAATAGGAATAAATACTTATTTCAAAAGATACATAGTAGGGCCCACCATTTTTCATTTTATAATGAACATAGCCAAAATCAGGAAGATAAAAATGAAGGGAAAAAATGTGTGCGCCACTTTTTGAGATTTCACAAGGAATTAAAATATTTAGTAAATAAAGAATTATCAAATGATAGCTATATTGATAATGAACCATTTTCACGCAATATCCCAAATTTGGGAACTGCCCAGCTAGCGAAAGAAAATAATCAAAAGTGTGATATAGCTAGTAAGACAAATCAAATAAAAATAGAGTCGCAAACCGAAACAAACTGTTCTTATCAATCATGCAAAGAAATAGTAAATAAACATGTCGAAAAAAATGTAGGGCTAATATATAAAACATTTGAAGAATTGAGTCTAAAGGATATATATTATTTATATGAAAAAATAAGTAATAAAGATTTATTTATTTTGTTTGTTATAAAATTGTTAAACAATGATGATACTAAAGAAAATATGAGGGGGGTGACAAAAAATAATTTTAATATTGGAAGAAAAGTTAATACACAGAATAAATTAAATATAGATAATTTATTATATCCATTTTTTATTTGTTCTGATTTTTATATTCGTAAATGTAATATTCTTATTTACAAAAACATCGACTTTTTTAATGATGTACAAATTGTTTGCAAAAATTTAATAGTACACCTTTTTGATAAAATAAATAAAAATAATTCACAATTAAAATTTAAAGAACTTAATCAAGTATTTATTATATCTATGAAATTGGAAAGAAATGATCCAAATTTATTTTCAACTAATAATATTAACGAACTAGCGAGGATGCTATCCTTCCGTTTTTTTCAAATAAATCAAAAAGAAGAAGACAACAAACGGGTTAAAGATGTAAGAAGTTTTACTGACCTGTCTATTAACATGGGAGACGTAAGCAAATTGCTGTACGAACTCATAATTGATAATAAAGAAATTGCGAAAATAAATAAAAACCATGATATGTTGGAGAATATACAAAATGAAGAACATATAAATTTAATAAAAAACATATTAACACATTCAGTAAGAGAATTAAAAAATCAAAACATAGTGAAAGACATTTTTTTTGCAAAAAATATTATTTCTATATTATATAGTTTAACACATATATCTAATAAAATTTTTCATAATATTTTTGTTGAAATATTTGAAAACAGTTTAAATTTTTTTTATTCATTGTTCTTGTCTACAAATAAAGAGAATACCAATGAGGTGATTACAGCAAGTTGCTACGATCTAAATAGATTGATAAAAAATGTATCAAACCAATTTAACTTTAATTTTGATAAAGAAAAAGATGAATATATTGAAGAAGTAAAGAAAAGCTTAGATGACAAAATAAGAAGCATTACTCTATCAAATAGATCTAATTCAAAATCAGAGTTTTCATACATTCTAACAAAAAGGAATTCCGATTGTAAAATATGTGATGATTTTACTATTGAAGAAATTGTGAAATTTATTTATTCATTAACATTTTATCAAAAAAAATTATATAATCCTGCTTCTTGTAACTTTAATAAAAAAGAAAAAATCAGGGATATCCTCCTAAAATTTTTAATCCCAAACATTTATGATATGGTTGAAAGGGATTTATATAAATTAGTTTTACACATGAATACGTCGAAAAAAAGCAAAGACAATGAAAAAAATTACAACAACTACAACAGCCATATAAGTAAGAGAGATTCACCAAATTGGGGTTCTACCACCCTTTCAAAAGACTTGATATATAATTCGAAAAAAAAAAATGAATTAGTAAACATATATGATGAGAATTACATTTTAAAATACTTAAGCCACTTAATTAATATATATTATGAACATAAGTTTATTGATTTACAAATTTTTTTTCTTACTATAGTTGTTTTGTCAAAATTTAAAAATATCGATTTAGTAATCCTTAGTAATATTTTAAATATATGTTCAAAATCGAATTATTTTTATGATACATTTTTTGTCAGCTTTTATATTTTTAGCTGTTTTGATGGAAACAAATGGAATAGCATTTTGAGAGACGAGACAACAAATAGTATAAGGATAGGAAGCATTTGGAAAAGGTTTTTGAAAAATATAAAAACAAGAGTATCAAATGAAAAAGAGTTAAACAAAATATATCCTGTAAATATAATTAAAATTATGAACGGGTTAATATATTATAAATGCTTGGATAAAAAAATGATCGAAATAATTATCAAAATGATATCACAAAATGATTTAAGTAGCAATGAAAGTGTAGCAATGGATAGTACAACAACACAATTAAAGGTAGCGAACGAAAAGGACAAGTTTAATTTGATTTGCTTGAGCTCCGTTTTGAATTACATGAGTTATACAGAAAATATACAAAGCTACGATATGAAAGTAAAGCTTGTAAAAATAATAAAAGAAAAAATACTAAGGAATAATATAAAGGATAATAACAGATTATTGTGTAGTATATACATAAGTTATGGACGATTAAATATTTATGACAAATCATTATTTTATAATATTTATAAAAAGCTAGACATTAAAAAATTAAGTCTTTTAAATATATTGAGCATATTATCTTATTTAAATAAGATGGGAATTTATGATGGGAAAATATTACGTACATGTTTTAATTACACTTTTGAGAAAAACAAAAATAAAATTATTTTATATAATACATCATTGATGATACATTTATTTTTTATTCTGACGTCTATATGTCAGTTATATTTATATGATAATATACGCACTGTCTTGACTCATATATTATACATAATTAATTGTATATATATGAATAATCAGCAAAATGCACACAAGCAAAACAAAAAAAAATTAAAACAGAACGAGATCCCCCAATTACCCAATTTCAATAATGATAATAATAGTCTACCTATGAATTATCATTTTTATTCGATGCTTTATATAAGCCTACAATCATTTTATTTATTTTTTTTAAATGAAAAATTTAGTTCTAACACTAGTTTTATAAACCAAATAAATATTAAATATTTGCGTATAATAAATTATTTAATAGATCAAAAATATGATCAATATTATTCAATTAAACCAACAAATTCAGATATTCAAAAAAAGGTTATGGCTCTTTTAAAACATACCCTTAAAAATAAAAATGTCCAAATTGTTTATGAATATTATTTGACTCCTATTCCATATCTTATTGATATGGTTATTCTACCCAAATAAAAAATGGGTAAAATAGCTATTTTGTATTTTTTTTTTTTTTTTTTTTTTAATTTATACCATTTTGGCTAGCTGTGGTTTTATTTTTTATGTATGTACATGTGAATATACTGTTTTCAATTTCATGTTTCACTATTTGTTTTAATTTTAAAGTTAACAATTTTTTTTTGTGAAACAACAGGGTAAACCCGTTTCAATTCAACTTTGCAAACATTATAAGTGTTTTTATTTTATCATTAAAAAATTTTAAAATAATATTGATACATGTTTTTTTGGGGAAGAATGTGTATATAGGGCTTTTATGCATAGTACCACCATTTCATAGAATG
Organism: Plasmodium chabaudi chabaudi; assembly: GCF_900002335.3. Lineage (NCBI taxonomy): Eukaryota > Apicomplexa > Aconoidasida > Haemosporida > Plasmodiidae > Plasmodium > Plasmodium chabaudi. The sequence continues at coordinate 522,114 of NC_030103.2, forward strand.
GCTTGTTTAGCTTGTTAGTTGCTAACCCATTCTAATGTGCTGATAAAGTTCCAGTTATTTTTTGGTATCCATTTTGCATTGTATAAGAGACATGATGCATATTATTTTTTTTGGAAACGGGAAAATTATAACATGGCAATGCTCAGTATAGTAAGGGAACAAACGCATAAATATATCATTCCATAAATAAAAAAAATAGTATAATAAATAAAAATCCTTTTAAAGTGAAAAATAATGTATTACAACATGATATATCTAGTGCATATATATTCGGGGCATTCCATTTTATGGCCAAATAAAAAGGAAAATAATATAAGTATTATATAATAAACAAAATTGTATATATGCAGTTATTACATATTTTTATTTACATGCATAGGCAAGCCTTGTGGGAAAATTGAATAGCCAAACAGTTAAATGTGAAAAAAAATGATGTGCCATTTTAATTGTAATAGTATTTATTAAAATATTTTTTTTAAATAAATATTTTTCCGACAAGTAAAATGATTAAGGCCTGTTGAGAATATCACTAATAGTATAAAAATTGTAAAATATAAAATTTTTTATTAATTAAAAAAAAGTATCAGAAGTGTTGTGAAACAAATTCATTTTCCGTTCTTCTCATTTGACTTCCTTTGTCAAAGATCTACATCCAAGGGAATAAATAGGTTGAAAAAGAAAGCTCTCGAACAATAGAGGGTTTATAGTGTTTGTATCAAGGGGTATGATCAAATGCTATGCTTATTAAAGTAGAGTAATTTATCAAAGTGTTAACAAAATGGAAACAAATCCATATGTATTAAAGAATTTAGTTCATATATATGAAGAATATATAAACCTGATAATCAACAGGGTAAAGGGATATAAAGTATTAGTACTCGATGATGAAACGAAAGTAATCATCTCTTTGATATTTTCCCATTCTTATATTTTAGAGAAGGAAATATTTTTAACACTAAATTTTAATGATATAAATATATTTGAAGATATAAAAAATGGGAGTAACCAAAATTCAAGTGGCAGAAGTAAATTAGACGAGTTAAGTTTTCAAAATTATAAAATAAAAAATTTAAAACATTTAAAAGCTATATTTTTATTACGACCTACACATACAAATATATTAAAATTAATGAAAGAACTTAAAAAGCCAATTTTTTTAGAATATTATTTATTTTTTACAAATGTATTAAATAATAGTTATATAGAAAAGCTAGCTAAGGCTGATGAGTTTGAATGTATAAAAAGTGTTATGGAATATTATATAGATATTTATATATTACATGATAAGTTATTCTCTCTTAATATTGATTATACATCATTTTTATATAAAAACGATAATAAAATACTGTTTAAAAATACAATAAAAAATGCTAGTGGCAATAGTATGAACATACAAAGAGACATTCAATTTAAGAGCTCTAATAATAGTCTTACTTTTGAAGAATTTAATAAAAATAATGGAAATTATATGAACTTAAATTATTTAGAAAATAATAATGATGACTATAACGAGTTTTATAGTAATGATTTACAAAATCAAGGAGATGGAAATTTCCATGATGAATCAAAAAATATGTTGTATGAACATTCGTTAATAAACAGATTGATAGAGGGAATGTTTTCTTTTCTTTGTTCCATCAAACAAGTACCAGATATTATATATAATAAACATTCTTATGTTTGTAAATCTATTATAGATGCTTTAAAAATGAAAATGTTAAGACATGAAAATATTTTTTCAAATATTTTAGAAAGCTATGAAAATTATGATAATTATACAAAAACAAATCCAATGGAAAATTATCAAGACAATAATTTATTAATTAATAAAAATATAGATGTAAATACGGAAGGTAATTGTTGTTATATGGTATTACTTGATAGAAGAGAAGATCCTATAACACCACTTTTGATGCAATGGACTTATCAAGCTATGTTACATGAATTAATAGGAATAGATAATAATAAAATAATTTTAGATTCAAATAATAGTGAAGAATCTCAAATAGTTATGTCTAGTAATTATGATGATTTTTATAATGAACATCTATTTGATAATTTTGGTGATTTAGGACAAGCTGTACAAAGTTATGTAGATGTATATCAAAAAGAAACTGCACGTAAAAGTAAATTAGAATCCATTGATGATATTCAAAAATTTATAGAAGCATATCCTAATTATAAAAAATTATCAGGAAATGTAACAAAGCATGTTAATATTTTACATAAATTTTCAGAACTTGTTGAGAAAAGACAATTATTTCATATTTCCGAGCTTGAACAGTCTATATCTATTTATCAAAAAAAATTGGAGCATTATAAACAAGTTATAGAAACAGTAAGAAATTATTCTTATACTAATTATGATGCATTACGACTTTCATTATTATATTCTCTAAAATATGAAGATAAAGAACATATAGATACAATAAAGAAAGAGTTACAAAAAAGAAATATAGAAAAGGATCAAATTTCATTAATTGATTCTATAATGACTTATTCAAATGAACAAAATAGAAAAAATAATATATTTAAAGAACAGACATTTCTTGATTTTGCTAAAACAACTATAACTCGAACTATTAAGGGTACATCCAATGTTTTTACTTTACATAAATCTTATATATATTATTTAATTGAAGATATTATTAAATATAAATTAGATACAAGTATATATACTACTACTAACCTACTTAACATAGCACCAAATATAAACAAAAAAATAAATTCAATTATTGTATTTATTGTAGGAGGTGCTACTTATGAAGAATATAGAGATGTTCAAACATTAAGTAAAAAATATAATATAAATATTATTCTTGGTGGTACACAAATTCATAATTCTCAATCGTTCTTAGCAGATGTCCTTCAACTAACTAAGAAATAGTTGGTTAATCTGTTGAAAATTTTTCATAATTTTTTTTACCGTTTTGCTTATTTTTCATATTTTTTTACATCCCTTTTATAACTGACTGTGAATATGTCCACATAATATGAAGCTCATATTATATCGAACAATTTTTGAAAATCTTTTCCTTACACTTGTATGTATTCCTAAAGAAGGAATAAAAAATCGGTTACCATTGCCTGAATAGTAGCATATTATTAGGAAGCCAGTTGAACTGGTACTATATAAATTGTTCTCTTCAAACATGTTCTTTTCCCTTTTTCGATAAAATAATAGAAAATAAAATTTCGTCGATTTTTGGAAAATATGCACAAGGAATGTAGTAGTATAATTCGGTGTACCAGATTAGTTCTGTACCTTTTGCATGCGAACTAATTTTAAAAATAAATATGAATATTATTAAGCTGAAAAAAAAATGCACACATAAAAAAAATATTTGCATGTAGGAAATGTGCATACAAATATGATGAAATATATTATTATTGTTCTAAAGAATGAAAGACATTTTATCAAATTTTTTTTTAACTTTATAATAAATTATTTTAAAGTAATGAATTGCATATCCTATACAATATTTTTTGTACATAACACTATATCAATGTATTGACAATTTTGTTAACAACCCAGAGAGTGAACAATAAGTAATATTATGCACTTTCCAAACGTTTAAAGAAAGTATGGACAAAATAGGAGCATATAAATTATCTATAAAGAAGGAAAACGCACACACTATTTCAACCGAAAATGATGATAAAAATAAAAAAAAAAACTTTTGTTCAGGTGAAAATTTGGATAAATATGATATCGTATTAACACCAGAATATGTTCAGGGATATTATGGAGAAAAAAATAATATCCTTAAATTTTCTTTTAAAAAAATTATTTATCCTTTCAAAAATTTGATAATTATATATGACCTACTAAATCAATCTCAGTCCATATTCTCTAAACATAGTAATAAGGTAACTTAGTATGTCCATAAAACAAGAGAGGGCTTATTTTATGATCATGCATGCTTATATATACTATGTAGTGGGTTGTTTTTTGTTTTAAAAAACGTGTGCTTAGCCGTGTATAGTTTATCATTTTCTAGAAACTTACCACCCCTAATTAACATTCTTTAATCCTTTTGTTTGAAAATTGTAGGTTATGTTGGTGAGGTGTAAAGAGTGTTACAAAACTGCTTTGAGTGCCGAAGATTTAAAAGGTAGCATAAACATATACATATGGAATAAGACTAATTTAAAAATTTTAATTAATATAAAAATTAAAAAAAAACATTTTTTAGACATTGAATATTTGAACAATACTAACATTTTACTTTTATGTAAATGGTATGATAAATTAATATTATTTGTATTTTCGTTAATATTATTTAAAAAAAAAAAAAAAGTAAAATTAAGAAAAAAGGGGGTTTACATTATAAAATCTATAAACGATTTTTACATAAAAAAGTCTGAATATATGAAAAGTAAGCCAGCCAAAAATACTTTTAAAAAGTTATCTAGCGAAATAAAAACAAGCTTTGGTTCTACTAAACTGTTGAAAAGAGAATATCAAAAAAAAAACAATGAAAATAACGTAAGTAGAGTTAAACACATTCTAGCTATTATAAAAGGAAGAAAAAATAGACATATGGCTTGCTTAAATAATTATACAAACATAAATCGAATACCATTATATGAACAAAATACTTTAAAAGAAAGAAACAAAAAAATATACATAAGAAAGATAAAAAAAGTAGATAGTAATTTTTATTTTATAAAAAATTATGAAAGAGAAGGGGTTTGTTTTTTTTACATACATTTTATAAATACACCACATAAATGGAAAATAAATAATAATATTTTACTAAAAAACTTTAAATTATTTGTAGACATTAAAAATACAATTTGTATATTTAATAAAAAAGAAATATTTATGTATGTTCTAAAAAATTGTGTCCTTTATGAAAAATTAAAATACAAAAATTATAAATGTAACTTTTTTTCAAATAACACTAAGTTTTTTTTAATGAACCAGGGTTATCATTTTTGTTCGATTTTATATATGACCCTGTTCATAAATGATTTATTTTTAAGTTATAATTTTGGAGAAACCAATAAACTGGATAAAACTCAAGAAGAAATTGATACCAAACAAAACGATGCAGACAAGTGTATAAAGTATTTTTCCAACGACAATAAGCTATGTAGAATGAAAGAAAAGGAGAGCAAAGACAAGGGGAATAGCGCACTAGAAGAAAACAATGCCATTTCCACTTCAATACAAAATAATATGATGCAGAAATATGTAATGTCAAAACTGGATAATTTTTTAAACACAGAAATATGTGTAATCGAAATTGTCACTTTTTTTGTTATAGAAAAAGACGAAGATATAAGTAAAATTATTAGGTTACAAGAAAATATTGAAAAAAATTGTACATGGAGAAAAAAAAATAATAAAAATGTCGAAAAAATGTATGAACATATCATGCAAAAAAAACAAAATAAAAAAAAATTAAATAGCTATTTAAAAAAATATTTAGTTGTTGGAACTGAAGATGGCATACTTATAGTTATCGATTATTTAAAACCTCATAGAATTGTGCATTTAGAAAAAATATGCAATGAAAATATTATTTCTATTTTTGCTTTCCAAAATGATATATTAATATTGACAGGATTAGGGTTTTTATACTTTATAAATGTTCATAATTTTTCTATATATAAATATGTTGATATATTTGAAATATTAAATGGAAAATATATAAGCCGAATAAAATGTGCAGAAACTAGCCAAAGTTTTTGTTCTAATAGCTCGATAAAATATGATCACTTAAATTATTTTAGAGAATATGAAGACGAACAAAAACAAAAAACGGCTCCAAAAACTACGATAAGAAATAGTTTTACAAATAGAAAAATAGACATCAAAAAGGTTAAAAATAAAATTCTGAATATAAAAGGTAACAATTTTATTTTATCGGAGAAAAAGGAAAGTTTTTTTTTAAAAAGTAGCCAGCCAAATCATGAAAGTGTAAAAAAAAATTCTGACGTGTCAGAAAAAAAAAGACTTCCAAAATATTACAACAATTTTAATCGCTCTAGTCGTTATATATGTTCAGGCATATTGTTAGACATTTACACATTAATAATAGGGACATCGCTAGATGAAATTATTACATATAATTTATTAACAAATGAGATGTATTTTATTTATAAGAAAAGTAAAAATATAAATTATTTTTTATGTGAAAACAATAATATTATATATAATATTGGGAATACGTTATATAAAAGTAGCTTAAATAATTATGATAATAGTTCTAGCTTTTTAACTATACCGAATATATGTATAACTTCTTTTTTGTTTTATTCTGATATATTATTAATATGTGGTACTTTAAAAGGAAATTTATATTTTTTTAGTATTTCAGATGGTACTGTAAAAGTTGTAAATAAAGTGGATAAAAAAAAATTCATAGAGGAAAAAGAAAGACTTTTGCTTAAATCCAAAAATAGTCAAAAGAAAAATTATGATAATGGATCTGTGGGAAAAAACAATGATATTATTTTTAGTATTAATAAATGTATTACCAAACATTTAAGAAAATGGAATTTTAATAATTATACAAATCATAGTAGCAGTTTCAATGGCACTGTAAAAGAAAACGATAAAATAATAGGGCTTCTTTTTAATAGATCAAAGACAAATCTCCTTTGTTCATTTAGACATGGTATATTTTTATTACGGCTAGTTGTAAGAGGAAATGAAAAGGTCGACATAAAATGTGTGCGCTATTTTAATGTTAACAATATTATGAATATTAATTTGGTTAAAGATTTTGACAACTTGTTTTTTATAACAACAAGAGAAAATAATGATATCGAAATTGGATCTAAGATCATTATTAACAATAAAGTTGGGATAAATCAAAAGGAAGAATATAAAAAGCATGTAATGGAATATTTTTATTCTCATCATTTATGCTCGTTTAATTCAGTAAAAATAAAAAGAAGCAAAATGGATAAAATTTATTTTAATATATTATTTGAAAATACATGGTTTTATGAATTTTCTTACTATAATGATGAGCATTTTATATTATTAGAAAATGATAATAAAACTTTTGATAATGATCAAAACAAATGTATAACATTCTTAAACCCTTCTACAATTATAATATATTCATATTCTATCAACAAGCTTAATAAAAAATATTGGACAGGTAACAAAAATAATAATGTTATTCCTAAAAGATTATCTCCAAATGAACAAAATAATTGTTTAAATTTGAAAAAAAAAGAAAAAATAAATTCAGACATTATTATGGGTAGTAGACAAAAGCTGTCAGCATGTGGGTCTATAAATCGTGGCAAAATATATAGTATGGAAGAAAAAAATACATTTTCAAAATATGGGAATATGAAAGCTAGCTCTTTTACTACGAAAGATATATCTAGCCATAAGGACAAAAACTTTAATGATAGCAATAATATTATTTCATATAATAATGAAGCATCAGAATTTCGCCAAAATGATAAAGTAAAAAATATAGATTTAAAAAATAGCTTAAAATTAAAAAGGGAAAATATTAATCTTATTGCAGACAGAACTAGCTATAATGAGCATGACGAAAAAAAAAAAAAAAAAAATTATACAAAATATAAAACTTTAAGAAATATTATACAAAAGAGAAAAAATATCGAACTCTGTAATTATAAAAATATAATTTATGGAAAAAATTATAAGGATAAACAAATATTAAATTCTATATATAGAAATAATTATTATAAGGAAAATAAAACAAAAGACGATCAATTTTTTGTATTAGACAAAAATGGTGAACAAAAACAAAAGAAAGACGAACTGCCATACCAGTTTAATGAAAACGAAAAGAAAGAAAATTTTGTAACGTGTAATAATGAAGGAAATATATTCACCAAAGAAGTTGGTTGTGTTAATGGAGATACAGTAAATAAATCTAAATTGTATATAACAAGATATTTAAAAAAGTATTTACAAATAGATATAATGGAAGAAAGTAAAAAAAAGGAAGAAAAATATTTTAATAAATGTGTGCAAGAAAAATATAGTAAACTAAATGAGCCACTAACACATAATTATAGAAATGATGATAAATTTATTTCATTATTAAATAATTCTAATAGTGTTACAGATTTTTCATCTGCCTATAAATATAACAACTTGAGCATAGCCAAAGGAATGAATACAAAAAATGTTTTTTTTCAACACAAGGTCAGGGATATCCATTTTGAAAATAAAAGCACAAAAATAATTCCCGTACAAAATGAACAAATTAACTCTAGGATTCTAATCGGTACTAAGAAAATGGAAATTAATAAACATAAGGAACCTAATGAGGGCAAAGAAAATTTTCCTGATATCATAAAAAGTGATGGAAAATATGGCAGAAAGAATATCTACCGAAATATGTGTACAAATACGAAAGTACCCTGGAAAAATTCTATACATTTTAATAATTTTTATAACTGCGAATATGCAAATAATATTATTGATAATAATTTCTATGGCATATTTTATGACCCGAATTTGATAGACACGAACAAAAGATTATACGAAGAAAACAAATCGCATAAAATATGATAATGATGGAGAACATTCTTATAATTTTCAAAATGGTGGGTACAGTAAAAATTAATTATTCAATTAAAAAGAAAGAATTAAATGGACTACACACTGATATAGTGTTAGTAAGGAAAGAACGGTAGCTAATTTGGTAACGTCGACAGTAAGCATACATATATGTGTGTATTTGCGTATGCATGTTTTGTCATAAGCTGCTGTGTAAGCTCTACACATGCTTATGCATACATATAGGCATGGAAAGTAAAATAGGAATCAGTACTTTAATAGAGGACAGTCAAAATAAAAAATGTTGCATAAAATGCAGAAAGCAAATTTAATGCCAACAATTGGAGATTTAAAAAATGGTAAGCTATTTTGATATTTTATAAATACAATGTTATTGCATATATGTAGCTAAACCTCGTTTTTTTATTGCTTGTTAATAAAATATTTGCAATGTTCAGAATTTTATTAACAAGCAATAATAAATGATTTAATTTGTGGCTGTAAAAACCCGTGTGCAAATGTATGTAACTCTAATATTCTTTTTTTTCTTAAAAAATATTATTTAACATGTAAACCGTTTTAAGATACACTTTATTAATGCTATATAAAACGATAAGAACAGTATACCTTTATTTATTAAAAAATACCTTTGTTACAAAAATAAAGTATAATTTATTATAAAAAATGAACAAAAATTAAAAGACTGTTATAGTATTAACAAGGCTATAAAAATATCGTGCTGTGGCAGCATATACATAAGTAAAATATGTATTGTTAACGCACACACAAAAAAAGCTATTTGTTTTTTTTCCCCTATAAGTTATATAATAAAAAAAGGACACGAATATGGAAAATAGGAATACCTGACTATTTTATTTTAGCTAGCTAATTTAAAAATAAAAAAATATGTATAAAATAGGGGTTTATTTTTTATATTATGATTTGGTTCATACTAAGGATAGGATGTATATAAGTATATGAATAGGTATATACAACTATTTTTCATTGTTTAAGTTCTTTTATTTTGACTATTTTGGTATAATATCAATTAAAAGGCTTTAAAGCAACAAAATTTGTATTATTTTATATTAGTTAAATAATTTAATTGAAATTCAAACCATTTTACCTAAATTATAAATGGTATTATATTTATGTGTAATTTGAGTCATATTGCATAAAAATAATTTTATTTTATTTTTTTTTTTGGTTAGCTTTTTGCAAAAAATAGTAAAAAAAACTTTAATTGAATTAAGCACTGTTTACTTATAATGTTACACACATTTTTTTACTTTGATAATAATAGAAAAGAATATATATATATTATAATATTATGGATTAGTACATATTTAATTTTATAATAATTAATATATAGTATTTTAGCCTTTTAGTTTTAGCATTTTTAGCATATCTTTATTTTATGTTTACTTGATGATTTTATTGCTTGATTATTGTAATTATAAATATTTCCATTTTTATTTTAAAATAAAAAATAATAATTTGGAATTTTATACCCTAACATATTTCGCCTTAAGATTTATTAAAAAATCATAGGGAAAAATTAAAGTTTGCGGAAATAATTTTATATTTTATTTTATTTTTCATCTTCAATATATATTATATATATATGTGATACTTTTTATCCCTTAAGAATATTCATGTATAATTAAAACGTTGAACTCTCTATATTTATTTATATTTTTTATTGTTTATCACGTTTTCGAAATATTTTGACAAAAAAATTATGATATGGAATATTATATACTAGCATTCTTAGAACATAATTTTTAATTTATAAGAAAAAAACTATCGCCTTTTTATGAATTGCATTTTATTCTTAGTGAATGAATGCTTAGATAGTATAATAAATTTATGAACAGCTTAAAGAGGGAATGTATTATCAAAACCTAGATTTGTTAATTAAAAAAAGTGATCAATCAAAGCCATAAATACGAAGTTATAAATATATACAAGATAATATTTGTATGTATATATAACAGTATTTGCACACATGCATATACTACTATTCTTGTGATCTTTTATTTTATTTATTATAGTTATATATAAAAAAGCCTGCTTAACATATATATATGGTTTATAGGAGTTTATAAAATTAAAAAAATGAAATGGGTATTATGAAAAGGCTACCATTGCAAATTCTTCTCCTGATTTTTTTTTGGTGCCATATTAATGGAAAGAATGGAGGAGATATTTGGGCACTTAATGCTTTGAGCATTGACGAGAAACAAAATAAGGACGATAAACCGAAGGGGGACACAAAGCCGAGTGGAAATGAAACCGAGCAAGGGGAAGTAAAAGAGCATGTAATAGTAAATAAAGAAAAAGTCGAACAAACAAACACGGTTATAAGCAAGCCGGTTGAAGTTGAGGTAGAGAAAAAGGGCACGGCCAATAGCCAAGAAACGGCAAAAGTAATTCATGACAACACTGTAAGTAGCAACTCGAAAGATAGCAACAATTCTGTTAATACTAACAATCAGAATGTCAAAAGTTCGTCACCCGCTTTCAAACAAGCTTTTGTACAAAATAGTGCGGAAGCACCATCGAAGCAAGAAGCCGAAAAAAAGGAGGGTACCCCTTCAAATAATGAACAAGTAAACACAACGAAGGCGGAAGAAAAAGGAAATACGCCTAAGGTGGAGGAGAAGGGAAACACGGCTAAGGTTGACGAAAAAGAAAAAGCAACTAAGGTGGAGGAAAAAGGGAATGAAACTTCTAAAGATACAGAAAAGTCAGTGGTTAAGGAAATAACACCAAAAAGTGAAGAAAACATAAGAAAAGTTGATAATAGCAGTTCAGTATCAATATCTAGTAATATAGTTTCTTCTGATTCCAATGAAAAAAAAGGAGAAGCTATAGTTAGTGTTTCTACTGGCAGTTCTTTAAATAAGGAAGATGTAATTAATATTTCTAATGAAGAAAAGAATTCAGATTTATATTTTTTGAAAACATTATCAATAGGATCATCGATATTTATGCAATTAGTATTATTACCATCTGTATTTAAAATATTAAAAAAAAGATCAACAGGAGAATCTGATGGATTGACATATATAGTTTTATTTTTTTCGTCATTTTTATGGCTAGTATATGGTATATTATTAAATAATTCGGCAATTATATTTCCAAATTCAGTTGGATTATTATTAGGGTTATTTTACTCTATAATATATCATGTACATTGTAAAAATATGTGGTTAAAGCATAAGTTATATTCCTATTATAAGACATGTGGATCCATATGTTTTATATTATACATATTTTTATATATATTGTCATATGAGCAATATGAATTATTTGTCGGGTTTATGGCATTTATATCAAGTATAGTAAATTTTGGTGCACCATTATCATATATCCAAACCGTTATAAAAAAACGTAATTCCTCCTTAATACCGCTGGAAATATCTATAGGAAGTTTAATCTGCTCATTTTTATGGTTAACATATGGATTTATATTAAAGGATGTCTTTTTAATAACCCCAAATTTATGTGGGTTTGTATTAAGTATATTACAAATAGCTTTAATATTATTATATTCTAATAAAGAGGTGTTAGCTAATATGGACACAGAAATTGCGTATAGTGAAAGGAATACTAATAGTACAGTTATCCAAGAAAATAATGGTTTTTTTAATGAATTTAATTTAGATGATGATTTTAAAATTACTGAAGTACCAGCCAATTTAAATAATTCTATTTTTGATACCCCTTATGATGAGACTTCTCCATTAACTGGTCATTTTGATATCCAGTTTAAGCATAGCCATTTGGAGAGACAAAATTACCTGAACAATTCAGAAAATAAAAAGAACAACAATAGTCCAGTGCCTTTTTAAGGCGCACGAAAATGTATACGCAAAAAGGATATTTATTTATTCATCCATTCATTTATTATTCACTTATTCATTGATTTATTATTCATTCGTATATTTGTATGGCAAATTGCCTTTTAATTTGTTCATCGATGTTAAAGGGTTTGCACACATATTTATTTTCCTATTTTTCAATGCCCTTACATATTGAGATAGTTATATATACACACAGTTATTATTGCCTACCCACATATACACATATATGGATGCCCGTCATTACAAGCGTTATCGAGGGGTATATATATACCATCGTATTATGCATGTTTTCTTCTCCTTCATCTTTTTTTTTTTTTTAATAGCCTTTTGTTATAATAGCATTTACATGTATATTTATAAAATAACTTTTTTTTTTTATTGTTTATGTTTGACGTATATATGATACATTATTTTATATTTTTTTTTTGTATTTTGTTTTTAATTTCTTAATAACTTTTATTATAGAAAAAAAAAATATAAAAATAAGTTTCTTCATTTATTTAATGATGTATATATAAAAAATTATATTTGGTGCAACATTGGTAAGAGGTATAATTTATTTACCCATCCATGTGTTCCTTTTTGGTTTACCGTTTAATTGGTTTTTTTTTTGATAAGAAACTCTCTCTATATATATTAATTTTTAATATTATATTTATAATGGTATGGTAAAAAAAGTTGGAAGTTAAAAAAGTATATATTTTTTTATTTTTTTGGAGTTGGGGTAGTATATAAGTAGGGACAAAGAAATCCCGAAAAATTGCAAAAAAAAAAATTAGGAAAAGAATAGAACAATTCTAAAGCGAGAAAATGATTAAAGAGAAAGAAGTGCATATGAATAATTTAAAAAAGGGAAAAAAAATAAAAAACAAAATAAAAATAAAAAAATGAAAAATAAATTTTAACCATTTTTTTTAGAAAGCCATTAATATTAAATTCTACGGAATTATATAATACATTTTTTTAGCTTTCGAATTTTTGTGTGTATAGATATATTTTTTTTTTTGTGGATTTATTTAGCTATTGATTATTTTTTCTACTTTAAGATAAATGTGAATTATAATTTTTTTTAAAATTTGGGGGGGTGTACACATAAGTTATTGTAAAAAATATGATAAATTTAAAGGAGGGTGAAAAAGATCCATACAAAGTAAAATCGAAACGTAGAAATGTTTTTGTGGTTGTCGCTTGGCTATTTTTTCTTTTACTTCTATATTTGTTTGTCTCTTTCCCTTTTTAGATCTATAGAAACGAGAGCGAAGTCCCTTTTGAGCGAAGTAAAAAAATGAATATAAAATATTTTTGCATCCGTTTGTTTTAAATCGATACGAATTAAAGTCTACACCGACCTGTGCAAATTGTTTACTCATTCTTTAATATAACTTATGGGACATATGTATATTTTTTTTAGAAAATTTTGACGACCTAAAAAAAAGCATTGAAAATTTACTGAACGATGAGCAAACAACATCTGAATTAGATAATATAAAAAAATCATTGTTAGAGTTGGAATTATCTACACAAAATAATAATGTAATAAAAATATGCTAGGACATACATGTTTCATCTCCCAAATATGTATAAACTTGTGTCTTCATATTATTTTAAATATTTTTTTTTATTTTTAGGACTCCAATTCGGTCCTTAACAAAGAATCATTAATTCGTCTCGATGATGGAAAAACGGTAATAAAAATTGCAGCAAAGGGGGTGCATATCAAATGGTTATCTTTATTCACTTTGCAGTTTTGATTGTGCCGTTTTTATTGTACCGTCTTCATGTGTTTGTTTTGCCCACTTTTCAGTTCGAGGAAATAAAGAGGGAGCTGGAGAAGCAAAAGCGAATGAACAACTCCTTGTCCTTAAAAATAAAAAGCATACACATAAAGCTGAATAATATATATATGAAAAGAAATGAAGTAGAAAAAAGTATTATCGACAAAATTCGACAAATCGAATTTAAATTTTCAGCATTAAATCAGGAAAGTAAAGAGGTAGCAAATTAAGACAATAATCAAGTCGCTTATAAATTAAATTCGTAATCTATCCTCAGCCTTATTACTTCTTTATATTTCATACGAATTTTTATTTGCCACTACTTTATAGGAAGACGATACTGCAGATACAAGAAATGATGGGGATTGCTTGGAACTCAAAGGGAATGAATATTTTGAAACATCAGAAAAAATCGAAATTGAAAAATTAAAAAAAGTTTTAAATGAATATGAAGAAGATTTAAAGTGCTTAAAAAATGATAAAGAGAAAACAAGTTTTGAATTAAAATGTAGTAGAAAAGATTTAGAAGATGAAATAAAAAAAAATAATGAATATATAAATAAAATAAAATGTTATGAGATGAATGCTAATATATATAAAAGTGATAATTTAAAAAAACTCCATGAAATAAATGAAATAAAAATAGAATTAGAAAATTTAAGAAATATATATAATGATACATATGTCAAAAATAAATTATTATCTGATGAAAAAAATGAATTAACCCTAATTAATAATGATCTTAAATTGGAACTAAGAAATGTTAAAACAGATTTAGAGACCTCAAAAAATAAAGAAAATATTCTTAACAAATGTACAAACAAAATTCATAATATTCTAATATATTTAAAAAAAAATAATGATAAAAATTTTGAATATGAAACATTTGAAAATAAGCTAGACAAAACAAATGATAAGCTCCTAATCAATGCAGATAAAGATATCGATGAAATTTATTCATCCATACAAAATCTGATTAATATGAAAAAATATTATGAGGTATGCTATATAAAAAATAAATAAAACTTTTCTAAAATTTATTCAAAATGTTTCTACATATGATGAATCAATTATCTGAGAAATTGAACAAGGCGCTAATCCCTTGTTTAGTTGTGTCACCTTTCCTAATTGGTTTACTTTGCTTCTACTGATTATATGCACTTATAACGGATTGTAAATGTTTATTTTTTTTACAGGAAAAAAAACAAGAATTGGAAGAAACGAAAAATGAAATCGAAGTTGTTAAGAAGAATTTTATGGAACGGTGTAAGAGCTATGAAGAGATGAAAATGAAAATGGAAAAATTAAAACTTTTAGAAAAAGACAATCTAAAAATATGCAATGATAAAAAAAATGATGAAAAAAGAATAAGTGAATTAAAAGAGAAATTAACAAAAGAAGAAAATAAAATAATTGAATTAAAAAAAAAAAATTATTACAATGTTTTTAAATTAAAAGACTTTAAGGAAAAGGAACGAGATATGATGGATGAAATAAAAAAGTTAAAAAAACATATTAAAGAATATAAAATATGTTTTGAAAAAAGTAGAAAAATTAATAAAAATCAACTAAAATATATGAAAGGAAAAAATAAAAGATTATTAAGCAATATACATGGAATAAATTTTGAATTAAAAAAATGTGTAAGCAAAATAAATCAAATTAATAAAAACACAGAGAGTTTAAAAAGAGAGAAAGAAAATGTGCAAAAAGAAATATATTTCATAAAAAAAAAAAATGAAAAATTACAACAAGAACTGAAAGAAATAGAAGTAGAAAAGAAAAACAAAGAATCAAAAGCACAAACATTAAATAGTAATATATATAAAGTATGTACAGAATTAAATAAACAAAATAAGGAATATAAGGAAAATATAAAACGGTTGTGTTGTTGTAGAGATGAGCTAAAAGAAGCTCTTAAAAAAAAATCTTGTAAATTTATTTTATTAAAGAAAAATTGTTATTATTTAAAAAAAAAGATACAAAAACAAAATAATGAATTAAAAAAACATTTAAATATAATTAAAAAACAGGAGCTAGCCATAAGTAATTGTTCAGAACAAAATGAAAAATTAAGTGAAGAATTAAAAAGACATGACTTGTTAATAAAATCTAGAGATAATAAAATAAAACTTTTAGAAAATAATTTAATAAAAAAAGAAGAAATTAATCATATACAAATCAAGGAAAATGCTAATGCTATTAAATATGGTGAAATGGAATTAAAAAATATAAATGAACAAAGAGAAAAATTACATGAACAAAACAAAAAGCTAAATGAGCTAGTAGATGATTTAAAAAGTCAGCTAATCAAAGAAGAAATAAAAAATACAGAAATGAATAAAAATATATATACTATTAAAAATGAAAATAAACAAATTGTACAAGACTATGAACAAAAACTACAAAATAAGGAAACATACATAGAGAATATTAAAAATGAGTTAAAAAATGCCAGAGAAAAAATTGAGAAAGAATATGATTTGCACACACAAGAGGACAAAAAAATTCTGAACAGCAAGGTAGAAAAGATGAACAATGAAATAAATGAACTGAACAAAATAAAAAACTCATATGAAGTTGAAATTAAAAAATTAAATGATGATTGGGATAAATTAAATTTACAACTAAAAGAGAAAGAAAGTGAAAATGAGAAATTGGCTAGTTCTCTAAAAGAGCAGGAGAATGTCATACAAAATTTAAGAAATAAAATAAAAGAGATTGAAGAGTGTGGAAAATTAGAATTGGAAAAAAAAGAATATGAAATAAGGATAAAAAAAATGGAAGAAGAAAATGAAAGACAAAAAGAAGAAATTACACAAAAATCAAACCAAGACAAAATTGAGTTTGAAGAAAAAATAAAATCAATTCAAGAACATAATAAAATAATGATAGAAGAATTGAAAAAAAAATGGAAAGAAGATAAAGAAAATTATGAAGAAAAAATCAAAAATATTAATGAAAAAAATAATAGTATCATTGAAAAAATTCAAGAGGATTGCAAAAGTCAAATAAAAAGAGTTACAGACTTATGTAATGTTAAAACGAAATCAGAAGTAGATAGAGTAAATAATGATGAAAAGTTACAAAAACAAATTCAAGAATATTCAATTATGTTAAATAATAAAGATGAAGAAATTAAAAATATTATTAATATGTACGATGAAAAATTACAAATGCAAAATGCTGAAATGGAAAATCTAATAAATGAATGTGAAGAAAAATTAAAACAAGCAAAAATAACTAAAAAGCAAATGTCAGAAAAGGATAGCAAAGAAGAGATAGCAACCTCAGAGGCTGCCTACAAAGTTGGGGAAAGGGAAGCAAAAGTGGAAGAGAGGGAAGGTAAAGTAAAGGCAAGAGAGGACAAAATTGGAGAGAGAGAAGGCAAAGTAAAGGCAAGAGAAGACAAAATTGGAGAGAGAGAAGGCAAAATAAAGGATAGAGAAAACAAAATTGAAGAGATAGAAGGTAAGATAAAGGCTAGAGAAAACAAAGTTGAAGAGAGAGAAGCCAAAGTAAAGGTGAGAGAGGACAAAGTGGAAGAAAGAGAAGGCAAAGTGAAGGCGAGAGAAGATAAGGTGGCGGAAAAGGAAGTGCATGCAGTAGAGAAAGAAGCACAGTTGATAGAAAAGGAAGCAAATATAATGGAAAGAGAAATTGAATTAAAAGACAAAGAAGATAAAATAAAGAAATCACAAGATGAATTAAATGAAAAAAGTAAAATTTTAAATAATACAAAATTAGATAAACCAAATAATGCTACTCTTCAAGAGAATAAAAATGAATCAAATAGTGAGGGCGCAGAAAATGAAGGAACAGGAGAAGATAATATCTCAGATAAAAATAGCAATATAGAGGTAGAAGAAAAGAAAGAAAAAAAGAAAAAAAAAAAAGAAAAATCGAAAAATGGTAAGAAGGGAGAAAAAAATAATAAAGAGGAATTATTAACGCTAGAAATGTTAGAAGAAAAATATCTTAACATACAAAATGAGCTAATCGAAGGAAAAACAAATCATTGTCTTTACTTAAAATCTCTAATTAAAACGCTGGATGAAATTATTGAAATTCTTAATGCAAAACAAAGCGCAGCATTAAATAGCCAAACATTAGACAACCAAACATTAAATACTACATTAATAAATGATACAACAATAACCGATGCTATTAATACAATCAATTATGCCATTTCATCGTGGAACATATTTGGTGATACCAGCGCAATTAATCCAATAGAGAATGATCAGACAACAGGAGAAGATATAAATTCAATTTCAAATTTTGATGAAAAAAGTAGTGACGATTTAAAAAATATCGTTACTGAAAAACTTCAGTTAATTAAACAAATGATTGGATAAGCTACAAACAAGCTTATATATGTAAACAATTGATGAATTCACATGTTGTTATTTTAATTAAATAGTATTTTTATCTTTTAAAAATTTCCGTTATTTTTTTTCTGAAATTTGGTGTGTACATGGGCACCATTTCATTTGTTTATATTTTTTTCGTTTTTTTAATTTTATTTTGTTTGTGATTTATTTATTTTGCTATCATTATTTTTTTACACTATGATAAAAACAGTATTTCAGAATACTTTTATTTTTTAAGCATATGCTTTCATTTTTTTAAAATTGAAAAAAAAGGTCTATATGATAAATGAGGAAACAAGTTGTTTGTTCAAATAGTTTGCAACATATGGAAAAATAGAGAAATAGCCAAATAAACAAAAAAAATTAATGCAATAAGTTAATTAAAAATTGAATAAAAACATGTATGTTCATACAAATTTTAATAAAACATTCTAAATAGCTAGTAGCTGGACGAATATTGCATGAACGGGTCATGCAGTTTAGCAGTTGGCTATTGCCAAAAAAAAAACAAATACATAAAATGTATAATAATAATAGTGTGTGTGACTTTAAATCTGGGGAATTTTACCAAATTAGGCGAACTCCGAAAAAAGAGGAATATTGTGGTAGTAAAAAGTATTTGTCTGATATTTGTTATACAAATTTTTTAAAATGTTTTGGGAATTTTCTTTCTTTGTCTTGGTATTATAATAAATATCTTCGTATATCGATTTTAGTTCTAATTTTTGCATGGTAGATATTCGATAATTATGTGACAAGACCATGTAGAAATATTTTAAAAAAATATCAAGAGAAAAGATAGCTGTAATTCCATAATAAAAATATTGGGTGTGTTTGTAAGAAATAATATTAACTTTATAATGAATATATATAAATAATAGTAGAGAAAATCTAATTAAAAAATCCGATAATATTAACAAAAAGTGTGCATTTCTTATATTATAATTTAGACGTAAATTTTTAATAAAATTATTTCCAATCATTAATGTTGAAACTGAACATAATCCATGCATATATTTTGTATTAATATATATCAAAAGGGAAGCTATTGATATAAATCCTTTATAATCCCCTTTGAATTTTTTTTTTGAATCTATTTCATTATTATTAAAAAAATTTAATTCGCTATTTAAGTATGTTGTAATATTTTGTGATATGTTATGATACTCTCTTATATTTAAAAAATTTTGTAATTTGTTTTTTCTTTCGTCATTTGTAAATGGTCTGATAATATATCCAATAAATTGTCTTCCGGATAAAGAGCATAAAAATATGTAAATGTTTCTGACTATTTTAAAAGATGGTATAACTGCGAAACATAAGAAAAAAAAGGGTGCGTACTTATCTGATTGATTAATATTTCTTAAAAATATTTCAAAAATACTAGTATATGCTAGTAATAATAAAAATAGAAAATCGGAAAAGCATTTAACAAATATAAACAAAACAAAAAATACGACTTCAAAAAATGAGGATATAAATATAAAAGAGAAAAAGGATATGATTGAATTCCCTAATATAATAGACAGAGCAACAAGAAATATTATATTATTATTTTCAAATAATTGAGAATATATATTATTGGATGTTAACATTAATTTTAAACTATATATATCTATTTTTGTATAAAAAAAATAAATAACTAAAGACATAGCTATTTTTCCAAGACAATATATAATATATGGTATCATTAATCGTAATTGATTTGGATATGAAACTTTTAAATTAGCATCTAAATAACAATGATGTTTTTCATTATTTGAAGTATTTACATGCATTAACTTGTTCATAATATATTTCTTTCGAATTGTATTTTTATTTATATTTTGAATATCTAATATACTATTTTCTACAATCTTTTCAAAAGATTCTTTTAAATTAGATATCCCATTATCATCATTATTAAAGTCATCAAAATTTATTTTTTTATTTATCTTTTTTCTTTGTCCCTCTTCTTCATCAAAATTGATTGCATGACTTCCATTCATGCGACTATTATTTGTGTTGTCAACTAAAATTGAGGCATCTTGCCCATTTTTAATATCAATCATCCCATTTTTTATAATGTCATTCATAGGCATAATAGAATTTTTTTTTCTATGAGCTAAATTATTTAAATAAATGGACTTACTGTTTCTACTCATCATATTACCCATTGATGCCTCATTATCTGATATATTTTCGAGTTCAGTCCCATTATTATTAGGAATACTTTTTAAACTGTTGCGGTTTATGTTGGTGCTTGCATTATTAACACTGGATACAGTATCATTGACAACACTAATTCGGGTGCTGGTTTTTGAGTTTATGTCTGAATAGTCTATGTCTTTTCTCAATTTCTTGAAGATTATATTACACCGTTTTATGGTAATACATTTAATTGGTATAAAACAAATATTCTTAATTAGAAGAGGCTGAAAATGGATATTTGAAAAGTAAAATACTAATAAGTAAAATCGTAATATCATAAATGGGATATCAATTAATATGATACCAATAACAGCAGCATGTTTTTTACAAAAATATATATCTCCTAAGTCTAAATTTTTACTATTTTTTTCTGCAACTATTGATATAATAGGAAATGAATATCCATTTAAATATACTGAAAATGATATTAGAACTCCTCCAATTATTTTTATCCAAAAATTTGTATTTTCAATAATATGTGGTAATCTAAATAAGGTAAATAATAATTCGAATATATCAAATAAATCTATAACTACATGTAAAATTAAATCTTTATGAAATATCTTTTCATTTGATATCGTGTTTTCATCGGGATATAGCTGCTTATAGGATTTAACTGATAGGGCTGTATATATAAGGGTACTTAAACTTAGTAATATAAATATTATACTTTTGTTATAATAATCCGTGGTTGTATTTTCTAATATGTCATTATCATTGAATGCAAAAAAATACATAAATA
This sequence comes from Plasmodium chabaudi chabaudi, assembly GCF_900002335.3. Taxonomy (NCBI): domain Eukaryota; phylum Apicomplexa; class Aconoidasida; order Haemosporida; family Plasmodiidae; genus Plasmodium; species Plasmodium chabaudi. The sequence goes on from NC_030103.2 coordinate 543,572, forward strand.
TGACTTTAATCGATATGGAATATACATACAACAACCAACATGTTCCTCCCTTGATTGCAGCAAATGCCTGTGAGTTGTTGAAACACAACTGGATAAATATATATATGTCAAACACACATAGTAGTAATATAAATTTGTTGTAGTGAAAAAGTATGTAATACAGCCATATTTGTTGAATTATGAATGTAGTCAAATTGAAAAAAAAAGATATTCTCCAATCGTCCAAAATTTTGGGAATCATTTTATTCAAAAGGGGATGAAATACTAACGAAAATACCCAAAAAACAAAAAAAAAGGAAGTACAAACGGAAAAAAATATTGCTTGTTAAGTATAATTGTGCATGTATACATGTGTGTGAATGGTTAAAAAAAAATAATAGCAAAAATGTTATTGCTTGGTAAGGTAAAAATATATATATGCATATAATTATATATATATTTGTATATGTATGTGATTGGCTAGCACACAGCTAGTCAGACGATAACACACGGAAATACAAAAATAGTGAAATGTTGTATACAGTATGTATGCAAAAAATTGATATCTGAAAACTCGATAATTCAAAAAAAGAAAAATTATGAGCATTCAGAACAAAATAGAGTATTTTCATTAAAAAATTAACATACATGAAAAATACAAAAAAAAAAATAATAAAATATAATATAAAAAATTATTGCTAATCAGAACAAATATGGGAACAACTTTTTTTTATGAACAAATTAATTTAATTTATTTGTATTGCAATATTTCGAAAAGGTAGTAAAACAGTAAAATATGGTTACTAAAACAATGAAAAAAAATAATTTATTAATTTTTTGAATTAAAAAAAAATTAGTCAATATTGTATAATGTAAGATATTTGGTTTTTCCTTACACTTGCATGTAGTATTATAAAAAAAGGAGAAAAGACACATTTTAAAATATTAATAAAGAAAACGTGTTTAGAATGTCAGTATGTATTCCCCATATATTATCTTAATTAATGAAAAAAAAACATAAGTCCATAAATTAAACATAGTATACATATATATATTATGTAAACTTATGGACTGTCCTTTCGATTATTTATATATTTTTTCTTTTCCCCAAAATGTGATCCGTGATTTGTATGCAATTATTATAAGTTTTCTACTATGGAAATGTCGGAAAAATATTTTGTTAAAGAAAAATGAATTAAAAAAAAAATGCGAAATAATATATGGAGAGATAAGAACGAGAGTAAATAACTCCGTGTTAATAGGTCTCCGAAATTTTAAAACGAAAAAGGAAATATATCAAAGTTTGAAATAATTATATTAAAAGGTCATTTTTTAATTTTGTTTAGTGTGCAAGCATAGAAAAATATATATGCGCGCTTAAATTAGTTAATCAGTTAATTAATTATTTAATTGGGTTTATAAGTATGTCTTTTTTTAGGCCATAAAGAGAGTATATTATGGGCATAATATCGACATAATTTATGTGAATAATTATAAAGTATTAAAAATTTTAATTTTTTTTTATATAATGAAAAATGCTAAATAAGGCTAATCATATTATGAAAGGTATATAGTCTTTTTTTTTGTAGAGGAATGTATGTCTTTGTTGGTTTAATCTGAATGAGCATATAAATGTTTTACTAATTTTGATGTATGTGTTTTTATGTAATAATACACACACGTAGTATACAAAGTTGATAAATACATTGTTTGAAATTTTGTAAAAAAATGAAAGCCGAATTAAATAACCGAAGTAATATTCAAAATAAGGAAATAAAAAGATTGCCTTTAAAAAAAATTCAAGTTAGGAGAAGTATTAAAGATATATTAACAAATGATAACCCATGCATATATATATATAATTATACAGGGAAAGAAATAGATGTATTCCCTAAAACAGTTTTAGACTCCAAGGGGAAAGATATGAACAATGCAGGTTTATTTATTGATAAAATAGAATGTAATATTAAAAATGATAATGACGAAAAAGGTAATGAAGAAAGTTCAGAAAATTGTTTAACAAATTTGAAAAGAATGGACAGTCAGGAAAATCGATTATTAAATGAATTAAATGAATTATTAAGTAAACAAAATTTAACAGATGAAATGAAAAATAATATTAAATCTCTTTATATAGAAATCCAAGAAATTTATTTAGAAGTAAAAACAGATTTAAAAAATAATTATCCTTCAGCTCAAGATATACTAAAAATATATACTAAGGATGAAGGTAGTGATAAAGATAAAGACTATACATGGCGATGTCTTTGTTTTTATAAATTATTAAACGATCAACTAAGTGATATTCATATATCTACAATAACTTCATACCGATTAAATTATTTAAAAACAATATATAAATGGTACACTAAAAATAAGCAACTTATATTTAAATCGAAAAAAATAAATCAAACGATGCGTGAAATGACTCCATCAGAAAAGGATAGCAATAGCACTGTTGAGGAAGAAGAAGAAGAAGATGAAGATGAAAATGGCGAAGAAAAGGAAGCAGTAGATGACGGTGTAGATAATAAGATGGAAAGAGAAAATTGCAAATGCGAAGAAATCGAGTGTCCAACTAAAACACTAAATAAAGAAATGAATAAAATTCGAGAAAATGATTTATCAAATTTAGAGAAAAATATGATAATATATGACGAATCAAATAATGCTTTAGAAAATTATACATTCCCAAATATGATATTAAAAAAGAATGAAACTGAGAAGGGGGGGAAAAAGGAAAGTTGTGTAGACGCAGAAGGGATGGTGCATTTATCAGAGGGAGACGTTGAGTCAGGTCATAATGAAATAGAATCAGATAATGCAATAAATATGATAAATGATAAAACAGAGACTAATCAAACTGATAAATTATCAGTAAGTGGTGAATTCTATAATTTAAATTTGAATAATATTATAATTGAAGAAGATCATTTTTCCAATAAACCTAAAGGTATCGATAAAATAACCGAATTAGAAGATGAAATTAAAAAACAAAAATTATTAATAAAAAATAAAGAAACAGAAATAACGAAATCCCTTATAGGAATTAAATTTAAAAACATTTTTGGAAAGTTCGAAGATTTAAATTCGGAGGCAAACCAGTAAATACATTACATAACTCGAAAGGTGAAAAAATGATTGTATAGCAAATTTGTTTAGCTTATCAAATTGTGTAAGCATATATGTGCACACACTTTTTCGTAAAATAAAAATTCGTTTTTTAAAAGGCAAGAAGGATAAGGAAGAGTGAAAATGTTTGGCTTCTTACAATTTTAAAAATAGTTTAAAGAGTTGTTAAACAAAATTAAATGATCATAGGAGTACTTGGTGTATAGGTTATCTAATTCATGGCCCATGCTTGTCTCTTTGATGCGACCTGAAGAGGAAAAGAAAGAAATGAAGTAGCTAGACAAAGTAAAAAACGAATATAACCATGTAAGGAATATGTAGATACCTCGATTTATATCTGAAAATATAGATTGAGCAATTATAGATTTCATAGCAGCATTTCTGTATATTTTTGATAATATTAAATAAAGTAAGGATATAAATATATTGATTGAGAATAATGCAACCAAAAAAAGAAAATTTATATAATCATTTTTTTCAAACATAAAAAAACAAAAAAAATAAATAATAAGTTTTATAATTATTTCTTTAATATGAGAAAAAAATAAAAAATTATCTAGTCTAGTATTTTTAATAAGATTATTTCCAATTATAATACTGTTTAATAATATTGGTGCTTTCATATATTTTATTATTTTAACAACCATGAATGATATAACAGAAATAGATACTGATGCTTCTTCATTTTGCTTAGAATTATTTTGTTCGTTACTCTCTATTCTATATTTATATGTGATATACTCTCCACCAAGCAGCATATATATAAACATGTACGAGTCAGAAAGAAATAAATGAATCTGCAAAAGGACGATGAAAAAGTAGTAGTAATATGTCAAACGAGTAAGAAAGAAATGGTGTGCAAACTTTATTTTTACCTCATATATGAAAACGCAGAGAATTAAGAGTATATCCTTGTTGGGAGTGAAATAGATAAATATATCATAGGATGGTGGAGAGAAAGATAAAATAAATAAAACAAATGAATAGGACAACAAATTTGAAATGTATAATATAAACATAAAAATAGCTTCAAATAAAGAATATGTAAAAAAATAAACTAAAAAAGCTGATATAGCATATACAGAAATAATAATAAAAATAATATAAAGCATTAAAGATAATTCAATATTTTGAATATTATGAAAATGTGTAATTTGATATAAACTTTTTTTTAATTGATCATCAATATTAAATGCAAATATGATAGCTACAATTGTTATTTTTATAGCTATAAGAAAAATAAAAAAAATAAATAAAAAAATATTTTTTATAGAATTTGTTTTAATATCATCAACATAGCATGATATATTTTTTTTTAAATCTATTCCATTATATTTTATATATAAAAAATAATAATATTTTTGAATTTTGTCATAGATAATATTAGTAGGTCTATTATAAGTTTCTTCATTTATTTTATAAATATCCACTTTTTCATTAAAACTTTCTTTTTTAATTATTTTTTTTTTACTACTCATAGAACTTATTAATAAGCTTATACTTTTCTTTTTTTCAAAATTGTATTTTATCTGTTCTATATCCATTTCTTCATTATTATCTTCGCTTTCTTTTCCTATAAGTCTGTATACGTTTTTCTCACTGTTTTCACTTCTTCTCTTTGTGTCTACTTTCGTTTTCTGATTCACATTTTGCTTGTAATACTTTGAGTTTCGGTACATCCTAGACGTGTTAATAATTATAAAGCAAATATTTTTCACGATAAAGAGGGATTGCGCCGCATATGCTGAAAAAGGGGTTGTAAAGAAAAAGTATAAACAAATAAGAATGCACTACAGTCACGAGCATGTGTAGGTTTTCCATCAAGTAGACCGAGACTTTTCCAAGCAAGCTGACACCACTTTTGAGACCCATCTTTGGGTCTATTCTGTAACTTTTTTTTTTTCAATTTTTTTACGAACCATCCGAAAAAAGGAAAAAGTTAAACAAACGAGCTACAAGAAAAGGTATATCAGTAAAGAACAATCGAAAAATAGTAATATATTTAAGACACGATTCTGCATCCCCTCCTACATTGAGCTGAAATTTATTATTTTGTGAAATTTTGGTTTTATTATTTTTTTGAAAAGAAAAGAAAATTTCACTTTTTTGTATATTCTCTATTCCTTTACCCTCTAATGAGTTAGAGTGAAAAAACTTTTGACTAAGGTATTGATTTAAGTTGTAATGTGGATTATTGTTAAGGGGAGAAAAATGTATAAAATAAACTTCAGGATTGTCCATACAATAATTTTGATGGCTTCTTAGGGTATTCGATATAGCACCACCCTTCTTCTGTATAACTGTTTCATAGGAATAGCTAGGCAAGGAATAGGCATGTAAAAATATATTTAAAGATATAAATACACCATATACAATAAACATAATTTCATATATATTAAGAGTGTTACGATAGAATTGAATTATATTTTGTGTATTTAATGAAGTATGTAAAAATAAATCAAATTGAGTATAGAGGTAATATTCTTCTTTTAATCTAAAGTAATATAAAAAGAAATTAAAATAGCTAGAACAAAAGAAATAAGATATGTCTATTATATCTATAGTAACTTGAACAATTATAACAAAAAATATGGCATTTTCATTATTAATATTATGTATATTTAAAAAAGAAAAATTTATAATATAAAATAAAAATATATATACTAATATTAATAGTAATATACATTTTGATACTAAAAATATTTTATAAGAAAATATATCATAATAAGATATTGTTAATATATTTTCATGGTTTTTATTCATTATATATTTTGGAAGTGATACAAAATATATTATTGATATTTTTGTTACTATACTATATACATATATAGTATATATTTGTATATTGTTTATAGATCTAAATAAAAAATACGATATTGTAATAGTAATTGTACTGTCTATAATCCACAAAAATATTTTATTTAGCGTTATAGAGCTAGAAAGCCATATCTCTTGAATTGTTATAACAACTATTACTAGCAGTTTTAAAAAAATCCCTGCATACTTCATTTTGCCCTCATTATATAGTATGTAAATTGTTCGTTCAGTTGGAAATGCTCGTTAAATTTTGAAATATTGTTTATACAATTTTTGCTTATCATATGAAGTAGTAGTAGTGAAAATAATTTATGTCTACCCACCATTGGCAATATTGGGCATAAAGATCTGCAGTGATCAGTATGATAAAGTAGACATGCAGTTTTAAAAATAAATCCAACTAAATAATACCATTACACACAGGCATAATAAATCAAAATAAATTAGATTTTTTATTAGCTAGCTTTTTTTTTGGTCATAATTTTTTTCATTGTAAATAATATATTTACATATATAGTATGCATAAGCATAGACATGTATGCCGAATATTTATATGATCATATATAGTATTAATTGAAATAATAAGAGTAAATTATTGTATCATTTCTATAGTGTAACTAATAATAGGAAAGGGCATTATTTTTTAAATAGAGTATGCATAAATATGTATGCACATTGTTCAGGTAAAAATAGAAAAAAAAAAAAGAAAAAAAGCTAGCTAATAAAAAAGCTAATTTCATTTTAGCTTGTTTTTTTGGTGTGCAAAAAATACCGCAATAAAACGACCAAAATAAAAGTCGGAAACAACAGCCAATAAATAAGCCAGTTAGAATTGAACAAACCGAAGGTAAATAAGAACTAAACCTTTGATATGAATAATATAAGAATATATATACATAGTAAAACATTTTCTGACTTTTTATTCCAACAAAAAAGATATGTATATATGCAATAAATAAAACTTCGCTTTAATAAAATAATTTTTTTTAGCTTTATGGCCTTGTGTATGAGTACAAATGTTAAATAAGCCAAACATATACACAAAATTGTTATATATGTATATAGCAGTTTATTTATAATAACTTATTTATAAGAACTTATTTTTAAAGTAAAATTGTATATTCCTATATTAATTATATATTTTGGTAGTTAGGAAAAAGCTTCACCCAAATATATATATGTATGTTTGTATATGAAATCAGGAAGATCTTTTGTTGCACTTTTAGATTTTAAATTTTTATTGAGGAAAAACATGGAAAAAAATAAAAATATACATAATTAAATATAAAAAAACATGAATTAAAATTATATTAATATAAAATATTGTGAAATGTATAAATGTATGAACATGTAATATATTTTTTGTGTGCCCTATACTAAAACATATGTAATACAAATGAATTGATGTGTACATTAACAGCAGAGAAAACAAAAAAAATTGAAGTAACAAAAATTGCATATTACCATATATATAATCATTTTTTTTTGTTTTAAATATATACATTTAGATTATATTAATTTATATGTTTAGGTATTTTAAATTATATTCCATGAAATGGAAAAAATAAATCCATAATATTTTAAAATAAATAAATGTAAAATAATTATATACATGTATGAATGAGAGTACATAAAATAAATTAATACGAATAAATCCGTGTAAATATTTTTTTTTCAATGTAAAGTAATAAAAACAATAGTTTAAAAGGTGATACATTTGGAAATAATTGTAAAGTGACTAAGTCAAGTCAAGCCCAATACGTATACTGCGTTTGTGTATGTTTAGGAAACAAACCCAGTACCAAAATTGCCAAGCGAGGTTTTTGCAAAGAATAAGCAAAGAGGAACACACAAAAATATACATATATAACCTTGCTGGTTTGTTAATATTTATTTGAAGGTAGCATCATACACACAATAAAAATAGTACAAGCTAGCTGTAATTAATAATGTTAAGAGTTAATAAAAACTTTGGGAAAAACTTAATAAGCGCAGTGACGCGAAAAGGGAAGCCATGTTTAGGTAAAAGTTGCTTGAACTTTTCAACAAAAATAAGTCCAGTGGAAATATCAAAAATTTTAGAAAAGAAATTTGAGAATTTTGATTTTAAAACAAGTGCAAATGAAGTTGGATATGTATTAAGTGTAGGAGATGGTATATGTCGAGCCTTTGGATTAAATAATGTAAAATCATCCGAGCTAGTAGAAATTCATAATGAAGAAGATAAAAGTAGTGTAACATATGGTATGGCAACGAATTTGGAATATGATAATGTAGGTATTGTTATATTTGGTAATGATCGAAATATAAAAGAAGGTGATATTATAAAAAGAACGAATCGTATTATAGATGTAAATGTGGGATATGAATTATTGGGTCGAGTAGTAGATGCATTAGGAAATGAAATAGATGGTGAAAAAAAAATAGAAACAAAAGAAAGAAGAAAAATTGAAGTTAAAGCACCAGGTATTATAGCAAGAAAAAGTGTTAATGAATCTATTATTACTGGAATCAAATGTATAGATAGCTTAGTTCCTATTGGTAGAGGTCAAAGAGAATTAATTATAGGAGATAGGCAAACTGGTAAAACAGCTATAGCTATAGATGCTATAATTCATCAAAAAAATATAAATGATAAAGTTCCAGATAATGAAAAAGTATATTGTGTATATGTAGCAATTGGTCAAAAAAAAAGTAATATAGCGAAATTAGTAAATTTATTAAAAAAATATGATGCATTAAAATATACAATTATAGTTAATTCAAGTGCATCAGATGCATCACCATTACAATTTTTAGCACCATATACAGGATGTGCAATGGCTGAATTTTTTAGAGATAGAGGAAATCATGCATTAATAATATATGATGATTTAAGTAAACAAGCAGTTGCATATAGGCAATTATCTTTATTACTTAGAAGACCACCAGGTAGAGAAGCATATCCTGGTGATATATTTTATATTCATTCAAAGTTATTAGAAAGGTCATCTAAATTAAATGATACTTTAAAAGGTGGTAGTTTAACTGCATTACCTGTTATTGAAACATTAAATAATGATGTATCTGCTTATATTCCTACCAATGTTATTTCAATTACTGATGGTCAAATATTTTTAGAGAGTGAATTATTTTATAAAGGTATTATACCTGCTATTAATGTTGGTTTAAGTGTATCTAGGATAGGAAGTAGTGCACAATATAAATGTATGAAAAAATTGGCTTCATCTATGAAACTTGAATTAGCTCAATTTCGAGAAATAGTTGCTTTTTCTCAATTTGGTTCTGATTTAGATGCATCTACTAAAAAATTAATTGAAAAAGGAAAAATTCTTACAGAAATTTTAAAACAAAAACAGTACTCTCCTGTTAATATAAGTTATCAAATATGTTTAATTTATGCAGCAACAAAAGATTATCTAGCTAATTTAAGCATAGATCAGGTTCAAGATTTTGAGACCCAATATTTTGAATACTTAGATGCAAATTATTCTGATACTTTGAAGAAAATTCAAGAAAACTGTGATTTGTCTGAAGTTGAGGATCAGATAAAGGACAGTATTCAGAAATTTTTAGAAATTTTTAAAAAGGAATAATGTTTTTCATAAGTTATTTCGTTACTTATATTTCGAGGTTGCATATGTACATACCTCTTACATGCACATGTTTGCGTTTTATTTATTTTTTCATCTGTATGGCATAAACAGGTGAATTTACACAAAACACCACGAAAAAAAAAACAAAAAAAAAGACAGTTTTAATATTTAAAAATATATTTATAGTATATAATATAACGAATTGAAAAGTCTGATTTATTCGAATTAATTTTTTTGATTTTTTTTTAAATGGGACAAAATTCGATAATAAAGAGAGTCCCTTGGTAAGGTGAAATGGCTAGTTACAAAATTATACGACAAAAAATTTTGGCAAATAAGAAACAAATCTGATTCGATATCTTTATCTAAATAATAGAAGTAGGATAAGGGATCCTTAACTTGTTTTGCTTGGCTATTTTGTTCTAGCTGCTTCTTCTGGTCTTGTTCTATGTATTCTTTGTATTGTTGCACCATTTTGGTGATATTATTTTTGAGAAGCATTTCAATATTTTTTAAATTAATAATAGACGGTTCAAGGCTACTTGTATTTAAGCAATTTTCTTTTTCTCGACTTCGACAAAATATATGATAATTAGATGTAATGTTTGATTCGAATGTTTTGATAAGCTGATTTGAAATAAATTTTACATTTTTTGAAACAAAAATATGGATAGGGAAAAAGTATTTCCAATTGATTTTTGAGAACCTTGTTTTTATATAGATATAATTTGTGTGTGGTTTATTTTTCTTTTTTATTTTACACTGATTTATTAACATTAATAAGATTGTAGATAAAATATACAAATTGTTTCGATAATTTGTTTGCTCTAAATTTAAAATAAGATTAAGAAGTGAAAATAAAAAAGGTTTATAGATATGCTTGCATTGAATTAAAACAGAAAACATAATGAAAGCTATATTATTATCTATATTATTTATATTAAATTTGTATAAATGTTTTGTTATATCATAATATATAGATGAATGATATATTTTATTTTGGCTATATAAAAAAAAGAATTTTATTGTATTATCTGGTGAATAAAAAAAATAATTATTGTTTTTTTTTTTTTTAAATATATTTTCAACATTATCAAATATGTTACACCTATGGTTGTACTCCTGATTTTTCTTTTGTCCTGAAATTTGTCTTAAAATTTGTGAAGGTATGCAATCGTTAACTAGCTGAATAGAATTTTTTTTTATTTGAATTGCGTATGACTTGTTAAGAATTTTTGTTTGGCTATTATTTAATCCATTAAATATATAAAAATATTTGTTAATAAAATTTTGGTGGTTTTTATATATCATAGATTCTAAATGATAAAGATGAACTAACGAAGAGGGGATAATTTTTTCTAAATAAAATATAATAACTAAAAAGCTGTTAAGATTGAATTTATTTGAATCTAAATAATTGTTCAAAAATGCTAGTATATAATTAAAACTGCTAAACAATGGATATTTTTCTAACATACTTGATATGTTTATGTTCATGCTATTTGTACCATTTTTATATGAACAGTCAGGTAATTTATAATTTTTTTTTATTTTTACACTTTCACATGCACTGTTCATATTTTTATTTTTTGAGCAAAATACATTGTCTATATCAAAATTTTCAAGTATTACATTCTGAATATTTTGGTGATTTCTTTGAATCTGTACATTTGCACTGTCTATATTTGTTGGTAAATTAAAACTTTCTTTGTTTGTTTCATCACAAAGAGTTTTGAAAGTTAAGTACCTATCGTTATCTTTGTCTTGCAATATATCTTTAACGTCGTCATACTGATATTTTCGAATTGTATGAATTGCATACAAAATATTAACAAATTTATTTTTTCTTTTTAAATTGAATATATGCCTATTTTCATTATTCAGATTTAAACAATGAAACTCATTAAGATTTATATATTTTGAAAACGAAATAAATAAATATAAATGATTTGAAATATTTATAAGATTTAAAGATTTTAAAAGGTAAGTAAATATTTCATAAAAAATTATTTCAAATTTATCATTTAACAATTTATATTCTTTCGTTTGAACATCCTTATAGGAATTCTTTATATATATTTCATATGATTTACAAACATAAAAAAAAAATTTTGAAATATAATTTATTTGCGATTTATGATAAAACTTTTCTTTAAATCGTGGATTCAAATAAATGCTATTTATTAATTCGTCTATTGGTTCTTTTATAACAACATCATTATGGGACAACATTTGACTTTTAGACTGGCATAAACTATCATTATTTTCTTTGTTATTACTGTGTTGAAAAAGATTTGGAGTTACTTTTTCTTGGGTTAGATTTCCCTTATTTATTTTAGACTCGTTAGGAATAAGAGGCCTTTCTTTTGAACTACAATTGGCATTTGTTTGCATTGAGGTTATAGAATGTATGTCTTTTTTTCTCTCTTTATCTTGGACGAGGATAGGGGGATGAGATTGACTTTCAATTTCAAAAGAACTTTTGTATGGAATGGTTTTCCTTTCGTTAGTTTTATTCAGTGAGTCTTCGATATAACCTTTTTTTATATATTCCCATTGTTCAAAAAAACTAAGAAATGTTTTTGGAAATGATATATTTTTTTCATTTTTTGCAATTTTTTTCATAGATAACATTGTATTATATATATTATTTTTTTGATTATTTAGAATAGTATTACTTATATAATCTTGTTTTTGTGAATTTATAATTTTTAAAAATTTTAGAAAAATTTTAATATTTTTATCCGTTATTTTTGTTGGAATTTTATATTTTTCTTTTACTTCACTATAATTTGAACTTTTTATTTTATCAGAGGGCGAACAAAAAAGGATTAATTTTTTTTTTTGTTCTAGTGTATAACTATTTATAGTTAAGTTGGGCATGTTGAATTTATTTCGCTGTATATTGTTATGTTCTACTGTTGTGGAATTCTTTTTAATTAATTTTTTATTTCCTATATTAGTCTCTTTTTTGAAATTCATAGTATTTTCAGTTTTTATATCATTATTTTTTTGCTGACTATGCATTGTTGAATGATCATTTTGCTTGTCTTTTTGTGAAATAAAATCAGGGAATACTTTTATTTTAGTATTTTGGTATATCTCTTTTTTTGTGTTTTTTTCTGACATGTTCATGTCATTTAAACTATTTAATAATAGCTGGTTCATGTGATTTATAGTAACATTGGATGAAGCTAGTGCAGCTATCCGCTTAAAAAAGTCGACATCTTTTGGGTTTTTTTTAATGATTTTATCAAAATTGTGAAGAATAATATTTTTGTATAAACTAATATATATGTCATTAAAAAAAGTGTGTAAATAAAAATTATAGTTTTCAGAATTATAAGATAAAAAATTTAAATATTCCATTTTTATGTCGTCAAAATTTGGATAGCTAGCTTGTTCATTTAATAATTGTAACAGTTTATTTTTAAACAAAAGATTTTGGCTATTTAACTGAGTTGTAGATGAATTTTCACTTGTAGGTAAGACTAAAAATATATAAGAACCTTTAGTTAGTAAATAAAAAACATTGTAAATAGTTATTTTGTGTATATTTCTAATTAGGTAATTTATGTATATCTGATTAATATGTACGTTAATGTGAAATAAATTAATTTCATCTATTAAATTTATGAACGTGTTCATATTTATTTGGTTTTTGTTAATAATATTAGACAAATAATAAATAACTTTATTGGAATATTTAATATTTTGTGGAAATATAAAAAGAAAAAAAAGAAACTCATTAAGTCTCATAGCATAACAATGGTAACTTAAATATTTATAAATACAATTTAAAATATTTTTCTCTTGGTTTTTTTCGATATATATATTTTTTCTTATATTATTTATTAGAGGAAATATATGTTTTATTTTTATTTTTTCAATAAATTTCATAAATATAATTTCATCTTTTGTTAAATCATATATGTCTTTGAAATTTTTGAAAGATCTTTCAAGTTGTCTTTCTTTTTTTGTTATCATTCCATTTTTATTTAAATCATATATAGTGATATCCAATTTTGCATTATTACGATTTATGTCTGTATTTTTTATTGTACTATCTTCTTTTTTTGGCTTGTTTTCATTTTTTTCAGAACAGGTTGTGAGCTTGCCCAACTCTATATTTTTTAGAGTATTTTGAATTTCCCCACCATTTCTTTTATCAAATAATTTAATATCATTTTTATTTTTAACATATATATATTTATTTTTGTCGAAGAAATATTTTGTTGTTTTTTTATTTTTCCCATTTATATCAATACGCACACATTTTTCGTGGTTTGACAAAGATTTCAAACATTCTTCATATTTTTGAATTTCGTCCCATTTGGAAAATCTTATATACCTTTTAAAAGTGTTGGCAATCTTTTTGGATGCATGCTTATGATTGTACATGTTTATTATGAAAATATTTCTGGCTATATAGTTGATGTGAATTTCATGGAGGCATTTATTTTCCAGTTATTATCACAAGCCAAAATAAGTTATATATTAATATTATTTATAGAATATGTATATTTCAAATTTTTTTTTTCTCTCTTTCTATTTCTTCCCCATAGTTACTAGATTATACAATTTCTATTACAAACAAGTAGGAGAAAAAATGAGCTTCCAAAAAAAGTTAAAAAAAAAAAAAATATCCAACCACGTTGTGAAAAGGGATGGATATAGAATTTTATTTCTTTTCAATTTATAACCGCATTTTAATTATATACAAAAAAATATTTAGAATATATTTTATTTTTCTCTTTTACTGTATGAATGCCTATTTTAAGGAGCTTAATAGTGTGACACGAAAGCATATAATTTTTAATTGGCATATAGTATGGAAAGAGATGACAAATTTTGTTGCCTATTCTGGGAAATATATATTATATGGGTATAATTCATCCCAGATAATTTTATTAAAAATTTATTAAAATTTTATTAAAATTTTATTTAGATTATCATATTAATTAATATAATAAAAATTAATAGTTTTTTTTTCACACTAAAAATAACACAAAAATAACGAAAAAAACAAAAACAATAAGACGAAATAATTGTGCATGAAAAGTTATATATATAATTTTTTAACAAATAAGGTTGTAAAAAAATATCACGTATTTAATCTAAAACTTAAAATGCAAACATTGTAGGGGGACATAACACAGGGTTAGTCTTCTTATCAACCAAGGAATAATCTTTTGTATAATATATATAGCTATATATATTATTTTATTTCATTTTTCATGCCATATATCAATTCAGGATTTCTGTTCAATGGCTATAATTGGTGAGGTAATACAAGACGAAGGGGTAACATCATTTTGTGGGATTATAAAATTTTTTTTATTTTACTAATTTTATCTAATATAATATTTTTATTTAATTCATATATATATCCACCTAATATTATATTATCAAAAAAATAATATAATAAATGAAAATTAAAAAGAAGATCTAATTCACATACATTTGTGAAAAATGCGTCTAAAATTTGGGCCATGAATTGGATAAACTCGAGGATATACAACTCGTTTTCATTTTCAATACACACAATAAAATAGAGTCCTATAAAAAGTAGAAGTATAAAATAATTATAATTATGTAAATAATAAAATAAGTAAATTACATATAATATGTGCTACTACATCAACAATAACATGAATAAGTATTCCATTGTAGAAATAGTTTTTATCATATATACAAACCTGCATATAATCTGTAAATAATTTTAAATTGTTCATATACAAATACATTTGCATAGGCTGCGCTTCGGTTTATTAAAATTTTATTTATATTTCTTTCGATTTGTTTTCGTTTTCCTTCATCACAATTAATATACCTAAAAATAATATAAGAAACGATGGGCATATTATGAAAAATGCATACATATATATAACACATGTATTGACATATTTATTCTCCTATTTTTGAATAAAACATTTGTTTAAAATTCATACCATTTTGAAAATATGGTTTTTCCCTGTCTATTTTGAAAAAGTATAAAATTTATCATTTTTGAAAAAAAAAATATAGCTAGCTAATGCGTCAGGAAAAGTTAAAAAAAAAAAAGTCAATTGGAATAAGACATATTTTTAAAAAAAAATAAAAATAAACTAATAAATGAAATGAATTATCATTTCGCTAGATTTTCTTCAGTCTGTGTTTGTTGTTATTTGGTTTGTTTATTTGAACTGGTTATATATACATGCGTATGTATGGAAAAAAGGGTATATTATCAAAAAGAAAATGAAAATATCTATAGTTTACAAAGTATTTGATTTGTTTTAAAATTATTATAATATAAAAATCGGGAATATAGTTAAACAAAGAATTTAAAAAAAATAAAAGAAGTAATAAAGTAAAAATAGAAAAATATTCAATTATGTATATGGATTGTTATCCATAAAAACAAAGATAAACCATGGCAAATTTAAAAATATATTTTATTTAGGTAAAAATAAATATAATAAAAAAAAATATAACATTATAAAAACTTAAAATAGATTATCACAGCCGATAAAATTATTATATATGTATGCAAAAAAAATAAAATATAATTATAATGGGAAAAGGTTGTGAATATTCCATAGGTATGTATATATATATTATGAATGTATAGCGTATATTATTTTTAATTTTATAAAAATATTGAAAACAATATTAATAGAAATGCTTATCAAAATTTTTTATATATAATATATAAAGATGGTGTTTAGGTAATTCTTAACGTTTTACAAAACGAAGAAAGGTGAGGGCAATATATATACAAAAAAATTAAGAGGAAAAATATTTTATTATTTTATTCGTCCATTGGTATTACTATATTAGGGTATGCCAACAACAGCAACGGACAGTAGTCAAATTAGCGATTAATAAAATTTATAGTTTTTTGTTTTTAAGAAATTTCCACACGATTATATTTTAAAAGAGCTAGCTTTAATATGCTTAAAAACTGAAAAAGTGTTTTTGTTGTTGAAAAATTATCATATTATTATACATTATCATGTGCATTTTAATTTGTTCATTTTGTTGTGCTGTTATTTATTATATATATATATATAGCATATTATGGTGGTATATTTTTTACTTCAATTTTAGTAGCGTATGTCCCCTTTGTTTCCTCAAATTCAGTGAGCTATTTCATTCAACTAATAAAATTTGCTGATAAAAATTTTACTTGTATTTAACATTTTAGAGGTTAAAGGGTGACAACATATAAATAAGCATAAAGAGAACGAATAAGATAGTAGTACAAAATGACAAAATAAAAAAATAGAATAATATTAGTGTACAATGGCTTTATCTTTTGTGTGTAAAAGGAAATATATTTTTAATTTTTTCAATAATGCCCGGTATTTATCATCCAAGAGAATTTCAAATGTAGGAAATGCCATTCCATTTTGTTATGTCCTTTTTTTGTTTTTTCGATTTTCTTATTTTTTCGATTTTCTTATTTTTCGTTTTTTTTTATTTCTTCCCTTTTAGCCATATCCTGTGGAAAGACCGAGTGTGAAAGAAATGGATGATGAGTATAAGCGATTTTTGCAACTTAAGAAGAAAGAAAATCCCACACCCGAGTTTAAAATAACAAACATAGATATAAATACATTTAGAAAATATAAGCATAAAAATAATCCTACATTTTCAACTGAATTTAAAGTTTTCATAACAGGTTTATCAATTTGTGCTTGGTGTTTATTTGCTATGTATATGACCGTAAAAATTATGACCCCAAATGATTTTGAATGGGTAGACAATGAAAGGAAGCGTCTTGAGGAGGCAAAAAAAAAAATTATGTCCATAAAAGAAAAAGAGAAAGAATTTCAAAACACCAATAATAATAATAATAATTAGTGAGAGGCATATGGCAACAATAATTTTAGCTCACCAAAAAAAAATTAGCTAGCTAGTTTATAAAAAAAAAAAAAAGGAAAATTGGCTAGTACTCATATTAATTAAAAAAATAATGCACACAAATTATTCTCCTTAATATATTGTGATCAGTTGGATTGCATACATTAAGAACGAGACAGAATTTTTTTTATAATTTAAAAGGTTTACCATTCGAAATTAAATAATTTTACTTGTTTTAATTTATATTTTCCAACAAAAATACAAATTTGCATATTCTCATTTTTACAACCTTGTATGCCCATATATATCCAATGTATGGATAAGCAAAATGAGACATAGACTGCATAACCATATATGCATATTTGCCTTTTCTTTTTTTTATGTTCCCCATTTTATCAATTAAAATTAACTTATCATTTTATACCTACACAAATAGTGTACGTAAATGCATAATAAATATGTACAATAATATTTTTTTTTTGAAAAATTACAAAAATAAAATTTTAATTTATAAGTTCTTTTAGTATGGTTATATATGTTTACTATCGGCTTTTCACTTTAGCATGACATTCGTTGAATATTACCAAAACAAAATGTTAAAGGAATAGTAAATAATAAAGCAAATGTATAGGACGTGGGTAAATGGTAGAATGCTTTATATTTGAAAATTTCTATTATTTACATGAGTAGTCCATATAATAGGTAAAGAAATGTTTTACATAGCAATGCTAAGAGTATAATAGATATGCAGTTTTTTATTGAAAATGTATGCATACATATAGAGAGAGAGAAATATAGTTGATAAATATGCTTGTTTTTATATTTCACTGGAATAATTTACAATTTTAACAATGGAAATATGGATATTTAGTGCATAAAGGGAGTATGAAAGAGGAAATTTATCAAGTATATAAAAAGAGTATCATGAGAATACGTCTACATAAGTTAGAGAATAAAAATAGCGTCCCAATAAAAAACGTAAATAATTATACGATATATATATGTAATTGTTAAGCAATGCACGAGGATATGAAATGTCTTTCTTGGATAATAAAATTCTATCCTCGTTTTTCTTCTTAAACAGTTTATTATAAGTTCAATATTAATTTTATGCGGATATCTATACGCATATGTTATATGGAAAATATTTATGTAATTACGTGCACATAAGATATATATGCGGATATTACATACACGATATTATAGTAGTATTTTATGATATACTATTTTCTTTTTTATAATATAAAATATTTTTACATTTTACTTAATTCGTTTTTTTTTCATTATATAACAAAATATGAGAGGAAAAAAAAATGAAATTTAGTATATTTAAGATTTTGTGAGTACCCGTATGTATTATATTTATGTACATACGTATGGGTATAGTATATGCACATTAATACACACAGTGCATATAAATATTATGCATGTGCATATAATATATGCATGTATATATATGGAGGTACACATAGCAATATAGTATGTTTTGTACTTTTTCGTGATTATTAGCATTTATTCATTCTCATTCGTATTTATACTTATTACCTAAAAGCGATATTTAGATTCATTTGATAATTAACACACATACTTTTACCTGGCAAAAGTTAAATTAATTATTGTTATATTACGCTAAAAAAAAAAAAAAAATAAAAAAATAGTAAAAAAAAATATGAACATGTGCATGTAAATTTATATATGCAAATTTTCCAATTGTATAAATATTTATTTTGTTAATTTTTTTTCGCCATTTATGTTCTTCAATTTTTCTACGATATTGTATGTATGTATGTATCATATATATTACACTATATAAAATAAATGAATAAATATATATATATGTGCACATTTACACACACAAATATTGTATGCATATATATGCATGCACGTACGTATGAGTGTACACCATCAAGTAACCACAAAATATGTACATAAACAAGAAAACATTTGACCAGCTTAATGTTTTATTTTTATAGCCTTTGTTCATGTACTATTCGTTTGGCATAAACACAAATAGTGTATAAGCAAGTATATTGAATATATATGCACAGATATATATTATATTGTAAAGATAGCTAGGTTTTCGCGTGCATGTATAAATATATACGCATACAGAATATATCAACGATTGAGCCATCCCTAATTGGTTAATCATAATAAGACAGAAAGCTTTTAAATTAACATGAAATGGGGTGTAATCAAAGTAAGAGTGTAAATGATGTGAGAGGAAGTAAGGTAAATAATGGAGATGGTAAAAAAAAAAATAATAAACGTGAAGATACTGAGAATGGGGAAGAGATAGCTATAAATCCTGGTATGTATGTTAGAAAAAAAGAAGGTAAAATTGGTGAGGCATATTTTAAAGTTCGTAAATTAGGTAGTGGAGCATATGGTGAGGTTTTATTATGTAAAGAAAAAAATGGGCATGGTGAAAAAGCCATAAAGGTAATAAAAAAATCTCAGTTCGACAAAGGAAGGTATACAGATGATAATAAAAATATAGAAAAGTTTCACGAAGAAATATATAATGAAATATCATTACTTAAATCATTAGACCATCCAAATATAATAAAATTATTTGATGTATTTGAAGATAAAAAATATTTTTATTTAGTTACTGAATTTTATGAAGGTGGAGAATTATTCGAGCAGATTATTAACAGACATAAATTCGATGAATGTGATGCAGCAAATATTATGAAACAAATATTAAGTGGAATATGTTATTTGCATAAACATAATATTGTACATAGAGATATAAAACCCGAAAATATATTATTAGAAAATAAGAATAGTTTATTAAATATAAAGATAGTCGATTTTGGTTTATCATCTTTTTTTTCAAAGGATTATAAATTAAGAGATCGATTAGGTACTGCATATTATATAGCTCCTGAAGTTTTAAAAAAAAAATATAATGAAAAATGTGATGTTTGGTCGTGTGGTGTAATTATGTATATTTTGCTTTGTGGGTATCCTCCTTTTGGTGGACAAAACGATCAAGATATTATAAAAAAAGTTGAAAAAGGAAAATATTATTTCGATTTTAATGATTGGAAAAATATTAGTGATGAAGCTAAAGAATTAATCAAATTAATGTTAACTTATGATTATAATAAAAGATGTACAGCTGAGGAAGCTTTAAATAGTCGATGGATTAAAAAATATGCAAATAATATTAATAAAAGTGATCAAAAGACATTATGTGGTGCTTTATCAAATATGAGAAAATTTGAAGGAAGCCAAAAGCTAGCTCAAGCAGCTATACTTTTTATTGGTAGTAAATTAACTACATTAGAAGAAAGAAAAGAACTTACAGACATTTTTAAAAAGCTTGACAAGAATGGGGATGGGCAGTTAGACAAAAAGGAACTTATAGAAGGATACAACGTCTTGCGAAATGTAAGGGCGATCATCAATTCGTTTCGTTTTTTGCACACTATATATGCATATATGCAAGCATATACATATATACATACATATGCATGCTCATACTTTTTTTTCGGCCAATTTTTAGTTTAAGAACGAACTTGGTGAATTAAAAAATGTGGAGGAGGAAGTCGACAACATTTTGAAGGAAGTGGATTTCGACAAAAATGGATATATCGAATATTCAGGTATGAGGATAAGCACATGTTTTGTTGTGACTATTTTATGTCATATTTTTATGCACACATTTGTATGCACATTTTTTTTATTTGCAGAATTTATTTCCGTGTGTATGGATAAGCAAATTTTATTCAGTGAGGAGAGGTTAAGGAGGGCCTTCAATTTATTTGACACTGACAAAAGTGGAAAAATCACAAAAGAAGAGCTTGCCAATGTAATACTATGAGGCTTTTATTTTGCTTGCATTGTGTGTGTGGATATAAAAATGGCTGTCACACCTTTTCGTTTTTCGCTATTTTATCGCTATTTTTTTTTTTTTTTTATTTTCGCTATTTTATCGCTATTTTTTTATTTTTTTTTATTTTTTCGCTATTTTTTTTTTTAGCTATTTGGCTTGACCTCAATTAGCGAAAAAACATGGAATGACGTCTTAGGGGAGGCTGACCAAAACAAAGACAATATGGTAAGTTGATTGGCAAAAAAGGGTGCTAGACTTGCATTTGTTTTCCATTCTTTGCCCTGTTTTACATTATTTGCTTTACTGCTTCCCTGCCCACAGATCGATTTTGACGAGTTCGTGTCAATGATGCACAAAATATGTGATCACAAAACACTTTAAAAAATAGGAATAGGAATATGAGAAAAAAAGGAAAGACACCATTTTAACACATTTCTTTGGCCAACTAAAATAATATATTTGCTATACCTTATAGCTTTTTATTTATTCATATTTATTTATTTATTCATATTTATTTATTCATATTTATTTATTTATATTTATTTATATTTACATATTTTTCATTTTTTTTTTATTTGATTTTTTTGTGATATTTATTCTTTCAAGTCTTAAATTATTTATTTTTAAAAGTATATGATTAATTTTAAGTTTTTATTACTTTAACATTTATCCCTATTTTCCGTTATAAATAAAAAAAAATGAAACGGAGTGGGAATAAAAACAAAATGTTTAAAGGATATATTATGTATTGTATTATTTTAAATTAAATCTGTATAATCAGCATATATGCTTGAAATGGTCAAAAAAAAAAATATAGATTAATAAGGTTAACGATAAAAAGATTAATGTAAAATGACAAAAAAAAGAATAAACAAAAAAAAAAAAACGAAAAACACTTGCAGGAAAATATGCAGGATGGTTGTCGTTTAAATAGGAATAATACATAAAAAAAAAGACATGGTTATATCAAAATTTAAAGGATTTAAAGGATTTAAAAGGGATGCAAACTTTAAATAGAATAGTAAAACAACAAAATAATAAAATAAAATAAAATAATAAACATAGATAGGGAAAAGAAAGGTTAGGCAGAATTTGCTTCATTATATAAACTATTTACAGACTTGTAAAAGAAAAGATCGTCTGCAGGATTTTTTGTAGGGTTTGTAAATTTACATAATTTGGATATTTGATCATAAAATAGATTGTAGATATCATTTTTTTTAATATTTTTAAAAAGTTTCATTTTCTTTTCTTTTTTAATTTTAATTTTTTTTTTTTTTTTTTTTGAAAAATAGATATTTTCACTTTTAATAAATATTTCTGTAGCACTAGAAGAATATTTATATTCAACAAAATTATTATATTTTTCTAATTTATTTATTTTAGGTTTATTATATTTATTTAAAAAATTATTGTTTTGTTTTTTTAATATTTTATTTAATACATTATCATTTTCATCAATATCATTATCACTTGATTTTGTTTCATGTTTATCATCAATTCCTAGACCACTCTTTTTATCAACTCCTTCCCAGCTTTCATCAACATATTCTGATTCTTCATTTTCAGATTCACTACACTCTTGATCATTTAATGAATTTCTTTTGTTACTCTCACTTTCATCTTCACTAAACACGCTTGTAGAATCTTTAATATAATTTATTTTATTAAAAAAGTAGTCGCGTGTTATTGCATTTTCTATATTTTTATCGTAACTAAGATTTATATATTCAAATGTCCTTTCTGTTTCGTGGACTAGGGAGTTGTTTATTTTTTCTACAAAGTCTTTGTAAGACTGGTCGATGAACATGAGGTGGATGTGCTTTCGCAAGTCGTTGTGGAAGATCTGCAAGGGGAAAGAAAATAGAAGGGAATGTAAATAGAAGGGAATGAAAAAGTTTGAAACAAATATACGAGTATGGTACAAACATAACTGGAAAAGGTGAAGGGCTTTCTTACAATTTTTGCATCGAATCCACATTTTTGCCATTCATTTTCGGAAGAGAAACTGTCCTGACCTTTAGAACAAAAACTATCACCAGTAGAAGAATAAGTAGAATTCTGTAAACTGAATTTTTGTGAATTTACTAAAGAATCAAATAAACCATTACAATAATATATTTTTTTAATTTCCATTAAATAATAAAATGAATCATAAGATATAGAATATTCTGAATCATAAAAATAAATTTTATTATTTTTTACAATTAATATTTTTCTGTCGAATATTTCTTTTGCTTCATTCTTTACATACACTCTTATAAAATTTTGATTATAATAATTTGTGAAATTTTCAAATGACAAACTATCCTTTTCATCATTATTATATTTAAAATTGTTAAATATATTATTATTTATTGTTAAATAGTTTTCAAAATATTTATTTATATCATAGTTACTTGTACTGATTGTTTTACTTTCAAGCTGTGTGTCAAACTCGTTACTTTCATATTCTAACTCTGATATATATCCTCTTTGTTTGTTAATACAATTTATATTTTCATTGGTATTTGGATTATTGTCTGTACTTTGGGGTGAGGAAAGCTGAGGAGAGAAAACATTTTGTGTTTGTTTATCTGTTGTCGGATTTATTTCTGTGAATTCTTTATTTATTAATGTATAATTTGAATTTTTACTTTTTTTGAAAGAATATTCATAATCATTTGTAGGATGATCATTAATTTGAGATATATTATTATTAAGTCTATCGGAGTTATCATTTTTTCTACTACTATCGAACAGATAAGTAATATTTTTTTTTTCCGAAGATACATCGTTCAATTGTGTATTATATAAATAAAACGATTTAATTATATTATTTAAAGTTTTTTGAACTACATTTGGTTCGCTAGTTGTTTCTCGAATAGTGTAGTCTTTTGTTGTAGGGATATAAGCATTTTGAGAAGCTGTTTTAGAAAATAAAAAATTTGGATGATGGTTTTGTAAGGTATGATCATAGTATTTGGAGTACATACTGTTTCTATTTTTACAATCTGAAACAAAATCAGCAAAATTTATGTCTATTCTTTTATTTTTGATGTAATAAAAGAAATGTTTATTTTTTATGGGATAATATATTAACTGATTTTTAGGTAGTGTTAATACATTTTTTGTAAAAATTAAAAAATTAATATATTTATTTTTATAAAAATCTTGAAATTTAAATTTGTTCAAATAATTATATATTTTAATAAAACTACATGTATCATAAATTAAAGTAGACTGAAAACTTTCTAAATTTTTTTTATCTATCTTTTCATTTTTTATTTTATATAAATAATTTTTTATTAAATTTTTTAATGTTATTGAAAAAAATAATATAAAACATACATTTTTTAATCTTCTTTTTATACAATAGTATGTGTTATATTCACATATTTTTTCTATATATGAATATAATTTGAGTTCACTTATACTTTTACAATTTTTTATTTTAGTAATAACTTTTTTAAATATATTTTTATACATTATTTTTAAAAAGCTTATTAAACATTTTATAATATTTTGGTTAGTATTGGCTAGATATTCTTGTGTGTCGCTTATATTGGTATTGTTCCTATTTTTGTTGTATTTTTTTAAGTTTACAATATTTTTATGAATAATTTCATCTTCCTTTTCTATTTTCTGTGTATAGACTAGGTTAAACTCTTGTAAAATCTCACGATCGCTTTCTGTGCTGTGGCTAGAGCACTCTTTACGTTCGTTCATGGTGTTATGTTCATTCATTTGGGTATGCTCGTTTATTTTGTCATTTTCATCTATTTCCACTTTTGGCTGGTGTAACTCAGAAGAGGAGTTCAAATTTTGTAAAGCCGCTTCCTCCATTTCAGGATTGTGAATATCTCCCTCCTCTCTTTTTAGGTTCTCTAAATCGGAGCAGCCACTTTCGGGTGTTGTGTTTGTCTTATCTAATGAGATACTAGTTTCATTTGTTTCTGTTTTAAAATATATTGTTTTTGAATAAATATATAAACTATTTACAAGAGCACATAAATAATCATTGAAATAACTTTTGATAAGTAAAATACATTTATTTTCCGTTTTATATTTGTGTATAAAAAAATGATCATATTTCATATTTAAAATTTCAATTTTATTTTTATGCATTTTTATTAATTGAAATGGTTTATCAGATTCGGTTTCACAAATATCACTTTCTTCAGTTTGTGACATAATATCACTATCGCTAGTTATTTTTTTTTGTGTATTTTTTATTGATTCTTCATTTTCGGTATTTATTAATGAACTTAAAGAATTGAAAGAGAATGATAAATAAGATATCGATTCAGTAGAATTATAATCATTGTTAAGGGAATTAAAAAGGACAAAGTTTTCAAAAAAAGAATAAAATACAAATTTTTCATTTATTGAATTTGCATATTTATAAAAACTACTGTATATATCGATAGAATCTCTTTTATTTTCACTTTCATAATGTTTATAATTTTTTTTTTGAATTTGGTTGCTACTTATTGGATTACTACGTTCACGATTAATTAGACTTTGAGAATTAAAATGGCTAGATCTTTTTTTTTTATTAGATATAATATTATTATTTATTTGTAAATATTTGAAAATATTTCGAGGGAGTATATCATGTTTTGTTATTAAGTTGTATAATAATTTATGAAAGAATTCAAATAAAAATAATTTTAATTTTTCATACACTTTTATTAGTGGGCTTATATTTGTTTTCTTTATTATTTCATCATATACTTCTAATATTTTTATTATATCTACAAATATTGGCAATATTAAATAGATCTGTTTTTTTTTGATAATCTTGATTTCGCATTCGTCTATTAGCATTCGCTTTATGGTAAGGAATATGCTAAACCTGCGAATTGGTTCAAGAAAAAAATAAAAATAAAAAATAGTGAAAAAAAATGAGACAAAATTGGCTGTAACATAAGTGTATAATAAGTACATGTGCAGGCAATTGTTATGGCATTTTAGCTAGAAATATGCACATGTGCAGGCAATTGCTATGACATTTTAGCTAGAAATATGCACGTTCATAATTTTCGATTATTATATTTTTTCGTTTTTGTACATACCATAGCATTGAATTCACTTTGTTCACATAGGATGAACACAAGACATATATGTTGTCAAATAAATTCACATTCCGAATTTCGAGTTTACTCAATATGATATAAATTTTGTAGAAAAAAGTCAAAATAATCTGAACCGTTCATAAAAAAAAAATAAAAAAATAATTATAATATTGCTTGTGCATATTTTTAATACGTGAAATGGTCGATTATGGCTAGTTTTTTTTTACCAGTGTATTGGAAAGGGAAACATGAAAATAGTGATTATTCCATAATGCCGTAAATAAATAAAACACCTAAAATGAGAGAAAGAAAATAGATTGAATATTGTTTGAAAGTTTGAAATAAAACATTTTCAATGTGTCTTGCATATGCATGTGTGTTAGCTTAGAAGGTAAGCATATCACGAAGTTGATAAAACAAAAATTATATATATAAATGTGTGTGTATAAAACATACCGGCTCGAAGTAAATTTTATGGACTTTTTTCTTTTTATTGTATAATGACGAATTCAGTTTTAGCAAAATGTTTACTCCATATGATATATAGTTATCACAAATATCTATAAACTTTATTATTTGTAAAAGGGTGGTGAATATATATATATATTTATTGTACATGTTGGATGATCATTTTCGATTGTCTATTTTTATTATATGATATAGAATAATAATAAAGTTGTACCTTTTGGATTGGCAAGATTGGATATGGAAAGTTAGATAATATATTAAATAAAATGAGTATAAAAAAATAGTTATCAATTACTTTCCTTTTTTTATATAATTTTTTTAAAGTAATAGAATTTTTTCCAAAAAAATGTATGATCAATTTTACATTTTCATTTTTAATTTGAACTTCTTCATAATATAAATCACATTCAATGATAACCTACAATACAAAAAAATAATCATAAATTTGTGTTATGGCTAGTTTTTATTTACATGTGTGTATGTGTGTAACCACAAGTTTTTTTTTTACCTTCTTAAACTTTCGAATAAGGTATCGGTATGCTTTCCTAGTTGATATAATATTTTTGTTTTTGTTTGGAGCATTTTCAGCTTTACTTTCAAATGATGATCTAATATAATTTGGATTTAAAAAAGAATATAATTGAGAAAGATATTTATTTTCACCGGTCTCATTATTTCCATTGAGTTCATTTTGAGTTTGTTCATTATTATTATTTTGTTCTGACATGATATTTTACAGAAACTTAAGTAGAATTAATTGTTGTCTTTAGCAACATGTATATATATGAATATACAATTGCAAATATGATTTATCAACTTATCAATACTGTAGGCCCAAATTATATGCAATGATTTTCAAAAAGGGCAAATGGCCATTTTATAAAATTTGTATTTTTAATAAGTGTATATAATAATATTTATTTAAGTAAACAAAAAAAAAAATTATTATTTTTATATTCTCAAAGAATATATAATATATTTAAAAGGCTAGCACATTTTTATTCTACCCCCAAAAGGAAGATGAAAAAAAAAACGAACAGATTAATAAATAAAATAAATTATCAAATTACATTATTTACAAAAAAAAAATGAAAATGTTATTGTAAAAATAAATAAAAGGAAATAAAACAAAAAGAAATTAAATATAAAAAAAGTGTAGTATTCGAATAAAGATTAAAAATATTTAAATTTAAATAAATGAACGAACAAATAAAAATATGTTTGCAATTTTAAGAATAAAACGAAATACATTGTAGAGTCTTTGTGAACTTTTTGTATTTTTTTTTTATTTATTATAAAAATTTATAAATACAATTTTATTTTCCTAATTAACAAATATAATATTTTATTTATTTTACAAAATTGTATAAAATAACTACATTGTAATAAACCCGATAATATACAATCAGGAAAAGATATTTTGGAAATTGTGTAAAATATAAATTGGTTCATAAAAAAGTTTAATAAAAAAAAGTGTAATGTATAAAAAATATGTAATACATTTATTAGGAAGTAAAATTGTTTTCGATTTTGTTCTGTATATATAAAAAATAAAACAATCATTATATATTCCAACTTATTATAATACAAACAAATTATTGAATAAAAAAAATATGAAAACATAAAAATATAAAAGCATAATTATGGATGGAACATAAAATTGTGCCCCCATGTATTATATATATGTAGGACATACATTTATTTGTTGTTTAATCTGGTAATACATCGAAAAAATGAAAAATAGAATTTTCGATTTCAAAATAAGCAATATGATTATTACAATTTACACAAAAAACAGGATTATATGTTTCTCCTTTTTCGTTATTTTGGCATTCATTTTGTTGAAATGTGTTGTCACTCTTTGTTTTGTTAATTTCATTTTCGTATAATATTGTCTCTTTATTAATTTTTACATTTACTGCAAATAAACTTCTATATTGGTTTACGTAATATTCATGTCTAGCGAAGGAAAAAAATTGGAAGAAAAAAATGGAAAAAAAAAATTATTAACATGCAATAATTTAGTAATGATTTCTGATAAATGCAAGGTATCAATTCGTATGTGTAAATTTTCTTAAACATAATTAAGAAAGAGATAGAAAAATTAAAACGATAAAACAGAGTAACCAATTGTGGATATACATAGTATGAGCATACTCACCGCTGGCTTTGGTAACAAACAGGTGTGAAACAACCACAACAGCATAAACTTGAATCCTCACTTTGTGTGCAAAATCCTAATAAATAAAAATGAAATATATATATATCAAACTACTTAACATGATAAAATTGGATGTTCTTTCTCTTTTTTTGCAATGCATTTTTTGTCTTACTGTATTTTTTATTTACATATTCTTCTTCATAATTATCAATTTTTTCGTCATAAAATTCTAAGGCCGCTTTTTCATTATCGCCAATAACATCATCACCAAAGTCCTCCTCATTTGTTGCACTATTTATCTGCTCTTCATTTTGTTCGTTAGTTTTTTTTTTCGTTTTGGAACTGGTATAAGAGTTGTTGTTTTCTTTAAAAAAGTATAAGGGAAAAAATGAAGAAATATATACAGTGTGATGATATGCATATAAACTAGCCCTTTTTATGTGTAAGGTAAAATACTAGCCATGATGAAATATTTTATTTCGATATTTTTTTTCGAGCTAAAAGTAGGTAAAAATAGCTAATTTTTTTTTTTTTTGTTATTTTTACCTGAATCGTTAATATTTAAAAATGACTTTGCGACATTTATTCCCTTTTCATTAGGCAGGTTGCTTGCATTTTCTGACCGTTCATTTAATTTTATTTCATTAATTAAAAGATTAATGACATTGTTATTTGCCTTATTTCTATTCATATGAATTATATATATTAATTTAAAAGATATTCAAAAAAAATAAAAGTTGCAATATGCTTATATATGTATGATAAATTTGCGATAATATTTTTTCATTAATCAGGTAAAAATAATATGTGTTAAAATTTCAATTTATGGCTTTTATAAAAAATGAATATAAATTTGTTTATATTCACCCTAGAATATCAATTTATATGTATAAGAAATGGTTGGATTCAAAAAATAGACAATTGTAAATTATTCTATCCTGTTTTCGTTTTCCCTTCCCTTATATAAATATGAAAAAAAAGGATAAAATTAATTAAATTTTTAAAGCAAGAAAATTAAATAATATATTTTTAAATATGATTATGTAGGAGCATATATAAGTGTTGTCCTTTATTTTTAAGCTTTGGAAGTTGTATATGCATATATATAATATTGTGTAAGTAAGGGGAAATAATATATGTGAAATAAATTTAGGATATATTTCCACAAGAAACGGAATTATTTTTTATATTAATTATTTAAAATAATTTACAAAATATGAAATGGGGTCCTATGTAATTCTATATATATCATGTGTATGGTTAAATTATAAAATTAATTTTTAATGGTGTTATTATAATATAAAGAATGGATTTTTTTTAAATATGATTTTGGAAAAGAAAAAAAGGAATGCAGCATAATTTTTTAGTTAGAACAAAATTATTCTTGTAATATTTTAAGCCCCTAAATATAGTGTAGTATGCTTATGCATTATATATATTTTTTGTATACACTCTATAAATAGGAATTGTTATTGATATTTGGCAACAAATTATATTTTTGGAAATTTCGTATTTATTTGCCTGTAATAATATAGAGAAAAAAATAAAACACAATAAAAAGAAAAATAAAAAAACAAAAAAAGAAGGATTTATTTTAATAATCCATTTAAAATTTTTGCTTTTATTAAAAAATATTTTATAAAATATGTTATATATATTATGTTGTGAAAATGTTCCCTAAAAATAAAAAGTTTTAAAAGGGGTTTATTAGTGCAGTATAATATGCATATAGAAAGTATGCATATATTGTATGTATATATTTATGCTGAATTTTTTCAAATTTTTTATATGTTTTTATTTATGTATATTGGTATAATAAAATATATAATGTAGTGCTTATATAATATATGATTTTATTTTTTGGATACAAAAAATAAGCGTAAAATTGGCCCTAAATATAATTGTGCATATAATATTAACAGCAATTTTAATCACCTTATTTTTAGTATATTTTAAATTAATAATACGGTTTTTAATTATTTATATTCTCGTTTTTTTTGTTTCCTTGGGTGTTTGCCTTTATATAGATTTGGGAACTTAATATTTTTTTTTCACAATTTATTTAAAATTTAAAAAAAAATACAATTTTAAGAAAAATATTTTTAAATAAAATTTAAAATAAAACCAAAGGCTTGGAATGTATATTTATAACATTTCGTAAATTTTTCAATATCCCAATTTTTTAAAAAGGTAACAAAAAAATTACAAAAATAAATAAAAATAAAATACTTGAAAAAATGTATGTATAGAATTTCATTACATATACATATAGTTTGTTATTCCTATTTCATTTATTATATTTTATGAACATTTGAAAAATATAACTTCAGTTCAAATTGCTTGAATAAATAATATAAAAAGTTTAGTATACATAGTCAGTGAATTTCCATGATATTTATTATGTATACATGCCCATGCCATATAATTATTTATTTGCATATTTTGTTTTCATTCGCTTAACAATTCTATGTTTAAAGTTAAATAAATTTTAAATGAGCATGACTTTGTAGTATATGTATTGGCATATAGTTATACACATATTTTAAATGAGCTCAGTGTCACTTTAATAGGGTCTCCTACTCAGTGCGCATTAATCATAGATATATATATATAAACAACTTTTTTTTAATATTATTGCAGATTTTTTTCTTATTACAATTTCATTTAAAACATAATGCCAAAGAAACGTAGAAACGGAGGAAGGTCAAAACACAACAGGGGACACGTAAACCCCCTTCGATGCTCAAACTGTGGACGATGTGTTCCAAAAGATAAAGCAATTAAAAGATTTAATATAAGAAATATTGTTGATACCTCAGCACAAAGAGATATTAAAGAAGCTTCAGTATATTCAACATTTCAATTGCCTAAATTATATATAAAACAATGTTACTGTGTTTCATGTGCTATCCACTCTCGTTTTGTTCGAGTTAGATCAAGACAACAAAGAAGAGTAAGAAAGGAAACCACGAAACACGCTCATGCATCACAATTATAAAATAATTAAAAAAAAAAAATTTTTTTTTTTTCCCTTCTAATTGTGTTACATATTATATCATAATCAATCATATATTAATAGATATTATAGTATCCATTTTTTATATGATCATTTATGCAAAAGAACAATTTTGTTTTCATTTCAAATTATTAAAAAACTTATTATATTAAATAATATATTTCTTGGGTCAAAAATAAATGTACCATAGTTGAAAAAGCGATGGCACAAATGTCCTATAAAAATGTCTATACATTTATAAGTATGAAAATTGAGGATGTTAATCTTTTGTATTTTTTTCGAGCTACATAAGGAGGTAAAAAAATTGAATATTTTAATAAAATTTAAAAAAAATTGTTCGAATGGATAATGACACACTCGTTGTGAAGTTCATTTTTGTTTTTAAGTTGGAGCTACTATCGTTCCAAACATGATAAAAATAAATAAAATAATTCAACTAACTAATTTTTTTTTCACTCGAAAAAAGCTAGCTTGTTCATATATTTTATATTTTACATTGCACATTCATAATTTAGAGGAGGGAAAGCTGACAACGCAATATTTCTCTCTAATTGAAACATTAAAAAAAACTAACAAATAAGTCGGGACATAAACTTATATAAATAAAAAAACAATACATAAAATAAATACGTACATATGTGAGAAAAGGCGTATACACATGCACAGAATATTTAAAAAATTAAAAAACACAAAACAATTAAGATAATAATTGAGAACGTAAGAAACTGAATAAATAGAATTTCATTTCTTCATCGGATTGTGGAATAAAAGAAATATCATCAGTGTTTTGAAAAGAAATATCAAATGTTGTTGTTAAATAATATGCATTTTTTTTTATATCAAAACAGTATGCAGATATTTTGACTTGAATTTTTTTAGCATCACTGTAAATTATTTTCCCTCTATAAGATACAACTGAATTATATGGGACAGGTAGAATATATTGTATTTCACTTATTTCAATAAGTATAGGTTTAGGTAAGAAATGTTTAACTATTGTCATAGCGTGACATAATGATAAATATGCTAAATATCCTCCAAAAGTAAAATTATGAATATTTTTATATTCAGATGAAATAAAAAATTCTGACTCGATATAAGAATCTTTACAATAGTAATTTTTTTTTCCAGAATAGAATGAAATTTCTGACTTGTTCAGAATATTTTCAATAATGGCTAGTTTGTTCGAATTATTTTGTTCTGGGTTTTCTTCAAATATATTTGTATTTTGATAAGTATTTTTGGATATATATGGCTTGTTTTGTACTTGTAAATTTTTAAAATAATTTAGCATAAAATCTATATCATTTTGACTTAAAGATTTATTTTTAATATCTTTATAATTAAATAAGTTTTGTATATCTTTAATATGGTGAGCTAAGTTGGTAATTTCTTTATATTTTTCATTATTCGTAGAGTTGATAGCACGTTTTACCTCTTGAGGTTTGAAAGTTACGTTATTTATATTAACAAAAGTTGTATATATATCAAAAATAAGTTTATTTTCTTGTAAAAAATCAAGTTTTAATATATAGGAAGTAGTACCTGAATAAACAATATAGCAATTTATTGTTAGTGGCTTTTGATCTTCTAAAGAAAAATTATATTCATGATGTATTTGTTTTTGTTCGTAAATATTTAAGTTATTAAATAAAACAGTAACAAAATTATATTTATCATTTTTTCGATATCCTCCAATACTATGTCTATATGCAACATCAGCTGCTAATGTATCAACTATTTCAATAATATGTTTATAAAAATAAGATCTATCAAATTCGTTTAAAACGGGTATATTGAATTGAATAAAAGAATCGACAAAATCTACATCATTTGTATCGCTACCAATTGCATCCGTTTCAGAATCATTTTGTGTTGCTACATTATTGTCATTATTTTTCACAGTTTTAATTTGCACAGGATCTATATCAATTTTATATTTATGTTTTAAAACAAAAAAAGTTAATGGGCATGCCTTTTCAAATTTTGTTGTATTTAATTTTTCATTAGGGAAAGTAATATAAGAAACATTTTTTTTTGCATCCATAGATTTACATTTCAATGCTTTGAATATATCATTATTCAAGGCTTCAAGTTTAAGAGGAAGTTTATCTGGTCTACTCATTTTTCGGATTGTCGCAGTTGAAAACAAATTTCTAGAGGATGATTGGATAAGTTTATTCATATATGTATGATTAGCTGAGAGGTAGATAAAGAAATATGTATTATCACCCCAAAAAATATTTTAATTTTTCAAAGGTATACCTAGCCTGTATTTTTTTTTTTAATATATATACAGCAATTATACAAACACATGTATTCCTTTTGTCCTGAATAATTTTTCTTTAAAATTGTCACGATTTAAATTTGTGAGTAATTAAAAAAATTAAATAATATATCTATTATGGGCAAAAAATATAATGTAGAACAATTTTAATTTAACATGCACTAAAAATATATGATGAAAATGAAAAATTTATAAAAAAAAATTGAAAAAATTGTTATAATGTATGCACGAAAAAAATGAGTTATATGCGCATGCAGTTATAATATTTATTTATAAATTATAGAAAAAATAATCAAATGAAAAAAATGCCGTATAAAAGATTAAATTTAGACTAAATTAAAGATAATATAATTTATATTAAATTATTGTAATTATTATGAACAAAAAAAAAAAATTATTGCTTGTTCATAAAATTATGTACTAACATGATGCATGTATGATCAACATGTGTTTTTTTAAAAATATTATTTTGCTAAGACTTGGTTAATTTTGTAAAGAATCGTCATACTTATTGTTGTTAATATTGTATATATGTTTTATATGACGTTAGGTTGAAAATAGTGTAATAAACTTATTAATAAAATTTAAGCTAGCTAAATATTTTTCGAACTTTATATTAACATATCAAAATGTAGTATTATGAAAAAGGACAAATTAAAAAGAAAAACAAATGGCAATATTTATATTGGAATTATATTAGTTCAATGTAATATTGGATTATTTATAATATTTTTAAAAAAGTTCAAATAAATAGGATGGTTTATTTGTGGGTATATATATTGCCTATATATAGGATAAAGGTATTTATATTTAATGACGTATTATTATTGCAAAAATATGAGCATATGTTCTTTATTTTTTATATTTATATAATATTTAAAATGGAAATTCACAAAAAAGGCTAAGCCATAATTTATAATATAAACTTAAGAATGTTGCGCTCGTTTATTTATTACATTATAGGATTTATAAATACAAAAGCGTATGAGAAATTTATTACGCATATGTATGTATATTGGGAGTGTGTGTGTGCTTGTGTGAAATTTATATTTTATGAAAATGAGATTTACTTAAATGGTAAAATATTAGGAATAATACAAAATTAATTTTCAAAACAATAATGGGAATACAATCATGAACATTATATATTAATGATATATACATATGATTTTTTATTTAATTTGTTTTTTCCCTTGTGCTATTATATTCTCACATATGCATAATATTTTTGTGCCTAGTAAGGGTCTCTAAGAGCATGTGTAAAGGGGATTTAATTTTTTGCATAAAAAGTATCACATAATATTCTAAATTTGAATAAAAGTAAAATCATAAAAATTTTAAATTAGGAAATATGCAATGATGTTTTTTTAATTCTTAATTGTACAATATTAAAAAAAAAAAAAAAAAAATATTTTGGCTAGCTAACTTTTTATAACTTTTTTTTTGTTAATATTTTTTATGAATAAATATGTATACACATTTTTTAAGGAAAGGTTAGTATATGATTGGCTTACATATGATTTGGTCGATTTTCGTATTTGGTAATTTTGTGTTTATTAGTAAGTAAAGGTTATATTTTAATTTGTTTTAAGATAAAAGAAATATATGTGCAAGCAAGATTGAATGCAAATTTGATTGGGTATATAACAGTATTATTTTTAAAAGGGGTGTGCCAAAATGAGTAACTTGCCATGGGTAGAAAAGTATAGACCCAAAAAATTAGATGACATAGTTCATCAAACAAATGCAATATCAATGTTAAAGGAAGTAATAAAAACAAAAAATATGCCGCACTTAATATTTCATGGTCCTCCAGGGACAGGAAAAACATCAGCAATAAATGCTTTAGCACATGAACTTTTTGGAAAAGAAAATATTAGTGAGCGTGTGTTAGAATTAAATGCATCCGATGATCGAGGTATTACTGTAGTTCGTGAAAAAATAAAAGCATATACAAGAATAAGTATAAGTAAAAATAAAATAAATAATGAAACGAATGAACCATTACCACCATGGAAATTAGTTGTTTTAGATGAAGCAGATATGATGACAGAGGATGCTCAATCAGCTTTAAGACGAATAATAGAAATATATTCAAATGTTACAAGATTTATATTAATATGTAATTATATTCATAAAATATCAGACCCTATTTATAGTAGGTGTTCATGTTATAGATTTCAAGGAATACCTCTAAATATAAAAAAAGAAAAATTATTATACATATGCAATAATGAAAATATTAATATTTCCGATGATGCATTAACTAAAATAATTGAAACAACTCAAGGAGATTTGAGAAGAGCTGTTTCTGTTTTACAATTATGTTCATGTATTGATTCAAAGATTACAGTAGAATCTGTTTTAGATATATCGGGTCTACCTGATAATGATATTATATTAAAAATTGTAGATTCATGTAAAGTAAA
Source organism: Plasmodium chabaudi chabaudi (assembly GCF_900002335.3). Lineage (NCBI taxonomy): Eukaryota > Apicomplexa > Aconoidasida > Haemosporida > Plasmodiidae > Plasmodium > Plasmodium chabaudi. The sequence goes on from NC_030103.2 coordinate 580,206, forward strand.
AGATTTTAAGATTTTAGAAAAAACAATTCAAGACATAATTGAAGATGGTTTTGATGTATCTTATATTTTTAAAGCATTGAATGAATATTTTGTTATGTGTCAAGACATTAATGATTCGATCAAATATCAAATATTAATGGAATTATCTCGACACGATTTTCGTTTACATAACGGTGCTACAAAGTATATCCAACTCATGAGTTTTGCTTCCTCTGTGCACTCACTACTGAACCAAGCATAGGCAAGGCAAAGCAGGTGGGGGGATGAGAATTGGTGCGAAAATTTTTCTTAATTTTTTTTTCCAAATTTTTTCCCAACTTTTTTTCCAACTTTTTCTGCATTTTTCATGTTTTTTTTCATTTTTCCAAGCAAGCCAAACAGTTGTGCATGCAAATTTTAAAAAAACTTATATAACTGATAAATGACATATTCTCTTTTTTCATTGAAACAAGCTTTTATGCATGCATGAGGTATGAGCATTAGGTTAAGTTTCACTTGGGTGAGATGGCATTTCTCAATTTTATCACTCGCTATATGTGTGCATGTTGAATAGTGTAGGACTGTTTAAAGGTGAATGCACATTTTTTACAGCAGTTTTACGCACACATGTAGTAGATTAATTATCACATAAAAATTTTGTAATAATAATACATATTGAAATATTTGTGTGTGATGGTTTGGAAAAAAGTTAACAAAAGATGTTTACTTGCATTTCTGTTTTATTGCCTACTTTGTGTAGCTATATGAGTATGTCGCAATTTTTCAAGTTCGTTGCAAAAATGAAGAGTGTTATATATCAATTATTATTAAATAGTAAATATTTTTTAAAATATTTTTATTTTTCTATATTTATTTATTATTATTATTATGTGATAAAATATGTTGAATATTTTAAATTGGACAATATAAATATGTTATCCCATTTTAGCGCGACATGTATACAAAAACTTTTTGACAAACGATGATGAAGATAAAAATAGAAATTCACAAAATATAAGATTAAGAAATATATATCGAATAATATAATGACAAATTTGAATGTACAGAATATGGATAAGATGGAAGATAGTAAAGATGATGAACATAGTACCATGAGCTATTATAGGGAAAATGTAGGAAACATGTTCGAGTATATATTTGAAATGATACGATGTAAAAACAAACTAAGAAGATTGCAATTGAAAATAAATTTATATTGTATAAAACGATTTGCAGACATAATTAATAATACATGTTTATTAGTAAAAGTTATGAATGAAAATTATGTAATTATAAATAAAGACAATATTGAAAATGTAAATAATAAGGGAGATATATATAAGGTTATTTTTTTATGGTTATTGTTTTTATATATAATATCATTTGTTACATTCTATTTTCGTAAATTTTTTATAATGAATATGGTGCCAGATAATTATGATAATTTATTTAGTCTATATAAAGTTTTTCAGACAATTAAAAATGTCGATTCAAATAATATATCAGTTCTTGAATTTTTTGAAAAATTTCAAAAAACCTATTTTATAATAAATAAATTTTTTGAAGATATTCCACAATTTTTTTTATGTTTATTATTTTTTATATTAAATGGGAAAGATTATTTTTTAATATTCACTATGATATGTCCTTTTGTTTTTTTTTCTGCTGGAGTTCTAAGTCAAGGATTGGGGCTCAGCGGTTTGTTGAGGTCGAGTCTTTGGGCCTCCCTTCACTCGATCGAGTTAGCATGGGAAAGCGAAAAAATGAAAAAAAATTCACAGTAAAATAAATTCCTATTCATTGAGCTTACCACATTTCTTGCCCTTTTCAGTGACATATTCATAAAATACGATGCTGCGCCACCAAATATGTATTTTTTATTGTACTCAAGCATTGGTAGGAGCAATAAATCGAAGCATGCTTTTGTTATCTTTCCCTACCTTTATTATCATATATTTCGTTGTTTTTCCTAATTTTTGAAATTCATTTCGTTGCTTTTTCCTAATTTTTGAAATTTAGTTTTTTTTGGAGGATCTATTGTAACCATTGTTGTGAAGAACCTTGTCACCTTGTTTTGGATACCATGTAATAAGAAATAAGAATCATATTTGCACATGCACAATTTAAAAATGAGATATTTTTCGTAAACTATTTTCACGACTGTTCATCGTGCTTTATATGGCATTGATCACAATTTAAAATATTTTCCATTTCCATTTTTAAACTGTGTGCAGATATTTATCTCCAATTTTTAGCATTACTACTAATGAGCAGTATTTGTCTTTTGTTATTTTTGTATTCCTACTATTTTGAAGAAGAGAGTTTTTATTTAAATCCATATTATTCTTTGTAGACAAGAAATAACGTAAGTTTGGATTTTGTAGTGATATATTATTTGAGAATTTTAAAATAGTATTTAAACAGAATGGATAACTAAATTCGAAGAGAATTATATCCTTGTGAAATAATCAAAATAAAACAAAAAATATATTTTTTTTATTTTTCTTCAAATAGTTATGTTGTTAATACAAAAAAAAAATTAAAATAAAAAATATATAAATTTATGTATGTAATATGATATATAACAATATTATGGATAATAATTATAAATAAAAAAAGTCGATTAAATTGTTTCCTCGAATTGTATATATGTTTTCTTTTTTTCTAGTAGCTATATATATATATGCATGCATGAATGTGTGTGTGGATTAACTGTGATTATTTCCGTTGTCAAAAAAAATAAACTATATATATTTAGTTATAGAAATAAAGCATATTTGTATGTTTATACATTATTAATGAAGAGAAGGGAAATCAATATCATATCGTTTAGGGTTAAGCATTACATCATCACCTCTGTCATATCGTTTTTCATATAAAGATATATCTCTGCAATATTCTAAATTATTTATAATATTATTTGGATAATACTGTTGAAATGGTGGGACATTATTTATAAAGTTATAATTAGGATGAGAATTGATCTGTGCATTATTTACTATTAATGGGTAAAATAATTTATTTGGATTATTAAAATTTGTTTGCATTGTATTAGGAATTATGATAGAGGGTTGAGGGTTTAGTGTAGGATTTTTCTCATTTATTAATTTATTTATTATTTTTTTTTTTTTTTTTTTTTTTTTTTTCTTTGGTGTTGTATTCGATTTTTCATTATTTGTATTAACATTTTGTTCATCTATTTTATCATTTTTTATATCATTCAAATTGGTTACTTCAGAGTAGTTATTATTAGCGTTTTCCGTATTATACTTATTTGTATTTTTTTTTTTTTCTGATTTTTTTTTCGATTTTTTTTGAGGCGAGCTTGATATCACTTGGGTTTGTTCCTCTTCATGACAATTTACTTCATTTTCTGTGGCTATCCATTTTGTGTTATTATTTGTTGGTTCAATTTCATCGGATAGTTTTGAAATATTTGATGGCATTCTTGGGGGTGTGCAAGATTCATTTGTGGAATTTTTTAAAGTTTTAAAAGTTTCTGATGTATCATATGAAATTGTATTATTTTCCAAAGCCTTTTCAGTTATATTAATATTGTCTGGAGTTTTTTTTTGGGATCCCTTTCCTTTTTTATTTAGATTGTTATTTTGGCTAGTATAATTTTTTTTGTTATTATTCAATTTTAGCTTGCTCACGTTTTTATTCTGAATATTCATATTTGATTTGTTAAAGCCAACATTTATAGGAGCATGATCTTGGTTATAATTAATGTTTGCTTCTTTCATAGATTGATTATTATAAGTGATGGTATTTTTACTTACATTATTTGTAGCATCACGAATAGTATGAACGTTCATAATTTTTTCTTTATTTGTAACATTTTCGCTAACTGGAGTCATATTATTATCATTTTTTACCTTGCCTTTTCTATTATTTTTCTGACTGTTCATATTATTTTGATTATTAAAGTTAGTAATGTGGTTAGGGGGTTTGTAATTTGGATGGTATTTATTAGCATTAGACATTTTTTTATGATTAATTTGGGAATTATTAAACTTCAAAAAAGGAGGGTATCCTTGTATGTTGCATGGATAGTTAGGATAAGGTATAGAATTACAATTAATAATATCATTGTTTATTTTATTTTCCGAACTATTGAGGATATTAATAGGTGTATCAGTATTACAATAAAATTGAGAAGGTGGTAAATTAACAATAGGATTAATATCAAACATTGGCATATTATTATTATTTACATATTGTTGGTTAATCATATTATTATATGTATTATAATAATTGTTTATACAAAAATAAGGATCGATGTGTGTATTTGTTGGTGAACCATTTAATGGTATATTACAAGGTGGGATAATATATATGTTATCATTTTTAAGTGTGTGTGGTATAATATTTGGAAGAGTATTAGGCATTGAATTATTTTTTGTATTTTTATTAAAGTTAGAAAAAATTCTAGCTCTAATTTTATTATATTCTTTCTCTCTTTGTTCTAGTGTTTTTTCCCCCTTTGTATTTTTACCATTTAAATTGTATTTATTTGTATTATTTTTATTGTTATTCCGTCGGTTAGAATTGGTAACATTTTCATATTCATTATTATTATTTATAATTTCCCCTTGATAATATTTATTATATTTAATTTCGTTTCGTTTTAAAAGCACAATTTTTTTTTTCCCAGCCATAGAATTTTTCATGGAAAGATTAGGGGACTCACCATTTGCAATTTCAATGGTGTTATTTATATCTTCACAAGTTTTTTTATTTTCATTTTCGCATATATTTGTATTTTGTTTTTTATCTGCTGACATTCTGTGTGTGTATATGAATGTTTTTTTTTCCCGCTATTTTATTATAACAAGTTTTATATAGTATGCTTCAAAATTACAACTCTTTTTTCTTTTATTTTTGAAGCTTTAACTTTTTAAAGGTTCTTATGAAAAAAGAAAAAATATGGTCACTAGACTTTGGTAACAGTTTTATGTTTCCCTATTTAGTTGGAATTGGCTATTCTCCCCGTTTTTTATAAATTTTGGAATCTAGTAAAAAATTAAAGTAGCTCAAAATAGGTATGTCATACAATTTGGTGTTTTTTTAGTTTTCGTTTTTTTTTTTCGGTATCCTTTCCCCAGTGTTTATATTAAAGTTATTGGAAAAAAGGGAAGTCCGTATCGTAAAAAACAAAAATCATAATGAATAAATTTAAGAAAATACGAATTAATTTACATGGATGTTATATATCGAGTACTACTTTGTTTGTTCATTTGATTACTTGGCTTTTTTCCTATATTTTTTTTGACGGTATTCTCTACAATTAATTTTTAAATATACAATGCAATACTTACTGTTCTTATGGTATTTATATATACATAACATACAAGAAAATAAAAAGTAGGATGAATTTTAATTATCCGTACACTGATAAAAAATTGTGCAATAATACATGTATTTTTCTTGTGGGAAAATAAGCTCATTAATTTTATAACTGCATATATATATGTAATTTTTTAGTGCCACTTTAAACATATGTATGCTATTCTTACAATCCTTATTTTTGTGTACTTGCATGTATTTCTTTGTTTTGGTATAGTTTTAATATAAATAAGGACATGTAAAACGAAGGAGAAAAAAACAGGATTGCTATTAAAATTGTATGAACTGTAGGTATTCTTTAATAGTACATACAGTGATAATGAAAAAATAATCACAAAAATGTGTTTATATATTTTATATAAATGTATGAAATAAATTTCCTAAGATTGTACTGTACGATCGGATATGAACATAATATATATGTGCATATATTATAATATATTGAAAAAAAATTGACATATTTGAAATTAGCATAAATATTAAGTAAACATTTTTAAGTATAAGAAAAATAAAAGGATAATTTTCCATTTAAATAATTTATAAAATTAAGGACGGTGTTTTTATAAAATTTATTAAAAAATGCATTAATGCATATAGGTTGTTTTTTTTGACAAAATTGTAAACATTTATGTTAGGCATACACACAAATATGAAAAATATAATGGATAAATATGCATATTTTTGTAATACTGTTTTTGTATTATATATATTTAACAATAATATTATGCATATATTGGTATACCTTAAATATGTATGAAAAAGGAATACTATAAAATACGTAACAAAAAATTATAGACAGTTTAATATACTGTTCTTATTATTTTATTTGTAAAATAACATTTTTAAATGAAATGAAAATGTGAAATTTGTCATTTTATGTAAATAAATAATATGTATATTTACTTATTTATTTATGAATTGGTCAGGCTGTTCATATGTAGGAAGTATGTGTGTGAAGCGTTTTTTATTGCTTGTTCATAAAACTTTGTTCCAAGTTAAGGGGTACTAAAACGAAGGGATATTTGTATTGAGAGAAATGTTTAAACCAATAAATAGGTATATATATATGGTTGATAATTTCAAAATTATGAATATTTGTTTGTACTTTTTAAATTGAATATATTCATAACTTGGTAAATCCTTTCATAACATGTTGGAATGGAGATGGTGTAGAATAATAGAGCATGCATTATTTACATTAAGACTATTAACAATTAAATTATCATTTGCATTTTTTAAATTGGGTTGAATATTTTTTTCATCAAATAAATTATTTATATAAATACAATTGTCTGAATTTTTTATAATATCTTCATTAAGCCCTTTGCTTTCATTACCCAATATTATCATCACTTTTTCATTTTTATTTATTTTTACATTTTTAAGTTCTACAAAATTGGTCATTTGTGTGTTATTCTTCGGGATGCCTTAGATAGTTCAAAGAAAGGAAATAAAAATGAGTGAAAAAATGTAAGCAATTCGCATATTTGCCTGAGCAGGTCAGGTATTTTTGGTTATCACATTTTTGTTCATGCAATAATGTATGTCAATGTGGGTATACTATATAAATAGGATTTAAAACAATTTCATAAAAAATAAAATATGGACATTTTTGCATATATATGCTTATTCATTAGTATATTACTTGTAGAGAGTACGGTAAATCCTTTTTCTTTTAATGATGAAATAAAGTTTTGCTAAGAAAAATAAAATAATAATAAATTTTAAACAAATTGTGTGTGTGTGTTAAAAAAGGGATTTTTTTTATGCACTGTACAGAAAAATCAATGGTAGCTATTTTTTTTTTACCATATTATTTACGTGAAAAAAATTCAAATATTCTGAGGATCCAACACTTGAATGTAGAATAGGTGTATCTATTTTGATATAATTTTTATTTTCGCCTCTTTTCCTTTTCCGTTTTAAAAATATAGAATCACCTCCAAAAAATAAAATAGACCTACATATATTTCCAACATTCATATTATCATAAACATTATGTAGGCAAATATATATATTATTATTTGTTTTTTTTTGAGTATTTATAAAATGTCTATAATTTTTCATATATCTATATGGTGCTTCAATTATAATATCATTGTGGGGAAATCCGCCTACTAGTTCATCCATTTCATTTTTATTCATATATATCGTTGGTATATTTTTTTCTTTTATTGTATTTAGAATATAATCATAGGTCTCTTTATGGATCTTCTTATTTCTTTTGATATTTTTGTTGATCTATTTTAGCCGAAATAATAATAAAAAAGTGGCATGTGTAAGGGTGGGAAACAATTTTGTATATTTTATGAATTGGTCAGAACAAAAAGAAAAAATAAACAAGCATGATGCGCACGTATATATGGAGATATATGCATAAATGGGGGTTGGCATAGTTTAAGAAACTTACTATAGCTTTATCGATTTTTCTTTCATCTTTTTTAAGGACCGAATATACAGAATTCAAGCCATATATGTAATCAACATCATTTTGATTTTGTATATCTAAAAAAGTATTTCTTTTTATATTTGTTGATATATTATTTTTTTTGTCATTATATAAATTGAGTAATTTGTATTTTTTTCTGTTTGTAGAGGTAGGTACTCTACCGAGATTAATTCGATTTATATTATGATCATTTTTTATAACAAATTTTTTAGCGGTCAGGAAAAAAAGGATTACAAAATGTTTGGCATATTTCTTTTGCATATGGTTGTGCTAGTACTATTCAATTTGTTAAATATGAATGTGGAAAAACATGTTTTATTCCAATTTGTGATATAGCCATTTGCAAAAAAAAAAAAAAAAAAAAAAAAAAAAAAAAAAATTATAAATTCCCGGCAAACGACCTTTTATTTTCCAGCTTCATGAAAGTTAAAATGGTTATTAAATTGATGCTACAAAAAAATAATTGTAGCTTAAGTTTGCAGATTTGATTGAGAATATGGAATGGATATATATCCAAATAATGCATAGCTAGTTAATCGAATTTGATTAAAAGGTGATTAGTTTTAAAAATAATTTTTAAATATGATACATTTTGACCAAGTTGTATACCATGTTTTGAGGGCACAGTTGGTTAAAACAAATTAATATAATAAATAAAAATGGAAAAAACAAAGAAAATATTAAAACGAAAAAATGTAAAATATATAAAACAAATTGTTTGTAAAAAGTTGTGTATGTAGTGAATATGAATTATTTTTTTTTTTTAAATTTATTTTTTTTGTATAATTCTTGATTTTCTTTCATTTCAATTTCTGATAATCGTAAAGCTTCAAGGGCTTGGGTATGATAAACCAAAACATCATGTTCATCTATATCAGTAAATTTATCAATTTTTTTATTTAATTGTTTTTCAATTGTTAAAAAGGCTTCAACGTCATATTGAGTAACGAAGGTAATTGACTTCCCAGTTTTTCCAGCTCTAGCAGTTCGTCCAACTCTATGTATATATTCTTTACAGGAACATAGATCAAAATTAATAACAATTTTAATATTTTGTAAATCTAAACCACGTGCACCAACTTGCGTTGAAATTAAAATATTATATTTATTTGTTTTAAAAAGATTTAAACTACTTAATCGTTGGTTTTGTGTTAATTTGCCATGTAAACAAATCGATTTTAATCCCAGATTTCGACAAAAAAAATTTAATTTCTGAGCGGTTGCACATGTATTAGTAAAGATAATTATATTTTTATTTGTAAAATAAAAACATAAACTACATAAATAAGTATATTTATATTTCAATGGTAAGAATATATAAGTTTCTATTAATGTTTTAACGGTACTATATTTATTTGATACTTCAATTTTGATTGGATTTTTAAGTGATGCTTTTTTTAATTTGGCTACGCTTTTTGTCATAGTAGCAGAAAATAAAAATGTAATTCGATTGTTTGGTAGAATTAGTAGAAGTTTATTTATTGATGATTCAAAATCAAGAGATAATAATTTATCAGCTTCATCAAAAACAAGATATTTTAAATTTTTTAAATTAAAACCTTTTGTATTATTTAAATGATCAAGTATTCTTCCAGGGGTGCTAATTATAATATTTGGCTTTTTAGCTAGATTTAAAGATTGTGTAACTATATCTACACCTCCAAATATTGTGCATATATTTATTAATAAGTTTGAACCTAAGGCTTGTGCATTTTGTGCGATCTGAATACATAGTTCTCTAGTTGGTGATATGATTAAAGCAAAAAAACTTTGTTTTTTATATTTTAGTTCTTGCAATATAGGTATTATAAAACAAGCAGTTTTCCCACTACCTGTTTCGCTCAATCCAATGATATCCCTTTTTTGAAACACTAACGGTAAAACTTTTTGTTGAATTAGAGTTGGTTTTTCCCACCCTAATTCCTTAATACTTTGCAAAACTTCTTCGCATATGTTTAGCTGACTGAAGGATGTTATTTCGTTTTGTTCATTTTCGTTTGTGTCATCTTCTTTCTGTTCATTTTCTTGATCTACAAATTGGTCATCCTGTTCGCTTTGGTTTGAGTCACTATCTGTTGGGTCGTTTTTATTTGATTTATTTTTTTTATTTATTAATTTGTTTTTAATTTTGTTTTTTTCCTTTATCTTTTCTTCATACTCATCTTGCATATTTTGAATATCCTCTTCCTTCAATATTTTGTAGTTTTTGTTTAACTTTTTATCAAAGTTTTTCAAAACGTCATTAATGTCGTGATGCTTCATCGTTTCGATATCCTATTATATCCTGTTTTTATAATTTATATATTTTTATCGTATGTATTTGTCATATTTTTTTACCTTAATTTGTATGTTATTTTTTTCAAATTTTTTTATATTATTTTTTTTTTTTTTTTTTTTTTTTTTGTTAGCCTATGGGCAAAAACGGGAAGGCATGAAATTTGTCAAGCAAAACGCATGTAGAAAGAATGGGAAAAATAAATCGGAAAAAAAAACATTTGAAAAAAATAAACAATATTTTAGGTAAAGTTGTGAAATATAAACAAATTTAAGAATAAAAAAATGAGAAAATAAACTTTTATGTTTTGTAAAGGTGTTATTTTTTAATATAATTTTGGCTGGAAAAAAAAATAAAAAATATTATTAATTGGTCATGTAAAATATAGTAATAAGAACATACATAACTGGTTTATATATATGATAAAGAGATATTTAAAAAAAAAATAATAAAATATTAATCAGAATAAATGTAGTTTCATTGAATGGTTAATTGTTTATTTTACAAAATTGAAGAAAAATCTTTTAATTAATTACAGTGTTAGGGTGGAGAACAAAAGTTGGTATATGACCTGACTCATTTCGTATGTAAAAAGGTAAGGGAAATAAAAAGTGATATAATGATCGATGAATTACGTGAAAAATGTATTTATTTTATTACATATGAATAGATAATATTACATGATGTTTGAATATTTACATTTTTATGATCTTAGGAAGTATCAAAATTTAGAGACGTCTTTTTATTTACTTTTTAGTTTCTTATAAAATATGAAAAGTGAAACTGTTGTTGAAGAAAATCGAGATAATCCTGAAGATGGACCTTTAGGATTGCTTTCAGAATGTGTTAAAGACAATGCGCAGGTTTTAATAAACTGCAGAAATAATAGGAAGCTTTTGGGACGGGTAATGATAAAGGAAAGAAAAGTCAACCATATAATGCATACCTATTCATATATACATATTATACATAATTTTATTTTTTTTTGAATGACATTGATGCAGGTTAAGGCTTTCGATAGGCACTGCAATTTACTTTTAACCGAAGTTCGAGAAATATGGGTTGAAGTTGTTAAGGACAAAAAGAAAAAGAAAAAAATAAATAAAGATAGATATATCAGTATACTATTTTTACGAGGTGACTCAGTCATTCTAATTTTGAGAAATCCAAAATAGTGTAAAAGTCTGAGGAATCATATAGGGCTACCTCTTAAGTAATTTTATTTTTTTCAAACGAATTAAAAATTTGGAAAAATACAAATTTTTAATTCTAACTAGATAGAAAATTGCGGCTCACGCAGTTTTATTTTTCTTATTTCATCTTATTTTATCTTATTTTTTTTTTTTAATGAACAAACTAAAAAAGGCGAACATATTTTTTATGCGTAAGGATAGTAAAATCTATGCATCCGGCTGTAAAAACTGTGTATTCGACTTTTTAACTTATCATTTATAATTTTACAATTTTATAATTTTATAATTTAAGAATGTCGTTAAAAAATGTAAAGAAACTGGTTAGGATAAACGATTTGTCATTTTGTGACTCACCATCGACTTATTTATTGTGTATTCTTTTTATTTTTTTTTTTATAATTTTTAAAAAATGGTGAGGCATAGCGAACTGCCGATGGCCCATTTGTAGATACTAAATGGAAAAATGAAAAATTGCAAAAAAAATAAAATAATAAAAATTGTTGAAATTGTTGAAATTGCTGAAATTGCTGAAATTGCATTGGGCAGGCATAAACATGCTTGAAACGATTTTTATGTTTAAATTTTTTTTAAATTGGTACAGCCTATAATAAGTAAAATATTCTATATAACGTATTTGCAAATAGAGGAATATTTTTATTAGCACCAGCTGATTGATGCTGTAAAAAAATTATTATAAGTATATACATAATTAAAGTAAGAATAATAAATGGATAGATAGTTTAATTTTTTTAAATTAATTTTTTCAAACGTTTTATTATTTATTTTATATACCTGCTTAGTGATTACATTAAGTACAATCCGCTAGGTTTCTTATAAATTTTGTCATCGTAATGTTATTTAATTTTTTTATAACTATACATACAAAATATATAAATTAAAAAAAATAATTTTTGGCATATACTATGAGATATAAATATGAAAAGTGTAAGAAGTAAATATAATAGTTTTAAATAAAATAAATATATTTTAAAAAGTTGAAAAAATAGAATGGGAAATTCAAGCGTAAAGGAAAGTTTAAGAGAGGAGGAAAATATGGAGGAGTTAAACAAAACTAATAAGATAGATAAAGATGAAAAAAAATCTTCTAATGTATTTTTGGAGGACAATATAATAAGTATGTACATTGATGAAAGTAGTTTTACTGACTTGTTTAAACTACAGGATATATCAAAATATATTTTTAGTGCTGGGAAAGAAGAAGACATTAAAGAAATAAAAATAGAAACAAGTCCTGAAATAAGTGATCAAAGAACTATCGAAGATATCATTAATAGTAATAATAAGTATATTATCGATTTTGTAAATGGTCAAACCAAAGATTCAAAAATAGAGATAGCTAATTTTATTTCGTTTTATGATTTCTTTTTAAGTACCCAAGAGGAGGTAATAAATAGTTCAGTAGAAAGTGAAGGCCAAACGGATGAAAAGAATGGCATGAAAATTGATGAGAAAAATATAACAGATCAAAGATGTATATATAAACAGATTCGAGAATCTATAAACTATATATCTACAGAGAATGAACAGATATGTATTCGAAATTACTTAAACCATTTTGATTCTATGATGTTTCCAATTAATCTAATAATTTCAAAGATGAAAAATGAAGAAGTGCCAATCACAGATGAGTTTGAAAATGATAATGATGTAGTAAACAAAAAAAATCAAAGTAAATATGAAAAAGGGAAGTTATATTATCTAATTGAAGAAAATGTAAAGAATATGTTATTTGATGAACGACGAAGGAAGTCTCATAATATGTATACTAAAAAAATGTTAAAACATCGAAATAGTGAAATAGATATAAATAAAAATATGAATTATGAACAAAAGGGTGTTAATACAATAGGTGAAAAATTTACAAAAATGAAAAAAGAAAAAAGGGTTACCATATGTATGAGTAATCATAAATTGGGAGTTAAAAAAGTTGATGAATCTTTTTTAAATAAAAATATGAATTATGAACAAAAGGGTGTTAATACAATAGGTGAAAAGTTTACAAAAATGAAAAAAGAAAAAAGGGTTACCATAAGTTTAAGTAATCATAAAGTGGGAGTTAAAAAAGTTGATGAATCGCTTTTAAATAAAAATATGGAAGTAGAAAATACAAGTAATGAATTAGAAAGTGAAAACAAAATGAGTTTCTATACCTATTATATAAAAAGAGGGTTACCAAGAATATTTAATAAAAGAAAAAGTCATGTGAATAATATAAAAGAAGGGAAAGAAGATAAAAAAAAAAAAAATTTAGGAATATCATTTTCCCCTGCAGGATTATTAATACCTTACCATTTAGGTGTTAGTAGTGTGCTTGTTGAAAAGAATATAATGAATGTAAATACAAATTTGGGTGGTTCATCAGCAGGTAGTATATGTGCATGCTGTTTAGGGTTAGGTATAAATGTATATAAGTGCTTGTTCTTAGCAGAAAATATAATTAAAAATGCGCATATAAATGGATGTTATAAAAAATTGGAAAGCTTATTAAGTATGGAATTAAATAAATATATATATAAAGATAGTTATAAATATTTAAATGATAGATTAGGTAATGTATTTGTAGGAATAACACAAATACTGCCATATTATAAAAGATTAAATATAAATAATTTTTATGATGACTCTGATTTGAAAGATGCAATTGTAGCATCCTGTAATATTCCTATGTATATATCAAATAATGTATTTGCAAATTTTAGAAACAAAAAATGTATAGATGGTTTTTTCAGTACAAAGAGAAAGGATTTTGGTTGTCCTAATACAAAAACTGAGAGAATAATAAAGGTATCACCATTTGATGCTGAATATTTAGGTATTGAAAATAAAAATAATAGTGTAATAAGCCCACAATTAAATAAGTATAATCATATTATATTTTTATTTATCTCTATCAAAAACTTATTTAATAAATTTATTAATAATATATTGATCGAAGAAGAATACCTTTTTTTAATCCAAAATTTACGTAAAGTAATGAATGAAAAGGTATTTGATTATACAAATTTTATGAAGCAATATTTTTTTCCTATTTCGCATTTTTCAAAAAGGTTTAAAAATAAATCAGATAGTACATTACAAAAAAAAAATAAATATGATAAGGATGAAATAATTATGAATATTCAAGAAAGACTTGGAAATCATTTATCAAATTCTTCTAATGAAAACTCGGTGAAAATAAATTTGTTTGTTAAAACATATGAAGAAATAAATGTAAATTTGTATAAGCATAATTACGATGTTTCGTGTTTATACAAATTTTGCGTAATCTTAATTAATATAACAAATAAATATTTTATGGAAACCTTTAACAATGCTTACTTGGTTAGTGTTTTGACACGAATTAAGATGGAAAAGTATGGAGGAGAGATCGACATAAATAGTAGCAGTAGTGACAGTAGCGGCAGTAGCGGCAGTAGTAGCAGTACTGACAGTAGTGATGGTAGTGTAAATAATTTAGAGATCCGAATCGAAGAAATTTTTGATTATATGAAAAGCCATAATTATTTGGACCCAAACAAGTTTATAATTCTTTTTCCTCACCTAATAAACCACGTTATTTTATTTTTTTTCAAAGAAAGTTTTTGTAATGAAAATATATTGAGAGACCATCGAAGATATTTAAAATCAAAGATATTAAATATGATAGATATGTTGAAGAATATGTTTTTAATTGAATTTGTAAAGAAGGGGATTAAAAAATATGTTTTATCTCATGGTTTTGAAAATGATTATAAAAATGAATTTAATTTAGGTATTTCACAAAAGATTATACATTTTTTAAAATATAGGCATATATATAAAAATTTTATATGTATAACAAATGAAATAAAAAATTCAAATAGTAAAATATTAAAAATTAACGAGTATAATTATTATAATTTTATTAATATTAATAAAGAAGATATAGGTGATTATTATATATTTATGTATATTTATTTGTATGCAATTATATTTTATAAATCTGCATTTTTATTATCTAATGAAGAGAAAGCGATATTTGAAGAGTCTAGTATCTATTTTTCTACTCCATCTCAAATTTCAGAACTAAGTAGAATACATAATGATATTCGTCAATCTAATTATACTTCGATATATAGTAGGAATAGGAATAGTATAAATTCTTATTCATTATTAAATAACAATTTAAAAAAAGAAAATGTTGGTGCCTTAAAACTAGCCACGAAGAATTTTGAGTCATGGGTGTCTCTAAAACTTCAAAAAAATAGTGATCCAGATGTAGAACCCATTTTTGATGGCTCTAATTTGGTAGAAAAATATAAAAGGAATAGCATAAGAAGGGAAAGTAGTTTAATAAGTGACAATTTCTTAAATAGGATAAAAAAGAGAGACACAAATGAAAATAATAAATTAGAAGATCAAAAACATGAAGACAA
Organism: Plasmodium chabaudi chabaudi; assembly: GCF_900002335.3. NCBI lineage: Eukaryota > Apicomplexa > Aconoidasida > Haemosporida > Plasmodiidae > Plasmodium > Plasmodium chabaudi. The sequence goes on from NC_030103.2 coordinate 595,866, forward strand.
CTTGTTCAAAGTAAATAATTTCCTAATTTTCAATAATAATTATGCACGTGTTAATAATTTAGAAGAATATATATATTTAAATAAAAAAAATATATTGGAAATAAATATAAAAAATAAAAATGAAATAATATCAAACATATATAGTATATATGTATGTTATTGTGATGTTATAAGCTTGTTGAAATTTGTCTTGAATATAAATTTTTGTGAAAAAACAAAATACAGATATTTAAAGAAAACAAAAGGTTTGAAAAAAAAGATTGAACAAATGGCAAGAGATAAAAAAATGAAACAAAAAAATGTAAACCATACTTCTATAAACAAATTTAATAGTGATAGTAATATAGCTTGGGCAGATATAGATAGTCAATTTTTTGATGAAAACATTAATAATAATAATAATGTAGATACAACAAAAGAAATGAATAATCCTAGTTTTAGTAACAGCTTTAGTAATAGAACTACAACTTTCGAGGATTGGTTGGTACAAGACAGTTACGAAATAGAAAATTCCATTTTTACTGAAAAGCGAGAAGATGAAGAAGATCAAGAATTTTATAAAAATAAAAAAGACGGTAAAATGAGTGAAAGTGAAAAAGTAAAAGATAATTCAGAATATTTATTACAAGGAAGAAAAAATAAAATGACTAGTTCATACTCTGATACAGAATATAAAAAAAAAAAAAAAAAAAAAATAGATAACAAAAAACATGAAACAAATATGGATAATTTTCTTAAAGATTTTAAAACAAATATAAATCCAGAACTATTTGATACATATAATACCTATTTTATAAAAAATAAATTTCCTATAAGAAAATTAATTAGAATGCTACTTGAAGGTACCAATGATAAAAATATAAAAAAACTGTATGATATGGGAAGAAGTGATACCTATATGTGGCTATATCTTGAATATATAAATATGAGCATTTATTTATTTAAAAAAGTGTACTCTATATATTTAAATATGATTTACAATTTTCAATCATTATTATATTTGACGAATATGGATTTAAAAAAAAAAAAATACGAAGTTTCAAATATACTTAATTCGGTAGAAAATGTGATTTTGTATGTTAATGGGGTTGAGTTTAACCTTTTTTCACTTTGTAGATATATTTCATTTTTCCTGAACAGTACAGGTATTTTTGGTGTTAATTTCGCTAGTTTCCTGAATAGGCAATATAAAAATGTGTGTGTGCGTAATGATAAAAAAGCTAGTCTAAGTAGAAGATTATCATGTAAACTTTTGGGAACAAAAAAATTAGTTAGGTTTGATGAAACGAATGAATTAGTAGGCAAAAAAAATGGAGAGAAATTAATAAAATCTGAAAAATGGAATAAAAATATAGGAGATCGAAATTATAATTATTATGAACAAAAAATGATGAAAAAAAAAAAAAAAAAAGAGAAAAGACAAAAAGGAAAAATAGCATATAGGAGTATAAGTTTACCAACCAATTTAACAAAAACAGTTATAAAAATTAGCAATTTAAGAAATAAAATAAATTTAAATAAAAACATAATTGAAGGAATAAATAATAATTTTTTAAAAAATACACCATATGAACATATATATAGTCATACAAATTTTTGGTTATATTCATCTTCGGAAGATAGTGATGATGAGCATAAAAAAAATATGAATGAGCTTTGGATGAGTAATAATAAAAATCCTAATATTCAATTTGATGATATATTTGATGAAATATCAGAAGAAATGGATAGCTTTTCAGTAATTTCGAATTTTTTTAAACCCTTTAAAAATATGGATAGTAATAATCTGAACATATCAGGTTATTTTGGCTTTTAACAAAATTAACAATGCTTATAAATTATTACAAGATTATATTATTACGATTGGTACTTGCTATGATATATGGTGGTACACATTTACAAAGCGTATATATGGATTGATTTGAAGATTCTATTTTTCTATATTATTTTTTAAGCATAATATAGTGTGATTTATTTTGTGGGCATATATCTTTATCGTTGTTTAATTCATAAGATTGTGTATTCCTGCATGTACGAGATTATTGTGCTTGTTTCATACATAAATAATTTGCTTTATTTTATTTATACTTAATTTATTTCTTATATTTGTTTGTATTCTTAAGTAGCATGACTTTTTATATTTTCACCAATGTGCATTATACAACGTAACAATTTACTATGCTTCCAAAATTCGTGACTGCTTTTTAGTTCCCCATACGTTCATTATTTATTATTTATCATTTATTATATATTGTGGATATGCCATAAGCGTATTTATACTTATTATGGGTGGGCAATGGAATTGTGTTAAACGAAATGTGTGATGCTTTTACATTTTCTATAGGCTTAGCATATTTAGTAAGTCTACTAGTAATGCATATTTATGCCCACAAATTTATGAGTGCTATATGCATATATGTACATATTTTACGTTTGTGCATTATATTTTTTTTTAATTTTTTATAAAATAAACAATGATTATGTTCATGCATATATTTAAGCATGGACTTGATAAATTGGAAATTAACGAATCTGATAATGTTAAGATATTTAAAAAAATAAAACAATTAAAATTGTGCATATTTTATATGCATTTTGAAGTTATTCAAATGTTTTGAAAACCCTTTTAATGAGGTTTTCTAAGATATAAAAAAAAAATTTATAAAAATATGAAATACGGAAAAGGTGTAGGAAGATTTCCCAGGATGATCTCTTCCAGTAAGGACACCCTGGATGTATGTCTTGGGAAGAAACAAACAAAGAAGTGAAAATTGTGGATGCACTTATGTAATCAATATAATAGCTATAATCAAAACAGAGAAATGGCTAGGTTAGACATATAAAACAATGGATAAGCAAATTATGATAGGACAATTACGTAGGGCTATTTTTTTTTGGCTTGTGATAGTAAGCTGTCTAAGCCAAAAGGGTCAAGAGTGTCTTTAACAAATTTAACAGGCTCTGTATTTTTGGCTGTTTCAATTTTTTGAAGTGTTTTACTTACTCTTTCATTTGAGAATTTATATATATTGGTAGAATTTTTATTATCAAATAGAGATGTATCATAAATTTGATATTCATCGTTGTCTTGTAAGTTTGAATTGTTATTATCTTCATTGATATTAAATAAACTTATATCATGTATATTTGTATTTTTACTAACATTAACTTTGTTTAGAGCAATTTGTTCTTCTATATGTCTATTTTGATAATTTTTCATTTTTTTAAGATTTTTTTCAATTTTATATTCTCTTTCTAATTCTCGTTTTCTTTCGTTTATAATTGAACTTTGAGCATTTCCTTTTTCTCTTCTTGCTTGAATAGCTAGATTTCTTAGCATATCTTCTTTTTGTTCCTTTTCTTTTAATTTTTTTTGTTTAATTATATTATTACGCATTTTAATTTCTTCTCTAGCTTTTTTTTCAGCAACATATAAATATTCACTAAGGTGTGCGAATTTTTCATTTATTTCAACATTATTTAATTTTTTATAATCACTTTGTATTCTTTTATCTAAAGCAATATTATATCCTTTATTATTTTTCCAATTTGAAACACATGGAGGTAATTGCCATTCTTTTTCTTCTTCTTGTGTTAATTTTCTCGTTGGTGATCGAAGTATTGGATAGTCTGGTGAATTTTTAACGTTAGGAAGTTTTTTATTTTTAAATTTTGATACATCTAATGGATCTGTTGATTTTTCAACTACTTTTATAATTCGTTCTTCTAAATTATTATTCAATTTATTTTGTGGTATATATCTATAATATTTATCTTCCTTTTTATTATTAAAACTATTTTTATTAATTTTTTCATTTATAATATTTTCGATATTTTTTTTTGTATTTTCAATTATTTCCATTTCTTCTTTTTCACTTGGTTTATAAATAGCATCATTATATTTTTCTTCTCTATCTTCTGCTTGTGATAATATTTTTTTTTTTCGAAGTTTTTTTATGGATTCATTCGTTTCAACCATATCAATATTATTATTGTATATATGTACGCTTTCATTAATTAAATTATCATATCTTACATTATTATTTTCATCAATATATTTTAATACTAAGTTACTTTTTTGTTTTCCTTCTTTTGTATTTAATCCCATATTGTTTGGGTATTGGTTTACATGAATTTCAGGATATGCTCCTCCATCTTGGAAATCTGCATTGCTTGAAATTCGAAGGTATTGCCTCTTAAGGTATTGATAGCACTGTTTTTTTGTTTCATCCTTTGCGTTTATTTGCTTTTGGGACACTTCACTTTCCTCAACGTCGTATGCCTTTTTTTTTGGCTTTGGGAGGTTTCTGCACAAGGGGAAGTCATAAATGGATGAGAGAAATGGATGATCGCTTTAATTTTAGCTAGCTATGGCTTCGACAAAATATGCAAAAGCTTACCTTAAAAATTCAGTCATTTTGTGCCAAGGATAGTGGTTTTAGAAAGGTGGAAAATTTTCGTCATTTATCGAGTTCAGCTCGCTTATGGTTTTTCCTTTAGTTTTCTTTTCCCTTTCCCTTCGTTTGCCTTTTTTGGAATATGGCAAAACAAAGAATTTTGAAAACTCAGATTGAGTAAATCTGGGATAGCTAAAAAATAATATCACTTTTTCAATACGTTATTTCATAATCATCATTAAATATTATATAATATATTGAACGTATTGGTTAAAATTTGAATTATGTAACTATTAATAAGTTGAAGATATTTATTATTTTATTTCATTAGCTATCTTTATTTTACATTTTATGGAATACATTATTTTATTATTTAAATAAAATAAATAAAGGAAAAAAAAATTTCTTAAAATTTTTTTTTTTTTTTAAAGGAAAAATATTTACAATAAATAGCCAAATAAATGTAATGAATTATGGAGGCATATTATTTCCTATAATTAAAAAAAGTTATATACTTAATTGATATAATAAAAAACGTAAATATAGAAATATGAATTTAATTTGATTTTAATAATTTTTATTTATAATTTAAACTTTTTTTTGTCATTGTTTAGCATTTGGCTATCCATGAGCGTACCATAATTAATACCATATATTTTTGTTTTTACAAACATAGGGAAAATAAAAGTTAGAAAATTGGTGTTTCATTTTTTATTTGAATTTTTTCAAAGTTTTATAATAAAAATATATGTAATACTTTATTATTTAAATGGTAAAAAATCTATGAAATTAGCTTTATACACAACAAAAAAAAAATAAAATTAATTAACAATAGCAAATGGAGTGAACGTTTGTATATTAAATCAAATCAGTGAATAATAATATAAATATATAATGGGAAAATGAACGAAATAAAAAACAAAAAACTTATTCTTCATTTAGAAGTCTACCTTTAGAAATAAATAGGAAACTATATATGACTCTAAAGGTACATCAGCGAAGTATCGCGCACACATTTATATAATGCAGATATATTATAAGCATTATATTTTGTGATAAAAAAAATATGGTTGAGTTCTTAGAAGATTATACTGTTCTTTGTATGTTTTCATTTCTTTAAAGGCTTTCCCTTTTTTATATTATCCTTATTCTGTTCATATTTTGGAATGAATTTAGGAGTAGTCTGAATTAAGTTATTTTTCTACGACTTCAAAAAAAATTGAAGGAGTTGAAAAACCTCAAAAATCGAACTCACCAATGTATACTTGCTTATTAGCTTTTTCAAAATCATATACATAAATATATATATACATGATTGGCATTTCTGGTAGCTAATTAATATTTGTTCAATATTATTTTTCTCAAAAATATTAATAAAGAAATAAGTATAAAAAAATAATTAATTCTTTTTTTGCAGCATCTCAGACCTTCCTTCCTGTATTTTATTAATTACACAAAATGCATAAAAAAAAAGGGAAGACAGAAAAGGTTATTTTCAAGTCTTTCCCCCCTTGCTTATGACTTTTTAATTTTGTGTATGTATATTTGCAGGATTTTTGAGCTTAAACTCATTCCTCATATATGGAATAGGAAATAAAAAAAAAGGAACTATCCACTTACATGCACCAATATAGTTTTATTCTATTGTTTTTATGCAATTTGGCAAAGTTTTGGATCTAGCAATTTCGACGTCCTCCCATTTTGCAAACAATTTTAAAAAGAACTTCATAACAATTATATGGCTTTCTCTTGTTTATGCATTTTGCACATACGTTTAAATGATTAGGGAACTTTAGACTGATCTGAAAAAAGCAATAAATTAACGAATAGATTATGAAATAAGTATGTATATATGATGCTGCTGAAGTTATAGAAGAGATCAACAAAAGTATATGTCTAATGTATTTTTTAGTTAAAAGTAGGTGCTGTGATATATATGGATTGACACTTTTAAAATTAAAAATTTAAAAAGCCACCGTATATACATTTGTTTTATGAACAAATTTGATGCTATTATTTGTTTAAAAATATTTAAATAAATATTTTCATAATAGCCCTTCGAAATGTTCAATGAATATATTTTTTAGTAATAAAATGAATGGTTTAAAAAAGGGCATATTATTATGTAGATATTAAAATGGTGAAAGAAATGGATAAAATAATTATGAACACGTACATATATATAATGGGTATATACGTACATTTTTCTGAACAGTCAGGTGTAAATAGGGACAGACAAATATATTTTTGCCTTTTTTAGGGCGAAATTATATTTTTTGCACACACAAATGTTCATAAATTAATATGTTAGCTTTCCCTATTATTCCACAAACGCAAATGCAATCCAAATATATATACATACATAATATGGCAATAATTTATATTTTGTATTTTTTAAATAATCAGAACTTCTTAGAGGAGTTATTAAACATTTGATTATTAATCAAAATCTTTTAAAAATATAATTATCATCATTTATATATACAAAACATATCTTGCCTAAATAGTGATAGTATTCTGTTTTTATACAATTTTTATTTTTTTTAAATTTACCTTTAAAAAAGAAGGCTTAGGGCCTTATATTGGTATTATCATCGCTTTCCCATTTTGCCCTCCATATATTCATATTCACTACTTTTTAACATTAAAAAAAACAGTTTTATATGTTACTTGTGATTTCTACAGATTAACTCATTTTGGAAACAAAAAATATGTTATGGCAAATTTATTTCAAAAATAAAACAAAACAAACGAAAAAATGTAAAAAAACATAAATAAAGCATAAATAAATATAAATAAATATAAATAAAAAAATAAAAATAAATATAAAAATGTAGAATAATTTTAATAAAAATGTAAATATAAATTATAAAAGATTAACAAGCGAATACAAAAAAAAATAAAGCCATACAATAAATACTACCATATAATAATGGTGCTAAAAGATGCATAAATAAATGGGAATAGCTTGGCTATCTAATATATGCATAATAAATATGTATTAAAGAAAAGGCTATAAAAAAAATAAAAGCTACTGATCCATATTTTGGCTACGTATTTTGCATACATAAATGGTATAACGGTTTTCGTTGGGAAGTAGAATCCCCTTAGCCATCTGTCGATATTGATAAAAAAAAAATAAATAAGGAAATATTCTTAATATTTAAAGTACAAAAGAGACATTTTTTATCTTTTAGTTGTAACGAAAAAATGAAAAAGTATAAATATAGGATCAAACATAAGTATGTATAAATATGCATACATTTATATGAATATTCGTGGGCTTAAACAATTTTGTATATTCATGTTGCCTTGATGGTTTTATAAGAAAATATTTAAGGTTGTTATTATTATTTTAAAAAAAAAAACAGTTAATTTTTATAATTTTTTTCGTTTTAATTTTTGAAAAGTTTAAAAATATTTTATTGTATTTTTATAAGGGGACAAACACTTTATAGTATAACCGAAAAATATGTAGGATGGATATATTACAACTATCATAGTATACATTTTAAATATAGTTATATATAATTAAATATTTTATAAGGTGTATATATGTTTATAACATATTTATTCGCATTTTGTTTAAGATTAAATATGCACTATGTCAAATTGTTGAATATTTTTATGTATAAATTATTTGTGTAAAATAATTCTGACTTGTATTTTTTTTTAATAAAATATATTTTTTGCACATAGACATATTATTATTATTTTGTGACAATAAAATATACGCTTGTATATATATTAAAAATATTTTGTTAAAAGGTAATTAATCGATGATTTGTTTTTATAACTTATGAATAATTAATTTTTGTTTAATTTATGTTTTGTATGTATTTAAAATTTTAAGTAATAAAGGGGAATGTGCAATGGTATATTTTTCAAATTTAAAAAATATTTTTTTTTCAATTCAACATTATTATAGTATATATAATTGTATACAAAATTAATAAGTCAAAGTACGATTTGTTTGGCAAAGTATATGTAGACAGGTGTATTTATTTATACAAGCTTGTAAGGGAAAATTACGTAGACAATCTGAAAAGTTATTTATTTGTTAATAGAGAGAAGGATGAGTTTAAAACAGTATGACATTCTTTTGCTTGGTAGTACAGGATATACTGGGGAAATGGTTTTAGAATATTTATTGGAAAATTATGAAATAAAAATAAAAACTGATAAATTAAAAATATTATGTGGTGTTAGAAATGTAAATAAGCTTAATAATATTTTATTAAAAATAAAAGAAAGGATAAATGTAGAATGTATTGATAAAATAAATATAAAAGAATGTGATGTCGAAAATTATGAATCTATTTTAAATTGTGCTACATTATGTAAAGTAGCAATAAGTACGGTAGGACCATATGGAAAATATGGATATACTATAGTTAAGGCATGTATAGATGGATCTTGTGACTATTTAGATGCTTGTGGGGAACATGATTTTATTTTAAATGTATATAAAGAATATAATAAAATAGCTAAAGAAAAAGAATTAAAAATTATACACAGTGCTTCGTTTATATCAGCTATAAGTGATTTAGGAAATTTAATTATACAAGAAGAATTTGAAAAAAAATATAAAAGTGCATGTCCTTATGTTCGGATTCGACTATCCTCTGAGGGTAGTAATTATCGAACAGTTGGAAAAGCTACATTAAAAAGTTATTTATTATTTAAAAAAACGGTAGGAAATAAATATAATAAATATTATTTATGTCAAGATGGTGATAGTAATAGTGATTGTGTGAAGTGGGAAGATAAACATAAAACTCAAAACTTTTGTTATGAAAAAGAATTTGGTTACTGTTTTGACACAACCTATTCTATGGTTGAAGAGACATATGTGTTATGGTCTAACTACCTACTTAATTATAAATATGGAAAAAATTTAGTAATAGATTATAAACAATATGATTCAGATTTGTCTTATTTTAGTTATATGATAAAAGTAGGATTATTTTATATTAATAGTTTTTTTAGCAATTTTACTTTTATTGATTATTTGTTAGACAAATATGTTGATAACTTTCATAAAGTTAAAACATCTAGCGAATTAAAAAAATGTAATTGGAAATGTACCATAGTTGGTGAGTCAGAAAATGATAATATATCTAATACCGATATTTTAAAGAAGGACGAACAGAATAAACAGGTTGTCTTAAATTTTCAGGGGAAAAATGAAGACCCAGGATATTTATTAACAGCTAAAATAATGTCAGAAGCTGCAATTTCGCTAGTTGAAAATAAAACAGATTTGAATACAAACTTTGGAGTAATGTCTGTGTCAGTAGGTCTTGGTTGGACTCTTATTGACCGATTAAAACAAGCAGCAATCAGCATAACAATAGATAAATAAAAAAAAGGATGGGAATAAAGTAAAATTCCGAATTGTTTAAGATTGAAGGGTGTATGAAATATGTGCATCGCTATACTGTTCCGATTAAAAAAGAAATTATTTTTATCCGTTAAGACCCGACAATAATGTCATTAAAACATGCATAGCAAATTTTGTGCAATTTTTTCAGACTATGTAAGTATATGTGTGGGGGGTGGTACCCCGTAAAGGTCTCAAATTAACAGACCGTTTTACAGACATAAATTGTATATAAAATTAAATTCCTATTTGCATATATAATTTTTAGTGGGCATACTATATGTCATGTTGTTATATACTTGTATTATTTGTATGTTTATTTTTTGCATTTTTTTAATATTTATAATTGTATGAAAATATGGAAAATCTACAAAATTGTATTATTTTTTATTAAGCTTTTTTTTTTAATAAAAAAAGTATAAACATTTTTATTTTGTCATACCATTAGTAGGTATACACTCTTAACCCTTAACAATATATTGTTAAATATGAAATGTTTTAATTTTTGAAATAGTCAATATTAATAATATTTATTATTTAAAGGTTAGAGAATATTTTTTTGAAAAATAGGAGGTACCTTTTTTTATATTTCATGGGGAAAATAATGATAGTAGCAAATTTGCACTTAATAATAAATGGGTATAAAATTAAAAAAAAAAAAATACAATTTCTATATAACATATTAACACTATTGTATATGGCACTAATGGGGGGACTATACGCCCATAAATTGTATATAAAAAATGTATAAAAAAATGTATATATATTATTATATATATAATTGATACAAAGAAATGAAAAGTCACCGCATAATTGCAATATTAAATATATCCACTGCATATGTATTTTGACATATGGTATGAAAATATTCGGTACGGGGAAAAATAAAAATATTATGTATATAAGGGCAAACATATTTAATTAATTTTAAAACACTTTTACAAATATTAGGGAATGAATAAAATTGCCTATTGCTTATAAAAATAAATTATAGAAAGGTGAATTTTTTATATAAATATAAATTTGTAAAATTATGAAATATATAAAAAAAAATTTATAAAAAGGTTTACAGCTTAATCGTAAAACAAATATAAACATTTTATATACTTACAGTATTTAATTAAAAAACAAATATTAACAATGGGTAAGTTTTAGAGCGATTTATATTTTATGTAAAATATTGTAATAATTTTATTGTATTTGTTTTATGTATTTAAAAATGTATTACAAGTAGGAGGTTACATCCTATGTATTGTGTTTGTCGTATATTATACTGTTTGAAAATAAAGCGGTTTGCATATACTTGTACTTGTATTTGCATTTGCATTTATGTGGGAAATATATTGTGAATGCATGGCTGGGTTTGCATTTGCTGGCATTTTGGCTGATATAAAAATAAATATAATACTGATGCATTGTTTAAATATTTTTTTTTTTTTTTTTTTATTTTAGGAAAAGTACATGGATCATTAGCAAGAGCTGGTAAGGTCAAAAACCAAACCCCTAAGGCTCCCAAATTAAGTAAAGGAAGAAGATTAACTGGTCGTGCAAAAAAGAGACAGTTATACAACAAAAGGTTTTCTGATTCCATAGGAAGAAAGAAAGGACCTAACTCAAGAGTATAATAGTTTATGCACACAAGCGTGTATATATTGTATGCATATTTGTAGGATGATTTTTTTTTTTTTTCCATTATTTTTTTATGGAATTTATTTTTCATACTTAAATAATGAGCGATAGAATTGAAATACGAATATGTGACATACCTACATTTATATATTCATTTTTGAACATGCTTATTTAAAAAACTATTTTAAGTTTTGACGAAATTGTAAAGAACATATTTTAAAAAATAAACTAAAAAAGTAATAATAAAAAAACTAGGGTTATATAGCTAACATATTTTAATATAAAATATGTTTAAATTATATGACTAAAATGAAAATATAATACATAACTAATGCATTATTTTTTTTTTTCATGTCCTATGATCATATTGTAAAGGTGTGAACAAATACAAAACGAAAAAAAACAAAAACAAATATGAAAAGGTAAAAATTTTAATGGTTAATTAAAAAATATGGTGACTAATTTTAATTAATATTTTATCCTTTAATTAGTTTTATTATGGGGAGGTCCTATAAATATTTACATTTTTTGATAGCGAAATAATATGTATATTAATTTTCTTTCTTGTTATTTTGGGAAGCCCTTTTTTTATTTTCAAGTTCGATAAGATTTTTCTTTTCCTTTTCTTTTATTTCATTAATAATATTAGACTTGGTATTTTCTTGTGAATTATTATAAAAATGTAAAGCAAGAACAGCAGACAAAAGTAAATAAAAACTTATCGATGAAAAAGTTATATTCTTTTCAAATGCTACCATATTCCAAAAATAGTCTTGTTGATTTGAAGAGTCGTTTATTTTTTTTTTTTGTTTTTCATTTTTATCGGCAGTCGAATGGTTATGTCTTTTTATTGTAATAAAATTAATTGGACTACAATTTTTTTTTTTTTTTAAAAATAATAGCGTATTATAATTTCGTATTTTAAGCATATACTTAATCATAGTTGTAGGGGCAATAAAATAGCAGAACAAAATTAGGCTTGCCTATGATATAATAAAATAATTGCTAAGCAATTATGCATATAAAATAGTCTTTGAATGGTAAAGGAGTATAAATGTTGTAAATATGTCTGGGTATGATAGCTAAATAAGTTGATAAACTATGAGTTAATTGATTTATTGTGTGTAGATAGTTTTTAATAAGCATTTCAAATAAAGCAAAAAATAGTATATAGCTAAAAATTAAAACATGATTTTATTTTGAATTAAGGTTATATGATTATATATACATATTTATATTTGAATAAATTTTAAGCTAATTTGTTTTAAAGAATAATTTATTTTTGATATATTAAATTAAAAAAAAAATGCTACCCTAAGTATTTTTCCATAATTATTTAATTGGAATATCTCTTAAAAAAAATATATTATATAATTAAAAATGTATTAACAATTATTTTTTAACAGGTTAACATAAGGAAACAAAAAAAATAATAATTTACATAATTATTAAAAAAATATCATATATAAGCATATGAAAAATTAAAAAAAAAATTGAAGTCATATTTGATATGCATATTATTTTCGGGCGAGGATACAAAATTACAAAAAAATGAAAATGCTAAAAAAAAAGTGGCGACCAAATTTTTAAAACTTGCTAACCTAGAATAAAAAAAAAAAAAAAAAAATAATAATAAAAGAATAAAAGAATAACCTGAGACTATTTTCCAATAAAAAATTATTGTTTAAATAAAATAATATCATTATAATATAAAAAAGAAAATTATAATTTAATCTATTATTTAAATTATTTCCAAATATAAGATATACCCCCAACTTTAGTTTTAAAAATATTTTTTTTTAAAAGCTTATAAAATAAATTAATAATATTAAACTAACAAAATGAAGGTAAGTAAAAAACTTAAAATATATGAAAACAAGCTTACAAAAAAATTTTGAATAATATGAGTATATCCATTACAACAATATGTAGTGAATTTATTTTAATTTTTAATGCGTTGAAAATAGGGAATTATTTTATCTTATTTATTTGTTTACTCTGATTTACAACCTGTTTAACTCTATGCATGCTTTAAAATTGAACATTCATAATAAGCTTATTGTTTTATGCTATGCATATAAATTATTTTGCGTTAATATATTTATATTTTTTGTAACCAATATTACATGATTTGAGTATTAACTATTTGTGGGTCTCAAGATTATGGGCGGCGCTCATTTTGATAGTTTACAAAGAGAGCTGCTTAAAAATGCTTGAAAACTGCTTGAAAAATGCTTGAAAATTGCTTGAAAATTGCTTGAAATTTTCTTGAAAAAATGCTTGAAAAATATTTGAAAAAAAAAAATTTTATTACAGACTACATGCCGTGGTTATAACAAATACATAGGCAGACAAACATTTGCGGCAAAAATGTGGCTCTCTATACATTTTGGTATGAATTAATTTTTTTGTAGGTACCAACCAATAGAAAAATAGTTAAAAAAGTCGAAACCTTTGACAACAATATAACAAATCGAGGAAATGTCCCAACTTCAGTTGCAAAAAAAGGAAAGAAATATCCAGTAGGCCCTATACTACTTGGAATATTTATTTTTGTTGTAATCGGATCAGGTAATAATCCATAAATATTTTTATTTTTTATACAATCTATGAATATGCTTTATTTTGTCATAAATTTACAGTTTTAGAGATATATTAATTTTTTTTTTTTTTTTTAGTTGTTATTCAAATTTTGAATATATTCAACAGATCAAATAGTTACTATTATTGAAACTGGCATTTGTTTTGTGTTCTTTTATTTCAAATGAATAAATTGTTGAGTCTTGAAGATGATAAAAAAAAAATATGAATGATTTATATATGTATTGTGCATTATATTAAGAAGAATATGCATCCAATTTTATGTCGTATTTAGTTTTTATTTATTTTGCCATTTTTGAAATGTGCTTTATAACATGTATGCGCTTTTAATTGTTTAAACTTATAATATGAGTAAACGATAAAACTGATAAAATAAATGTCTGTTCACATAAATTGATAAAATAGAGATTGTATTATTTAAAAAAAAATATAGCTAGTTTTGTAGCTACAAATATTAGTTAGTTAAAAAAAAAAAAAAAAAAAATATAGCTTGTACATGTACATATGTAAAGTTAAGCATAATTTTTTATGTACATAAAATACTTAAAAAAAAAAATAACAAAATAAAACATGCACAGTCATATATATTATATGTATATATGCATATGTGTGTGCGATTTGGAGGGTGACATAATTTTTAGTTTAAAAATCTCGTGTCTTTAAACTTGTTATTTCCTTTTTTGTTAATTCTCTATATTGTTTGGGTAAGCGTATATTTTTTAGTGTAACATTTTCAAAGGCAGTTCTTTTTATTTTAATTATTGGTTGATTTATTTGTTGAAACATTTTTCTAATTTGCCTATTTCTTCCTTCTTTTATACTAATATTTAATACACTTATTTTTTTAATTTGATTTTGTATTTTTACATTTTCTTCTCTAAGAACTTCAATGAGAGCAGGTTGTGTTTTTTGGTTTTTTTTTTTACTATCATATTCATCTTTTAAATATACACCGTCAGCTAGCGTTTTAAGAGCATCCATTCGTACAGGGCCTTCAATATGTATCATATATTTCCTTACTCGTTCATATTTTGGATGTGTTAATTTGTTTATCCAGGCATACTCATTTGTTAAGAGTAGAACTCCAGAGGTGTTTCGATCTAATCTGCCTACATTGTACAATATCAAAATGGAAAAAAATGAATAAATAAATAAATAAAATAAACTATTTTTAGATAGACGGTACAATAAAAAAAATTATCAAACATATTAGCAATACTAACCAACGGATACTATACGATATTTTTGTAATAAGTCATCGGGAAAAATGGAAAATATAGATTTTCTATCTTTTTCGTCCTGATTTGTACATAACAATCCTTTAGGTTTATGTAAGACAATCCATTTGTATGTGCTTTGATTAGTACTAGAACTGTTATAATTATTTATAATTTTTTTAATATTTTGTAAGTTAATTTTTTTATCATTAACTTTTATTTGATCTTTGGCTATATCAACATGTGTACCTGGATTTAAAACGACTTTGTTATTAATTTTTATGTTGGCATTTTGTATAAACTTATCTGCTTTCCTTCGAGAAATATTATTATTGATTGAAATTAATTTGTTTAGTCTTATTATATTTTCATTTTTGTTACAGTTTGTTTGTAGAACAGTAAAGGTACGGTATTGTTTTATACATATAAATAAAAGTAAAAGCAAATAAAGGAATAGTATAGATTTCTTGGAATAAGGATTGAATATTTTTTTCATCGATTTTTTACAAGAATGAAATGGTAGTAGTAATGAAATATTTTTATATGCATGTTTATATACAATTGTGTGAGAGTATTGATGAACTAATTTCTTATGAGAAATTTGGATTTATCCTCCTTTTTATTTCTTATCATTGTGCTTGCTACTTGCCTATATGTATGACAAATGGGGGTTCTTAAAAATGTAGAAAATTATCCATATATAGTTTTCCAAATTAGTGGAATAATTTTTTTATATTTTTTCCCAATATATGTAAGTCAAAATGGAATGCAGAAAGTCAGGAGATCAGGGGAATACACCCATTTTTGAAAAAAATAAAAAAATAAAAAAATAAAAATAATGTTATATGAATATATTTTTTATTTTATGATCTTACAAAATAGGAAATGAATTATTATTTTTAAAACAGGCACGTAATGGTCATATTGAATTTACAAAAGTAGATGGCAATTGCGATTGTATATATAAAAAATTTGTATGGCAATTTAAAGTATGGTTAAAAAAAAATTGGGCATTGATAAAAAAAGTAAGGATTTAATATCTTATTTAAAAGAGAAAAAAAAGTTTAGTTATTATGCTAAATTTAGAACATGTATATGTATTTTTTTAAAATATGAAAAAAATATTATTCGCCAAAATTTGAAAAGTGTGTGTAAAATGGGCATATAAAATGGTATACATTATTTATGTTTAAATATAGATAGCATTTTATATTATAAATTAAAAAGAGAGATAAGAAATAAAATTATGAAAAAAATAAAATTTGTCAATTTCAAAGTTAAGTAAAAAAACAAAAAAAAGTGGTGTCTATGAAAATGGAGTTTATAAAATAGAATATAGTGCCATGATATTTTATAGATTTATTATTATTTTTTTTTGGAAGCTTTTGGTTTTGTAGTTGATTTATTTTTTTTATCAAGTTTAGTTTTAACTAAAGCATCATCATCTTTGTCTTCTTTCGAGTCACTTAAATCGTCTATATCTTCATCTAGTTCATCTTCATTATTTTTATAAGCTGATTTTTTATCAATCGATTTAAGACTTTTTTTAACAGCATTGGGATCGTTTTTAACAACATGAGTTGCATTATATTGTCGAGTAAAAGCTGCTTTGACTTTGGAATCTAATTTATCATATAAATTTTCTTGTGTTGGTAATCTTAAAGATGGTATATTTTCAATTACCATTTCTTTTGTAATATTATATTCTTCCATCAATTGTACAGACTCGTTTATATTATTTTTTTGTAGTGGTACAACAATTTTATAATATATATAATTTAGGAATCCACTAGTTATCATATATTTTGGATAAACATTAAGTTTGTAAGATAAATTAAAACATAATTCATTTAATAATCTTTTATTTTTATTAAATGTTGATATTTTTCCAAAAGCAGATGGGAAATTTATTCTACCTTGCATAAATGATTTTAAAGCCCTTATTCTCATAACAGGGCATACACAAGATAAGATTGAAAAGTGGGGCAACAATGAATAATCCATAGTTGTTTTTAAATTATATTTAATTCTTTCTGCTAAAGATAAATCATATGATATTTGTGCAAAGGTATTCCATTTATTCATAGAATTAGGTGATTTATCATTATCGTTAAAAATATTTGTATAATTTTCACTTATAAAATATGGTATCAATTCATAATCTACAAAAAATAGATCCATAATTTCTCTTATTTTTAATTTTGATGATTCATGAAAATTTAATAATTTGAGTGTTATTTCGAAAGGGTTTGCTAATGATTGTACATTTTTATTTGAATTGTTAATATCTTTTTTTATATCTAAAAATTGTATTCTTTTATATGTTCTAGATAATAATTGTAAAGCATTAAGTATTTGTCTTATGTCCCCATTTGAGCTTTCCCATAATAATTCTAAAGCATTTGGTTCCATCATAAGATTTTCTTTTTTACAGATTTCTAATAATCTTTTAACTACACTATTTTTATTTGGTGTTGTAAATTTTAAATCATAGCATTTATTAGCTAGTGTTCTCATTTTACTATTTTGTCTATCATTACATATACATATGATTGGGCATTTGGTTTTTTCTATTAATTTTAATATAGCGGAACTACCACCTTTATCACCACTAGACATTCCATCAACCTCATCCATAATAATACAAGTTTTTTTCAAGCTTTTATTATTTAATGAAGTAATAGAGTATCCTCCTGTAGCCATTTCTCCAATCTTTTCAACAGCTGCTTTATTTCTTTCATCAGATGCATTGAATTCTATAACATTATATCCTGAACTTTGTGAAACGATTTTTGCAGTAGTTGTTTTTCCTATTCCAGCAGGACCACTTAATAATGCACATCTTGCATTTACATTTTCAAAGGTTCCTCTAAAAGTTTTAGTAACTTGTTTTTTTAATCCCTTAATACATACATCATCCCAACTTGATAACCATGATTGTAATTTAAAAACATTTTGAGTATTCCCTACTAAGTCTTCAATTTTAGTAGGCTTATATTTATCTACCCATAATTGATTTAAAATTGGTGATCCATTTTGGTTATGATTTGTGTTAGCAAAGTTCGAGTATTCTTTCTCATCTTTAATATTTTTATTTGGTATGTTATTAGTTTCGATATTATTATGTTGACTTTGTGAGTTATCATTTTTTTCTTTTGGAAGAAGTTCTAGTAACTCTTCTTCATTTAATATTTTAATTATAGTTTTAGGTTGTTTAGAAAGTTCATAAGCTTTTTGATACTTTTTACCTTCACTGTATAATCGTCCATCTTCTAAATATTCACCATGTATAAGATAGTGTGTTTTTGAAGAGACAGCAGACATGACACTACCTCCATGTTCTTTAATTTTACTTTGTAGCTCATCTCTAGTAAAAGATTTGAAAACACCTGTAAGAACAAATTTTTTATTTATAAAAGGTAAATAGTCAAAATTTTGAGAGACATCATTTTCATTTTTGGGTAAAAGAATACAATCTTCGATGGATGCATGTTTTTTTTTGAATCTATTTTGTTCTAATAGATCTGAATCATGACTTCTTTCTCTTTTTGGATTTGTTGATACATTTTTTGATCCTGTTTCGATTATTTTAAAATAGTCATCAACATTTTCAAGGGGTATTTTCTTTCCTTCGTTATTTCGTGTATTGTTGGTACTGGTGCTTGAATTATTTGAAGTTTGTGTTTTTCCTGTATTTTTTGGAACTGGTTTAAAATATGAGGATATATCATAATATGCAGGTTTTTTTGATGTATTTTTTTCAAAGGATTTGTTAGTTGTACTTTTAGTAGTAGAACTTCCTTTTTCTTGTTCTTCATCACTGTCATCTTTAATCTCAACAACACTTTTTGCATCGGAATTATTCATCATATCATTATCATCATCGTCGTCAAATAAATTATCTGAAACTTTTTTCAAACGTTTTTTTTTCCTCCCCTCATCACTACTATTGTCGCTAAATAAATTTTTTTCTTTTGAACTCATTGGGATGCGCGCACACACACCGTGGAATATAAGAGGAATAAAAAAAAATTATAAAATTAAAAAATTAAAAAAATTACAAAAATAAATCGCAAAATAATAATTAAAAAGAATAAAATGGTATATAAATAATGCTTGCAAATTATGTATATATTTATAAGTGTAAAGTGTAAAATTTTTTTAAAATATTATGTATGTTTATTGAGAAAAATTATGGGGATGACAAAGGGAATATTATATAGCCAATTTAAAAGGCCATCACTATGCACATGCGAAAATCGGGAAAGGAAAAACGAGCATTTAAAGGATAAGAAAAAATACGCACATTATTTTGTCATGTATTATTATTATTTATTGCTTGCTTCATGTGTAATGGGAATTTATTTTTTTGCCATTTCGCCCGACTTGGCAATACATGGAGAGTGTATATATTTTTTGAAATTCCTTTAAGCCTTAAAAGCGAAAGATAAATATGCGACGATATAAAGACCATTCCTTTTAATCGTGTTTTCCAAAAAATATTATTTTTATTATATTATACTATATTTTGTTTACAATTTGTCGGGAGTTTTTGGATATGTAATAAAATTTTTTTTTGAGCGCGATTTGTGGTTATTTGCAAATGATGCGAATATAAAATGTTATTTTCCACATAAATTTTTTTTTTTTGAATGTTTTGGTCTTATTTTTCGAAAGCTATAATTAAAAGGAGTAAAGAAATGTAATGCATAATGTGTATAAGTATATAATATTATATTTTTTTTATATTATAAAATATTTTTTTCTGAATTTTTTTAAATTTATTTATATTATAATGTGTAAGATTAAAAATGATGTGCTTATTTTTTGTCTAACACTATGATATATTATATGCATACCCAAAGATAGTAGATATAAAACTATTATGGTATTACGAGGTTTCTTTTATTTTCTCTCTTTGCATGTGCTGTTCTTTTCAAAAAAGGCACATGCATAATATGTATAATATACATATATAATAATCATTTTTTATCTTTTATATATAGTCTTTAAAAGGGGAAAGCAAATACCTTTTTACATGGAAGTGTTGTGTGCACTACCTCTATACTGCTCAGCATTCATTAAGTTAATAATTTGGTGTTTTATATGGTTCTTCAAATTATCAGAAATAGCAAACAAGTAGTGGGAACAGTTTTTATATAGTTATTTTTTTATGGGTATACGAAAACGATAAATAGTATAAGGGAATATATTTATAATAAAACAAGGCATATAAAGATGGCAACAATACAACTATTTTACATATAATAATGTTGTGATAGTCATTTTTTAAATAATTTCGAATAAAATTTTACGTACTATTATAGTTTTGGAAAAGCATTTTATGATTGCTTTTTGTGTAATTATTTAAATTGTCAACATATTTTTTTGTCAACCTATTTTTTTGTCAACCTATTTTTTTGTCAACATATTTGTTGTCTACTTAAGTATCAGTTTATTAGTAAGGTCATTCCAACTATTTTTGTTACTGTCTATTAGTGTTATGAACTTATAATGGGGATATAACTTTTCAGTATATATATTAAGAAGCATACATTTATTCATCATGTTTTACATTTTTTATTTTTGACAAAAATCAAAATATTATTTCATTCATAATTTAATTAAACATATTAATGGGTAGCAAAACGAATAACCATTGGTATGAGAAAAAAAAATAAGTACATTATGTGTTGCTACTAAAGGTTTAATCATATGATAATATATGTTATGAAATGGTAGACCATTTTAAGAACCGTTTTAATAAATTTTCTAAAGCTTGTGATTTTTTTTAACTTTTTTTGTATTCTACAAAGAGGTTGAATAGTTCATTGTGATGTATATATAATAAGGCTGAAGTAGAAGTTCAAAGTGAATTTATAAAGAGGAACTTGATTTCTATCAGTATTTATTGATGGGTAAAATTGCGAGACAATGTAAAAGCATAGGGTAATATGGAAAGGTACCAGTAGTGAGGGTTTATATTGCCTTATAAATATGTACATAGCCAATGAATGAGAAAAATAATATTATTTTATAATTATAAAAAGTATATATAACTCATTATTGGCATATAAATTTAATTTTATTCATTTATAATATTTTTATACGAATAAAATAGTGGGGAAGAGATTAATTATTGGCATTATTGGGTATTATAGCCATATGCGCATTATCACTCTGCAAATAATAATAATAATAATATTTTATTTCATAGCAATTTTATATAATAAAAATAAAGCCTATAAAATTGTTAAGGCAATAAATAAAATAATCCACGGTAATATATACTATTTTTTATTTTATCAATTTTAATACGTAAAATTTTTATATACAATTTTTAGGGGCTTTTGGTCGAGGCACCAAACCTTACCATTGCATGTACTTTTTAGCATAGGCATAAAAAATGACATTATTTTTTAGAATTTAAATAATATATTATTATATATTTACATATATATTATGTATATTTTTATTTATATATTTACTATATATTATGCATATATTAAGGGGCGTATAAAATAAAAAAATAATACAATGCCTTCTCTTTTTGAAATTTTTTAAATACATAATTTAATTATAATATGAATAATAAAAAAACTATTATTTTTTAGAATTAAGTGCTTTTATATATTTTTACATGAAGGGCAATATAAAGTAAAAAATAATGTAATTGGTTTTTTTTTTGAAAAATATAAGTACATAATTTAATTATAGTTTGAAATAACAAAAAATGTGAGATATATATATTCATTGTGCTATTATTATAAATTAGCTAACTGTAATGAATATTTGTATTTGTGTATAACTTAAAAAAATAGTTTGTTATATCTGTAGCCATTTTTCTATATTTAAAATTGTATTACGTTTATGTACATGTATGTATATTAGTTCATTTCTTGGTCTAAGCAAAATGATGGAATCAAATAATAATTTGATAGTTAGGAGTTGTATACCTGACTGTAATAAAAATCGTAAATTCATTGAGAGTGCTGGAAAAAACTATATACATGAAAAGAATGATGAAACTATGGTAGCAGGGTTTTATCAAAAAAATAAAATAAATATTTTTTCGTTTCTTCTGAAGATTTTTATTGTGATTCAGGTAGTATGGATATCTCAATTCTCGTCTAGAAATGTAAGTTATATATATATGAACGGAATAAAAGTTTGATGAATATGTCATATTTTTATATACTTTTTATTTATTTTTCTTTATATGTTACGTGAAAATTATATGTAGATTTCTATCTCTTTGTTTTCTTTTTAAATGAAACAGCTATATTTGTCGTTGTTAATATATTTATGCATGTTTGATATATTTTTATATATACAAAAATAATTTTTTGATCTTTATTCAGAATGCATTTGAAGAAACAAGAATTGAAAGTTATAAAAATTTTAATAACAATGGGATTGTACGAAATAACAGAATATTAATGACAGATTTAGTAAAAGAATCTTTGGCTTCGAAGTATGAAACATTAGAAAAAAATATTATGACGAAGCTTGAGCATATTTATGCAACTCAAAGTAAAAATATTGGATCTAAAATAATGGGATTCTTTAAAAAAATTGATTTACTGTTTGAAAGAGAGATTATAAGAATTTTAAAATATATTGAAAAAGAGAAAGAGAAACCAATTAAAAATGGTATCCAATTTTTTAAGAGCCTGAAGGTATTCTTTTCAGGATTAAAATTATTCTCCGCACCAATCGTAGCAGCAGTAAATTCATTATTAATATATCACTTTAAACCACAAATAATTAGTTTAGCTGTATCGATTGGATTAAACATTATACCGATTGCCACTTTAGGTTATGTGTTATACAAAATATACAAAGTAAATTCAAAAATGAAAAAAAAGAAAAGATTCTTTTTCTAAATAAGTCTGAAGTAATATATTTTTTTTAAATTATGGTTGTTAAACCAAATTATAAATTAAACATATATATGCATATGCAGCTTTTCCTTTTATATAAATAAGAAAAAGAGAGAGTGTATACACAAATCATTGCATTTTGCATATTTAGGATATGCAATTTATATTCCGATGTTTGAATAACTTTTTTACATTGACCATATTTTATTTCATTTTATTATTGTTTTTTTTTTTTTATTTCATTTTTTCAAATTCGTGAAAATATTAGTAAAATTCGCGATAAATATATTACTACCGATTTTAGTAATAAACTTTCTTAAATACCCTATAATTTAAAAATTTGTAATATTCATTTATTTTATTTTTTTTATTGACAAGTGGAAATGTGGTTATGGCAACTTTTGCCATATCCTAGTCTCAGTAAAAATTAAAAGAAACAAAAATAGTAATATAAAAAATTGTAAAATTTTATTGTTAAATTTGTTGATTTTTTATTTAGTAAATCTGAAATTTTAACTTTAATTACAATTAATTAATTATGCATAATAACGTCATTATTAAAAGGTACAATAAGTATTATAATAATAAATTTGGAAGTTATTATAAACCAAATTTTTATTATTTGCTGCTTTATTATTTTCATTCGTTTTTTATTCTTAAGCCTTTAGTAATTTTTTCATTTTCTATACTTATTAGTAATAATATATGCATGTATAGAAATTTAATATATGTAATTGATAAAATGGATACATATATGTTTTTTTTTTTTTAAAGCAATATGAATATATAGGCAAATATATATTGTCTTAGGGCTAAGTCAAAAAAAAAAATTTGCATGTAGGGATTTTATATAGGCAGTAAAAATATTTTAAACGGCGTAAATTTAGGCTATAGTTTTCTCTTTTTTTTTTTTTTTTTGATAAAATTAATATTATTTATATATATAAATAATGGTTGTTTAAAAAATTATTATTAAAATTGCCATTTTATATATATAAAAAAGGACACAGATTAAATGAGAGTCTATAAAAATTTTCAGTACCACCCCCAGCTTAGCGTTTATTATAAATAAACTAATTAATAATAGTAGGACGTTGGTTCATATTGGTTTTATAGCACGATACGATTATAGAAAAAAATATAGAATAATATATTAATATAATATTTTATGATGGTTATATAATAATATTATATTTTAGTAATATTTGCATTTCTATATTTTTTTTATATTTTTCAGGATCGACGTAATAATAATATAAATTTTATATTTTTTATAAATTATTGTTAAAATTTATTAATATATATTTTTTTAAGTATAGGTTTTTTTCATGTTTTTATTTTGATTTTGAAAAAACTATTGTTTTTATTATTGTAATTCGACAAAAAAATTAAAAAAAAATAAAGAAATAATAATAATCTAAAAATTATAGTTATATATTAAAATATATAATATATTTTGTTAGATTATATTTTTTCTTGTATATCCATAATTATATACTTACTGTATGCTTTTTATATATTTTAGTGTTGTTTTTTTTTATATTTTATAATAGGATTTCCATATTCTAATTTTTGGTTATATGTTTTTTTGAAATTATACTTATTAATAAAATGTTTTCAAGCCACCCAATGTGGAATATAATATTTAATGAAAAAACATAAAGTATTATAATTTTTTTTATTATAATTTTTTTTTAATATAATTTATATTTTTATTAATGGCGTTAATTAGTATATTAATAATAGCCAATTAAAATGACATCAAACTCATGCCATTCTTACACAAATGATCATAATGAAAAGAATCAAACACTAGTACATTTGCCATCAAATAATAGCAATATGCAATCGCCTAAAAAATGTCATATAAGAGGAAAAAATTATAAATTTTCTCTTTTATTAAAAATAATTACATCGTCTATTTTAATAGCGGTACCATACCACCTTTCCTATAGTGATGTAAGGATCAAAACATGAAATAAATACATGCAGTGTTCATATTTTATAGCAAATAAACTTTCATGTGTCTTATAAGAGAATATATGCATTATTACATGAGCTTGTGTATTTTATTATTTATATCATACTATATTTTTTACAATCTTCTTTTTGTTACAGAATAACTCTAATAATAATTGGAATAATAACAATAATAATACACAAGATCCAAATAAATTAAATAAATTATTTCAAAGAATTTTAAGTGAATTAGATGAAATAAATGGATCTACATTAGAAGTAGGAGATGCATCTATTGAAAATCCAGATAATGATGAAGAAAATGAAATAAGTAATTTAGATCAAACTGATAGTGATAATTTAGGCTTTGATAGTGATATATTAAATAATATACTTGGTGATCAACCATTAAGTGAAAATGTAAATAATAATGAAGAAGAGGAAGATAATAAAAAAAATGAATTAGAAGAAAATACAGAATCTACTATTGATTCTGTAGATAGTAATTTAAGTGATACACAATATGAACAATCAGATAATGGTGCATTAGACAACGATTTAGAAACTGAAAATGATAATAAAGAAGAAAAAGAAATTGATGAAATAAGTACTAATGCATCTGATAGCGTAGAAGCGCCAGAAGAAATATCCGAACAAGATAGCGATAGCACTGTAGTAGAACCTGTTGAGGAAGTAAAAGAAGAACAGGTTGAAGAAGTAAAAGTAGAACCTGTTGAGGAAGTAAAAGAAGAACAAATTGAGGAAGTAAAAGAAGAACCTGTTGAGGAAGAAAAAGAACCAGAACCTGTTGAAGAAGTAAAAGAAGAACAGGTTGAAGAAGTAAAAGAAGAACAGGTTGAAGAAGTAAAAGAAGAACAGGTTGAAGAAGTAAAAGAAGAACCTGTTGAAGAAGTAAAAGAAGAACAGGTTGAAGAAGTAAAAGAAGTAGAACCTGTTGAAGAAGAAAAAGAAGAACAGGTTGAAGAAGAAAAAGAAGAACAGGTTGAAGAAGTAAAAGTAGAACCTGTTGAGGAAGTAAAAGAAGAACCTGTTGAGGAAGAAAAAGAACCAGAACCTGTTGAAGAAGTAAAAGAAGAACAGGTTGAAGAAGTAAAAGAAGAACAGGTTGAAGAAGTAAAAGAAGAACAGGTTGAGGAAGAAAAAGAACCAGAACCTGTTGAAGAAGTAAAAGAAGAACAGGTTGAAGAAGTAAAAGAAGAACCTGTTGAGGAAGTAAAAGAAGAACAGGTTGAAGAAGTAAAAGAAGTAGAACCTGTTGAAGAAGTAAAAGAAGTAGAACCTGTTGAGGAAGTAAAAGAAGAACATGTTGAAGAAGTAAAAGTAGAACCTGTTGAGGAAGTAAAAGAAGAACAGGTTGAGGAAGTAAAAGAACCAGAACCTGTTGAGGAAGAAAAAGAACCAGAACCTGTTGAGGAAGAAAAAGAACCAGAACCTGTTGAAGAAGTAAAAGAAGAACAGGTTGAGGAAGTAAAAGAAGAACAGGTTGAAGAAGTAAAAGAAGAACAGGTTGAGGAAGAAAAAGTAGAACCTGTTGAAGAAGTAAAAGTAGAACCTGTTGAAGAAGTAAAAGAAGAACAGGTTGAGGAAGAAAAAGTAGAACCTGTTGAAGAAGTAAAAGAAGAACAGGTTGAAGAAGTAAAAGAAGAACAGGTTGAGGAAGAAAAAGTAGAACCTGTTGAAGAAGTAAAAGAAGAACAGGTTGAAGAAGTAAAAGAAGTAGAACCTGTTGAGGAAGAAAAAGTAGAACCTGTTGAAGAAGAAAAAGAAGAACAGGTTGAAGAAGTAAAAGTAGAACCTGTTGAGGAAGAAAAAGAAGAACAAATTGAGGAAGTAAAAGAAGAACAGGTTGAGGAAGTAAAAGAAGAACAGGTTGAAGAAGTAAAAGTAGAACCTGTTGAGGAAGTAAAAGAAGAACAGGTTGAGGAAGTAAAAGAACCAGAACCTGTTGAGGAAGAAAAAGAACCAGAACCTGTTGAGGAAGAAAAAGAACCAGAACCTGTTGAAGAAGTAAAAGAAGAACAGGTTGAGGAAGTAAAAGAAGAACAGGTTGAAGAAGTAAAAGAAGTAGAACCTGTTGAAGAAGTAAAAGAAGAACAGGTTGAAGAAGAAGAACCTGTTGAGGAAGTAAAAGAAGAACAGGTTGAAGAAGAACAGGTTGAGGAAGAAAAAGAAGTAGAACCGGTTGAGGAAGAAAAAGAAGAACAGGTTGAAGAAGTAAAAGAACCAGAACCTGTTGAAGAAGTAAAAGTAGAACCTGTTGAGGAAGAAAAAGAAGAACAAATTGAGGAAGAAAAAGAACCAGAACCTGTTGAAGAAGTAAAAGAAGAACAGGTTGAGGAAGAAAAAGTAGAACCTGTTGAAGAAGTAAAAGAAGAACAGGTTGAAGAAGTAAAAGAAGTAGAACCTGTTGAGGAAGAAAAAGTAGAACCTGTTGAAGAAGAAAAAGAAGAACAGGTTGAAGAAGTAAAAGTAGAACCTGTTGAGGAAGAAAAAGAAGAACAAATTGAGGAAGTAAAAGAAGAACAGGTTGAGGAAGAAAAAGTAGAACCTGTTGAAGAAGTAAAAGAAGTAGAACCTGTTGAGGAAGAAAAAGAAGTAGAACCTGTTGAAGAAGAAAAAGAAGTAGAACCTGTTGAAGAAGAAAAAGAAGAACCTGTTGAGGAAGAAAAAGTAGAACCTGTTGAGGAAGAAAAAGTAGAACATGGTGAAGAAGTAAAAGAAGAACAGGTTGAGGAAGAACAGGTTGAAGAAGCACATGTTGAAGAACCTGTCGAAGAAGAAGAACCTGTTGAGGAAGAACATGTTGAAGAAGAACATGTTGAAGAAGAACATGTTGAAGAAGAACAGGTTGAAGAAGAGGAACATGTTGAAGAAGAAGAACATGTCGAAGAAGAAGAGCATGTTGAAGAAGTAGAACATGTTGAGGAAGAACCTGTTGAAGTAGAACATGTTGAGGAAGAACCTGTTGAAGAAGAACAGGTTGAAGAAGAACAGGTTGAAGAAGAACATGTTGAAGAAGCACATGTTGAAGAACCTGTTGAAGAAGAACAGGTTGAAGAAGAACAGGTTGAGGAAGCACATGTTGAAGAAGAACATGTTGAAGAAGAACATGTTGAAGAAGAACATGTTGAAGAAGAACAGGTTGAAGAAGAACATGTTGAAGAAGAACAGGTTGAAGAAGAAGAACAGGTTGAAGAAGAAGAACATGTCGAAGAAGAAGAACATGTTGAAGAAGAACATGTCGAAGAAGAAGAACATGTTGAAGAAGAACATGTTGAAGAAGAACATGTTGAAGAAGCACATGTTGAAGAACCTGTTGAAGAAGAACCTGTTGAAGAAGAGCATGTTGAAGAAGAACCTGTTGAAGAAGAACATGTCGAAGAAGAACATGTTGAGGAAGAAGTACCTGTTGAAGAAGAAGAACAGGTTGAGGAAGAAGTACCTGTTGAAGAACATGTTGAAGAAGAACAGGTTGAAGAAGAAGAACATGTCGAAGAAGAAGAACCTGTCGAAGAAGAAGAACCTGTTGAGGAAGAACATGTTGAAGAAGAACAGGTTGAAGAAGAAGAACATGTTGAAGAAGAAGAACATGTCGAAGAAGAAGAACCTGTTGAAGAAGAAGAACCTGTTGAAGAAGAAGAACAGGTTGAGGAAGAAGAACAGGTTGAAGAAGAAGAACCTGTTGAAGAAGAAGAACAGGTTGAGGAAGAAGAACCTGTCGAAGAAGAAGAACCTGTTGAAGAAGAAGAACAGGTTGAAGAAGAAGAACAGGTTGAAGAAGAAGAACCTGTCGAAGAAGAAGAACAGGTTGAAGAAGAAGAACCTGTTGAAGAAGAAATACCTGTTGAAGAACCTGTCGAAGAAGTAGAACAGGTTGAGGAAGAAGAACCTGTCGAAGAAGTAGAACAGGTTGAGGAAGAAGAACCTGTTGAAGAAGAAGAACAGGTTGAGGAAGAAGAACCTGTTGAAGAAGAAGAACCTGTTGAAGAAGAAGAACAGGTTGAAGAAGAAGAACAGGTTGAAGAAGAAGAACAGGTTGAAGAAGAAGAACAGGTTGAAGAAGAAGAACCTGTTGAAGAAGAAGAACAGGTTGAAGAAGAAGAACCTGTTGAAGAAGAAGAACAGGTTGAAGAAGAAGAACCTGTCGAAGAAGAAGAACAGGTTGAAGAAGAAGAACCTGTCGAAGAAGAAGAACAGGTTGAAGAAGAAGAACCTGTTGAAGAAGAAGAACCTGTTGAAGAAGAAGAACCTGTTGAAGAAGAAGAACAGGTTGAAGAAGAAGAACCTGTTGAAGAAGAAGAACACGTTGAAGAAGAAGAACCTGTCGAAGAAGAAGAACAGGTTGAAGAAGAAGAACAGGTTGAAGAAGAAGAACAGGTTGAAGAAGAAGAACCTGTTGAAGAACCTGTCGAAGAAGTAGAACAGGTTGAGGAAGAAGAACCTGTTGAAGAAGAAGAACAGGTTGAGGAAGAAGAACCTGTTGAAGAAGAAGAACAGGTTGAAGAAGAAGAACAGGTTGAGGAAGAAGTACCTGTTGAAGAAGAAATACCTGTCGAAGAAGAAGAACAGGTTGAGGAAGAAGTACCTGTCGAAGAAGAAGAACCTGTTGAGGAAGAACATGTTGAAGAAGAAGTACCTGTTGAAGAAGAAGAACAGGTTGAGGAAGAACCTGTTGAAGTAGAACATGTTGAGGAAGAAGAACCTGTCGAAGAAGAAGAACAGGTTGAAGAAGAAGAACAGGTTGAGGAAGAAGAACAGGTTGAAGAAGAAGAACCTGTTGAAGAAGAAATACCTGTTGAAGAAGAAGAACAGGTTGAAGAAGAAGAACAGGTTGAAGAAGAAGAACAGGTTGAGGAAGAAGAACAGGTTGAGGAAGAAGAACAGGTTGAGGAAGAAGAACCTGTTGAAGAAGAAATACCTGTTGAAGAAGAAATACCTGTTGAAGAAGAAGAACAGGTTGAAGAAGAAGAACATGTTGAAGAAGAAGAACAGGTTGAAGAAGAAGAACCTGTTGAAGAAGAAGAACAGGTTGAAGAAGAAGAACAGGTTGAGGAAGAAGTACCTGTTGAAGAAGAAATACCTGTCGAAGAAGAAGAACAGGTTGAGGAAGAAGTACCTGTCGAAGAAGAAGAACAGGTTGAAGAAGAAGAACAGGTTGAGGAAGAAGTACCTGTTGAAGAAGAAGAACAGGTTGAAGAAGAAGAACAGGTTGAGGAAGAAGTACCTGTTGAAGAAGAAGAACAGATTGAAGAAGAAGAGCATGTTGAAGAAGAACCTGTTGAGGAAGAAGTACCTGTTGAAGAAGAAGAACAGGTTGAGGAAGAAATACCTGTCGAAGAAGAAATACCTGTTGAAGAACCTGCCGAAGAAGTAGAACAGGTTGAAGAAGAAATACCTGTTGAAGAACCTGTTGAAGAACCTGTCGAAGAAGAAAAAGTTGAAGAGGAAAAAGTTGAGGAAGAAAAAGTTGAAGAGGAAAAAGTTGAAGAGGAAAAAGTTGAGGAAGAAAAAGTTGAGGAAGAAAAAGTTGAGGAAGAAAAAGTTGAGGAAGAAAAAGTTGAAGAGGAAAAAGTTGAAGAGGAAAAAGTTGAGGAAGAAAAACCTGTTGAAGAAGAAAAGGTTGAGGAAGAAAAACATATAGCACTTATAGGAAAACAAATCGATAATTTATATGATATATTGTCTCTCTTGGGTATTGACGCATCTACAATTAAGAAAGATGAAGAACTTACTGATGATGAATTAATGAAAATTATTGAAGAACAAAAAGATAGACTTAGTAAAGAATTTAATTTGAAATTCGATCCAGAGACTAGACTCCTAGTAAAAGATGATAAGGCAGAGATAGAACTCCCCTTTATGTCTATTGAGAAATTGAAGGATTCCGTAGACGATTTCTTAAAAGATACACAGGGTCTTTCAAAGGAAACTCAACAAGAGTATGATACTCGTTCATTTATATATGCTCGTAAATTCTTGAAATATGTTTCAGGTTATGATATTCAAAAAATAAGAGAGCATCCAATATATAGTTATCCTCATAGATTAAAAAGATATGCTATAGAAAGTGGATACCGAGATATGCTCATTAATTATAAAACATTGGCTTTTAATAAATTAAAAGAATTTGCAGTGTTTGCAGCAAAAAAATTAAAAAGTGGTGTTATATCATTGTATGGTCGATTTAAAACTACAAGAGTATTTGAATATATAAATAAGCATGTGGAAAAAATGATAGAGCTTAGAGACAAAGCTATACCTTATCTAAACAAGGTTGGATTAACTAAAGAGAACTTTAAAAAGGCCTGGGAACTTACAAAGAAAATTTCACTTAAAATAAAAGAATTCACTATTAAAGCATTAACACCCTTGTTTGAAGCTATTAAGAAAGGTGCCGAACATTATGGAGTTGACCAATATATAAAGGAACTTGTTGATTACATAAAAGAAGATTTATATTTTAGTATAGCATTATATTCTGGATTAGGTGGATTTGGATATTTACTATTTAATTCGTTGTATGCTGCTTTATTATCTTCAACAATTATAATTTTGTTTATTCCATACATGCTTGAAAGTATACCAGTAGATATGTAAAAAATCCGAAGATAAATTTAAGATTTCTATAGAAATTTATTTAAATAAACATTTTGAAGTTTCCTTTAAATAATCCGATTGAGGATATTTATATGAATAAATAATATCACTCATTGTTTGCCACCAAAAAATATTATATATGTGTATGTGAATTATATTTGCTTCACAATTATACTGCATATATATAGGTATATGTATGCCATATTTTAAATATTTATAATTCACGATTATTGTAGACAAATTAAATTTAGTTTATATATATTTTTATAATTTTTTTTTTCTTATTAAGCCATGCATATATATTTATAAAAATGGGCATTTATTACATATAAATATATTTATATACCTAAAATTTAGAGTATATAATTTTTCATAGTATTTAGGGGATATGTAATATCGTTGATTTGAAGACTTAAAAATATATACCTATATATATGTATGCTTATATAGGGATATTGTTTTATATATTTATTTATATATTGTATGATTGTGTATTTAATTTGTATTTTATATAAAATTTGGGATTAAATAGATATTTAATGGCTTTATTAAAACATTTTTATTATTTTAGTTTTTTATTTTAATTTTTAATGTATGCGCATTCTATTTTTTTTTTTTTTATTTACGTATATGAACTATAGGCATAAGCCGTCTATTTTTATAAACACAAATTATTTAAAAATTAACAAAAAAATATAATTATTTGGTTTTAATTTTATTAATCCGAATGAGATAAATCATATTGATTAGATATTTAACAGTGCCAATAAATGGTATATATAGTAATAGTTATTTTTAAGTTTATAATATTATAGTAAAATATATAATATCAAAATTACTGTTGCAATAAAAATACAAATGGAGAGTAATAGTAATTACAATTGTGACTGTCATTATTAAGCACAGTCTTAATTATATTAACATATAATATAAATTTTTAAGTATAAAAAAATTATTTTTAAAATAATATTTATTAAATAACTATTGTTATACTATTTAAATCACTGTTAAGGTGTTATTTCCTACTGTTATAAAAATAGTATGTGTGTTAATTGGAATAAAATATTTATATGAGAAAATGGTGTATTATAATTGTTCCTTTAATTATTTATATTAATAAATATGGCATATTGTTTAAAAATATTAAATTGAGTAAGTTGGTAAGGCATTTAATTTTAAGTTAGTAATAATAATAAAAATTAATTTTTTTAAGTTTATTTTTGTATAATATATTTTATTGGCTTAATTCAATTATGTGTGATATTTCATTTGGGGTGGCTATCAATTGATATATACTGCTTTAATAAGAATAGCAATTTCGTGTAAAATCGGATATATATTTATATAGCGGTGTGTGTAAAGCCATTATATGTCAATTATTAAAAGTGGTGTATTAGGGGAAAAAATATATATTATAAGGCATTAATAATAGAAAAATGTGTTATAAAATTCGAATAAGATAAAAATTTATTTAAATGTGAATTCAATGGTAATTTATTATTGTGCTCTATAATTTTTTTGAATTTGGTATTCTAATGTGTGTGCTAGTTTTTATTTTAACGTATTACACATTTGAAATAAATAAATTTAACACACTTGAAATAAATAAATTTAAACACATTTGGATAATATTGAAATGTTTACTAAGTGTATTAAATTATAAATGAAATGAAAAGATGCTTTATAAAAATTGCAAAAAATATTTTAGGTCGATATTATGGTTGCATATATTTTTATAAAATTTTCCAATGGAAAATATTAAGGATTTAAATGGATTATTCTTATCTGAGCATAGCAAATAAAATACAAATGGTTGTATTCCTAGTACAATATGAATTTGTGAGAATATTAACTTAAGTAAATTATATGTATTATACAAAAATAATATGTAATAAATGTAATTGTTTCGCATGATTATATATTTATTTTAAATTTTAAATTGTGGTTATATATTATATACATTAATTTATGAGATAAACTAAGTTAAAAATGAAGGAATCAAATATTTTTAATAAGATACTTTTGTTTGCAATTATTATTTGCTCTTTAAGGAACCCAAAAGATGTAAGTTACAGTATTATCTTTGGTGTGTATAATTGTGTTGGCCAAAGCATTTATGTCTAGCTTAAGACGTAGTTAAAATAAATGGTGTGTAAATAGGTGTTATTACATATCTTATTTCTTTTACAGGAATTATACAATGTAAACGATGTAAGCATAAATCCTCAAAGGAATGCAATACATTTGGGAAATGGCAGAATATTAGCACAAGAAAGCAAGCCATTCAGGTTAGATTATTTTTATGAATCGACTTTAACTCTTGCAGATCATAAAGAAGACGATGATAATAGTAATGATATATCATCTTCTCACGAAACTCCTGATTCACATATAAATGATTCGAAAAATAAGAAGGTATTGGATTTAAAAAGTAAAATTTCGAAGCTAAATAATTTGGCTAATTTCGATATGAAAAATGTATCAGCCATATTGAAAAAGGGTGATGATAAAATAGACCCCCAAGTAATAATAAAAAATTTATCTAATAATGATGTATTAGTAGTATTAGAAGAAAGTACGACGAATGAAAATGATGAAAATGATGAAAATGGTGAAAATGACGAATATATGGTTCTCAATGAATATCTAGAAAATTTTAAGATAATAATAGAAGATAGTTTTCTGACGGATCTTGATTATGATCAAATTGAAGAAGAATATAATAAGATATTTACAAATTTTGTATATAATAAGTCATTACGTAAACATATTAATAAAAACTTGCTTAAAAGTTTATCGAAGCTTGTATTATGGAACGCTTCAGTAACATTTTTGACTTTTTATATAAATATTGTATTCCTGGCATTCTATTCTCTATCTGCGGTAGATTTTAGGATACAATATAAGCAAATCAAAAAATTACGTAAATTAAAAAAAATATTGAAGAAATATGCCAATTAATCCAATTTAATTGTATTATAAAACATTTTTTTTAGTTATTAAATTTTATAAAATATAATACCAAATTTTCAAAGGGTTGTAAAAGCATCATAATCAACATTTTATGGATCTATATTGCACCTTTTTGAGTTTAACATAAAGTTTATTTTATTATTACATATATTTTACTTAAAACGATTTATAGCATTACATATCAATTATAATTTATTTTGTCTTACAATATCCATGAAAATAATTTATCTTATTGGGATATTATATGTAATACTCAATATGCATTTAAATTATTTGGGGTTATTGTTAATTGTATTTTTTTATGTTTTGCTTTTTTTTTAGTGGGGTTATAATATTATTTTAAATGATATATTAATTTACTTAAAAAATGTTTAAACAAATTTAATATATATACTATGCTTTGAATTTTCCATATATATAATATGAGCATCTCTTGTATAGCTAATATATATGTTCTTTGGCAATGGCATAATAATGTTTTGAACACATGAATAAAGTAAATACTTTTCAGTTAATAGTTTAACGAGCTTAAAAAATGAAATACTTTTTTTTGGAAATCTAATTTTTATTTGTAAAAGAATATATAAAAACTAATTGAACTGAATATGGTGTAGAAATAGTTATTAGTATATATTAGACAATTATAAGAAATAAAATTGTGATATATTAATATGTATAAAAAATATATTTAAACAAAGGGTAGCCTTGTTTTTTATCAATATGGATCAATGATACTGTTTTAACTTGTTTACTATTTTTCATTCTTTTATTTCATATCCTTAATAATAAGTATACTATATCTTTTATGTGAATTTTTATTGTAGTTATATATTTAATACAGAAAAAACATAAAAAATTAATAAAATAAATATGCAGCCATTTCAATAGCCACGTTGACAATTTTTTAAGTTATAGTAACTTAATTGTGGAAAGCTAATTATAAAAATTAGGAATATTCATTTGGCGTTATAAACCACAATTTTATAAATATATTTGCATATATTGATTTGATAAATAGTATTTATATATGTAAGCACAAAAACTATTTTTATTTTTTGTTGTAAATTTTTTATAATATCAACTTTGATCAGCACATATTTTTTAGTTAATTGTAATTATAATTAAGAGTGAATATGGGGATTTGCTTTGATAATACAACATGATGGTGTTTATTTTTTAAACTTTTAATTAATTTATCAATCTTTATTTATTTCTATGATTGTTTTTATTCCTTTTATAATATTTACTTTTTGTGGTATCACAAACATTCTAAAATTTATCTAAATTCATTTCACCTACTTTACATCCTTTTTCTGAAATTTGAAGAAGATAGGGAGTACTAAAACAAGACAACTATTATGGTATGCCTAATCTAATTTTTAACATTTCTTGTTTTGAATAAATCCTTTTTACCCTAGTTTAAGTAGTTCAAAGATTTATATTTTACATAATTAATATTGTTGTGGTATGTATTATTAGCATGTTTTGTTTGTGCCATTTCTTGAGGTCTACTATTAGTATCCAAATGATTACGGTTTTTAATGTTCTACACTTTTTTTATTTTAATTCTTATTTAAATCTTAAATTATAGAACTTATATTTGCATAGTCAATATATATTAAATATTATTAAAGAAAAATATCTATGTTTTATATTTTAACATTAAATATTGGATAGGAATATACAAGAACTCTTATTATGTTAAATTATTGTTATATAAGAAATAATAAACATAATATAGAATATGTTTAATTTGTTTGGATAATAATTCTATTTAGCAATGCCCTTTATTTATGTGGTACAACTTTCGAATTTAAATTATAACCCCCCTTAATCGTATTGTAATCCTATTATTACATCTGATATTATAGAAATATAAGTTTAATTACGTAAATTAATTATAATAATAGAAAATCACAAAATAGGGTGATAAAATATTGACCGATATTCAGAAAAACAACATTATATATAAAAGAAATTTTATGGATAAGCGTTTTTAATAATGTTTAAAAATTAAATACTAATAAAAATAACTAAGGTGTAAATGTAATATTAATAATAAATATCATTATAGATTGATGTATAATAACATTCTTAATTATGTTAAAATTTTAATTTATATTAATAGGGTTTTTTATATTCTTTTATTTGTTTTCCATATAGGTATAATATCATATTCATCATACACAAATTTACAAGATTCATAATTTTGTATCTATATAAATTATGAAATGTATTATATTTTAAAATAGTTAATATAAGCATATGTAAAACATTTTATTATAATAAATTTTATAATGATTCAAAAAATTATGATATATAGAATTAGCATTGCTATTATAATATGCATATATATAAACAATAAGCTATTGCATCATTGACTAAAAAAAATATATTGTTTAATTCAGGGGAATGCTATAATTATATATTAATGCAAAATTGCAGAAATATTGCTCCAATTAATTTGTTTTGAATTATATCTTTAGCTATTGTACATGCATAAATTAATAAGTACATATTTTAAAACAATAAAGCAAGGAAAAGTTATATTGACTCAAAGTATTTATATTGAGTGCATTAATTATAATGTTGTAGTATAC
Organism: Plasmodium chabaudi chabaudi; assembly: GCF_900002335.3. Lineage (NCBI taxonomy): Eukaryota > Apicomplexa > Aconoidasida > Haemosporida > Plasmodiidae > Plasmodium > Plasmodium chabaudi. The sequence goes on from NC_030103.2 coordinate 633,126, forward strand.
ATTGGTATAACAACAAGCATGATAGCAATAGATAAAGTTTTAAATATGAGAAATATAGCATCTTTATTTTATTCGATTATATTGATATAAATTCATTATGTAATATTAAGCTGGTAGTAAGACTGAAGATCTGTATAAAAAGAAAAATTAATTATTACATTTTTCAGTTAGGTATTTTTTTAATGTGATAATATTATCATTAATACTACCAAGCAAGATAATATTAATTCTATTGTTTTCCTTAAAGTGTTCCTTTTTCATTATAAAACTAAATAATTTATTATTATAAAATATGTAAATATATATAATACACATTGAGCTATGGTAGTGATATGGTAATAAAAATAGTAAATCCTCGTTGCATCTATTTTATAAATTAGTTAATCATTACCACTAAATCAATATAATACTAAAATTGTAAAAGCATCAAATTTAAACATAAATGTCATGAAAATAACTATATTTGTGCACTTTATAATTTTAAATTAGGTTTATTGGTTATATATTAAATATGTAATATGATTGAAAAAATGTAATATGTGCTTCATATGTTCTAATTACGATTTTAAAACGAATTTATGCACAAGACCTATTTTTATTTGTAATTAATTTGATCAAATTAAAATATATATTGTGCGCTCTTTAATTTTAAAAGGATATATAGTATATGTAATATAGTATTATACATTAAAATGTTTTGCATAGAGAAGGATATTAGAATATAAGTATAGTTATTGCACATTCTAAAATGTGTTATTAATTTATATTATTAATTGGAATGAAAACGATGAATTATGTATTTAGAAAAAACAATAATACTAAGCTATTTTAAAAGGTTATAATTTTAGTAATCTATTTTTTTATATTTATTAGAAGTAAAATATAAAATATGTGGTACGGAATAATAACATATCTAAATAGTTGGCATTCAAATAATAAAACAAAACACATTTTTAACAATTATAGTAACAATATATTTCTTATTATTTATATATTTATAGTAATATAAGCTTGAAAGTTCATTTATTAAAAAAGTATTGAATATATCTTTATTTTCATGTGTAAACCTATAATATAAATATATTATTATATAAAACAAATTCCATCTATTTTTGTTATAATATTCCATTAATCTGGGTAATATAATTATTCAGGTTATTACTTAAAAAGTGAAATTATATATAAAATGCATTATATATAGATATGATAAAAATATTAAGCAAATATCCATATAAGGCAGTTTAGTGATTGTCATAAACAAAATAGAATAATTCTTCAGTAATGTTATTATATTATTATTGCATGCTAATTTAGTCTTAAAAACAATAAAATGCCTTTAAATATATATATTAATCATATAGAAACCTCAACTAATTAATAAAATATATTGATTCAATACATATCTTACATAAAAATAGCATGATAACAAATTGTTTACAGATTAAAAATAAAATAAATTATAATGGCCCTCAATTTGGTATATATTTTTTATGAACAAAATGGTTTTCCTTTATTTTACTAGTTTTGCATTGTATATAAAATTTCATTATGTTTAGTTTTAATAGAATTTATTTTATTTAATTTTTATAATACTTTTTTAGTGTAATGCATTGAAAGATATTGAAGAATTTTTACCTAATAGTTTATCTTCAGAAAGTAAAGATGTTAATCGTAACCTGTATAAAACTTATTGTCCTATCGACCAAAGGGGGAAGCAGGAATGTAGAACTGATGGCGAACGAATTGGCGCTATGTTTAAATTATTATTACAACAACTATTTGTTAATAATGAGGGTGATCTGGAATTAGAAAATAAAAATGACGAATATTCCGAATATGCTATACTGTGGTTAAGTAATATAATAAGACATTTTAATTATAAACATACTCCGCACGTACAGGATTTTTATACTACGTTTATAAAAGAAGGTAATTGGTATAACGATTTTCGTGATAAAATAAATAAAAAAAATGATATAATGAAACTTCAAATTAATCAAATATACAATCTTTACGAGTTACTTAATATTTTGTGTAAAGCAATTACTAAATATGATGAAAATCCTTCAAATAGCTCCGAATGTTCAAATTTTGCTAATAAATGGGAAGAAAGATCCAAAGAACTTGTTAACAAAGAAACTAAAGTTTTTGAAGATGAACATTATTGTAATGCATTGTTGAATTTAAAAAAAGCATATGAGAAATTTACAAATGGTAATAACACAAATGCATTCCCAAAAATTAATGAGATAGAAAAAATGAATAATTGTAAGAAATTATGTGAGAAGGCAAACCGTTCATGGAAAGTTATACATGTGGAAGTTAAAGACGTAGTGGATGCAAAAAAAGTAAGTGAAAATGGAGAAAGTAAAAAAGAAGGTGAAGAAAAAACTAAAGAATCAAATCCAGTAGAAACACCCGGGCCTGTTGCTATATTATCAAATACAGGTGATACATCTCAAAATGATGCAATCAAAGTCAGAGCTGATGAGTCAGGAGAAAACTTGGATACGATTTTATCTAAAAAATACGGACTAATTGGCATTGGTGGAGTAGCCCTTTTAATACCAATTATTTCCACAGTTTTATATAAGGTAAATAAAAATAAAATTTATAAATATAATATTTTTAAAATATTTATCCTGCACAAACAATTTTTTTATTTTTATGTTAGTATTGGTTTGCTAGATGGCGAAATAAGTCGGAAAGAAAAAAAAGCGTAAAAAAGGTTATAAATTTGGCTGTTGGAACAAATCCACCAAAGGAGTTATGAATTCAATTGATGACAAAAGAATATATTTACTAAATATATGTGGTTATTTTTGATAAATCCTATCCATTTATTAATATATTTTTTTGCTTATTTTTTTTATAAAAGAAAACAAGGTTCCTTATAATGCCAATTTAAATAATAAATTATAACATTTATGTTTAAAACACCAAAAAAATTTAGACATGTAATGTCTTTATACTAAAAATACATAAACATGTTATATGCAAAATAAACAATATTAAAAAGGGAAAGGTTGTTTTATCCTGTTAATTTAACACAGGCATTATGCATGAAAATAAATATATTTTATTAATATATTATCACGATGCTAGAGTATTAAAAATACACTAAGGGGAATAGAATTTATTCTGCAGAAAACAAATCTCTTAACTTGATAAGATTTAACATCTGTATTGCCTTTTCTCTTTTAATGCAATGTTTTGGGGCTATGGAAACAGCATCATCAATCTACGAACAAAAAAATAGACAAATATATAAAAGTGAATATTATAAAATAGTATGAATATCATATAATTATGTATATTTATATAGAGATTGTATATGGTGATAACTGGTAAATGGGGGTAGCATAATAGCAAAATAAAATAATTATGAAATAAAATTATTGTGATATTAAATTTGTATATTTCTTACAGTGCTGATGTAGGTAAAATCAATGTATTCGCGTTTTTTTTTAATTATATAACCGGATAAACCGAAAGATAATGTTTTTAACTTTTCTGAAAAATTAATACCAGCTTCTGATTCGTTAATATATTCTATGATTGTTTTTACATTATGTTCTGTATTGTCATTGTTTGGGCCGTTTACATATATATGTAAATTTCCAATTATAGTTTTGTTTTTTGATACCTAAAAATTTAATAAATAAAATATTTATATAAATTATGGTGCAGTCATATGAAAAATACGATTTTGAGAGGGAAAAAAGGAAAACAAGGTTTCTTACATGAACTTTTCTAGATAAAGAATAATAATATTTTTGGAATAATAAATTGTATTTTTGATAACGTTGTTGTATCATTAGTAGATTTGGATTGTATATACGGGCAATTTGTCCTAAAAAAATTATAATATTGCATACATGTAAATTAAAATATTATGAAAAATAATAAATGAAAGATAAAAATGGAAATATATAGTATTATAATAAAATTTAGTGGTAAGTATATACTAAGTGATTATTTAATTATATTTTTATATACCATCAATAAAATTGTCATCGAAATATTTGGCGCCATTTGGACTCCATAAAGTGCTTATTATGTCATTATACTAATGATACCGAAGAAAAAAAACATATATAATAAATATTTTTATATTTGGGATTAATTGTATAATTTAAAAATAGTTTTCACTAATTCATACCTTATTGGTATTTTTGATCTTAATATTAATTTTTGCAATGTCTACATTTTCGTCGCTCTTAAAAAATATATTTACATCATCACTATATTTACAATATAAATCGTCGTCTTTTATATTTTTATTATGGTAATATAAAGACATTATTGCGTGATTTACAATGTTTAGCATATTTTTTTTTTCGTAAGAATTTGTACATATAAGGTATTTGTTTTGTTCGTCTATTGGTTCTGAATCATTATTGGGCAAGGTTAATCTATTTTTAATTTGAAAAAAAAAATAAATACATTTATAAATGATGTTTTAAATTATAATCGTTATTCAGGCATATATATGAGTAAATATGTATGTAATAACATTATGCATGATACATGAATGTCTATAGTTATATTAAATATGCATGTACTGCGACATTTCCTTACGTAGTATTGGTTATATCAGTTGTGTTTTGCTCAGGATTATGTCGAATAAATCTGCGTAGATCAACTCCTGACTCAGCTTCGCTCGCAAAGACTTTACTGTTCACACACACGAATAAGCTTAAAAGAATAAAAACATTTTTAGTGCCTCCTTTATTCATTTTCTAGAAATAAAATATTAAAAATATTTAATATTTTTTTAAAGCAACCCCCCCAAAAGTTGTATAAGGATATTTAAAATCGGAACAAAAATATTTATGAAAAACTATAAAAAAGTATAAAAAACGGATAATCATTTAAACAATAATTTTGTATATTTTTTATTTAAATGGCTGATTACAAGGCAACATCAACAGCCGATATTTTCATAAATAATGAATTACCAAAAAATATTATTATTCATAATTTCTAATATTATAATATCTAAAAACAAATATTTTTAATTATATTATATATATAATATTTTAATATATCAAATTATGAATATACGATTTTTTTATTTAATTAAACTAAAATTTATTAATACTTCGTTATTTATGGAGTTTATATATACAACATATGCATGTACATATAGAACAATTCTGCATATATTATATATTTGTACATTAATAAATAAATTTATATTGATTTTATATAATAGTAAGCCAAGACTTAAAAAAATAAAATATCCAGGTAGAAAGATAATATGAAAAAATATATTATTTTAATATATACTAGATAATATATATTTTTAATGTAACTATAATTATCGATATATATATCAACAATTATATAAAAATAGCAGCTTTATATTGCTTTCCATTTATTTTTTCATTTTGCTGATAATTCTTTATTTGAGTATAAAATATATCTTTTATATATTTAAATATTAAACGAATTTAATTTAAGCCGATAATTATATTATGCTATACATAGTTGCTACAGCTATAACAATATTATACTGCCATAATATTGCTTATTCATCATAACAATAATATGATAAAATGAGAAATTTTTATTATAATGAGTCACATTTTTTGTAATTTTTTTCACTAATTTTAACATCAATTTTACTAAATATTTTGCTAACACAATTCCTAAGAAGTAAAAGTTGTGAATTGTTAGCAGTATTGATACATATTTTTTTAAAAATTGATGTGAATTATAAAACATGTTTTATATAGCATTAAATGGTATTTATAAATACTAGTTAAAATTAAAAAAAACAAAAAAAAACTAAAAAAATAAGAGATTGCAAATATTTGAATAAACATGGCGACACATTTTTTAAGACAGTGATTTTATTTTGTATATAATGACCCTTAGAAATACTAATTTGGCATTATAAATTTGTAAATATATTCGCACATGTAACATTCAATAGCTGACAATTATATATGTAAACAAAAAAAATACTTAAAAAATAAAAATGGTTGTATTAAATATGAAAAATGTGCATAAAGATATTTTTTACAATTTTTAGTTGTAAATTTATTATAATTTTAACTCGAAGATGCAAACATTTTATAATTAATTATAATTCAGAATATATATGAAAATTCATGCATTTTGAAAATGAAAAGCAATGAGTTTTTGTTACTTTGATTTTTAATTAAATAATCAATCTTCATTCATATTTATTTCTGCAATTTCTTCACCCCTTTTATAATATCTACTTTTCATGGTATCATAAACATTCTCAGTTTCTTCTAAATCTGTTTCTTTTGTTTCATTCGTTTCATTTTTTTTTCTGAATTTATTAATTACATACCCTGTTACAAAGCCAAGCGCAACTACACCGGCATACTTCATATAACTTATTATGTTTCTTGGTTTGGAGGTATTATCTTGATCTGAGTCTGAGGAGTTCTGAGTTTTATATTTTACATCATTAGTATCATTCTGGTGTGTATTACTAGCATGTTTTTTCTCCTTTATTTCTTGTTGTCTATTAATAGTATGCAAATTATTACGATTCTGAATGTTCTCCTTTTTATATCCTAATTTTTCTATAGTCTTTTTATTTTGACGTATTAAATTGTTAAGTATATTTCGGCTCTTATTTAAATCATAAATTAAATTATGGCTATCTTCTTCATGCTTTATTGCATCATTAAATAAGGTATTATTATAGTTATACTCAGATTTAATTGAAGTAAGAAGGTTAATAATATCTGTGGTTATTGATGAAACATGTTTTCGATGATTTGAAATCTGCTCTAATTTGGTTTCCGATTCATTATTATAATTTATGATTTGTTTTATTGTATTGTCTATTTCATTGATGTTTGTATTATTTCCAATTTTTTTATTTTGTTCTTCGATATAATTTTGTATAGTATTAGCATAATTAGCTATTTGATTACTTTGACTTTCGTAAGATGCATTTTTAATATCTGACAAATTATATTGTATATGCGTGAGTTCGCTTTCTATAGTTAAATCTTTAGAAAAATGTGTTTTTACATCATTTATATTTTGTGATATGGTAGTTTTAATATCATTTATGGTATCATTATCATAAAATTGTGTTTTTGTTTCATTTATTTCCTCTTGAATTTGTTGAAATGATTGGATAGTATTTTTTAAATTATCTTTAACTTTTGACACGTGATTTTCATCATTGTCTTGAATATCTTGGTTGGTTATATTATGATCATTTTCATGAGATGTAACATAATTTAAGATATTTTCTATTTTTTCCATTAATTTGGTAATTGAATCCACATATAAGGTTATATTATCATTTTCTTTGCTACTAATATTTTCGATTTCATGTATTTGGGATTCACGAGCAATAATATTATTATGTATCTCTTTAAGTGTATTGAAATTAGGATTTATAGATTCTTTTCGTATATGAAGGAAATTATTTTTTTCATCAGAAATATATTGTTCAATTTCCTTTAAGTTATTTAGATTTTCCGTTAATTTATTTTTCTGTGATTGTATAATATTATCGAATAATTTGGATATATCAAAATATTTTTCATTAATATGGTCTATACTTGATAATTTAAAGGTCTGCATTTTTTTATAAAGTTGTCTTATGTGTTCGATTGATTTTTGAGCTTCAGAATCGAAATAAATCATTTGTAAATTATTATTGTATAATGTATTATCATCAACATTTTGTAAATCTATTGAGAATAACTTGGTCAAATTGTTGATTGCTTGAGTAGCTTCCTTTTCCTTTTCTATTAAATCGTTATTATCATTAGTTGCATCTGCATATTTACTTATTACGTGTTTGCTTGTTAGATTTAAATTATATTTGGTTTGCAATGCATCTATATCATCATTTAAAAAATTAGAAGTGTCATCAATGTATTTTAAAAATTCTTTTGAAAATTTAGTTGCAGACGTTATAAATTCCGAATAATCAGTTGATTTATTTTTAAAAGTTTCTACTAATGTTGTATTCATAAAAAGTAAGCAGTCCTTTCTCATCTCTATTAATTTATCAATTAAATTATTTTTTTCTATTACTTTATCTTCAGTGGTTTTTATTTCAGTATTAAATGCTTTAGTTAGGTCATTTTGTTTTTTTTTATATTGTAAAAGATTAGTATTTTCCTCTGAAGAATCATAATTATTTCCTAATTCTTCGATAGATTTAATGATACTATCCAATTTTTCTTCCACAGTTGTTACATTAAAATTTATTCCAAGATTATCTTTTTCCTGTTCATAATTATCGATTTTTGTTTTTATTTGGTCATACTTCGATGGTTCTAAAATAGTATCATAATTTTGATAATTAAGCAGTATTTGGTTTAGTTCGTTAGATTTACCCAAAACAAGTTTAACATCATTTAATATATTTTCTTTTTTATATATTATATCACTTAATATGCCTTTTAATTCATTGGCCACATGTACTTTTTCATATAAACGTCTATTTTCGAACATGAGATTCAATGTGTGGTGTTCTTTTTTATGTAGATCTTGACTTTTTTTAAATATATTAAGAAGAGCATTGTAAGAATTGTGTATTTTTGTATATGTTTCTAATTTATTTAGTGACGATGGAATAAATGTTAGTGTATCTTCTGTATTGGAATCTAAGTAAGACAATATGCCTATATTAGTGTTCCTAAATAAGTTTATTCCTGAGCTGTTTTGTATTTGAATATTTAAAGAATTTGCTAATTTAGAAATATTTATGAATATGTTTTCTGCCTCATATTTATAACTATAATATGTTTTCCTGATAATATTCGAATATTCCTGTTTTGTTTGATTCAGTATGTCTAGTAATAAATTTTCATCTGTTGAGTTTTTAACATTATCAATATATTTTGAAATATTATCAAAGCCTTCGTTAATTTTTAAATATTCGTTATTGAACTTATCATTCAAAGCATTTAATTGGTTGTGAAAATATGTAGCGATTCTATCAAATTCATTTACTTTTGCATCATCTAAGTATGACTTAGCTTTTTCTTTGCTTTCTATATTTTTTAAGAGTTCATTTTGTGCGATAATTCGTGTATTTTTAATTAGATCATATTCTATGGGTTCTTTTGAAACAGTTTCTAAACAATTTTTCATTATATTATATGATTTATTAAATTCTTCATATATATCATTCATTTCTGTATTATATTTTTCCAAGTTTGCATTAGTATCAATACCTTCTAAATCATTAGTGTTAAAAGAAGATATTATATTTTGTATTGTTGGGTTTATTAACTCTTTTGTTGATTCAATTTGATCTTTATTTACTTTAAAGATTTCATATATTTTTTCTATAATTCCAATTTCATAATCTTTTTTATACTTGTTTACATCGCTTTCTATATTTTCAATTTGAGAATTGACTTCATTTAATTCTTTTGCTTGGTCTTCAATATGTTTTTTTTTGTCTTTGAGAGATGATAAAATTTTCTTAAAGTTGTCTAATTTAATTTCGTTATTTTTTAATTCGGTATCTTGGCTATTTATGGATAAGCTTGATATTTGCTTCTCTATGTTTTCGGTCTCTTTTAAACAGTCATTTGATTTTTTTCTAATTTCATTTATTTTTAATAATCTAGTTTCGAATTTTTCCAAGGATGCTTGAATACCTATAATTGCTTTGTTGGATTTATCATTATTAGCATTGCTGTCGTCAATACGAACCTGTTCGTTTTTTATTATGCTCATTTTTTGTTCATATTTTTCCGCTTGAGAAATACAATTATTGTGTGCATCTTTTATTTCCTTTATTATGAATTCAGAATCTTTTTTTGTTTTATCAAACTTATTTTTTAATGCTAATGCCGAATATTTATTTAAAAGTACAGTGGTTTCTTGTTTATATTGCTCAAATGATTTCTTATTTTCTTCTAATGTTTTTATATTATTATCAATTTCATTTTTATAAGTTATAGATTTATCCTTATGCTCCTTTAATTTATCAATATTATAATCATGATTATGAGTGTCAAGATCGCTTTTAGTTGCTATTATGTATTGAGATTGAATATCTGTCATTTCTATATTTTTAAAATTTAATAATGCAATTTTATTATACCCTTCAGAATTTTTATAACAAGTGTTTAAATTATCTTCTTCGTTTAACATAAAATTTTTTAAGTCTGTAATTTTATTTATGCAATCATCAATATCTTTATCGTCAATAGTTGACTCCAATTTCGATTTACATGCTTTTAAATCTAATTTGTTATTAAGGGTATTAACTAGAGTTTGTGTTTTGTCTAATTCATTTTTTATATTTTTATTATTTTCCTCAATTTTGTTAGTATATTCTATTACTTTGTCAACAATATTTTGAATACTATTTGATTTTAAAATGTTATATATATTTGAAATCTTTTTTAAATAATGATTAATTTCATCATTATGGTTTTGGGCATTTGCAACATTCAACTGTAGCTCCTTTTTAATATCATTTATATTTGATGTCCCCGAGATATCATTTTTTAGCTTTAAAGATTTTTCATGAATATCTAAAAAATATTTTTCATTCTCCTTATTAATATTGTGATATTTTTTGTCTTCATCATGTAGTATTTTAAGAGCTTCCCCGTTTATACCCATTTCTATTTGTATTTCATTTGATTTATTTTTTATATTATCAAGATTTTCGATATAAGTTTCAATTGATTTTGTCATATCTTTAGACTTTTTCTCTTCTTCGCTAATTTTTTCCAAAAATAGGGTGCTTAAACTTTTTCCATATGATACATTTATATCCTTTACTTTATCTAATGCGGTTTTATCGCTTTCAATTTCTGATATTTTATTTAATAATTTATTTATATCCTCATGTATATTTTTTTTTTTATCTATTTTTGCTACTATGTTTTTTATTTTTTTATCAATTTCCTTTGGATCATCATTATATATGGTTTTATCTGCTGCATTTTCTGACTTGTCTATTTGTGTTTTTATTTCGTCAATATAGCCCTCTGACTTTTTTTTTATTTCCGTTAATGTCTCTATCTTTTCATCGATTTTTTTGTTTAAGGTCTCAATATCATCTTTAATTTTGGTAATTTCATCAGCATATTTTATATTTCCTTCTTCCCCAAAATCATCAAAATTATAAAGTTTTAATTTTTCCTTGATTTGATTCAAATTGGTTGCGTTTGCTGTTACCTTTTCAAGTACTTGGGTATTTAGCAATTCTATATTTTTTCCAATTTCATTTTCTATTTCTTCATTAATATTATGAATGGAAGTATAAATTGCTTTTTCTATATTTGAAATATTTTTATCCATATGTTCATTTTTTTGCTTAATATCATCAACAGCTTTTTCTTTTTCATTAAATTGTTGAAGTTGTGTGTTTTCTGGATTTTTTCCTAAGTTTTCTATTAAACTATTAAAATATTGTTCCAATTTATTGTTAGTTTGTTCGTAATCATTTAGAGATGCATCTATGAATATTTTATCGAATTCGTTTTTTTTATTTGTTAATGTGTTTAAAAAATTATCTGTATATGATTTTTTTATTGAAGTAGTATCTTTTATTGTTTCAATATTTTTATTTAAAATTTCACTTAATTCACTGTGCTTATTGCGAAAAATTTTTATTAATTCAGTTGTATTTTCACATACTTTTATATATTCATTTGCCTTCTTAAGGGTATTAATATTTTGATATTCCTCTTCAATGTATTTGTTAGTTTGATCAATTAAAGCTTTACTATCATCAAGTTTCTGTCCATATTTACTCAATTCATTTCTCGAAACTTCTGTGTCTATTTTATCTGTTAATGTAATAAATTTATTGTGTTCTGAGTCGACATTTTCTTTATATTTATTGTCAAAATTAATATATGCATTTACTTTATCTAAGAATTTGGTTTTCATACACTTCACTTCATTGATATTTTTTAATATTTCATCTTCGTTAGTCGATATTTTTGTCATATACTCTTTGGATTTTTCATAGATTTCCCTTGTTTCTTCTTCCTGTATATTGTCTATATTAACTTTCTCATTATATTTATTCCTGATTTTTGAAATGGCAGTTTTATAATTACTTAATTCGCCATTATGCTTAGAATAATCACTTATATTACTTAATAAATTTGTTTCTTTATTTTTAAAATTGTCTAACATTTTATTTAGCTCATTGTTAATCTCATCATATATGTATTTTTTACTTTCCAAAATGGTTTTTAAGAGTGTATTTTTGTTATCGTTTACAATATTTAAATGTGATGTATCTGTATTAATTCCCATGCTTTGAATATTGTTATATTTATCATTTATTTTTGATGTTAAAGCTTCAAGTTGTGTTTTGTCTTCTGTACTATCAATGGCGTTTTCTTCAACTATGGAAGATAACTCAGTGTAAAGTTTATTAGTATCACCTACGTAGATCTGGTCAAACTCTGATTTTATAATGTTACATATTGTATCTTTTTGTTCTATATATTTGTCAATTTTATATGGTGATTGCTTAGATAATTCTTCAATATATACGACCTTCTCTTTTATTTCCTTGTCTAGATCAATTGCCTTTTTAATATATTCTTTTTTGTCAGACATTCCTTTTATTTTTTTGTTTAATTCTAATTTTAAGTCTTCCACATATTTTCTTTCAGCAATTATATCTGAGCAATTTTTAAATAATTCGTTAATTTTCTTTTCCAATTGAACTGTTTCATCATTTTCTTTATTTAATTTCGTTAATATTTCTGTTTTTTTTGTTTCCCATTGTTTTGCCAATTCTAAAGACGACGTAAATCCTTCTTTTCTTTCTTCATAAGTATTTTTATCTAATTTATTGGATATTTCATCAAGAACTTTGTTTTTTTCTTCAAAACCGTTTTTTTGAGAACTTTCCATAGAATCTATCAAAATTTTAAATTTGTCCATATAATTTGAAATTAATATCATATTATTATTTATACTGTCATCTCCTTCAATGGTTTTGTTATTATTAAATTCCCACTCATTTTTAAATATTTCAACAAATTTATTTTTTAATAATGTGAATTTAGATTTGGGTGTGGAGGTATCAAATTCATAAATATCATCTTTAAATTTTAGATTGTTCTGTGGATCAGGAGTGTCTATTAATAGTTTTCCTAGCATTTTAAAAATTTGAAATAACACTTCTTTTAGGTAATTATCTAATTTTTCTAAAGAACTTAAACGCTCATTATTATAAATGATAATAGAAAGTTTGCTTGTTACTGTTCTAAAATGATCAAAATATTCCTTAGATAAATGTGGAACTTTATATGCCTTATAACTATTAAGAAATTTAAGAATATTATTACATACTAGACGATGCCAGAAATATCTTTCTCGAAGATCCTTAAATTGATTTAGTAAAAATATTAGTTTATTTTTAATAGTTTGTAATTTTTTTTCAGAATTTAAAGTATCAATTAAAAATTCTATAAATGGAATTGTTTTGTTGTCATCGAGAAATGATCGATCCTTTATAGAACCTAATATTTTCTTATTGTGATCTATTGTATCATTAGTATATTTTTTAATAATTTCTTTTAATTCTTCAGGCTTATTTATACCTAAATTTTCATATGTATTTGACATAGATAAAATATATTTTTCTATTTGGGATTCTACTTTTTTAAGTGCTGAAATTAAGTCTTTTACATATTTTTTTTGAGATGATGTATATAATTTATAATTATCCATTGAAGGTTTATTATAAAAATTATAAAGAGGATTATGCAAATTGGTCATTTCATTTATTACCTTGTCTCTTGGGGATTGATGCTTTTTAAATATTTCATTTATTTCGTTCTTTATTTTTTCAGGATCACCTATTACATCTTTTAATTCATTGTATTTATCTCTATAAGATTTATATAATATATCTCGAAGTTCTTCTAAAGTTCGTAGTTTCACATAAACAAATGATATATTTTCATTTACGATATTGGCACCATATATAATATCTGTTACATTAAAAAGACTGGAATCAAATTCGGGTACATTAAAGTTTGGGATAGACAAATTTTTAGCTATAGTTACTTTTTTATTTGCCTGTTCATTTCCATGGCTAACATTTTTTAAAGAAGCCAAATATTTTTTATTTTTGGGTTCATTATATAATGGGTATTGCGTATTTTGAGCATTATCTTTATTTTCAAAGGATTCGATATTTATCGAATCGAATTCCCCATTGTTTTCATCATTAGAGGCATCATGTTGATTATTATCTTGCTCTTCATTTGATGAATGGGATTTATTAAAACCCCATTTTTTAAAATTATGGTTTGGATTAAAATCGTTTAACTGTTTACCATGTTTCGATGTATTTTCCCCAAATAGTTGGCCACATATTATCTCTGCATATAAATGTTGAAAAATTATGATGTGTGTTAATATAGAAGTATACAGAATTATATAAATTATGTTAAATAAAATATGCATAATATAAAAATTGTAATTATTAGCTAAATATCTCTATTATTACCAGATGAAATAAACAGAATAATATAAGTGGTTGTAATATAAATAATTTTTTTCATCATTAAAATATGGCATATATTTTAGAACAAAAAAAATTATTTACATTATATATATGTTTATTCCCTATGTAGTGGTGACATTTTTTATTTATAATTCCTCCTTTTAATGGTATTTCTTATAATTACATTGTCCTAATTTATAAATAATAAAAAAGCATTTGTGTGTGTAATAAACAAATAATTTATAAATGTGAATTAAAAAAAATATATAAACATAATCGATTATGGCTAATAAAGAAATGAATATTTAATGTGTGAAAATAAAAAAATTGAAATGAAATTATTATGCTCTCATTTTTTTTTTTATAAATATATAAAAACAAATTTTTGCAACAGATTTAGGCTCTGGTGGTGTGCTCTTTTTTTATTTAATTTTTATATTTTAAAATATTTATTTGTTTGAATATTTATTAAATATAATAATTTACAAAAATAATATATGGATATGAAGTATCATTATTTAACTTGAAAGTTGTAACATAAAAAAGGGAGATAAAAATTAATATGAAGGAATCATAGCGAAATTTGTTTTCATAAATATAATAGTTGCATTTGGTGCGTGTGTGCGTGTAAATATTAATAAATATTAATAAATTATAATATTTATATATATTTTTAATGGTATTTTTTGTTAATAGTAATAACTTATATAAATCACATGAAATGGTAATCATTATATTTTGTAATTAATTATTATATATTATTAATAACAAAATGTATCATGATATATGGATAAAAATAATGGGAATTTTAGTTATATTGTACAGTTTTAGAAATTTAAACATTTTAATTCTTGTTAAAATGGGATTATGAAATAGGAATACTTTATATCCTTTTATTTTATCATAAAAGTATAATAATGGATTCACAATACAAATTTTTTTAAGAATCGTATTTTGGCGTATATATAACTTATATTTTAAATTGGTTAAAATGATAATATATAAGTATATTTTATTCTTAGTAAATTTTATAATAATAAAAAACAGGTATTTAAATAGGGTGATTACTCTACTATTTATAAATTAAAAAGGATAATGTCATAATGACATGTACTGAAATGGTGCTTGATTCGTACAACATAATTATATATGTATTCCAATCTTATAAAACTGTATTATCTATAAATTTGTTTAAATTTACACCTTTTTGTTATTATGCACATATGAATTCACAAATCCATATTTTAATATGTGCCCTTATGAGAAATTAATATATACTTTAATTAATTTATTTAAAAAAATAAAAAGTAGAAATATTCTAAATTTATTTAAGGTATCCCTATTGAATGCGTTGGTTTTGTCGTTGTGTGTGCAATAATATGCCACCATCAGGAAGAATAATAACGAAATAAATAATTGTAATTCTCATACATGGGTAATTTATGTGTAAGTTACTAAATTATAGCTATGAATAACAATATATAAATGTATTTATATTTTTTTTATTTGCTCTCGTATTCCAAATAATTTAGGCTAAACCTCTTTGAATTTAACAGATAAGCATTGCTATCATACAAGCATTAAAGTTTTTATGAATTGTTTAAAATTAGCATATAAACATAGCATTATATAACTATTAATATTTTTTGTGTTAATAAAATAATAATAAAAATGAAAAATATTTTTCCGGTTATTTTATTTTGGATCTTTTGAGGTCACAATTATTGGACAATAATGGTGTTAATAGTGAATATGCAAATATAAAAAATTAGTATTTAATGAGATTATGAAATTTTTCACTTCAAAACATTCTATGGCAGCCATTTTAAAATATATAAAGCAAGAATTTTAATATATTTATAGACGATGATACCAGTGATAACCCATATATTTATTTATATGATATGCTGAAATATGTTTATGATGATTTCAGAAAGGATTATTATAAAAAAAATCCCAAAATAATACGTTTTCCGAACTTCCAAATATAGAAGAAATAAAAGAGACTTTTAAATATAATTCTGGGAATTTGGATTCACAGGAAAATGCGGATGACAAAAACAGAATCTTAGGGTGGTTAATCAGAAAATAAAGATAATATAGTATATAATGAGCAATTTGTTAAAATGGATTAGAACAGCCACAGCCATTGTCGCAAACTCCGCCATCTTTACAAAAGGATAATTTATCACAACACATTAGCAGGCGAGTCAAATAATAAAATAAGACCAGACACTTCTGATGATGGGAAAAACAGTTAAAAACGTGTACTAGGAAGTTCAGATAATGGGGCACGAACCCTCGAAACGCAAAGTACACTAGGAGCACTTTTAAATATTGGACCGTCCGTTTTTAGAATCGCATTAAAATACATGGAACAATAGAAATAAGAGATATATATGTATTAAAATAATACAAACAAATTGGAATTTCAATTATAGTTCTTTTAATCCAATTACTTTAGCTATTATGTATAAGATAAATAAAAGAGAATTATGAAGTATGCAATTTTCAAAATATTTCATCACTAAAAAATTTATATATTTTTCATAATTTTATGTTAGTATTTGTCATCTGGATGGAGAAAGGAATTGAAGAAAAAAAAGCATGAACAAAGTTATAAATTCAATTGGAGGAAAAAGGCATATGCAAATAATTATAAATTCATCTACTCAAAAAAAACAGACTAAAAAACATATAAATTTCGTTTATAGGTAAAATTTTCCATTATAAAATATAAACAAACTTGTGCAGGCTGGTCCTGCACCATTTATTAATTTATTTTTTTTGTTAATTTTTTTGTTTATAAAAGAAAGAACTATTCTTTAGAATTATAAATTTAATTAACTTATATTTGGAAACGAATTTAAGATATGTATAAATTTAAAGAATACTAAATAGTAAATTTGTCTACTAATATAATTAGTTTTTATAAGTGGGAGCCATGTTAAGGCTCTGCTTCATATTTTATAATAAAACATAAAATAAATTTTTTATATGATGAAATTCTCTATTGTAACTGAATTACAATATTTCTTTGTCTTTATTATTATTTATAAAAATTAAATATTGTATTATTTAAATAAAAAAGATGCCTTGCCACCTGCTAAATGAATACGACAAAATAAAGTGTTTCTTATTGGTGTACTCCTTTTTGATTTCATATAATAATAAATTGGAATATCTTTCAATATATTGGTTCGATATATATTTTTTTTTTTCGATTTAATATTGTAATTTGATTATTTGGTTGAATTGTATTTGAAAATGTGAATATTTTATACTATTTAACAGAAATAATATATTTGGTGTGTGTACTCATAGATATATAAATAAAATGATTACATGACAATTTGTGAAAAAAAAATATTTTTACAAAAAAGTGGTAAATAAAATATTATTAAGTAATGTTTAAAGTTGAAGAAATATAACAATAAAATATAATAAATAAAAACCCATTTAATTGTAAATAGCAACAATGCTTTGTTTATGTTTTCATTATATGTTTGTATTTATTCATATAAAAAAATGTGGGTATCTAATATTTTATTATTTTGGTTGATATTTATTAATTTGGTCACACGTAAACAATAATACAAAAAATGTAAGCTTATAAAATATTAAAACCGTATCACTAAATATACAACATATTGTAAATTATATTAAAAGACTATTTGTGTAACAAATTTGCAAAAAATATACTTTAGGGCAAAATTATTATATATATGTATTTGTTTATAATTAAAATATTAAAATTGTTTACTCTCTTTAGAGAAAAATCAATATTTATTTTAAAAAAGAAATAATATAACATTTATATCCATTATTTCTTTTAACCAATGTAGTAAGTTTATTACAACGGTTATATTAATTAATTCTATAGAAAGTGAAAAAATTAATAAATGAAATAAATATATTCATAAATTTTAGAATAAAAAACTAATAAATGTTAAGTTACCATAATTATTTCATTTATTTAATGGGTACAGTTATAAATGGGAATCAATATTCTAAATTTTGTTCTTTTTTCAATTATTATTTGTTCTTTTGGATATGCCAAAAATGTAAGTTGCACATTATTTTCTTTTATTAATAATATTTCATTATAATCTTCGTACCTGTTTGTTTTACAATAATTTCATATTATTGTTTCATGCATTGATGTGATGCATATGCTAAGGAAAGAATTAAAATTAATTATATATAATAAATGCTTCATTTCTTTGCAGGAATTATGCGGTGTAAACGGGATTAACGTATACCTTGAAAGGAATATAATAAATTCTAGAAACAATAGGATATTAGCAGATGTAGACAATCAATTCGATTTATATGATTTTTATGAATCAACTTTGAGTTTAGCAAATCAATTTAGTGACTACATTGATGATGACAAAGAAATGATACGTCTTCGAAATATTATAGATTCACATATGACGAAGCATAAAGAAAATAATGCGTTACCCAATTTAAATAATATAAATCGGGGAACGAAAAAATTAATTAATAAAATTCAAAAAGAATTAAATGAAACAAAAAAAGAGCTTGATAATAAAAAGATTGGAAAATTATCAATACAGCCGATACATGATAAAAGAATAATAATAAATAATAATAATTTTTTGGAGGCTGATGATGATAATTTTCGCATTGAATATCTTAAAAATGTATCGAGCGATTATTATAGTAAATTAAAAGAAGCCTCAAAGTATAAAATATCAAAATCAGAAAGAAATTTAATTATAAAGGCGATGCTGTGGACTATAGCCTTTTTTGTGATAGTAGCATCAGGAGAGGTGCTATGCCTATTAGTAATTACACCTTTCGTGCCTTTTATATTTAATAGGTGGCGGGTAATCAATAAACATCGCTTTGAATTATAAAAAATATCAAAATTACCACTCTTACTGTTATTTTTTATTATACTTTTTAAATAATTAAATATAATATATTTAATATTTTATGGTATAAATATTATACCTTTTACGTTTTATAGAATAATGAGATTTGATTTGATTCGATTTGATTTGATTTGATTTGATTTGATTCGATTTGATTTGATTTGATTCGATTTGATTTGATTTGATTTGATTTGAGTTGATTGTTTGTTTTATTATTATATATATTTTGATTTAAAATATAATCACGTTATGTAATTAATTTGTCTTTGTTTAGCATTTGTTTAAAACTCATTTGTTATTATTTCCGTGCATATATATTATATATTAATGGGCTTTAAAATTACCCATTTTTAGTTAGCATTTACAGCGATTTTAAATAAACTTAATTTAAACACACTTATTAATAAAATAATAAGCTATATTAATGGTTTATATTCAAGCTTAGAAATGGGTTTTGGGGAAGTCATATTTTGGGTTAGGGTTCTGTACTGTGGGTTATAGTTTAGTTTTATGGAGTCTATGCTTTGGATTAGGGTTATATTTTTATTAATATTTTTATAATTTATAATATTATTGGTCTATAAGTGGTGATTAAATATATATACCATCACGGTATGTTCAATCTCGAGATGATGTCTAAATATCCAACTAAAAAATGGAATAGTCATTATTATGAAAGGGGTTATATACAATTTTTTTATAAGTTACAGCATATACAATTGAGTGCTAATATCGATTTAATATGATTAAAATAAAATGTCTATATTGTGCATATTAATATATATTTAGTATATCATAATTGCCTATTATATAAAACTTGCTAATCAGGGACTATATTGAATTATTCATAACACAATATATTTCTTTATTTGATGAAACATTTTATTTGGGTCGTTATTTTGATTTAAATTATATTACGCCAATTGAACTATAATAATAGCATTATATATGAGGTTTGGTATTAATTATAAGATGATTCATTTGAAGCATTTGGGTACATTATAATATACCTTCAGCTCAATGGGTATATTTTTATTGTTAATTAAACATATTACCAATATATAATAGATACCCATAAAATATAGATCCATGAAATATCGACCAAGAATCGTCAATATAACATTGTTTATAACGTATTATTATGTTTCTAACATTTTTTGTAATACATAAAATATAATATATTTAATTCAAGTATTTCGTTTTACGGAGAATCATATATATGCTTTAAAATGTTTTATTTTAAAACAATGAAATAAGGAAAGTTTCTACATAAATTTAAAGTATTTCCATTGAGGGCATTAATTAGTTTTTTGTAGAATACAATGATGTAGTAGAAGTAACAATATTAATATGCTAATATGCTACTAAATGTGTACAAATGTATTGCTGCATTTAATTCGATTAAATATATATACAGTAATTATATATATTATTATACCTGTAATAAGACTGGCAATTGGATAAAATAAAAAATGAATAGTTTAAATGTATTCTTATATATTATTTAAGTAAATTATAGTTGGGAACGATGATTGATTTTAGGATTAATTCATAAATATCCTTTAATTTTTAATGCTATCTTTACATTTTTATCATAAAGAAAATACCTAGGTTTATAGCGACAATTAAAAATACATATTATGTAACATTTAATACAATTATCACATGTTATTTTCATATTATATACAAAGATTATGCTTAATTGGGTCATTTAATTTCGAATTATAATTTTATTTTATACAATTTCAATAATAGTATTAGTTGCATGCATAATGAACTAACTTAAAAAATGCATATTTTTTATAAAGCCATGTCTTATTGAAAAAAATGCCACTAAGGTATCTTTTTAAATGTAAAAAATGACTACCTAAATTTCCTGTGAAATTTTGTTGCATTAATTGTTTTCTACACATATTCAGTAATAATTACATAAAAATAAACACATTGCTTCAGAAAACTTTTCTATAATTGTTTAATTATATTAATTGCAGCAATATACTAATGGTACATATTAATAAAAGCTTCAATACTATATATTTTTTTCATAATATAAAATGTGTATATATAAATATATATATATACTTCTCCATTTTTTATTTAAATGGTGCTAAGTGTGTATAATAATATTATAAAAATTTATATAATGCTTATTGAAGTTTCATTTTTATTATAATAATATTCAATAAATATATATAGATTAATAAACATTATAAAATCACATAAACTAAAATCAAATTGAAACAAAATCACGAATTTAATCCATGAAACATATTGAAAGCCAAATATATTCTTCCCAATGTAGTGCTGTCTTATTTGAATAACCATATTAATTAACTTTGGGTACGTAAAAAAACAAAAAACTATGATTATTAAAATGAAATAGGAAAGTAAATATACTATAGTATCATCAAATAATCGAACAAATGAATAAATGTTGGAAATTTCAACACATCCTCTTCGTTGTTTATGATTAATGTCTTAGACTTTGAATAAAGTTCATATATATGTACATCAATATTGCTATGGAGTTGGCGGAAAAGATGGGGGCTGTAAAGGGGAGAAATAAGCAAAGAGTGTTTATATAAGTGGGGAAATATGATGTAGTTCGATACACTATATTAATAAAGGGAATATTTAACTTACTTTTGTCGGAAGGCGTCACCGTGGGATTCATATGCATCGCTTCGCTTAAGTATTTGGTTAGGATATTTTTAATGTTTTTCATTTTTATGAGCATTTTATTATTTTTGGGATTTGTTATCTGATTTTTGAATTCAGTTAGTGTCTTATTTTTATCATCAGAATCTCTGGATCTTTCATTAATTGTAATACGATTACCGGCATCGCTAATATTGCTATCTATACTAATAGTATCGCTATTGATACTATTGAGACTGCTAGTACTGGAACTGATACTACGGAGACTGCTACTACTAGGACCGTTACTATTATAGTACTTTCGAAAAGCAGCGTTTATATCTTTAACTTCGATTCCTTTTTCACGAAAGGCCTTGTCCTTATACACGTCCCTTAAACATTCACTTATGCATGTCTTAAACCTTGTACAAATAAATTTTAATAATGGCAAAACGGCTTTCTTTATTACTCTTTTGAAGAATGAGGAGTCCAAAAAATATGCGCCATACAACATGTCTATCTGTGTAGTATTTTTTCCGCTACCGTCTTCACTAGGGACATCGTGTATAACAGCGGTTATGACGGCGCGAAAAGATTTAAGAAATGGAATATTAGTTATAAAGTTAACTTGTGTTTGTAAAATTATACAATTATCGAAAAAAAATAATTTAACATTTTCATTAATATCTGCTCTTGAAGGTATTGCAAAAGATACATATAATTTTTTTTTAGCCTTTTCCAATCCTACATTATATTTTAAATTAATTGAATATGCAGATGGAACTTTTATATCATCAGGTATTACATCAAATTTGCTATAGTCAGCACCTTGTTGATCTACTCGTTGATAAAAATCATAAAATGGATTTCTTGGATGAATTTTCGAAAATATGCTTTTATAAACTTCTTTAAAATCTTTATTTACATATAAACTAATTGCATGATGTAAATCACTAAAAAATTCATTTTCTTCTAATAATGCCATTTCTTCGGGATATAAACTCATAGATATCATTTCATCAACATCCTTTGTAATTAAAACGTTTTCCGACAGATCATGAGAGGGATCTATGCCATTTGAATCTAAATTGTTCTTTTGATTTGTCGTTTGTGCTTCATCGTGTGTTACAGTATTTGTTTCCAGTTTTTGTTTTGAATCCATTGCATATTCTATCATGTTTGATATAGAATCATGTGTATCATCTTTATCTAATAATGCTGTAAACGCAAATGATTGGTTTTCATTTGGTTTTATTTTAAACCATTCAGGAATTATATCCAATTTTAGTGCCTTTTTAATTGATAGTAGTGATTCATATGTTACTCTCACAATCGATGAATTTTTTAGTATTTGATTAAATGCTGAAACAAAATAAATGCTATTATCTGATATGAAGCATTTCCCTTCAACTAAAACGGGGGCTTGTAATGAAAGTTTGGGTTCAGCTTTTTTTATTATAGTGGGATTTTCTTCATGAGTTTCTTCCACTGTTGTGCTAGATGAAGGCTTATTTTTATCATTATCATCTAATTGTTCGTTTTTTGAAGTTGCCCTTAAATTTTTTACAACTTTGTCATTTGGGTCTAAATTATTCGTTGAGCTCTCATTGTTTACTTCTTTTGCTAGCAAATTATCATAAACATAATTTATTATTTCTTGATTGATATTTTCATTAGGAATGTCGTCTGAAACACTTTCGTCGTCGGTTAGGTTTGCCTCACTTTGATTATCTTCTTCATTCATTTCAACTGTTATATTTTCTTTATCATCGTCTTTTATCTTAATTTCTAAAATTTTATGTAAACCTAAAGCTTCATCATTATCATCTAATATTAATTCGCAATTATGATGGCTGTTAGTAAATGCAGGCGATTTTTCCACCTCAGCTATAAAATCATGAAATGGTTTTCCTAGTGTTGCCGCCGCCATAACTAAATAATGGTATTAAAATGGGTTATTATTTGGAATATATATATGTATATAACCTTGAAGACACCGGTGGATGAATTTTTATATCAAATATAAGCAAAAACATAAAAATAATATACTTTATTAAGGATACAAAAATGCATAAATATTAGAAAAATTATAAATATAATTTTAAAAAGGATGAAGCACAGGGCACGAAATGTTATACCATATTATATATTTTTATAATATAGCAATGATATTATTAAATCAATTAAATATTAATAAATTAATGAATGCGGTATTATTTGTTTAATTATTTTATATATTAGTAGTTCTTTTATTATACTATATTAGCAGCAAAAAAATATATATTATAGAGTAATTAGTATGCGGATTTGTATAATATTAAATTTATAATTATATAAAAAAAATAAATACATGAAGTAAAACATTTAAATTAATCGTTCTAAAAATATATTATAATTTTTTTATATGTATTTATTTTCATATAAAAAATTATATGCTGCATAAAATGTTTGTTGTACCACTGAAAAAAACAACGGTTCGTAGTTAATAATGTATGCATATATAATAAATAAAAACTAAAAATCCAGAGAAAAATATGATATGTATTACATATCTATAACTAAATAAAATAAAAAAAATACTATTTCGAAAAGGCATGTAATAATATTTGCAATATTTAACTATAAAAAATATATATGTTTAATAATTTTTACTACAAAGTATTTTATACAAATTTAGATACGAGTATATTTTTAATTTAATTTATATTAAAAAAAAAATTATTAATATGATTTATGACCCTATATATGTAATAAAAAATGTATAAAGTTCAAGCAAATTAATTAATATGTGGTTTTTTATAAAATCGGTATCCATATATATATTATATGATGTTATTATTCATATCACCCAATATTTCTTTTTTAGCCCTTGACAAAATAGCCTTTAAGTTTATATGCATTAATAGTATAAAATTATGATAATTTAAATGCATATTCCTTTAATTAATAAAAAATTTATTAAGAAAATATATTTGAAATATTATTCAATATACTTACATATGTTCATTTTAAATGTTCTAAAATATAATATATGCATTACCCATAAATATTATATATTGATGTATGGTAATCTAATATTATATCTTTATGACAAATAAATAAAAGTATGCAACATATTTTTATTAATACAAATTAAAATCTTAACAATATAAAATAATGAAATAAAAAAGGTGATATTTTTATGAAAATGAAATAATTTCTTATAATATAATTTTTTATTAATATATATTTTTTTAGACATTATAAAAAATGCATTCATAAATCTTTATTGCGTTATAAATAATGTCGCTTTGTCGAATCGGGATTTATATTGAGGTATTTGCGATTTATAATTGCATATTAAAATATATAAAAATTAGTTTCATTAATATTATAAAATATGCGCATTAATCTGCCCATTTTATAGCGTAGACAAATTATTCAAAATGAATCTGATTATAACTTCACATATAAAATGTTTATTATAGTTTTATCGGGGAAACTATAATTTAAATTAAAAAAATGGAGCGTACAAATAAGAGGTTTTGTTAAATAAAAATATTCATAAAATGAACATATTATGGTATATATAATTCAATATAACCCTAAACTCTGAGCTTCATATCGAATTAAAAATTCAATAGTTCGATTCGTCAAAAAAATATATATATTAAAATGTGTTTATATACTCGGGAGTAACTGTTTTTTTGTCTTTTATCGAATATTCGATGATTGGTAATTACGAAAAATGTATATTGGAAGCACATTCCTTAATATTAAATTTTTACATTTTCCAGTACTTCAAACAGTTCAAGCAATTACTCCATATATTATATATAAGCAATTAATACGACGTAATACAGATGAATTTTTTTTAAAAATGTTGCTAAACCCTCCATTTTTTCATAAAACATATAAACCTATTTATACAACAATCATATTTGTATATAGCAAGTTTTAAAAATGTGCCCACACCACAACAAATGCATATAACATTTTTATTTTTTTGAATTTGAACTTCTCTTGTTATGAATATTATGTTTTCTATTACACGGCATTCCTAAAATCGCGTAAAAAAATCAAAAACGATGAAAATTTTCCTATAGATAAATGCTATAATAAAAAATTATTGTTTTGTTCCTTATTTTTAATATTTTTTAATGTTAGCTTTTTAAAGCGTAAAAATTCGCCTGATAAAAATATTAAATTTGTTATTAAATTCAATTATTAAAATAATTTAAGGCTATTTATAATTTTAATAATTCCATGCTTACTTAAAAAAGTGAAAAAGAGAAGAATATAGAAATTCATATAAAAATGCAAAATATATTGAAGAAACAGCGTTGTATAATATTAAACAAAAAATAGAAAATGCAACAATGCATATATATGTAATTATCTAAATCGATCTTATTTTATCATGCTTCCCAGCATAAACAATAGGGATGGTATAAAGCATCTTCATTTACGTCATATTTTCATATCAAATATTAAAAATATAATAAACAGGTACTCTTAGTGTTCTGCTGGGGAACAACAACAGTGCTGCTTTTTTATGCAAAAACAATATGCCATTAAAAATACGTTAACTGCCTATAAATTGCAAACAATTATTTACTTTCTTTCAAATGCTCATTATTTGAGTTGAAAACATATGTAATGCCGTATTTATAAAAATTATGCACCATATTATCAGGAGTTTTTAATGTTTTATGGAAGTCATAAATATTTATTGATGTTAAATTCATATGAAATGGAATAATGCTTTATAATTATTTAAATATAGATCCTATGAATCACATATCACTACTATCTTATTGGTTATATATATTTAATAAACTTTCATAGGCAACCAGATGTTATTAAACATAACAAATTAAACCAAAACAAAATCAAGAATGCAGAGCATAGAGAAAATCCATTTGTTAAGCATTTTATTTACTATTTTGTGTTTAATTATCTTCGTTCTTAATTAACAACATTCCTTAAACATAATTTAATGTATTTTATATAATTATGTGAATATATTTTTAAGAAGTTTATTTTTTGGGTATTCTATATAACGTACATTTTTATGAAAAAATATAACATACCGTTTTTAGGGTTTATAATATATCGACAAATATTAAATAATAAAATGTATTAATAGCATTTGTTTTTTCACGTCTTGGTGATTTAAAATATTACGAAAGATAACCCATAAAAACACTATATTATATACATTTTTAAAATATTTAAAAATATAGACTTTGTTTTTTTTTTAATTCTGCTATTTTGGATCGTTTTTACTTTGTTAATGTATGCTAAATATGATAGTATATATATTGGTTCAATTATGACAATAATCTAAATTATAAACACATAAAATGAAAAAATTCACTTTTTAGAAATGTTTGTAAAGTTTACGATTAAAATTATATAACTTTTAGCATTATGTTATTAATTATAGACAATAATTTTAAGGTAAATAAAATGTTTATTATTTTAAATAAAAAAAATGTAAATATTTTTGTAATTTTTCTATAATGTATAATTAATGCCATAAATCATTAACAGTTCTAAAGTATTATATATATTAGTAAAATTTCTTTCTATGGAATGATTATATTTTATACTTGTTATAATTAAAAAATTATATAAATAATAATATATATGGTTTTTTTATTTATACCAACTTAAATATATTTGTTTTATATCGAAGTAAAAATAAAATTTTTTTTTTTGCTGTTGTTTTTTTTCATTGCTTTTATAAATAAATATGTATGCATATTGCATTTGCTTATTATATTTTCTGAGTAAAAGCATTATATAAATCATTATTTATTAATAAAAAAATAATATATACCAATTATATATTTTAAATATATTTTTTTTCGTATACCATATTTTAAATACCGGAATTAAGAAAATTAAATAAAAAAAATGTTACCGAAAAATAAACAATATAAATAATTCGCATTTATTTTATTATATCAATTGAAATTTCATCTGATTGCATGAAATGCTAGAAAAAGATCCGAAAATAAAATGAAGAACTATAATTATACATTTTTTTTGTTTCTTATAATTTGTTTACGATTTGTAATATTATTATAATATACATGCAATTCTATTAATATTATTTGATACTAATATAATATGTATGTATAGCTTGCATATGTAAATTTGTATAAAGCTATAATAAGATTTAGTATGGTATATTTGTTTGTCTTAATAATCTATATACATATTTTTGGAAAGTAAAATTTTAATTATATATGTATGTAGATATATATTTTGTATGCAAAAAACAAAATATTTACTATTAAAAATGCCTTACTAAAAGGAAAAGTGATATATATATGCATATATTTTGGGTATAAAATAATATATATATTTTCTAGTTGTAATATGGATTATTATATTCCATAATATTGGTGATGGAAGAAATTGAATTGAATAGTGATGATTTAAGGAATACAACATGTAATTTAGATGGAGATCCTAAGATAGGTTGGTTCTGTAACAAAAATGGTTTACTTTTAAAAACATATGGGTGGCTAGTTAAAAATGCTATAGGAATTATATTGTTAATACATGGACTAAAATCCCATACTCGATTAACTTTTATGAGAATAAATATAAAAATGCCAAATAATGATGGAGACGTAGTAGTAGACAATAATAATTACTATATTTATAAAGATAGTTGGATTGAAAAATTTAATCAAAATGGTTATTCAGTATATGCACTAGATTTGCAAGGGCATGGTGAATCACAAGCATGGAAAAATATAAGAGGAAGTGCCGATCGCTTTGATGATTTAGTTGATGATGTAATAGATTATATGAATTACATTCAAGATGAAATCTCAAACGAAAATCAAACGGATGATGAATCTTATGATATAGTACCAACTAAAAAAAAAAGACTTCCTATGTATATTATTGGGCATTCGATGGGAGGAAGTATTGCTATAAGAATATTACAATTATTAAGAAAAGAAAAAGAAAATGATATTAATGCTGGAGATGAAAATAACTATAAAAAATGTAACATCATGTTAGACAACTCTACTAATGCTAATGAAATTAGCAATGCTATGGTAGAAGATATGATTAGTGATATGCGTGATATGAATACTTTTAATGATAATTCTGTAAAACATATTTCGGATAAGCGTTGCATTACGAATTCTAAAAATGATGATCCTGGTACTTCTAGTGCTAGTACAAGTTCTAGGGGAAGTGCTAATACAAATGATAGTCCAAGTGTTCGCCCCAAGGTTGTTAATAGTATAAGTAAAAAAACTCATTCCAGCGACATTTCCATAGCTAGTACTAGTGGAGGCACAATTGATTGTTCCAGTGACATTTCCATAGCTAGTACTAGTGGAAACAAACAAGTTAGACAATATAATCATTTAGATAATTTAAATATTAGAGGTTGCATATCATTATCCGGAATGTTAGGACTCAAAATAGTAGGACTACCAGGATCATTTGTATTTAAATATATTTATTTACCTGTAACAAAATTAATGTCGCATTTTGCACCTTATAGAAAAACAGTTGCAGAATTTCCTTATAAAACTTCTCAATTTATTGACAATGTATTTAAATATGATAAATTTAGATATAATGAAGGAATAACATATAAATATTTACATGAAATTATAAAAACAATGGGGAAATTGTTTGAGAATGCGAAAAATATGCCCAGAGATATTCCTTTGTTATTAGTTCATTCAACAGATGATGGGATTTGCAATTATAAAGGGTCGCAATCATTTCATGATAAAATAGATGTTCCTGGTAAAGAAATATATCTTGTTGAAAACCTAAATCATTCTACAACGTTAGAGTCAGGAAATGAAGATGTTTTAAAAAAAGTTGTGGATTGGATTAACAATTTGGGAAATAATAATAACGGCGAAACAAAAAAGGAGCAAAAAAGTAAAAAAAAAAAAGAACAAAAAAGTAAAATAAAAGAAGATAAAAAAAAGGCAAAAGATAAGTCAAAGTAAAAAGTATAACAAACGAAATAACAAAAATTAAAATATAAAAGAAAATATCTATTAAGTATGCTTATATCAATTATTTTTTTGTATTTTTATAAGTACTGATGTAATTTTATTGCTTTTTATTTTTTAAATAAAACTTAAAAAATATAATTATAAATTAATTAACATTTTTTTATATATTATATGTATTTTTTGTTATTAAATTATTTTTTAATTAAAATTGTATATAACGGTTTTGTGGGTTCTGAGTTTAGAGTTGCATTTGGGGAACCCATATTTTGGGTTATAACTTTATTTAATTTTTTACAATTTGATAGAATTTATTGGTTTTTTAATACTAATTAAATATATGTACCATCCACGTATATTTAATCTTGAAATTAAGCACAAATATGGAACCAAAAATGAGGCTTAGCCATTAATATGAAATTGGCCACATAGCACATATTTCCATAAAGTATAATATTTATACCTAATTCGTTCATATATATTAAATGCGGCAATGTTATAACTTCATAATTTATATTTTATTGCTAATTTTTGGCTAACTATATATAAGTTCCCTTATTATTTATTATATAAGACTTATTAGTCCATAGTTATATTGAATCATGAATAAAACAATATGTTTCTTTATTTGATGAAGCATTTTATTTAGTAAAGCATATTATTCGTACCACTATCATTTTGATTTATATTGTATTTTGGTAAGTGATCAATATAATAATCTTATACATCAGGGTATAATATATAATTATATTAATTGGGAATATATGTTTACAATATAATATACCTTCATGTTAATGGGTATAGCTTTAATGTTAATTAAACAAATTTCCAATATGTAATAGACAATAATAAAATAAGATTCATAAATTGTCGATCGAGGTTCGATAATACAGCATTATCTATAAAAGGTATTTTATGCATCTAACATTTTTAATAATACATAAAAAGTACACTATAGATATATGTATAATAAATTTATAAACTATAAATATATATAATACTCATTTTTTTCATTTCAATACTTTGGATTTATGCTAAATTTCTAATTTATATTGATATAAATAGTTATAATATATTAATTTATTTACTATAAAATTATAATATTATATTAATCACTATCAATTTTTAAATTTTATAGTTTTGAGGTATAAATAAATTATATTTTAAAATAGTTAAAAAATAAAATATTAGTGTATTAATAAAATTTCATATCATATTTTTTTCTAACAATTTTTATAATAATTAAAAAAAATTTGTATATAGGATTAGGTTATTACTATATGCTTATATCTATGTATATAAAACAGTAAAAAATTTTATCAATAACTAATATTGAAATATTGGTTTATTGTGGGAACTTAATATAATTAAATATTAATATTAATTTAATCGAGAAGGAAGATAATAATTAACTTTCTTTGAGCTAATAATATTTATATTAGGTTATTATATATATGCAAGCTTATAAATGT
The DNA here is from genome assembly GCF_900002335.3 of Plasmodium chabaudi chabaudi. Classification (NCBI taxonomy): domain Eukaryota; phylum Apicomplexa; class Aconoidasida; order Haemosporida; family Plasmodiidae; genus Plasmodium; species Plasmodium chabaudi. Next base: position 664,594 of record NC_030103.2, read on the forward strand.
ATATTTAAAATATATTACTATTACGAAATAATATACATCTTATAAAATGTCATACTTTAAAACAATGAAGCAAGGAAAATTGCTAATTAGTTTAAACCATTTATATTAAGCACATTAGTTATTCCGTTGTACTATACAGTGATATAATAGAAAGCAACAATGGCAACAATAAATAAAGCATTAAATACAAAAAAATCATTAAGTTCATTTGATTCGAATACGTTGACATATATTAATTATATATTATTTAAACTTAAAATGTGCAAAAGATAAATAATTATTATAATTTATGCTTAAGTATAATATTAACACTGCAAAGCAATATATTATTAATTCTATTAATAATTTGAATAAAAATATAGTTTTCTATATTGAGCTAAATATTTTATTATAAAATATGTAGTATATAATATGATTAGGTTCTAAGTAGAAATATGCACTAGAATGGTAAATACACTTATATTGTTTCTAAAAGTTTATTACTATCACTAAATAAAGAGCAAATGTTAAAATTATAAACCTATAAAATTTAATTAAATCATAGGGAAATAATTTTATTGAATTAGTTTTTATAGCTTAAATTGCACATTTCGCGTTTTAAATTTATAAAGATAAATAGAGTAAGTAGAATATTATTTATTAAAATATAATTTTGTATTAGGGATACTTGCATACGAACAAAGTTATTGCACATTCTAAATGGAATATTCATTTATATTATTAATTAAAATATAAACAATATATCATCTATTTAGAAAAAGTAATAATGCTGAGTTATTTTTAAACGTTATAATTTTAATAAATGGTATGTTTTATATTTATTATAAATACTATTAAAATATACAGGACGTGAAGCAGAATAATAACACATATCAATAATGACATACAAATATATTTTTAACAATTATAGTGATAATATATTTCTTATTCTTTATATATGTAAAGTAAAATATGTTTTGAAACTTATTTATTAAAAAAGTAGTGAATATAATTTTATTTTCATGTTAAACTTATAATATAAATATATTATTATATAAAACAAATTTAATATATTTTTGTTATAATATTCCATGAATTTGTGTAATATAGTTATTCAGGGTATTATTTTAAAAAGTGATATTATGCATAAAACGCATTATATATAGATATGATAAAAATGTTAAGCAAATATCCACCTAGGGAATTTTCATAATTGTCATAAACAAAAATAGAATAATTCTTCAGTAATGTTATATTATTATTGCATGCTAATTTGGTATTAAAACCAATAAAATTCCTTTAAATATATATATTAATTATATAGAAATATCAATAAATTAATAAAATATTTTAGTTCAATACATATCTTACTAAAAATAGCATGATAACAAACTGTTTATAGATTAAAAATAAAATCAATTATAATGACCCTCAATTTGGTATATATTTTTTACGAACAAAATGGTTTTTCTTTATTTTACTGGTTTTGCGTTGTATACGAAATTTCATTATGTTTAGTTTTAATGGAATTTATATAGTAAATGTTTTTATTTAATTCTTAAATTTTCACTTAGTGTAGTGCATTTAAAGGCATTGGAGAATTATTGCCTGATAGTTTATCTCCAGAAAGTGATGATGATAATCATAGTCTATATAAAATTTATTGTCCTACCGACAGTAAAACAGGGAACCCGGAATGTAAAACTGATGGCCAACGAATTAGCGCTATGTTTAGATATTTATTAGAATATCTATTTGTTAATAATGATGACGATCTGAAATCAGAAAATCAAAATAATGAATATTCCGAATATGCTATACTGTGGTTAAGTAATATAATAAGGCATTTTAATTATAAACATACCCCCCACGTACGGGATTTTTATGCTACGTTTATAAAAGATAGTGATTTGTATAAAGATTTTCATGGTAAAATAAATGAAAAAAATGAAATAATGAAAATTCAAATTGGTCAAATGTACAATCTTTATGAGTTACTTAATATTTTGTGTAATGCAATAACTAAATATGAAGAAAACCCTTCAAATTGCCCCGAATGCTCAAAATTTACTAATAAATGGGAAGAAAAAACCAAAGAACTTGTTAACAAAAAAACTAAGTTTTTTGAAGATGAGAATTATTGTAATGTATTATTGACTTTAAAAAAAGCTTATGAGAATTTTCGAAGTGGTAGTAATAACACAAGCACGCTTCCAATACTTAACGAGATAGAAGGAATAAGTAATTGTAATAAATTATGTGAGAAGGCAAACCGTTCATGGAAACTTATACATGTGGAAGTTAAAGATGTAGTGGAGGAAAAAAAAGTAAGTGGAAATGGAGAAAGTGAACAAAAAACTAAAGAAAAAAATTCAGGAGTAACAGATGGATCGAATATTACATTACCATATACAGGGAATGTATCTCAAAAGCATACGACAGAAATCCAAGTTAATCCGCCAAAAACAGAGTTGGATACATTTTTACATAAAGAATACGAACTAATTGGCATTGGGGGCATAGCCCTTTTAATACCAGTTATTTCCGCAGTTTTGTATAAGGTAAATAAAAAGAAAATTTATAAATATAACATTTTTTAAATATTTATCCTCTACAAATATTTTTTTCTATTTTTATGTTAGTATTGGTTCGTTGGATGGAGAAAAAAGTCGACGAGAAAAAAAAACACGAAAAAAGTTATAAATTTGGTTGTTGGAACAAATCTACCAAAGGAGTTATAAATTCATTTGATGATAAAAGACAAATGGAAGTAATTATAAATTCAGTTAAGAAGAAGGCGATAAATCAATTATAAATTCAGATCATGATAAAATAATATCGTTACTAAATATATATGATCATTTTTCTATATATCCTATGTCATTTATTAACATATTTTTTGTTTATAAAAGAAAAGACATTATTTATATGATAAATTTAATAAGTTTTATTTTCATGTTAAAAATATATGGTTATGTATTTAAAAGACAATATAAAATTCAAAAATTAATAAATAAGCATAATTTCATTTATTCGTATGAATAATTGGGGGGATAATGCATGGGAATCGTACTAAGGCACATTCACCTTATTTTTATAAAAAAAATAGAGAATACATTTTCTATACGAGGAAATGTTTCATGATAACTAACGTTTTATATTTATGTTTTATTTAACCTGTATTTGTAAAAATAAAGACAATATAATTTTTAATAATTGAAGACACTATAATATGTGTTTAATGAATACAAAAAAACAAAGCATTTGGTTATTAAGTGTATTTGAGTTTATGGTCTCATATGTATTACTCGTTGTGATTTTTACGGGGCATACTTGAAAATATGATTATTTTATATGATTTTAATATAAATAATATGTTTGGTACTACATATTCTGAGATATATTTATAAATAAAAATATTACATGCCTATTTATGGAGGCCATACATTTTTACAAAAAGTGGTAAATAAAATGTAGAATATTATTAAATAATATTAAGCATTTGAGAAGCATAAAAATAAAAATACATTTAGATGAAAACATCAACTTTTGTTAATTGTTTTTCATATATTTGCATATATTGATTTACAATATACATGTATATGAATTTTATTACTATAATTGATATATATTAATTTGCTTGTAGACAAACAATAGAAAAATATAAGTTTATAAATATCAAATATGTTATTAAATGAGGTTTTAAATTATACTAAAGAAATTTATATAAAAATATGCAAAAAATATATTTTAGGGTGAATTCGTTACATAAACTTATTTGTTTATATATAATTAAAAGAATCTGCTTTGTACGAAAATATGTTGTCATTTGAAAAAAACATAAATATAAAAATTTTCGCAATTGCATATTACATCTTCGATGATAGCAGTTATATATATATATTTGATGATATATGTATATAAATTAATGCATTATTTATATTTAAATATTAAAAATAATTTTATTATATTAAATATAATGGTTTAAATAAACAAAAAATATTCACGAACAAATATATAGATTTTTATTATTTAGAATAAATGCTTATATATATATTTTTATGTATTTAAATAAATTACATTATTTATGTATTGTTATTATTTATTTTTATTATTTAAATTAAATTAAAAATAAAATATTAAATTTTGTTAACTTATAATTGCATGATCATATTTTTGTGGACGCTTTAAAATAAAAGCAATATATAATTTTATTATAATATACTTTCTTAAATATGATATAAATTGTTTATAAAATTAAAATTAAACAAGTTGTATAAGAATATATTCATAATAATTGTAATATTAAATAATATCATTATTGTTATACAAAAATAATAAATAAAAAGGAAACTGAAAAAGAATAAAGTATATACATTATTTAAATTGTCTGTTTCTAAAAACACTTTATATTAATAAAAAAATGAATAAGAGGATATTTATCTTAGTTTGTATCGCCTTATATGCCCTTTTGGCTGTATCAATACATTGCTCCGAACAGAAAGTAAGTTTTCAAAACAAAATATAAGTTAATATATAGAAAATTATATAATAGTGGTTATTTACATGTTGTAGAGTATATATATATATTATTATGCTTATGTTCTTGTATTATCGATTCAAGGCATCTGATTTAGGAAATAAAACCATTTGTGGTATAAAAGAAATAAACAAAAGTAACGAAAAAAATAGTATAGAATCGAAATTCGAAATACAATTAAAGAATAACAACCCTAAATATGATGAAGAAGATGATAAAGGATTTAATTGTTTTAATATATTTAAAAGAAATAAAAAAAACAAAAGAACTAAAACACCTTCATATAGCAAAGTTACCTCAATATATCTACATAATCAAATAACCGAAGCACCTTCAAGCAACAACGAATTTCTTCCTATGACATCATTGCAGATCCAAAAAAATCTGCGTGAATTTTCTACAAAAAATCCATATAATTCAAAGATGTTATCACTTTCAAAAGGGTTAAGCTCAGGAGATCAAATTTTAGATGTTAATGAACTTCGTACTTTGGTAGCACCGATATTGGGAATTTCTGCGATTAGCATTGACCCAAAATATATAAATCATTTATTTACTTTACCATATGATAAAAAATCAGAAGGAGAACAACTTTCAAATAACAACGAATCCGCTCTTAAGGAGCCATTTATGGTGGGAAATAATAAGCATGGCTTTTTTAAAAATAGTTCATAAGCTTTAAAGCTCTTATCACGATTCAAAGAAAATTTAGACAACGATCCTTCAAAATTAAAACCACGTGAATAATATTCATTTAATAATTATATTCAAATGGAACCAACCTAAAAAATAAACAAAATAATTTTTTCTAATGATCACTTAGATTACAATGTTTGACATGTGGGACCTTTAGACAAATGAATTATGATGGAATTTTCTACATTTACGAACTCATATTTTAATATTATAATTTTATTATGTAATTATTAAAATAAATGCAGTATGCTTGAATAAAACGCTAACATATATATTTATATGAAAATTTTTGTTATTTATACTTATTTATAGTATAGAATATATGAAAGAACATTCTGAAAATAATTAATAATTAAATAAGATTGATCCATTTGATATACCCACAGCGTTTATTATTTTTATGCGTATAATTTTATATTATATACATATGTTTGTATTTTATATGCATATTTATAAAATACATAATTGTGCATTTTTAATTTATATTATGTCTTACAACTTATTTTTATATTTGTTTTATCATTTTATATAAAATGTAGCTTTAAACAAACAGAATTTGAACATGACACAGTGTATTATTTTATTAATATGTTTTGTGGGATTATTGTTTTGTAAGCACCAACCTAGCATTTCTTTTTTTTTGTAATAGTACACAACAATAATTTATTTTTAGACTTTATTTAAATGAATATTATGCGTATAATTAATATAAGAAATGTTTTGTTCTCTCATTAAGTTTGGACATATGTGCGTACATTTTTTTATTCCTATAGAACCCATAAATTTTCTTTAAAAAAAAATTTATAAAATCACCATTTAATATTTGACATTCACAAAAAATATTGTTTAGTTTTTTATAGTAAAATAAATACATACAAGCACTATACACTTACAGTTTCAAATACATATTTATCTTTACAATATAAACTACGAACAAATTATATGCAAATCAAACACTATTTAAAAATCAAAGTGGTGTTCTGTAACAATAATTTTAAACAAACATGACACATGAAAATAAGTTTACTTTATTAATATAAGTATCAAAGTTTTAAAAAATATTATCTGGAAATACGTTTATGCCTTATTAACAATATCTCTTAAATTGACAGCACTAAACATTTTGCTGGCTATAAGTTCTCTAAGACGTTGTTGTTTGTTACCAGAAGAAAAATCATAATTCATCTGCGAAAAGAAACAAAAAATTAATAAATATATAAATTCTCCATTTTTATTATGAATGAATATATATATTAAAATATGAACATTTATATAGAAAGTATATATTTTTGATAATGGTGAAATAAAATTATGTTACTAAAATTTTTATATTGCTTACAGAGCAGAGATGGGTAATTTTAACGCCATTTGCTTCCTTTTTAATGAAAAATGCTACTAAGTTAACTTGCATTTTGGTTGAGACTCGATCTCTATGATCGTCAGATTCAATAATAGGATTGAATGTGTTTGCACTTTTTACGATAGGATTTACATATTTTGTATTATCATAATTATTGTCATCCATATCTGATGAAGTCAAGACTATTGCAGTTTCGTCTTCTGATAACTATAAATTAATAAAAAGTATATTTTCATAAATTAGGATATGATAATATGAAAAAATGTACATCTAGAAATATGAAGGAGAAAAAATTGCCTTACTTGATATTTTCTGGCTACTGCATTATAATATCTATCCCATACAAGGCCTTGGTAGCGTTGTTGTATAATTGCTAATTGTGTATTGTATACTCGAGAAAAGGATCCTAAAAAAATTATAATTTTATATACATCCAAATTAGAACACGATTAAGTAGCAAATTAGGAATTGATAATAACAAAACAAGAAATACATCATACAAAATGATAGGCACATTATATAAATTAGTTATATACCTTCAACGAATACCCTATTGAATTTCTTTTCTCCATTGGGGTCCCATAGCATTTTTACTATATCATTATACTAATAATAACAAAAAAACATATTTATATATTAACAATTATATTTTTTTATTTTAAAATGATTTCATGAATTAAAAAGTATTGCTTTTTAATTTATACGTTATCGGCGTTTGGGATTGTAAATTCAAGCATTCCAATTTCAGCATTGTTTACGCTCTTAAAATGTAAACTTTCTCCTTTATATTTCTTAGAATATAGTTTGTAATCTTTTGTACTTTTGACATGTTCTTTTGCAGCATTTAAAGCATCGGTCATAACATGTTCTGCGTGTTTACCTTCGTTGATTTTTAAAGATAATTGGTGATTATATACTGCAGGGTTGAATTTTTCTTTTTCTTTAAATGTTATAGGAATGAAATGTCTTTGTTGCTTAACTGTATTAGGGGTGGGAGATAACTGTTGTTTGACTGTTTTAGATCTGAAACTTACTTGTTTAGTTTTTTGGGGTGTGGAAGATACTTGTTCTTTAACGTCTTCAGGAGTAGAAGATACTTGTTCTTTAACTTCTTCAGGGGTGGAAGCTAATTCTTCTTTAACGTCTTCAGTAGTAGAAGATAATTGTTCTTTAACTTCTTCAAGGATGGAAGCTAATTCTTCTTTAGCTTCTTCAGGAGTAGAAACTAATTCTTCTTTAACTTCTTCAGTAGTAGAAGATAATTGTTCTTTAACTTCTTCAAGGATGGAAGCTAATTCTTCTTTAACTTCTTCAGGAGTAGAAACTAATTCTTCTTTAACTTCTTCAGGAGCAGAAGCTAATTGCTGTTTGCATTCTTCATTTGAACTACAAATGGAAACGTGAACATATTTTTAAATTTATTTGCATTTATAATTAAAAAAATATATATTTATAATAAGTTGTTTTTACTTTCCAATTTTTATACATATCCACATTCACAAATATATATAATATTCTCATAATAAACAGTACATGTATATTTATATTCGACATATATATGTTGTAATTATTTTCTTACGAATTGGCGCTTGAATCGTATTCGCTTGCAAATGCTATATTTTGCATATATCCGGTGACACTTAAAAGTGCCAAAACAATCTTAATATATTGTTTATTCATTTTTGAATTTGATAAGTAAAGTATTCAAAAGTATTAATGTATTTTTTAAAAATTGAAAATTAATAAATATATAGGTTGTATAAATATGCTAAATCGAAGCAAAAATTTTCTAAAAAATTTTAAACTTAATGTTTATTTAAAAAAATATAAATAATTAAAAATTTTTAATTATTTATTTGGTTATTTGTTACATGCATCTATCAAACTTTTAAATATAATTATTTTTTTAAATATTATTGTATACTAATAAATACGTACAAAATATAGAATATAGTGATATGTCTTGTGTTCTCTACATTATTAATCGGATTTCGGTTCTTTAAATGCTGGCTATTTAATTATTATTGTTGTTATTATTAAAATTTATATAATAATATTACAATTATATTTCGAATAATATATGAAAACATAATATATTATAATATATAAAAATTAATGTAAACGTTTTTTTTAAAAAAATGTATAAATAAATCTATTTTTATTTAAACCGTTGCATATAAGTGAACAACAATTATTACAACTTTAGTAAATATTATATATATAAATAGCTTTAGTAATATATAACATTATTAATATGTTGCATTATAACTAGCTAAACTTTTTATTTTTATAGTTCATAACTTAAAAATAAAACTGAAATATATTAAATTGGGTATTATATGTGGAACTTATAAGAATTTATAGAAAAAAACGTATATTATATGACACCAACATTCATTTAGCAAGGGAAAGTTGATAATATAAAGGTAGGATAGGAGTATAAAAAATATATATTGTTTAATATAATACTTGGCTAGGTTTGATCTGACATGCACAAACCGTTATATTAATGGATAAATAGCTAGATAGAAATAAAATTTTAATAATTATTATATAAAAATAGTTGTTTTGTTGTTTTTTCTATTTGTTTTGAGGATAAAGACGATTTTTATAATTTTAAATATTAAAGGAGTTTATTCAGATGGGTATTACATTATATTTATATGCATTCCCCACTATTACAACAATTATTTATAATGTTTCATAACAATAACTTGATAAAATTTATATTATGAGAATCAAAAATTTTGTGATCTTTTATCATTTTTAATATAAATTGTACTAAATAACAATTTTGCTAAAAATTGTTAATTTTAAAAAAATTACATATTGATAGTAATATTGACGCTTATGTTTTTTTATAAATTAATATAAATTATAAATTCCCTTTTAATAATAAAACAAAGTATACATAAAATTTAAAAATACAAATAAATAAAATATAAAAATAAAATAATGAAACATAAAGTTGTAAAATCGAGAAATATGTATACATAAATAAAATTAATTTTTTTTTAATTATAATATGATTGATGCTGATGTGCTCATGCTTTATGGGTCAAGGTTATATCTTTGGGGTTATTGTTTCGTTCACTGGATCTACGTTTTAAGTTGGAGTTTAGGATACATTGTAATTTAGTTTTTTATAATTTGATAATATTTTAGGTCTGTAAATGTTGATTAAATATATGTACCACCATCGTATGTTTAATTTCGAATGAAGTCCAAATATGCAACCAAAAAAGGGGCATAACCATTAATATGAAATTGGTCAGATAACATATATATCCATAAAGTATAATATATATTGAGTGTCAATATTGATTTAACATTATTAAAATAAAATGTCTATGTTGTATATATTAATATAGATATTCACTATATCATAACTGTCTATTATATAAGAAATGTGAATCACCGTATTTGAAATTATATTAACATATATATATATAACATAAATTATGTTTATTTAACGAATCTTTTTATTTAGCATAATGTCTTATTTGCATGATACAACATTTGTGATTTAATATTGTTTATGAACTTACAAAATTATAATAAGATTCGTTTAAAATTGTTTATAATATAGTCCATATGCCTTAATACTGAAATTTTTATGATTAATTAACCATATTACTAATATATAATAGATAATCATAAAGTATGGATTCATTAAATATAGATCGATATTCGATAATGCATCTATAAAAAATATTTTTTGTATCAAACATTTTTAATCAGTTTAGAAAATGTGTTAATAAAAAAGTATATTATGGTATATTTACACGAAGTATTTTACTTTTAATTCACATAATCCTAATTTTTTACATTATTTTTGTTATAATTTAAATTCATACTAATATAAATAATTTTACACTTTTTTATTTATTTTCCATAAAAGTTTAAAATTGTATTCGTAGTTTAAAGTTCAGATTTTGAGATGGATGTTGGGAAACCCATATTTGGGGTCAGGGTTCTGTATTATGGGTTATAGTTTTGTTATATGGAATCTATGTTTTAAGTTAAGATTATATTTTTATTAATTTTTTTATAATTTGATAATATTTATTGGCTTGTAAATGTTTATTAAATATATGCCCCCCTCGAAGGAACATAGCCATTAATATGAAAGGGGGCGTATAACATATTTTACATAACTTACAATACCTTCATCGAATTCGATCGTATATATTACATGTGGCAATATTATAACTTCACATTTTATAATTTATTTCTAATTTTGTCTAACTATATATAAGAGCCCTTATTATATATTATATAAGACGTATTAACCCATAGCTATGTTGAACCATGAGTAACACAGTATGTTCTTTATTTGATGAAACATTTTATTTAGTAAAGCTTATAATTTGTGTCATTATTATTTTGATTTAAATTATAACTTTCCAACCAAACAATATTGTAACCTCATATATGAGGTTATAACATATAATTATATTCATTTGGAGCAATTGCCTGCATTATAATATACTTTCAGGTTAATTGGTATATGTTTAATATTATTTAAATATAATAGTAATATATAATAGGTAATCATAAAATATAGATTCATTAAATATCGATCGAGATTCGACAATACAACGATATCTATAAAAGACATTTTATGCATCTAACATTTTTAATAATACAATAAAAAATACGTTATAGATATATGTATAATATCATTTATTTTTGATTATATATAGCATCATTTTGTGCTAAAGTTTTAAATTCAAATAATAGAAATAGCTCTATATACTTTAATTTATTTACTATAAATGTATAATATTAGATTAATCATTATTAATTTTTAAGCATTATGGTTTTGAGGAATAGACAAATTATATTTAAAAATAGTTAAAAGAGAAAATATACGTACATTAATAGCATTTATTTCATATTTTGTTCTAATAATTATAAATAATATAATAGATAGAATATCGTTATTAATGACTATACATATAATCTAATAAAATACTTTACTAATAATTAATATTTAAATATTGTTTTATTATGAAAACTTCATATAATTAAATATTAATTTATTGACTGCGCGCATAATAATTAGTTTTATTTGAACTAATACCATTTTTATTAGGCTATTATATATATACAAACTTTAAATAATTTAAATATATTGTTATTACGAAATAATATATATGCTCTAAAATGTTATACTTTAAAACAATGAAACAAGGAAAACTACTAATTAATTTAAAATATTCTTCGTGAGTGCATTAATTATCTCATTCCAGTATGCAATGATACGCCATTAGTAACAACAATAATAATATTAGATTAACATATTATTAAATAAATAAACATGTTATATGCCATTTATTTAGAAAAAGAAAAATATTAAATTTAAACATAAATATTTTTTTTATTTATTAGAAATTATATAAAAAGTGTAATATTTCACGTTGAACAATAATATATATCAATACATGGCATTCAAATAATGAGATACAAATACATTTTTAGCAATTGTAGTAATAACACATTTATAATTCTTTATATATTTATAATAACATAAAATTGGTGATATTTTTACTATAAATCTAGATAATGTATAGTTCTCTATATACAAGCGTATAAAAATTAGGAGATATGTTTTATTTAAACTCATTGAAAGGTTAAACAAAATTATACAAGGAAGATGGTCCGAATATTATTAAGAATAGAGATATTTCGCATATGATAGAAATACTTCAAATAAACCACAAAATAAGGATATTTATCTAAATTGCAATAAAATCGAATATATGTTTTATTTATTATATTATTGTATATTGTTTTAAAATTATTATTATTGAGAATAACATTAATATTTCGTTTAATTAATGACAATTTCATATAGAAAGACTACGTAATTGAATAAATTATTTTGGTATTGTATATAATTTTTATATAAAAATGATATTATGTCCATCTACAGATTAAAAACAGAATCTCATTACAATGGACCCAGATGGAGTGGTAAATAACTTTACTTTAAAATAAAACATGTCTATCCCTTATTTTATTGTTTTTGATTTGCCTACAAATCATATTAAATTTTATTTCAATAAAATTTTCATTAATACATATTTTTATTCATTTTTATAAATATTTTCTTAGTGTGAGACATTTCTTGCAGCTGATAAGATTATTAATCGTGAAAATGATGCCAGCATGACGATGGAGGATATTAGAAAAAACTCATCATTCAATGGACTTTGTCCTAATAATAAATGTGTAACAGATGAGCAATGTATTGGTGCTATGACCACGTATGTATTTTTGAAAGTAAGAGCAGATAAAAATAACGAACATGGTGAGTATTTTTTGATGTGGCTAAGTGATAAATTATTTAAGATGTACCAAAAAGACAAAAGAAAAGGGGAAAATAATAGAATTACTTTAGATGAGGCTTATAAAAAGTATTTAGACAAAGATATAGGAGATTATAAATATTGGAATCGTTTAGATAATGTAAAGGGTTTGAAAGATGCTAATCTTAGTCACATGAACGAATTTTATAAGTTACTTAGTCATATATGTAAAACAATTATACATCATAAATTTAAACATACCGGATCTACGAATCTTCATCAGAATTATACCAATAGTTCTAATCAATATATGCTGCTTTATCAAAAATTTTCTAAATGTGATTCATATCTTCATTTATTGGATAATTTAAAAAAAACATATGAGGATTTTAGAACTACTATTAAGAATGATGATCCAAATTTAGCAAGTTCTCTTCAAACACTTACAACGATAGAAAATACCGATTCATATTTTGTGAAAGGTTTTAGCACATTTGATTTCAGTAATTCAAAGTGCCAATCAGAATATGATGATAGCATACTCAAAAAATGGGAGAAAACCGAAGCTCAAAGGAAGCAAAAAGATAATGGAGCTGGCACATTAGAAAGTAAAGATAAAGTAGTAGGTGATGTCCAAAACAAATCAAACCCTAAAGGAAGTGAACATACTGATCCAGGGAGTGACATAGGAAATAAAACGAATCTTCAAAGCAATCCAAGCAGCCATACCCCCATTTCAGGTACCAATCAAGGAGGTGGATCAGATAACAATCAAGGACCTCAAAAACCAGTGGAAAGTCCAGTGGTTAAATCAGAAAATTGTGGAATCAAAGTAAAAGGAAATGAAACAACAGGAATATGTGATATATATGTACCCAAAGAATACAAGCAAGTTGGAATATTAATTATAGTTATTTTAATACCCATTACTTTAGCTATTATGTACAAGGTAAATAAAAGAAAATTATGATGTGTACTATTTTTAAAATATTTCCTTACTATAAAATATTATATATTTTTCATAATTTTATGTTAGTATTTGCCATCTGGACGAAAAAAGGAATTGAAGAGAAAAAAAAACATGAAAAAGGTTATAAATTTAATGGAAGGGAAAAGACAGATGCAAATAATTATAAAATCATCTAGTCAAAAAAAACAAACTAAAAAATATATAAATCCTGTTTATGGGGAAAAATCTCCATCAATAAATATATACAAACTTATGCAGGCTGATCCTGTACCATTTATTAATTTAATTTTTTTGTTGATTTTTTTGTTTATAAAAGAAAAGACAATTCTTTGGAAGGATATATTTAATTAACTTAGATTTTAAGTTGAATTAAAAAAATGCATAAATGGATGAATATGTAAAACGTTAAAATTTTTCAAAATATAGCATATATTATAAATATGTACATTTATTTAAAACTGTATTTTTTTTAACAATTGTGAAATAAATTATTATATTATTAAAATGTGTATATTGCTCACAGATTCGATATAGGTGATTTCAAGATCATCGCCTTTTTTTTCAATGAGGTATCCAGCTAAGTTCACATATATTCTTTCAAATTTTTTATTCATAATATAATCTTTATATTCTATGGAAGCATGTAATGAATCTGTTTTTTTTAATATTGGGTTTTTGTGTTCTTTCCTGGAAGGGTTTTGATCATCGACATCTACTGAAGTCATGGCAATTATAGTTTTGTCTTCTGATATCTACAAAATTAATGAAAATACAATGCATAATTATTGTGAATAATATGAGAAATACGATTTACAACGAAACAGAAAAGAAAAGGTTTCCATACTTGAGCTTTTTTGACTAAAGCATAAAAATATTTCCAAGGATCGCCACGATTTTTTTCGCAAAGTTGGAATATGGTTAATAAGTTTGGGTTGTACGCATGGACAACTGTTCAAAAAAAAAAATATTTTTGCATTATGTAAAATAATATATTATGAATTGGAGGACATGAGAAGCAATAAATAGTATCATATAACATTGCCAACAATAAATCTTATATATTGATGGCAAATAAGTAAAAGTATACAAAACAATTTCTATTAATACAAATTAAAATTTTAACAACAGCATAAAATAATGAAATAAAAATAAAAGTGAATTTTTTTTGGAAAAGAAATAATTTTTTATAGTATAATTTTTTATTAATATATGTTTTTTTAGACATTATAAAAAATTCTTTCACAAATCTGTATTTTTTTATAAATAACATCGATTTGTCGAATTTTGATTTATATTTTTTTAACTCCCTAGAGAAATAAAAATTTGCAATTGATGCAACATTTTATATGAAAATATGCGCATCCCTATTCCCCATTATTTAAACATATTTTACTTGTTAAAAAGGTTTTAACACGAATAATGTTAAGAATCTAAACAAATTAATAAGTTACATATCCTTTTTAAAATTTTTCATATTCATCAACAGAAAAAGGGGGTCAAAGTTATGTACCATGAGTTATAGTTTTGTTCTATGAAGTTGATGTTTTGTGTTTGGTCTGCAATTTGATTATTTTATTTATAATTTGGCAATATATTGGTCTGTAAATTTATATCAGATATATTTACCATTTTCGGATGTTTAATCACAAAATGATGGCTGAATATGCAGCTAAAAAAAGGACGCAATCATTAATATGAAAGGGTTTGTATAATATGGTTAAAAAATATATATAACTTGCTAGCAAATTGCTATATTGAACCATGAATAACACTATATTTTTCTTTATTTGATGAAACATTTTATTTAGCAAAACTTTTGATTTGGGTTACAATTATTTTAATTTAAATTGTATTATACCAACGGAACAGTATGATAATATTATATATGTAGGTATAAACTATAATAAAATTATTTCGAATATTCCTCTACATTACAATATATGTTCAGATTAATATATTACCAATATATAATAGATGCATGGAATGCTGATCGATAATCGACAATACAACGTTATCTATAAATGATGTTTTATGCATCTAACATTTTTAATAACACAATAAAAATTGAACTATATATACAATATTTTAAGTTTTACAATTCTGAGGTATAAATAAATTATATTTTAAAATGGTTAAAAGATAAAATATAAATATATTAATAAATTTTCATATCATATTTTTCTTTAATAATTATAACTAATATTAAAATACTTTTTTATTGTAAAAATTTCATATAATTAAATACTAATATTAATTTTATTGAAAACGCGCATAATAATAAATTTTATTTGAACTAATAATATATATATTAGGATATCATATATATACAGACTCTCAATTTTATAATTTAAATATATTGTTATTACGAAATAATATATATGCTCTAAAATGTTATGCATTGCAACAATGGAACAAGGAATATTATTAATTGGTCTAAAGTATTCCTTTTAGTGCATTCATTATCTCATTGTAGCATACAATGGTATATCAGCAAGAATAATAATAGTAATAATAATGGATTAGTATGCTACTGAATATGTACAAAGGATCGTATGAAATATTACAATTTTTAGCTATGTATACTTTATTATGGTGTCATGATCTTAAAGTTCCTAATCAATATAATATTAACAATTTCATAACATTCGTTAAAAATAATGTTTTTACATTATAAACTAATATGATATTAAAAAATATTAAATAAGAAATATATTTTAGGTTATAAGTATAAATGTATACTTAAAATGGTAACTCATATTGCTTCTCGAATTAATTCATTACTTTAAACAAAGTATGAACACAATTCTAAAATTAAAAATTAATATATTTAATTAAATTATACAAAACAACTATATTTATTTCTTTAATGTTTAAATATATTTCTTGATCATTTATATATTAAATAGATCATAAGGATGAAAATATAATATACATTTTATATATACTAACAATTACCCCAAAACTAATTTATATTCATGATTCATTTTAATTGTAATAGGTCGATTAATCTAATTTGCATATTATGTTTTTTAATTTTAAAATTAAATAATATATGCACTCAAAAATATTGATTAATTCTATTTATATATAAGGAAATGCTAGGAAATAAACAAGGTTATTGTTTATTATAAAATGAGCTTATAATATATATATTGATTAAATATAAATGCACCCAATATATCATTTAATTAGAAAATATAATATTGAATTATTTATTCATTTATTTATTAAATATTATAATTTAAACAAAAAAATGTCTTTTCATTTATTGGAAATAATATTAAAGATCAATATGCCACGAGGAATAATAACTTGTATAAGTGCATTATGAGTGTCTAATGATGAGACACAAACGCGTTTTGAACAATTCTGGTAGCAATTTATGTTTGGTTCTTTAAATATTTATACTAATACAATATTTTAAATTATTTTATTTAAAAAACAAAAAAATACATTTTTATCATCCATGTGAAAATATATAATAATTAGGAGATATACTTTATTTAAACTATTACAAGGTTATAAAAATTGGGTAATAGGAATATTATGAATATTGACAAAAATATTACATATTTGTTTATTTATTCTATTATATGATTAGAATGTTTGAACATATTATATATTATGGGAATTTAGCTAAATAGACATAAAGAAATTTAATATTCCATTTTAATCAGATTTATTATTATTTTACATTAATTAAATTGTTATAAAGAGTAAATATATGCTTAATCATATATATATTATACATATGTGCAAGTAACACATATTTATTTAGGCGTAATATTTATAATTAAATTCTATTATAATGTCTAAGGGAGTGGTATATAAATTTTTTAAATAAAATATTCTTTTCACATTCATTCATATGCTGGATCGTCTATAAATTATATTCATTTTTATTTTAGTACCATTTACATTAATACATTATTTTGTTTAATTCGTAAAATATATTCGTAGTGTGATGCAATTAATGAAATCGATAAAAACGTCGTTTTGGACTCAGCATCTCAAAATTATAAGTTTGTCGATCAAATATATGGAGGACATTGCCATAATAAAAATTGTGATACTGATGAAAAAATTCTTGGATCGGCTTTTATGTCACTGCTAGAACTTTTTAAGGATGTTAATGATTACGAGGATAATTTAAAAAATTATAAACTTGCTCAATACGCTATTTTATGGTTTAATTCTAAAATTAGGGGAACTGCGAAGATGGAAGCTGAAATAAAAAATATTTATGAAATCCTTATAGAAAATGACTGGATTAGTGAATACCGTCAGTATACAGATAAAAACGAAAATGAATTGAAATTCCATTTTTTATATTTGAAGAAATTTTATGCGTTACTTAAAGGAATATGTGAAACAATTACTAACTGTAGTGACTCTTCAAAGACCGAAGAATGCATAAAATCTGCTAAAAAATGCAATGAATTTTATCGTGCATGTATTTTGAGTGCGCCCTGGAAAGAGATTTGTAATCCATATTGTAATTTATTGTCAAATTTAAAAAATGATTATGATAAAATTAAAGAAAAATATAAGACATATGAACTTCCCGAATTGACGATACCAGACGGGGTAGAAAGTTGTGAGAGTTTATGTAATGGTAAACAACAATGGGAGGTTGAGGAACTGAAAATTAAAGAATTAAAAACTAGTACGCTCACCGAAGTTAGTTTATCCGTTCCATCAGTAACCCCAACAAGTATAAATAACGCAAATAAACTACCCTACATTGCAGTTCCACTTATTTTAATACCCATTATTTTAGGATTTTCATATAAGGTAAGTATTACAATTCAAAAATATAAATTTAAAAAATATACATTACAAAATATTTTTTGAGTGCATAAAAAGACAAATAATTATATATTTTTATTTTTATGTTAGTATTTAACGCCCGTATGGCGAAAAAAGCTGAATGCAAAAAAAAAGGTGAAAGCGATTATAAATTTGAGTGATCAAAAGAAAGCCTAAAATGGCGTTACAAATGTATTCATCGAAAAGAACCAATCGGAATAATTATAAATTGGGTTGATGAAAAATGGGGTTATTAAATATATACAAACACATACAGGATAATCCTGTACCATTTATTTTTTTATTAAGGCGAAAAGCGAGATACAGCATTAAGAAATTTATCAAGCTTTAGGGTTTTGGTTTTTCATTATTCGGTTAGACTTATTACAAAATATAATAGGAAACAATTTAGGAAAATCGGACTGTATGCTTGTAGAAGAAAGGCTCTTAATGCATTTATTATGTAATAATAGTAATAATATCAGTATGTATTTGCTCTTCCCCATGTTTATAAATAGAAAAGAAAGCATGCTCATTTACATAAAAATGTAATTGTAATTAAATATATATTTATATAATTTTTTTTATTATATTAACTTTTTAAAACTTTGAGGATGTAAAAAAAATATATTATCATTATTATAAAGTAAGGGTTCAGGTTTAAAGGTGCAATTTGTGAAACTCGCAGTTGGGTCAGAGTTCCGTATATGGGATATATGTTTTGGGTTATGATTATATTTTTATTAAATTGTTTATAGTTTGATCATATTTATTTGTCTATAAATGTTGATTAAATATATGTACCATCTCTGTATGTTTAATCCCAAAATGAAATCCAAATATGCCGCCCCAAATGACCGTATCCATTAATATGAAAGGGGTCACATAGCATATATTTCCATAAAGTATAATATATGTATAGCTTTAGATTATAATAAAATTCATTTTGAATATACATATTAATATTAATACGTGTGTTTAAAGATTAATTAAATATATTACAAAATATAATAAATATTCATAAAATATAGATGCATGAAATATCGATCGAGATTCGATAATACAGCATCATTTATAAAGTCTTTTTATGCATCTACCATTTTTAATAACACAATAAAAAATGAACAATATATACACTATTTTAAGTTTTATAATTTTGAGGTATAAATAAATTATATTTTAAAATGGTTAAAAGATAAAATATAAATATATTAACAAATTTTCATATCATATTTTGTTCTAATAATTATAACTAATATTAAAATATTTTTTATTGTAAAAATTTCATATAATTAAATACTAATATTAATTTTATCGAAAAAGCACATAATAATAAAATTTTTTTAACTAATAATATATATTAGGATATTACATATGCAAATTCTCAATTTTGGAATTTAAATATATTGTTATTACGAAATAATATATTTGTAATTTATAATATTGTTGGTCTATAAATGGTGATTAAATATATGCTCCATCTCGTATGTTTAATCTTGAGATTATTCCTAAATATGCACCCCCCAAAGGGGGATGGCCATTAATATGAAAGGGTGTACTGAACATATTTCCATAAGCCATAATACTATATCTAATTCGTTCGTATATATTAAATTTGGCAATACTATAACTTCACATGTTACATTTTATTGGTAATTTTTGGATAACGGTATATAAGAATCCTTATTATTTATTATATAAGTCTTGTTAATCAGGGGCGATATTGAATCATGAATAGCACATTATGTTTCTTTATTTGATGAAACATATTAGCAAAATTTATTATTTGTATCATATTTATTTTAATTTCAATTATAAAGTTCCCAAGCAAAACTGTAACAACAAAACTGAACAGGCATCTATAAATTATAATAAAAAACATTTTGAATATTACTCTATATTACAATATATATTCAGATTAATATATATATTTGTAACATTAATTAAACAATCTACTAATATATAATAATAAAATATAGATTCATAAACAATCGATCGGGGTTCGACAATACCGCGTTATCTATAAAAGGCATATTATGCATCTAACATTTTTAATAACACAATAAAAATTGAACTATATATACAATATTTTAAGTTTATAATTTTGAGGTATAAATAAATTATATTTTAAAATGGTTAAAAGATAAAATATAAGTATATTAAAAAAATTTATATCACATTTTGCTCTAGTAATTATAAATAATATTATAGATGGAATAGCATTATTATTATAGGCTTATAGATATAATATAATAAAATATATTACTAATAAATAATATTGAAATATTGATTTATTGTGAAAACTTCATATAATTAAATATTAATATTAATTTTGTCGAAAAGGAATATAATAATTAAATTTCTTTGAGCTAATAATATTTATATTAGGTTATTATATATGCACAACCTTTAAAATAATTTAAATATATTGTTATTACGAAATAATATATATTCTAAAATGTCCACATTAAATCAATAAAATACGGAAATATTATACATTGATTTAAAGTGCTCCTATTAAGTGCATTAGTTGTATCACTGTAGTATACAATGGTATAGCCAAAACAACAATAACAATATTAGATTAATATGTTATGTTTATTTGATACACAATATGGATATAAATTTATTATATATATTCTTAAAGGTATGATGAAATTAAAATTGTATGCATAAAACATCAAATGAAATATTACAATTTTGATTTAGTATTTTTTTAATGTGTTAATATTAGAATTAACGATACCAATAAAAATAACAATAATTCTCCTAAAAAGTATAGTTTTTATATCTAAAACTAAATACTTTCTATTATAAAATATACAATCATAATATATGTTTAGGTTCTAATAAAATTGGGGTTATAAAATGTAAATTATGTTGCACTGCTCCAAAATTAATTGATCATTCCAACCAAAGAGTACAATTATAAATTAAACAAACAATCGGTTTAAAATAGCTTATATGAAAACATTTTTATTAAACTCATTTTGATAACATAAAACCGCGTTTATTATATATTTACATATAATATAGTTAATAAGAAAGAAAAATGTGATATATACTAATTATTATTTTAAAACGATATTATATGCAATGACATATTTAAGTTTATAATTAGCTCAATAAATATGGCTCATTGTTAATTGTTGTGTTAAATCATAGAAAGATGGTCAAAATATATTATAAAAGAACCCATAGAGTATATTCCTAAATTGGTGTACATAGGAATAAAAGGCAAGTTATTGGATTTATTAAAATGGATCATGAATTTATATGTATTTATGTATATGCAATTAGAAATGAAAAAATGCAACTTAATTTGAAAATACAATAATTTTAGAAAAAACTGCATTATATATTATAAGAAGCAAGTACATAAAAATGAAATTTATCATATTAAATAACGATTTATATACTTTTAAGGATTGTAGTAATAACAGCATTTTTTGTACAAAATGCATCATATATACATATGGCAAAAGTATATTAAGCAACCCCTATTTAAGGTAATTTAGCTAATTGCCATAAGTATAATATGTTTAACGAAATATAATTGCTATGTAAAGAGATTAGTAGATACAACAAATATTTTATGCAATATATATAAATAGTATCGTTCAGCATAATCTCCAAATTATAACAAAATTTCATTATAATGGCTTCTGGAGTGGTATATATACTTTTTTTTTATATTATTTGGATGTTGCATTGCATATAAATTATATTAATTTTCATTTCAGTAACATTTATACTAATACATATTTTATTAATTTTTATAATATTTTCATAGTGTGGTGCAATTAATGGGATCGAGAGACTTATTGATGTGAAGGAGGAAGATTCACGAGTATCTTTTAAGTGTAATGTTGTATTGGACGCTTATTGTCCTTTCAAGAGTACATCAAGAAAAAATGAATGCCATAGTTATGCCGAAATGGTTAGCTCTTCTGTTTTATTTTTACTAAAATCGTTAGAGAATAATTATCATTATGAGGATGATTTAAAAAATGCTAAACTTGCCGAATACGCTATTTTATGGTTAAGTTATAAATTAAATAAATACCCACAAAATAAAATCACCACATTAAATGATTTTTATACTGAACATATAGAAAAAAATAAGTATTATAATGTGAAAATAACTAAATCTAGTAAGACTTATAAGGATATTATAGATAGAAAACATGATTTGATGAATATTGGTATTAAAGAAATATCTCAATTTTATGATGCATTTAAATCATTATGTGACATGTATAATGAACTTGATAAAGAGAATCAAGAATGTGCAAATTGTTCCAAAAAAGCTAATGAATTTGTTGCAAATTTTGAAAAACTTAATGGAAATTCTGATATTACTGGAAACAGTTCATATAGAAAAATATTGTACACTTTATCAACTGATTATGATGATTTAAAAAATGATTTTGCTGAAAAATGTAGTGGTTATAGCGATATTCCAACTCTTTCAGCGATAAAAACACCACTAATCTTGTTGATAGCAAGAAAATTAATTCCAGTTTTATTGGCATTTGCAATACCAATTTTCTTGGGAATTGCTTATAAGGTAAATAATAAGGAATTTATAAATATAATATTAAAAATTATTTTCATTAAATATATGGAAGCTTTAACAAAAATCATATGCTTCTTAACATTTTATATTAGTATTCATTATTTGGATTCGATAAACGACTTCATATACAATATTTAAGAGAAAAACGAAAAAAAATAAAGAAGAAAGTGTATAATTATATATTATTCGAAGAGAGTGATTATTCCAGGAATAGTAATAATTATTGATATATGCTAAGGCTGACTATTTGGAAATAAATAATTTTTGACCATAATTTTGGAACATAATTTTTGGGTTTATAAGAATTTTTAAATAATATAATCAATAAAATATTTATGTATATTTATTGTATGTTTGCATATTTTTATGTTGTGGATCAGGGTTGAGGTTGTGTTTATGGAACCCATATATGGATTAGGATTATATACCGCATTGCATTAAATTTTGCGTAATTTGATAATATATTAGTTTAAGTAATTGTTTTAAATATATATAGGAAATAAATTATTAAAATATGTATAGAAAAAATCACAAGAATTGGATTTCGTGTTAATATAACTTAATGATAATGGCTTATGGCACAATCGATCAAATATTGGAATCGATATAGAAAGATGAATCCAAAGTATCGATATAGTTATAGAAGCGACGTTGATTTAAATAATTATAATATTTAATATGAGAAACTGAGGGAGAAAAATTGGAATAAAAAACAATAATTTATTATAATTTCAATCAAAAGACATTTAGAGCGATTTCCTTCCTCAGTACCTCTTGAGCCCGATGATAAATGAAGAAAGTAATGGAGATAAGAAAGAAGTTGTTGAGTTTATGAGAAAATGGAATTATTAAATATATACAAACATACGAAGGATAATTATCCATCGCTCATTAATTTATTTTTTGGTGATTTTTTTGTTTATAAAAAAAAACGATCGTTTTAAATGATAAACTTGATTAATAACTTTTATTTTGATGTTCAGAATTTATGAGCCTATTTTAAAACTCAATATAAGTATTAAAGTGATAAATATGTAAATTCATTTATTATTATAGGTAACTAAAGTCATAAGCATAATTAAAAAATATATTTATATTATTATAATATTATAAGTATGATGCTGCTGGAATGGTTCACTTAATTTTCAATTTTAAATATATTTATATAATTTTAAAAATAAAAATATCACTAACATAATGAATGACTAAAAAATATACATTTTATAAAATAATTTATTATTGAAAAAATTCATAATAAAATCGTTTATAAATATTAGCAATTGCCCACTAAATCTCTATCATGAATTTCAATATAGAGTAGTTTTTTATGCATATTCAGTAAAAAAATATATAATAATATAATGTATTTTATAACAGAGATATATAAATATATATTTTATTGAATGAATAATAAATCAATGGGATATAACAGTGCATTATAAAGGCATCAATGTTATATATTTTATTAAAGATACAGTTGGGGATATGTGGTTTTATATTCTAAAAAACTTGATTGATGGGAAACAGTTAAAGATTCAGTTTTATCAATTCATTTTTATTATTACACATTAGAGGGCATTATATTATTATTGTTTGTAATTCATCCTTTTTTAATCTAAAATAGCAATATTTTATCATATAATTAATAAAATATAAATTTTTTAATAAATTATCTGAATGTATATACATTGACAATTAGAAAATTAGAATAAATAAGATAGAAATGAACAATACAAAGCATTTATCGAATAATTTATATATTAAAAGAGCAAATATATCTTTTATCTCTCCCCTAACAAAGGGTAACATAACAGCCTAATTACACTTAGTTTTCAATTATACTTTAAACTTGCATCAATAGTTATTTATGTGTTATAAACTAATATTTGCTAAGTATTATTTTAAAAACAATATGCATTCAAAGAATTAATTAAGATTATAAATAGCTCAACAAATACGGGTTTAGTGCTAATTTTCGTTTTAAATAGTATAAAAGGTGCGTAAAATATATTATAAAATTACCAAATAAGATATATTTTTAAATTGAGTATATAGGAATAAAAATAAAGTTATTGGATTTATTAAAATTGGTTATGAATTTATCTATATTAAACAAATAATATAAATTTATCTAATTTGAATAGAAAATTGAGTATGTAACTTAATTTAAAAATACTATAATCTTAGAAACAAGTATATAAAAATGTAATATATCTTATTAAATAACTATTTATGTATTTTTAAGGATTATAGTAATAATAGCATTTTTTGTATAAATGTATCATATATACATATGGTAAAAGTATATTAAGCAACTATCCATTTAAGGTTATTTAGATAATTGCCATAAATAAGTATAACATGTTTAACGAAATATAATTACTATGTAAAGAGCTTAAATAGATACAACAAATATTTACGTAATATATATAAATATTATTATCCCTCATAATCTCCAAATTATGAGAAACCCAAGTTATAAGATTGAGGATGTGGTATACAATTTTTAAATAAAATATTATCTTCGCATGTGTTTTATATGTTGTATCGTCCATAAATTATATTGATTTTCATTTGATTAATATTTATATTAATACGTTTTTTGTTTAATTCATAAAATATATTTGTAGTATAAAGAATTTGCTACGATCGATGGCTATTTTTATGTGGATGAAGATGATGGATCAATAACTCAAGTAACTAATAAAGCAATCCACAATTATTGTGATTACGACGATAGACAAGAAAACGGTGATAAATGTAGTGGTTATTATGAAATGACTAGTTCTGGTGTTATTTATTTGCTAGAAAATTTAAAGAAGAAGTGTAATTTAGACGATGATAAACTTGCCGAATACGCTATTTTATGGTTAAGTTATAAACTAAAAATAAAGGAAAATCCTATAATCAAAAAATTAAGTGTTTTTTATGATAGTTATATAGAAAGAAATGAGTATTATAATAAGAATATAAATGGTGATAATCTGACTTATAAGGAAATTATAGATAAAAAAAAAGATTTGATGGATATGGATATTAATGAAATATTTAAACTTGAAGCCCCATTTAATATATTATATTATTTGTATCATCAAATTTATGATAAAAATTCGTTTTGCAGTGAATATTCGGATTATGCTAATAGTTTTGTTAATCAATTTAATGATCTCAATAATGATCCTAATAATAAAGAAAACAGTTCATATAATAAATTGTTATCTATATTATCAGATGATTATAACAATTTACAAAAAAAATGTACCAATTTTCCATTCCTCCCAGTTTATCCACGAAGTTTTTCAATAAAAGTTACGTTAATTCCAATTACATTTATATTTGTTGCAATACCTATTTTCTTGGAACTTGCTTATAAGGTAAATAAAAAGGAATTTAAAAATATAATCTTTAAAATTTATTTTTGTAATTCTTTATATGGGATTATCAAAAAATGTATATACGATTACCATTTTTATATTAGTATTCATTATTTGGATTTGGTAAACGATCTCAAAAACAATATTTAAGAGAAAAACGAAAAAAAGCAAAGAGGAAAGTGTATAATTATATATTACTCGAAGAGAATGATTATTCCAGGAATAGTAATAATTATTGATATATGTTAAGGCTGACTATTTGGAAATAATCAAATTTTGACCATAATTTTGGAACATAATTTTTGGGTTTATAAGAATTTTTAAATAATATAATCAATAAAATATTTGTGTATATTTATTGTATGTTTGCATATTTTTATGTTGTGGATCAGGGCTAAAGTTGTGTTTGTGGAACCCATATTCGGGTTATAGTTAAGTGTTAAATTATGTTTAATTCTGTATAATTTGATAATATATTAGTTTAAGTAATTGTTTTAAATATATATAGGAAATAAATTATTAAAAAAAGTATAGGAAAACTTATAATAATTGGATTTCGTGTTAATATAACTTAATAGTAAATATGTTGAACTATGTATTTTTTGTATTTATTGCTAATTTATGATTAATGATTTATAGATCAATCGATAAATATTGGAATCGATATAGAAAGATGATTCCAAAGTGCCGATTTGGTTCTATAAGACAACATCGATTTAAATAATTGCAACGTTTAATATGAGAAACTGAGGTAGAATGGAATTACAAGTAAGTAATTTATTATAATTTCAACTGAAAGGGCATTTAAAATGGTTTCCTTCCTCAGTACATCCTGAACCGTGTGATAAATGAAGAAAGTAATGGAGATAAGAAAGTTGTTGGGTTGATGAGAAAATTGGATTATTAAATATATAAAAACATATGCAGGATAATCCGTATCATTTATTAATTTATTTTTAATTTTTTTGTTTTATAAAAGAAAAGCCGATTTTTTGAAATGATAAATTTAATTAATAACTTTTATTTTGAGGTTCAAATTCCATGAACCCGATTTTAAAATTCAATATAAGTATTAAAAATGATAAATAAGTGAATTTATTTATTGCTATTATTATATGTAAATAAACTCATAAGTATAATTAAAAAATATATTTATATAATTATAATACGAAATTATATATTATAATATGTATAAATATTATGTTGTTGGAATGGTTCACTTAATTTTAAATTTACTTATATAATTTTAAAAATAAAACATTACTAACAAAATGAATGACTAAAAAATATATATTTTATAAAACCAATTATATTGAAAAAATTCATAATAAAAATTAAAAAAATATAAACAATACCCCACTAAATATATATTATATGCTATATACAATTGTTTCTATAAAAATTCAGTATAAAAATATAATGGTATTTTCAAACATAGATATATAAATATATGGTTATTGAATGAATAATAAATCAGTGAAATATATTGGTGCATTATAAAGCTGTTAACGTTATATATTTTGCTAAAGACATAATTTGGGATATGTGATTTAATATTCTAAAAAGCTGGATATTGAAGAAAGGGCTAAAGATTCAATTAATGTTAAATGTCTTTTTATTAGTCCACATTCGCATGCATTATATTACAATTATTTAATGAATCATCATTTTTTAAAACTAAAATGGTATTGTTTTATCATAGAATTGACAAAATATAGTATACTTAATAAATCACTCGAATGCATATACATTGATAACTATAACAATATAATATATGAGATATAACGAGCAATAAAAATCATTTAGCAAATATTTATATATTAAAAGAGCAAATATACCTTATCTCCCCTTTCCAAGGATAATATAACAATCTAATTGCACATAATTCTCTATTATACTTTAAAAATTGCATCAATACTTATTTATGTGTTATATATTTAGCATTTACTATATATTATTTTAAAAACATTATGCATTCAAAGACTTATTAAGCTTATAAATAGCTCAATAAGATGGGTTCAGTGATAATTGGTGTTTTAAACCGTAGATGAAATGCTCGAAATATACTGTAAAATTACCCAATAAAATATATCTCTAAATTGATGTATATAGGAATAAAAATAAAGTTATTGAACACATTAAAATGGATTATGAATTTATCTACATTAAATAAAAATAATATAAATTTATATAATTTGCACAGAAAATGAGGTATATAACTTAATTTGATCATGTTATAATTATAGAAAATACTAGACTATATATTATAAGAAACAAGTAGATAAGTATTTAATATATTTTAAAAAATGACTATTTATATACTTTTAATGATTATAGTAATAATAGCATTTTTTGTATAAAATGAATCATATATACGTATGTAAAAAGTGTATTAAGCAACCATCTATTTAAAGTAATTTAGATAATTGTTATCAAATAAGTAAATATGTTTAGCGAAAGATAATTTCTATGTAAAGAAATAACTAAATACAAAATATATTTTATGCAATATATATAAATAATACTATCCAAAATAATCTCCAAATAATAACAGAATTTCATTATAATGTCTAAGGGAGTGGTATATATCATTTTTCTTATATTATTCGAATGTTTCATTGCCTAAAATTATATTAATCTTCACTTTAGTAGCATTTATATTAATACATTTTTTGTTTAATTCGTAAAATATATTCGCAGTGTGAAGAAATTAATAATATGGGTAAATATATTGTTGTGAAGCAGGAAGGTTCGGGAGTAAATATTGAATTTGATAATAAATTGAACGATTACTGCCCTAACAAGAACAATGGGAGAAATGGACAATGTGAAACAAATGATGAAAAAATAAGTGCTGGGTTTATATGGTTGCTAGTGATGTTCGAGCATTGGTGTGACGAGGAATGCCCTCAAAATGAAAAAGACCGATATGTTGAATATGCTATTTTATGGTTAAGTTATATGCTAAATCAAATATCAAATGAAGGAATCTCTACATTAAAAAATTTCTATACTAATCATATAGAAACAAATACGAACTATACTAATAATGTAACTCGTGCCAGTGATAGTAACTATAAGGAAATCATAGATAAAAAAATTAATTTGATGAATGCGAATAAGAACATTATATCTAAATTTTATGATATATTTAAATCATTATGTAACATGTATAATGAACTTGATGAAAACAAGCCAAATTACACAAAATGCTTGGCAGATGCCCAAAAGTTTGTTGATGAATATCAAAAATTCCTTAATGATAATGATGTTGATACTAATGGTAGTTCATATAAGCAAATATTACCTATATTATCAAATGGTTACGATAATTTTAAAAAGAAGTGTAATAATACTCAATCTAGCAACTTTCCACTCCTTCCAACGACAAAAACAACACAAAATGTTGTAGAAATTTCTGAAGCTACATCATCAAGTTCGTCGGTAGCAAGCAAATTAATTCCAGTTTTATCAATATTTGCAATATCACTTTTCTTGGGAATTGCTTATAAGGTAAATAATAAGGAATTAAAACTATAATATTTAAATTATATTTTTGTGATTCATTATATGTGATTATCAAAAAATGTATATACAATTACCATTTTTATATTAGTATTCATTATTTGGATTTGATAAACAGCGTCATCGACAATATTTAAGAGAAAAAATAAAAAAAATAAAGAAGAAAATGAATGATTATATATGATTCGAAGAGTAATGATTATTTTAGAAGTAGTAATAATGATTGGTATATGCTAAGAAACAGTCTATTTGGAAATAAGTAATTTTTGACCATAAATATTGATCATATTTTTTCTGCCTATAAGAAAATTTAAATAATATAATCAGCAATATATGAAGTAAAATATGCATATTTATTGCATTTTTACATAATTTTATATAGTTTTTATGTTGTGAATCTGGGCTGAGGTTGTGTTCATGGAACTCATAATCGGGTTAGGGCTAAGCATTATATTGTATTTAATTTTGTATAATTTTATAACATTTATTAGTTTAAGGAATTGTTTTAAATATGTATAGGACAAATTATAATAATTGCATTTCGTGTTAATATAGCTTAATGGGAATGTGCTGAACTATATTATCTATTTTTTGTATTTTATTGTTAGTTTGAGGTTAATAGCTTATGGGATAATCGAACAAATATCGAAATAGATATAGACAGATGATTCCAAAGTATCGATTTGGTTCTACAAGACAACGCCGATTTAAATAAATGCAACGTTTAATATGAGAAACTGAGGTAGAATGGAATTACAAGTAATTAATTTATTATAATTTCAACTGAAAGGGTATTTAAAACGGTTTCCTTCCTCAGTGCATCCTGAACCCGATGATTAATGAATAAAATGATGGAGATAAGGAAGAAGCTGTTGAATTTATGAGAAAATGGAATTATTAAATATATACAACCATTTGCAGGATAATCCTGTATCATTTATTAATTTATTTTTTATTTTTTTGTTTATAAAAGAAAAGACGATTATTTATATGATAAATCGAATTAATAACTGTATTGTGGGGTTCAAATTCCATAAATTTAAATTTAAAGCTCAATATAAGTATTAAAAATGATAAATATGTAAATTCGTTTATTACTATTATTATAGGTAAACAAACTCATATGTATAACTAAAAAATATGTTATATAATTATAATATTAAATGATCAAGTATTACTGTATATGTAATGAGGATACTGTTGGAATGGTTCACTTAATTTTCAATTACAAATTTATTTATATAATTCTAAGAATAAAACATTATTAACATAATGAATGATTAAAAAATATTTTTTATAAAATCATATATTATTGTAAAAATTAATAAAAATTTTTTTAAAAATTCCCCTATAAACCCTGTCATATGTTGCATACAATTGTTTTCTATAAATATTCAGTAAAAATTCATATAAAAATATAATGGTATTTTCTAACAAAGATATATAAATATTTGTTTTATTGAATGAATGATAAATCAATGATATACAATAGTGCATTATAAAGGTACCAATGCTTATATTTTATTAAAGATACAATTTGGGATATGAGGTTTTATATTATAAAAACCTGGGTAAATAGAAAAAATTGTAAAGACCTAATTTATGTTAAATGTCTTATTATTATTCCACATTAGTATGCATATATGATTAGTGTTTAATGAATCATCATTTTTTAATCTGAAATAGCATTATTTATCACACAATTTTAATAAATTATTTGAATGCATATTCATTGATAGGTATAGTAATATATTATATAAAATAAAAATGAACAATATAGAATATTTATATTAATTTATATATTAAAAGAGCAAGATATTTTATTTTTCTCCTCTTAAATTGTAATATAACAATCTAATTGCACATATTTCATGTTATACTTTAAATTTTACACCAATACTTATTTGTGTTATATGTTTAATATTTACTAAGTATTATTTTAAAAATAATCTGATTTAAAAACATATTTAAGCTTATAAATAGATCAATAAGCACAGGTACAGTGCTAATTATTGTTTTAAACCGTATAAAAGATGCTCAAAATAAATTATAAAATAACCCAATAAGGTATATTTCTATATTGATGTACGTAGGAATAATAATAAAGTTATTGAACACATTAAAATGGATTATCAATTTATCTATATTAAATAAAAATAATATAATTTTACGTAATTTTCAAATATATGTAAGTAACACAAGTTAATTTAAAAATACTATAACTTTAGAAAAACCTATATTATAAGAAACAACTATATAAAACTGTAATATATCGTATTAAATAACTATTTTTATATTATTAAAGATTATAGTAATAATATCATTTTTGTGTAAATGGATCATATATACATATGTTAAAAATATATTAAGCAACTCTCCATTTAAGGTAATTTAGATAATTGCCATAAAATAAGTATACCATGTTTAACGAAATATAATTGGTATGCAATGAGCTTAAATAGATACAACAAATATTTACATAATATATATAAATATTATTATCCCTCATAATCCCCAAATTATGGCAGAGTCAAGTTATGATATTGAGAAAGTGGTATACAATTTTTTAAATAAAATATTCTCTTCGCATGTGTTTTATATGTTGTATCCCCCATAAATTATATTAACTTTCATTTGATTATCATTTATATTAATACGTTTTTTTTTTAATTCATAAAATATATTTGTAGTATTATGAAATACATACGATCAATAACTATTTTTGGGAGGATAATGATGGTAAATTAAAAGTTAATCCAAAATCCACATCAATCCACGATTATTGTTATTACAGTAATACCCCAGGAAAAGATAAATGTAATGATTATCTTGAAATGACTAATTGTAGTGTTATTTATTTGCTAAAAACGTTAAAGGAAACGTATAAATTAAAAGATGATAAAATTGCTGAATACGCTATTTTATGGTTAAATTATAATCTAAACATAAAGCCAAATAATAATTTTACCAATTTAAACGAATTTTATACTAAATATATAGTAAATAATGAGTGTTATAATAAGAATATAAATGGTGATGATGGTCTGACTTATAAGGAAATTATAGATGCAAATAAAGATTTGACGAATATGAATATTAACGAAATATCTAAATTTAATCGTCCATTTAGTATATTATTTTATTTGTATTATGGATATCATCATGATTCTTCGGATTGCGCTAAATATTCGAATTATGCTAAACAATTTGCTGATCAATTTAACAATCTCAATAATGATCCTAATAATATAGAAAACAGTTCATATAATAAATTGTTATCTACATTATCAAATGATTATAACAATTTAAAAAAAATATTTTATGATAAAAATGCTTCTTGCAAGTTTCCATCTCTTCCAAAAATAGAACCTAAAGAAAATTCTGTAGGAAATTCTGGAAAAGGTTCTGGACAAATTATGGAGCAGTCATCTTATAGTATTGAGGATGTGGTATACAATTTTTTAAATAAAATATTATCTTCGCATGTGTTTTATATGTTATATCGGCCATAAATTATATTATTTTTCATTTTAGTAACACTTACATTGATACATTTTTTCTCTTTATTTTGTAAAATATATTCGCAGTGTGAAGCATTTAAAAAGGTTGACGATTGTTTACAAATAGGTATGAAATCCACAGGAGGTAGTTGTTCTATTGACTATGCATTCACTGATTATTGCCCTACAAAGATAGAGGGGCAAAATGTAAATTGTGAGGCAAATAACGAAAAAATGAGTGCTGGGTTTATATGGTTGTTAATAACGTTCGAGAATCTTTGTGTAGGTCAATGTTCTGATAATGAAAATGAAAAATATGCTGAATATGCTATTTTATGGTTAAATTATAAACTAAATCAAATTTCAAATGAAGAAACCACCACATTAAAAGATTTTTATACAAAATATATTAAAGACAACAAGGAACATGTAGATTATAAGGATCATTTAGATAATAAGATATATTCGATGAATATTGATAGTGAAAAAATATATAATATTTATGAAGCATTTGGAATTTTATGTAAAATTTATACTGCGCATAATGAAAACGATAAAAAATGCACAAACTGTTCGCAAAATGCTGAAGAATTTGTTCAAAAAATTGAAAAACTTAATAAAGATCCTAGTATTACTAAAAATGAGTCATATAGTAAAATATTATCTACATTGTCAGATGATTATAATTGTTTAAAAGATCATTATGATAATAATTGCAATGGATGTACCAATATTCCAAATTTTCCAGAGATAAAAACATCACAAATTTCTGTAGAAGGTTCTACGCCAAGTCATGTACAAGATAATCCAGATAGTTCTTTACAAGGTTCTGAGGTTACATCATCAAGTTCGTCGGTAGCAAGCAAATTAATTCCAGTTTTATCAATATTTGCAATATCACTTTTCGTGGGGATTGCTTATAAGGTAAATAATAAGGAATTTATAAATATAATATTTAAAATTTATTTTCATGATTCCTTATATGTGATCATCAAAAAATGTATATACGATTACCATTTTTATATTAGTATTCATTATTTGGAATTGATAAACTATTTCAAAGACAATATAGAAGAAACAAATTAAAAAAAACAACGAAGAAAATGGAACTTAATATATGATTCGAAGATTAACGATTATTCCAGGAAGAATAATAATGATTGATATATGTTAAGAATATGTCTATTGGAAATATATAATTTTTGTGTCTATAAGAGTAATTGAATAATAAAATCAATAAAATATAAAATTAATATGCATATTATTGCATGTTTGTATTGTTTTTACATATTTTTATATAATTTTTATGTTATGGGTTAGGATTATGTACTATATTACATTTAATTTGTATAATTTTTAATAATATTTATTGTTTATATAAAAATGATTTAAAAAAATACAAATAAAATAATGAAACATAAAGTTGCAAAATCAAAAAAATATATATAATTAAATTTTTTTCGATTCTAATATTCTTGATACCGAGGTGTTTATGTTTTATGGGTCAAGGTTATGCATTATGGTTTATTGTTTCGTTTACTGAGTCTTCGTTTTGAGGTAGGACTCAGGGCATATTGTAATTTATTTTTTTATAATTTGATAATATTGGGGATTGTAAATGTTGATTAAACATATACACCATCCCCGTATGTTTAATCTCGAGATTATGTCTAAATATGTGCCCTCAAAGGGGCATAGCCATTAATATGAAAGGGATCGCATAGCAAATATTTCCATCAAGTATAATATTATAATTGAGTGTTAATATTGATTTAATATGATTAAAATAAAATGTCTATATTGCATATATTAATATAGATACTGGATTTATATGAAGCCGTATTATGTTATATAATATTTTTTTATTATATAAAACGTGTTGATCTGCGGCTATATTGAATTATGTATAACGTAGTATGCTTCTTTATTTGATGGAAATGCTATTTAGTGAAACTTATCATTTGTGTCACCATTACTTTAATTTAAATTATATTAAGCCAACTGAGATGTAATCATAGCATTATATATGAGGTTGGATATTAATTATAATAAAATTCATTTTGAATATTCCTCTGCGTTAAAATATATATTCAGATTAACACATGTGTCTTTAACATTAATTAAACAAACTACTATTATATAATAATAAAATATAGATGCATGGGATATCGATCGAGAATCGACAATATAACATTGTCTATAAAATATTATTGTACTTCTAATGTTTTTAGTATACATAAAAGTTGCACTATATATAAATATTTTTTGAAGTTTTAATTGTAGTTACTATTCTCTGTTTGTATTTTTTTACATTTGTATTAAAATTAATTAGTATTAATAGATGTTGTTTTATACGCTTTAATTTATTTATTATAAGGTATAATAATAGATTAATCACTATTCATTTTTTAATTTATAGTTTTGGGGTATAAATATATTATATTTAAAGTAGTTAATACAATTTCATATTATATTTTGTTATAATAATTATAAATAATATGATAGATAGATTATCTTTATTATTATATGCCTATACATATAATAGAATACTCTACTAATGTTAATATTGAAATATTGTTTTATTGTGAAAACATCATATAATTAAATATTAATTTTATCGAAAAGGTACATAATAATTAATTTTGTTTGAACTAATAACATTTTTATTAATTTATTATATATATACAAACTTGTAAATTTATATTTAAAATATATTGCTATTACGAAATATTATATATGTTATAAAATACTTGATTTAAAAACTATGAAACATGGAATTATAGCCTATTGATTTAAAGTATTTTTATTAAGCATATTAATTATTCCGTTGTACTACACAGTGATATAGCAGGAAGCAACAATGATAACAATAAAGTATTAAATACGAAAAAATCATTAAATTCAGTTTATTCGAATACGTTGATATATATTAATTATATATATTATTAAAACTGAACATATGCGGAGTATAAAAAATAATTATTATAATTTATACTTAAGTATAATTTTAATGTCGTAATATTAACACTACAAGCCATATATTATTAATTTTATTAACAATTTGAATAAAAATATAGATTTCTATATTGAGCTAAATGTTTTATTATAAAATATGGAGTATATAATATGTTTAGGTTCTAAATATAAATGTGCACTAGAATGGTAAATCATTTATATTTCTTCTAAAAGTTTATTGTTACATCTAATCGAGAGTGATCGTTAAACTAATAAAAGTAACAAAATTAAGTAAATAATAGGAAAATAATTTTATTGAATTAGTTTTTGTAACTTAAAATTGGAGCTCGTATTTATTTATATATTAAATAGTTAATAAGAATGAAAAGGATGATATATATTTATATGTACTAATTTAAAAGCTCATTTAGGTCCATGGAGATTTTAATTTGTAATTATTTTGATTAACTTAAATTGCACATTTTGTGTTTTAATTTTAGAAAGATAAATATATGGAGTAGAATATTATTCATTAAAATATAAATATATATTATCTATTTAGAAAAAGTAATAATGTTGAGTTATTTTTAAACGTTATAACTTTAATAAATAATTTGGGTATATTTATTATAAATAATATTAAAATATGCAATATGTGATGCAGAATAGTAACTCATACCAATAACGAGATACAAATATATTTTTAAGGGTTATAGTCATGATATATTTCTTATTCTTTATATATTTAAAGT
The DNA here is from genome assembly GCF_900002335.3 of Plasmodium chabaudi chabaudi. Lineage (NCBI taxonomy): Eukaryota > Apicomplexa > Aconoidasida > Haemosporida > Plasmodiidae > Plasmodium > Plasmodium chabaudi. The sequence continues at coordinate 701,947 of NC_030103.2, forward strand.
AACATAAGTTTTGAAACTCATTTATTAAAAAAGTAGTGAATATAATTTTATTTTCATGTGTAAACCTATAATATAAATATATTATTATATAAAACTAATTTAGTCTATTTTGGGCTATGTCATTCGGGTATTATTTTAAAAAAACTGTACTATGTATAGAATGTATTATATAGAGGCATAATACAAATATTAAACAAATAACAACTTAAGGCAATTTAATGGTCGCTATAAATAAAAATCAAATATCTTTTTAATACTATTATTATATTATTAGTCCATGTTAGTTCAAGTATTAAAACTAAAAATAATACATTAACTACAAATATTAATTATATAGACACCTCAATTTATTAATAACATATTTGGGTTCAATACATTATTACATAAAAATTGTATATGCCAAATTCTCTCCATATTAAAAATCAAATCCAGCATAATGATTGAAGTGGTATATATATTTTTTAATAAAATTAATTTCTTATATTTTATTATTTTTCACTGTTTATAAATTAAATTAAGTTTCAATAATATTTCATTAATATACTTTTTATTAATTTTTATAATATTTTCATAGTGTGGTGTAATTAATCAAATTAACAAGGTTTTGTCCGATGATATTTTAACTTTAGGACAATATTTTCCTGATGATGAATTAGGATACACTGCTTATTGCCCTAACGCGAAAGAAGGAGAAAAGGGGAAATGCGTGACAAATGGTGATAGAATTAGTGCTGGGTTTATATGGTTGTTAGAGATGTTCAAGGCTCTTGACGGTGTGGAAAATTTGAAAGATATAAATGACCAATATGTTGAATATGCTATTTTATGGTTATGTTTTAAAAATAAATTAATTAATCCTGATATGTATGTTAGTATAACTGGTATTTATGATATTCTTGAAAGAAATAATCCTATTTGGTATAATGAATTTCGCAATAAAATAGAAAAAAAAAAGAGATTGATGAATTTTGATGATTACCATATGGGTAAGCTATATGAGTTACTTAAAGAAATGTGTACTCTAATTACTAAATATAACGTAGATAGCTCACACCCAGATGCATATTTAAATTATGCTAATAAATGTGCTAATACATACAAAGACCTTGTTTCGAATGTCTCCAAGGTTAAAAATTGCGATTCATATTGTAATGTATTGTCTACTTTAAAAAATGCATATGATAAATTTAGAGAAGAAAAAATTATGCATGACCCAGAATGTAAACTTCCTGAGTTTAATGTGGAAGAAATAGAAAGTTGTGAGAGTTTATGCAAAAAAAAAAGCCAAGAACCGGCGATTAAAAATCCAATAGCTAAAGAATCAGAAATTGATACCCCCCCCAAAATTAGTTTACCAGTTCGATCAACAACAGAATTAACTGATAATCGAGAAAATACATTATCTGTAAACGAAGTTCAGATGGATGATCCAAAATCTATAACACTTCCATCAGTAATTCCTACAAGTATAAATAATGGAAATAAACTACCCTACATTGCAGTTCCATTTATTTTAATACCCGTTATTTTTGGAATTTCATATAAGGTAAATAACAAGGCAATTAAAAAATATAAATTATACCATATTTTGTGGTTGCATAAAAGAACAAATAATTATATTTTTTTACGATATTTATGTTAGTATTTAACACTTATGTGGAAAAAAAAAATGAAGAGTAAAAAAAACGTGAGAAAGATTATAAATTTGAGTGATAAAAAATAAACCCAAAAGGACGTTAAAAATGCATGCATCGAAAATACCCAATGGGTATATTATAAATTGTGTTGATGACAAAATGGAATTATTAAGTATATGTAAACATATAGAAGAAGAATATATGACTGTTATTATTTTATTTTTTTGTTTTTTTTTTTTGTTTATAAAAGAAAAGACAATTCCATAAAATGATAAATTTAGTTAATAACTTTATTCTGGGGGTCAGATTCTATAAGTCTGATTTATAACTCAATATAAGTATTAAAAATGATAAATAAGTAAATTTTTTATTAATATTATTATAGGAAAATAAACTCATATGTATAATTAAAAAATATATGTATGTAATTATAATATGTATAAATATGATGTTGTTATAATGGTTCATTCAATTCTAAATTTATTAATATAACTCTAAGAATAAAAAGATCGGTAACATAATGAATGATTAAAAAATATTTTTTTTATAAAATGATTTATTATTGAAAAAATTAATAATAAAATTTGAAAAAAATATAAACAATGGCACTATAAATTCTTGTCATAGGTGCATACAATTTTTTTTATAAATATTTAGTAAAAATCTATATAGAAATATAATGATACTTTCTAACATAGATGAATAAAGGTTTGGTTTATTGATTGAATAATAAATCAACAGAATATAATAGTGCATTAGAGATGTATCAATGTTGCATATATTGTTAAGGATACAATTCAGGATATACGGTTTTATGTTATAAAAAGGTGAACAAATAAAAAAAAAGTTAAAGACCAAATTAATTTTAAATATCTTTTTATTATTCCATATTAGGATGTGTTATATTATCAGTTGTTAGTAAATTGCAACTTTTTAAATTTAAAATAGATTATTTTATTTTAGGGTTTTTAATAAATTACTTGGATCATATACATTGATAACTATAACAATAGAATATATAAGATAAATGAGCAATACATAACATTAGCGAATAGTTATTTAAATTTATGCATTAAAAGAGCAAATATATTTTATTTTGTCCTCTCAAAGTGCAATATAACAATACAATTACACCCAGTCTTTTATTATGCTTTCAAATTTGCATCAATACTTATTAGTTCTATATATTTAATATTTACTACGTATTATTTTAAAAATAATATGTATTTAAGAATTATTTAAGCATATAAATAACTCAATAAATATGGGTTCAGGCTAATTGTTATTTTAAACCATAGAAAAGGTGCTCAGAATATATTATAAAATAACTCAATGATGTATATTTATAAATTGGTGTACATAGGAATAAAAATAAAGATATTGAACACATTAAAATGGATTATGAATTTATCTATTTAAATAAAAGAATCTAAAATTAAGTATATGCAATTAAAAATGGAACATTCACCCGTATTTTGAAAATGGTTGAATTTTTGAAAAAAGTTATATTTTATATTATGAGAATCAAGTATTTTAACATTTTAACATATTTAAAAAAATGATTATTACAGCTTTTAAGGATTATAGTAATAATGGATTTTTTAATTGCTTCGATTTGTTCGGTATTAAGTTTTAGAAAAAGTTCTACTAAAAAAGGAGATTCTATAGGTTTTCTTTGTTCAAACACAATAAAAGGAAATATTATTTCAATCCTTTATAAAATTATATCCATTTTTGTAATATAGTTATACCAAATGTTAGTAAGAATATCATTTTTTGTATAAAATGCATCATTATGTATATGGCAAAAGTGTATTAAGCAACCCGCTATTTAAGGTAATTTAAATAATTGGGATAAATATGTATAATATTATTTTATTATTCTATACTAATTTAATTATTTAAAAAATTGTAATATATTTAACTACAGACAATTTTATATATATAGGGTTAATGCATTTGCATCACATATTTGGTGCAGTGTATACAAATCAACATGATTATACTCAATTTATAAATCAAAAATAAAATTTCATCACAATGAATGAAGATATGGTATATGAATTTTTTAATAATGTATTATATATAGATATTGTTAAACTTTATTTTCATAGCACCATTTCTAATAATTCCTTTAATTGTTTTTTTTAGTGTAAATTTTTCGAGGTTGTATGGACTGATTTTCCAGATACATTGGACGATGATGGAAACTATCAATTTAAAAGTGACGATACATATCAAACCTATTGTATTAATGAAACATGCAATAATGATATCGATAAAATTAACGCTTGGTGTTTATGTTTGCTTAACTTAATTTTTGGGAATTTTGAATCGTTTACGGGTTATGCAAAAAGTAATATGAATAATGTCCAATATATTTTGGCGTGGTTAAGTTATATATTAAGTCGAAAACCAAATGAAGAAATCAGCAATCTAAAAAAATTTTATGAAAAGTATATAGAGAGCGGTGAGGGGTATGAAACGTCTATAGATGATGTTAGTGATTATTATAGTAGTTATAAGAATCTTATAGATAAAAAAAATGATTTTATGAATATGGATGTTAATTATATATCTACTTTTTATGAAGCATTTAAAATTTTATGTAGCATGTACAATGATATTAATAGTGACCCACCAGATTGCACCAAAAATTTTACAAAAACTAAAGAATTTGTTAGCAAATATCAAAACCTTCTTAATAATAATAATATTAATACTAAAGACAGTCCGTATAGTCAAATATTGTCTACTTTATCAACTGATTATACTAATTTTAAAAGTTATTGTGCTGAAAAATGCAATGGTTGTGACAATATTCCCCCCCTTTCATATATAGAAGCAAACCCCTTTGTACAAAATTCTGAAGATACGTCATCAAGTTCATCGGCAGCAAGCAAATTAATTCCAGTTATATCGATATTTGTTGCAATACCGATTCTCTTGGGAGTTGCTTATAAGGTAAATAATAAGGAATTTAAAAATAATTTCATTAAATATATGCAAACTTTAACAAACATCATATACTTCTTAACCTTTTATATTAGTATTCGTTATTTGGATTTGATAAGCGGCTTCATAGACAATATTTAAGAGAAAAAGTAAAAAAAATAAAGAAGAAAATGAACAATTATATATGATTCGAAGAGAGTGATTATTCCAGGAATAGTGATAATGGTGGATGTGTTAATAAAGTGTCTATTTGGAAATAAATAATTTTTGATCATAATCTTTGTGTCTATAAGAATATTTAAATAATGTAATTAATAAAATATAAAGTTATATATGTATATTTATTATATATTTTTTGTATGTTTTTATGTTGTGAATAAGGGTTAAAGTTGTGTTTGTGGAACCCATATGCAGGTTAGGGTTAAGTATTATATTGTATTTAATTTTGTATAATTTATAATAATTTGGCAATATTTATTAGTTTAAGAAATTGTTTTAAAGATGCACAGGAAATAATTTATTAAAAAAAGTATAGGAAAAATTATAATAATTGCATTTTGTGTTAATATAACTTAATAATAAATGTGGTAAACCATGTATTTTTTGTATTTATTGCTAATTTGATATTAATAGTTTATGGGGCAATCGATCAAATGTTGGAATCGATATAGACAGATGATCCCAAAATGTCGATTTGTTATAGAATATATGCCGTTTTAAATAATTATAATATTTAATATAGAAATATGGGTGATAATAGTGGAACATGCAAGAAAATAATTTATGATTATTTCATCTGAAAGGACTTTTAAAATGGTGTCCTTCCCCAATGCCACTTGAATCGTATGATAAATGGAGATAAGAAAGTTGTTGGGTTGAGGAGAAAATGGGATTATTAAATATATACAAGCGCATGCAGGATATTCATGTACCATTTATTAATTGATTTTTTTGTTTATAAAAGAAAACAATTATTTATATGATAAATTTAATTAATGACTTTCATTTTGAGGTTCAGGTTCTATGAACCTGATTTTAAAACTCTATATAAGTATTAAAAATAATAAATGAGTAAATTCATTTATTATTATAGGCAAATAATCTTATATATATAATTAAAAATATATTTATATAATTATAATACGAAATTATATATTATTATTGAAAAAGTTAATAATAATATTTTAAAAAAATGACCCTATAAACCCCTGTTATATGTTGCATACAATTGTTTTCTATAAATATTCAATAAAAAATTATAAAACTATATAATAGTATTTTCTAACAAAGATATATAAATATTTGTTTTATTGAATGAATATTAAACCAATGGCATCCAATAGTGCATTATAAAGGTATCAATGTTATATATTTTGTTAAAGATACAATTTAGGATATACGGTTTTATGTTATAAAAAACTGGATCGATGGGTGGGTTAAAGATTCAATTCATGTTAAATGTCTTTTTATTATTCCATAATATCATGTATTATATTATCAGTGCTTAATAAATCATCATTTTTTAAATTTTAAATAGCATTATTTGTCATAGAATTAATAAAATATAGAATTTTTAGTAAATTGCTTTAATGCATATACATTGATAACTATAACAATAGAATATATAAGATAAAATGAACAATACAGAATATTTAGCTAATATTTGTATATTAAAAGATAAAATATATCATATCTTTTTCCTCTTAATGTGCAATATAACAACCTAATTGCAATTAGTTTTCTATTATATTTAAAATTTGGATCAATAGTTATTAGTGGTATATATTTAATATTCACTATGTGTTATTTTTATAATAATTTGCATACAATGACATATTTAATCTTATAAATAGCTCAATAAATATGGGTTCAGTGCTAATTGATGCTTTAAACCGTATAAAAGATGCTAAAAATATATTATAAATTACCTAACAAGTTATATTTCTAAATCGAAGCACATAGGAATAAAAATAATGTTATCGCACTCATTAAAATTGATTATGAATTTATCTATATTAAATAAAAATAATTTAAACATATGTAGATGTAATTAAAAAATGGAACAACACAACGCATTTTGTAAATACATAATTTTAGAAAAAACTATATTGTATATTATAAGAAACAAGTATATAAACATTTACATTTTTTAAAAATGACTATTTATGTACTTTTAAGGACTATCGCAATAATAACATTTTTTGTATAAAATGCATCATATATACATATACCAATTCTATATTTAAGGCAATTTAGCTAATTGCCATAAAATAAGTATAGTATGTTTAACGAAAGGTAATCGTTATGTAAAGGTTTTAAGTGAATATAACAAATGTTTTATGCAATATATATAAATATTATCATCCCTCATAATCTCCAAATTATAAAAGAATTTCATTATAATGTCTAACGAAGTGGTATGCAATTTTTTTAATAAAATATGTTCTTCACATGTGATTCATATGTTTGGTATTCTATAAATTATATTATTTTTCATTTAGTAGCATTTACATTAATATATTTTTTTCTTTAATTCGTAAAATATATTCGTAGTGTATGTACATTAATAAGGTCGATAAATTAATTAAATCGAATGCGGCAGGAACAGAAGGAAAAATTGAAAACCATAGTAGATTGAACGCTAATTGCCCTAACAAAAATTGTGATACTGACGCCCATAAACTTAGCTCTGCTTTTATATTATTGCTAAAATATTTTGAGGTTGCTGATGATTTAAAAGATGACAAATGTGCCGAATATGCTATTTTATGGTTAAGTTATAAAATTCAGCAATATTGGAATATAGAAACCACCACATTAAAAAATTTCATTACTGAACATATAGAAACAAATACGAATTATAATGAGAAAATAAAACAAGGTAAAGGTAACAAGAACTATAAGGAATTTATAGACATAAAGCAAAGTTTGATAAATATGGATGTTAAAATTATATCTAAATTTCATGAAGCATTGCAAATCTTATGTAATATGTATAATGAGGATAATGCAAAAAATATAGATTGCGCAAAATGTTCGTCAAAAGCTAGTGAATTTGTTGAAAAATATAAAGACCTTAATGATGATTCTAATGTTACCAAAGATAGTCCCTATTATCAAGTATGGTGTACTTTATCAACTGATTATGATAATTTAAAAAATGAGTGTATTAAAAATTGTAAGGAATGCACCGAACTTCCAACCCTTCCAGAGATAAAAGAATCAAAAAAATATGTACAAGATTATGCAGAACTTTCTGCACAAGGTTCTGAAGCTACATCATCAAGTTCATCGATAGCAAGCAAATTAGTTCCAGTTTTATCGATATTTGTTGCAATACCAATTTTCTTGGGATTTGCATATAAGGTAAATAATAAGGAATTTATAAATATAATATTAAAAATGATTTTCATTAAATATATGCAAACTTTAACAAACACCATATGCTTCTTAACATTTATATTAGCATTCGTTATTTGGATTTGATAAACGGCTTAATAGACAATATTTAAGAGAAAAAGTAAAAAAAATAAAGAAGAAAATGAACATTAATATATAATTTGAAGAACAGTAATAACTATTATATATATTAGGAAACTGTCTATTTGGAAATAAGTAATTTTGTGCCATAATTTTTGATCACAATTTTTGTGTTTATAAAAATGTTTAAATAATATTATCAATAAAGCATAAAGTTACATATATATATTTATTGTATTCTGCATATTTTTTATATGATTTTTATGTTGTGAATTAGGGTTGATGTTGCGTTTGTTGTTCCATATTCGGGTTAGGGTTAAGTATTATATTGTGTTAAATGTTGTATAGTTTTAATAATTTGATAATATTTATTAGTTTAAAGAATGTTTTAAATAAATAAATAAATATAAATATATATATAATAAACAATTATTAAAGGCATGTATAGAATATTTTGCAGTTTTTAAGATTTATATTAAGTTTAAATATCTAAGAAAAAATGAGGATGAATATTACTATGAAAAGGAACGAATAAAGTAATAAATTTTGACAAATTAAAAAAATTGAATTTCGTGATAATATAACTTAATGGGCTAGTTGATTAAACATTGGAATCGATTTAGACAGATTATTCCAAACTATCGATTTGATTATAGAAGTGATGTTGATTTAAATAATTACAACATTTAATATGAGAAGCTGGGAGAGAAAAATGGGAATTAAAAATATAATTTATTATAATTTCAACCAAAAGGGCACTTAAAATGATTTAATTCCTCAGCCCCATCGAAACCAGATGATTAATGAAGAAAGTGATGGAGATAAAGAAGTTGCTGAGGTGATAAGAAAATCGGATTATTAAATATATACAAACATATTCAGGCTGATCATATGCCATTTATTATTTTATTTTTTTTGTTGACTTTTTTTGTTTATAAAAGACAAGAACGATTATTTATATGATAAATTTAATTGATACCTTTTATTTTGGGGTTCAGATTCTATGAACCCGATTTTAAAACTCTATATAAGTATTAAAAATGATAATAAGTAAATTCGTTTATTACTATTACTATAGGCAAATAAATTTATATGCATAATTAAAAAATATATTTATATAATTATAATACGAAATTATATATTATTATGATCTGCATAAATATGATATCGCTAGAATGCCTCACTTAATTTTAAATTTTAAATTTATTTATATAATTCTAAGAATAAAACATTATTAACATAATGAATGATTAAAAAATATTTTTTATAAAATCATATATTATTGTAAAAATTAATAAAATTTTTTTTAAAAATTCCCCTATAAACTCTGTCATATGTTGCATACAATTGTTTTCTATAAATATTCAGTAAAAAATTATATAAAAATATAATGGTATTTTCTAACAAAGATATATAAATATTTGTTTTATTGAATGAATGATAAATCAATAATATATAATAGTGCATTACAAAGGTACCAATGTCATATATTTTGTTAAAGATACCATTTGGGATACACGATTTTATATTATAAAAAACTGGATCAATGAGAAAGGGTTAAAGATTCAAATCGTCATAAATGTCTTTTATTATTCCATATTACCATGTATTATGTTATTAGTGCCTGTGAATCATAATTTTTTAATCTAAAATATTATTGTTTTATCATAGAATTAATAGAATATTGGATTTTTAATAAATTATTTGAATGTATATACGTTGATAACGATAACAATAAAATACATAAGATAAATGAACAATGCAAAACATTTAGATAATGTTTATCTAAATTTATATATTTAAAAGAGCAAATATATTTTATTTTTCTCCTCTTAAAGTGCAACATAACAATCTAATTACTCATAGTTTTCTATTATGCTTTAAAAATTGCATCAATACTTATTTATGTGTTATATATTTAGGATTTTCTATGTATTATTTAAAAAATAATCTGGATTTAAAGACTTATTTAAGATTATAAATAGCTCAACAATACGGATTTAGTGTTAATTGTTGTTATAAACCGTAGGAAAGGTGCTCAATGTATATTATAAAATTACTCAATAAGATATATTTTTAAATTGGTGTACATAGGAATAAAAATAAAGTTATTCAACACATTAAACTGGGTCATGAACTAATCTATATTAAATAAAAATAATATAAATATATGCAATTTGCATAGAAAATGGAGCATGTGACTTAATTTGAAAATACTACAATTTTAGAAAAAACTATATTATATATTATAAGAAACAAGCATATAAATATTTAACATATTTAAAAAAACGACTATTTATATACTTTTAAGGATATCGTAATAATCGAATTTTTAATTTTTTAGACTTATATCATACTTAAGTTTTAGAAGGATAATCATTAAAACATAAGATATAAATATATTCCTTTATTATGTTAAAACACCAATACAAGGAAATATGATTTAAATTAATTGTAAAGTATATACATTTTTATAATAAATTATACCAAATGTTAATAAGAATATCATTTTTTTGTATAAAATGCATTATATATGCATATGGCAACACTCTATTTAAGGTAATTTGCCTGATTGCCATAAAACAAATATAATATGTTTAACGAATGATAATTGCTATGTAAATATCTTAAGTAAATACACCATATATTTTATGCAATATATATAAATACTACCATCCCACATAATCTCCAAATTATAACAGAATTTTATTATAATGTCTAAGAAAGTGGTATATAATTTTTTTAAATAAAATATGTTTTTTGCGTGAATTCATATGCTGGATCACCTATAAATTATATTAATTTTCATTTTATTAATATTTACATTAATACGTTTTTTTGTTTAATTCATAAAATATATTCGTAGTGTGAAGCAATTAAGTCGGCCAATGACTTATTTAAAGTGGAAAAGAAGGGTTTAGAAACAAATATTATTTATGATGATTCATTGAAAGCTTATTGCCCTATCCCGAAAAATCTGAATAATAAAGAATGTGTTCATTATGAGGCAATAGTTAGTTCTGCTTTTATAGCATTACTAACTTTATTTAAGAATGGTGATGATGATGATGAAGAGGAGGATGTTTTAGAAGATGATAAACTTGCTGAATACGCTATTTTATGGTTATGTTATAAAATTGATCAAGGAACATATAAATACAGCAATCTAAGTGCATTTTATAAGAAATATATAATGGATATTGAGAAGGATTTTATGGAAGAAAATGGTGCTAATGCTTATAAAATTTATAAGGATATTATAAATAAACAAATATGTTTGAAGACTATTAATATTAAAGCAATGTCTAAACTTTATGAAGCACTTGAAATTTTATGTAAAATGTATAGTGAACTTGGTGATGACGCCAAAAATTGTACAAAATGTTTGGACGATGCAAATAAATTTGTTTCAAAATATGAAGATCTTAGCAAAGGTTCTAATATTACTAAAGATGGGTACTATTATAAAGTATTGCATACATTATCAACTGGTTATGATAATTTTAAAAAGAAATGTGATAATTATCAATCTAGTTTTCCACTTCTTTCAACGATTGATCAAATAGAATTTCCTGCAAAATGCTCTGAAGAACAGTCTGTACAATCTACTGTAATAAGTCCTGAATCTGCACCATCAAGTCCGTCTATAGCAAGCAAATTAATTCCAGCCTTATTGGTATTCGCAATACCAATTTTCTTAGGAATTGCTTATAAGGTAAATAATAATTCGTTTAAAAATATAATATTTAAATTTTATTTTCGTAATTCTTCATATGCGATTATCAAAAAATATATAATACGTTTACCATTTTTATATCAGTATTCATTATTTGGATTTGATAAACGGCTTCATAGACAATATTTAAGAGAAAAACTAAAAAAAATAAATAAGAAAATGGCCAGTTATGTATGATTCGAATAGTAGTGATTATTTCAGGAATCGTAATAATGATTGATATATGCTAAGAAGCAGTCTATTTGGAAATAAGTAATTTTTGACCATAATTTTGGAGCATATTTTTTGTGTTTATAAAAGCATTTAAATAATATAATCAATAAAATATAATTTTATATGTGTAAATTATTGCACTTCTGCATAATTTTTATATGATTTTATGTAGTGGATCAGGGTTAAGGTTGTGTTTGTGGAACCCATAAATGGGTTAAGGTGAAGTATCACATTACATTTTATTTGTATAATTTTGAATGATTTAATAATATTTATTAGTTTAACGAATTGTTTTAAATATATATATGAAATAAATTATTAAAAATGATCGAATTTGTCGTTTTTAATATTTATATTAGTATTGATTATTTGGGTTTTATAAATGCTTTCAAAGCAAACTTTAAGGAACAAAATATAAATAATAAGAATAAAAGTAAATGATAAGTATATTAATTTGAGGATAATGATCGATATATTTTATGATATTTATATATTTATAGACAATTAATTAGTAACAAATTTTAAGTTTTATGATAATAATAAAAGTACGAAAGACAAATTTTTAACGCAAAAAAAATGATCGAATTAATATAAAGGGAAATCACACAGAAAACGTAACTGAATTATAGCATTAATTATTTGATTTCTTCACGAAATTATACACATACAATATATTTAATTCAAAAGGAACAAAAAATTACATACTTAATAATCATTAAGATGGTCAGAATGTTTTGATGGTAACTTAAATGGACATTACACATAAAGATAAATTCATTTTATTATTACATGTATCACAATATTAATCTGTTGAAAGGGTTTTACTTGTGGGATATTGTTGTTTACTAGATCAAATGTGTTGTGCCAAGCTTAGAATATTCGTATATGTAATATCTCTTTCTTTTTTATCCATGGCGGAATTGTCATGCTCATAAATCTACGAAAAAAAATGGATAAATATATAAAATATCTCAATATTTTGTGTGGGAATATGATAAAATATATGATTTATAGAGAAAATAAATTTTTGATAAACGTTAAAATGGAAAAATGAAAAAAAATGATTATATTATTATTTTTTGAGATTGGTTACAGCGTTGATATAAGTAACTTCAACACTATCGTCGTGTTTTTTAATTACAAATCCGGCTATGTTATTGCTCAACTTGGTTAATGCTTCCTCAGCATTAATGTCTTTTTCGATTGATTGTGTATTTTCTAATATTTCTTTCATATTAGGTTCATCATTGATTTCACCGAGATAATTTAGAATTCTTGAAGGACAAACAATTACAGTTGTGTCATTTGATTGCTACAAAATTAATGAGTAAAAAAATATATGTATTGAGGAAATTCTTGTATAATAATATAAATAACAGAATTTTTATAGGAATAATGGAAAAAATGTCTTACCTTAACACTTGCGCCTAAAGCATATTTTTTTACGAGGGATTTATAAATAGGATCTATGTTTTGTTTTTCAAACATGATTGCATATTTGCAGTATACACGAACAACATTTCCTAAAAAAATGATTATTTTGGATATATAAATGAAATATTATGAATATAAGAAAATATTAATGAAAATAATAGACAATGAATAGTAAATCGAAATATGCGTAAATAGTGATAGCAACACATTAAATTTATTGATTATTTTTTATTTACCACTAATAAACTTGTTATTTGTTTTTTTGGGGTCATTGTAATCCCAGAGACTCCTTAATACAGAAGCATACTAATGAAAAAAAACATATGGATAAATATGATAATGATTATTTAATTTTAAGTTATTTTTATATGTTAAATGTTGTTTGGTATTTGGTACCTTAGAGGAAGATGGAATAGTAACATGAAGCCTTCCAATATCTATATTTCCAATTTTCTTAGAATATATATGTTTGTTTTCATTTTCTGTAGAATCGAGCGAGTAACCGTCCATATTCTCAGTAAGTTTTAGTAAAAGTTCTGAAGTATCGCTTATATGTTCTATTGCTAGTAAAGATTCATCAATGTCTTCACATGTGAGGTCTTTGTATTGCTCAGATCTTGCGTTAGAAATATTATTGGTGAAAGTGCGATAATTTTTAATGGGTAAAGAAAAAGAAATGAATTTATAAAATGGAATTTCGATTATTTAATGATTATGAATGGATATGGTTGACGAATGTGTATATTTATATTATATGTATATATTTTTTCATTTTTTCATACTCATCATTTTGGTGGAGGGCAGAGGAATGGATATCACTATTTGTAGCGGTTTCGCTTGCGAATGCTACATTTTCCATATATCCTGCGAGGCTTAAAAGTGCTAAAGCAATCTTAATATATACTTTATTCATTTTGGATTTGATAAGTAAAATATTAATTTAAAAAGTGTAAAAATACGTTATATAATTAGATATATAATAGGAGCAAAATAATATCCAAGGAATATATAAAAAATTAATAATTATTCAAAAAATTAATAATTATTCAAAAATAAAAAATTATTCAAAAATAAAAAATTATTCAAAAATAATAAAACAAAAAAATAAATTTATATAATTATTTAAATGAACTCATTGTAAGGGAAGGAAAATAACGTCAAAAATTATAGAGCACGAAAAGGGTTTAGGGTTTAGGGTTCAGGGTTTAGGGTTTAGGGTTTAGGGTTTTAGGGTTCAGGGTTTAGGGTTCAGGGTTTAGGGTTTAGGG